>NC_138308.1:58682290-59411060 GCF_965601325.2 Salmo salar
ATTAAAGAACACCCTCTGTGTTCTGTTAGACAGGTAACTCTCCAGCCACGATATAGCAGGGGATGTAAAGCCAAAACACATTAGTTTTTCCAGCCTGTTATGATCAATAATGTTAACAGCTGCACTGAAGTCAAAACAAAACAGCTCCCACAATCTTCTTATCAATTTCTTTCAGCAAATCATCAGCCATTTGTGTAAGTGATGTACATGTTGAGTGCCCTTCCTTATAAGTGTTTTGAAAGTCAGTTGATAATTTGTTTACTGTAAAATAGCGTTGTATCTGGTTAGACAACATTTTTTTCCCCACAGTTTAAGTTTTTTAAGGGTTTGTAACAGGCTGATTGGTTGGCTGTTTGAGAAAATAAAGGGTGCTTTACTATTCTTGGGTAGCGGAATGACTATTGCTTCCCTCCAGGCCTGAGGGCACACACTTTCCTGTAGGCTTAGATTGAAGAGATAGGAGTGGCAATATAGTCTGCTTTTCATCAAAGATCTCTCTGTACTTTGCTCCGTTCATCTTTCCCTTGATCCTGACTAGTCTCCCAGTCCCTGCCGCTGAAAAACATCCCCACAGCATGATGCTGCCACCACCATGTTTCACCGTAGGGATGGTGCCTGGTTTCCTCCAGACATTAATGCTTGGCATTCAAGCCAAAGAGTTCAATCTTGGTTTCATCAGACCAGAGAATGTTGTTTGTCATGGTCAGAGTCTTTAGATGCCTTTTTTATCCAGCCGTGAAAATACTGCCCCCTAGCCATAACAGGTTAAACCACAGCCCTGCTGCCTGCCGTATCATCTCCTAACTCCCTCAGCCCTGTCTGGCAGAGGATGGCGCAATGACAAGTTAAATCACAGCCCTGCTGCCTGCCGTGTCATTCTGTTAGTTCATCATCTTTTCGCTCCAGGGAATCACTTCCTAATCAACAGTAAGAGGTGATGTAGCGATGCTGTTATTAGATCTTATTCTTTAGTGATTATCCAGATTAATGTTAGACGGAGGAAGGTCATCCCTCTCTTCTCTCTACTCGCTGTCCTCTCCTCACTCTCCTCACTTTCCTCTCCTCTCGTCTCTTCTCTCTCCTCTCGTCTTTCTCCTCTATTGTCCTCTCCTCTCTTGTCCTCTCCTCTCTCTCCTCACTTTCCTCTCCTCTCATCTTTCTCCTCTCGTGTCCTCTCTTCTCTCTCCTCGCTTTCCTCTCCTCTCTTGTCCTCTCCTCTCTCTCTTCACTTTCCTCTCCTCTCTTGTCCTCTCCTCGCTTTCCTCTTCTCACTTGTCTTCTCCTCGCTTGTTCTCTCCTCTCTCTCCTTGTTTTCCTCTCCTCTCTTGTCCTCTCCTCTCTTGTCCTCTCCTCGCTTTCCTCTTCTCTCTTGTCTTCTCCTTGCTTGTTCTCTCCTCTCTCTCCTTGTTTTCCTCTCCTCTCTTGTCCTCTCCTCGCTTTCCTCTCCTCGCTTGTCCTCTCCTCGCTTGTCCTCTCCTCTCTCTCTCCTCTTTCCTCTCTCTCTTCTCTCTTGTCCTCTCCTCTCTCTCCTCGCTTTCCTCCCCTCTCTCCTCGCTTTCCTCTCCTCTCTTGTCCTCTCCTCTCTCTCCTCGCTTTCCTATTCTCTCTTGTCCTCTCCTCACTTTCCTCTCCTCTTGTCTTCTCCTCGCTTGTTCTCCTCTCTCTCCTTGTTTTCCTCTCCTCTCTTGTCCTCTCCTCTCTTGTCCTCTCCCCTCTCTCCTCTCTTGTCCTCTCCTCTCTTGTCCTCTTTTCTCTCTCTGCTCTCCTCTGTTCTCTATCCAACACAGTTTAGCTGCTGAATCAATTATAGTCCTGGAGGAAGCTGTGAATACAACAACGGGCGGTGACCTCTGATGCTCTGAAAGTCGTTGCACTGAAACATTTAGCATCTTCTGAATCAGTCTTGCTCTCTCTTCAAACGGTCTGATAATGAATCAGGGTTATTTTAAATGAAAGCATCATGGCTGATGATAATAAATCAGGGTTATTTTAAATGAATGCATCATGGCTGATGATAATGAATAAGGGTTATTTTAAATGAGAGCATCATGGCTGATGATAATGAAAAAGGGTTATTTTAAATGAGAGCATCATGGCTGCTGATAATGAATCAGGGTTATTTTAAATGAGAGCATCATGGCTGATGATAATGAATCAGGGTTATTTTCAATGAGAGCATCATGGCTGATGATAATGAATCAGGGTTATTTTAAATGAGAGCATCATGGCTGATGATAATGAATCAGGGTTATTTTAAATGAAAGCATCATGGCTGATGATAATGAATCAGGGTTATTTTAAATGAGAGCATCGTGGCTGATGATAATGAATCATGGTTATTTTAAAAGAAAGCATCATGGCTGATGATAATGAATCTGGGTTATTTTAAATGATAGCATCATGGCTGATGATAATGAATCAGGGTTATTTTTGTAATAATGTTTTTTTAGGGTGTAATGTTAATATGGCAGCTCTTCCATCAATGTAATTCTCTGCATCATTTCCAATCCCCCATATATATTTGTAAATATATACAGTTGAAGTCGGAAGTTTACATACACTTAGGTTGGAGTCATTAAAACTAGTTTTTCAACCACTCCAGACATTTCTTGTTAACAAACTATAGTTTTGGCAAGTCGTTTAGGACATCTACTTTGTGCGTGACACAAACGATTGTTTACAGACAGATTATTTCACTTATAATTCACTGTATCACAATTCCAGTGGGTCAGAAGTTTACACACACTAAGTTGACTGTGCCTTTAAACAGCATGGAAAATTCCAGAAAATGATGTCATGGCTTTAGAAGCTTCTGATAGGCTAATTGACATCATTTAAGTCAATTGGAGGTGTACCTGTGGATGTATTTCAAGGCCTACCTTCAAACTCAGTGCCTCTTTGCTTGACATCATGGGAAAATCAAAAGAAATCAGCCAAGACCTCAGAAAAAAATTGTAGACCACCACAAGTCTGGTTCATTATTGAGAGCAATTTCCAAACGCCTGAAGGTACCATGTTCATCTGTACAACAATAGTACGCAAGTATAAACACACAGCCAGCATACCGCTCAGGAAGGAGACAAGTTCTGTCTCCTAGAGATGAACGTACTTTGGTGCGAAAAGTGCAAATCAATACCAGAACATCAGCAAAGGACCTTGTGAAGATCCTGGAGGAAACAGGTACAAAAGTATCTATATACACAGTAAAACTAGTCCTATATCGACATAACCTGAAAGGCCGCTAAGCAAGGAAGAGGCCACTGCTCCAAAACCGCCATAAAAAAGCCAGACTACGGTTTGCAACTGCACATGGGGGAAAAGATTGTACATTTTGGAGAAATGTCCTCTGGTCTGATAAAACAAAATAGAACTGTTTGGCCGTAATGACCATCATTATGTTCGGAGGACAAAGGGGGAGGCTTGCAAGCCGAAGAACACCATCCCAACCGTGAAGCACGGGGGTGGCAGCATCATGTTGTGGGGGTGCTTTGCTGCAGGAGGGACTGGTGCACCTAACAAAATAGATGGCATCATGAGGCAGGAAAATGATGTGGATATATTGAAGCAACATCTCAAGACATCAGCCAGGAAGTTAACGTGTGGTCGCAAATGGGTCTTCCAAATGGACAATGACCCCAAGCATACTTCCAAAGTTGTGGCAAAATGGCTTAAGGACAACAAGGTCTAGGTATTGGAGTGGCCATCACACAGCCCTGACCTCAATCCTATAGAAAATGTGTGGGCAGAACTGAAAAGGCATGTGCGAGCAAGGGGGCCTACAAACCTGATTCAGTTACACCAGCTCTGTCAGGAGGAATGGGCAAAAATTCACCCAACTGATTGTGGGAAGCTTGTGGAAGGCTACCTGAAACGTTTGACCCAAGTTAAACAATTTAAAGGCAACGCTATCAAATACTAATTGAGTGTATGTAAACTTCTGACCCACTGTGAATGTGATGAAAGAAATAAATGCTGAAATAAATCATTCTCTCTACTATTATTCTCACATTTCACATTCTTAAAATAAAATGGTGATCCTAACTGACCTAAAACAGGGAATTTTTACTAGGATTAAATGTCAGGAATTTTGAAAACTGAGTTTAAATTGGCTAAGGTCTATGTAAACTTCCGACTTCAACTGTATATATATATATATATATAGTACCAATCAAACGTTTGGATACACCTACTCACTCCAAGGTTTTTCTTTATTTTTACTATTTTCTACATTGTAGAATAATAGTGAAGACATCAAAAGAATGAAATAACATATATGGAATCATGTAGTAACCAAAAACGTGTTAACCTCTATGGGACCGGCGGGACGAATTCGTCCCACCTACGTAACAGCCACTGCCATCCTGTGGCGCGATTTTCAAAATCTTCAAAATCCTATTACTTCAATTTCTCAAACATATGACTATTTTACAGCCATTTAAAGATAAGACTCTCGTTAATCTAACCACACTGTCCGATTTCAAAAAGGCTTTACAACGAAAGCAAAACATTAGATTATGTCAGCAGAGTACCAAGCCAGAAATAATCAGACACCCATTTTTCAAGCCAGCATATAATGTCACCAAAACCCAGAAGACAGCTAAATGCAGCACTCACCTTTGATGATCTTCATCAGATGACAACCCTAGGACATTATGTTATACAATACATGCATGTTTTGTTCAATCAAGTTCATATTTATATCAAAAACCAGCTTTTTACATTAGCATGTGACGTTCAGAACTAGCATACCCCCCGCAAACTTACGGGGAATTCGCTAACATTTTACTAAATTACTCACGATAAACGTTCACAAAAAGCATAACAATTATTTTAAGAATTATAGATACAGACCTCCTCTATGCACTCGATATGTCCGATTTTAAAATAGCTTTTTGGTGAAAGCACATTTTGCAATATTCTAAGTACATAGCCCAGGCATCACGGGCTCGCTATTTAGACACCCGGCAAGTTTAGCACTCACCATAATCATATTTACTATTATAAAAATGTCATTACCTTTTGTTGTCTTCGTCAGAATGCACACCCAGGACGTCTACTTCAATAACAAATGTTGGTTTGGTCCAAAATAATCCATCGTTATATCCGAATAGCGGCGTTTTGTTCGTGCGTTCCAGACACTATCCGAAATAGTAAAGAAGTGTCGCGCGCTTGGCGCAATTCCTGACAATAAAATTCAAAGTATTCCATTGCCGTACGTCGAAGCATGTCAACCGCTGTTTAAAATCAATTTTTACGTCATTTTTCTCGTAGAAAAGCGATAATATTCCGACAGGGAATCTCCTTTTCGGCAAACAGAGGAAAAAATCCCAAAGGCGGGGGCGGTCGGGGTCACGCGCATAAGCTAGTGTCTCTTGATGGGCCACTTGAGAAAGGCGATAATGTGTTTCAGCCTGGGGCTGGAATGACGACATTCTCTTTTTTCCCGGGCTATGAGAGCCTATGGAAGACGTGGGAAGTGTCACGTTAGAGCAGAGATCCTTAGTAAATGATAGAGATGGCAAAGAAGTTCCAGAAATGGTCAGACAGGCCACTTCCTGTAAAGGAATCTCTCAGGTTTTGACCTGCCATTTGAGTTCTGTTATACTCACAGACACCATTCAAACAGTTTTAGAAAATTTAGGGTGTTTTCTATCCATATGTAATAAGTATATGCATATTCTAGTTACTGAGTAGGAGTGGTAACCAGATTAAATCGGGTATGTTTTTTATCCAACCGTGTCAATGCTGCCCCCTAGCCCTAACAGGTTAAACAAATCAAAATATATTTTATATTTGAGATTCTTCAAGGTAGCCACCAATTGCCTTGATGGCAGCTGTAACAAACCAGTTGCCTTGGATAAAAGTGTTTTGTTGTTGTACAGTATCCTCAAACAATAGCATAGTATTGTTTCACTGTAATAACTACGGACAAAAAAAATGTATGAAATGTATGCATTCACTACTGTAAGTTGCTCTGGATAAGAGCGTCTGCTAAATGACTAAAATGTAAATGTAAATAACTACCGTAAATTGGACACTGCAGTTAGATTAACAATCATTTAAGCTTTCTGACGATGTAGGACATGTCAATGTCCCGGAAAGTTGGCTGTTGTTTACAACACCATTCTAGTCGCATATTGAGAAGCAACTGTCCCGATTTCGGGAATCTGATCCTGTAGAGGTTAACGATGATAGCTCCTTGACTCAGTCAATCAGAGAAGATTACTGCTGCGACAAACAAGTTGGCTCTAATATGGCTTTTGGGGTGGGAAGGGAGGAGTGAACGAGTGGAGTGAACGAGAGGGGGGAGAGAGAGGATGGAGAGAGATCGGAGGGGAAGAGAGGAGGGAGAAAGAGGAGAGAGAGAGGAGTGAGCAGGAGAGAGAGGAGTGAGCAGGAGGGAGAGGGAGGAGAGAGGAGAGAGGAGTGAGAGGAGGGAGAAAGAGAGGAATGAGAGGAGGGAGAGAGAGGAGAGAGAGGAGTGAGCCGGAGGGAGAGAGAGGATGGAGAGAGAGAGGAGGGGAAGAGAGGAGGGAGAGAAGGGAGATTAAGAGGGAGTGGGCGATCAGGGAGGGAGAGGAGAGTTAGAGGTGAGGGAGGGAAATTAGAAAGGGAATTGATGGAGAGGAGAAGGAGAGGAGAGGTGAGGAGGAGAGGAGAAGAGAGAATGAGGAGATGGATAGAGAACGGAGCCTGTACCCATCTGGCTGCCAAGCCCCTCCAGGAGAGAGTGATAAGTGAGCAGGAGGGAGAGAGAGGAGTGAGAGGGAGGGAAATTAGGAAGGGAATTGATGGAGAGGAGAAGGAGAGGAGAGGTGAGGAGGAGAGGAGAAGAGAGAATGAGGAGATGGATAGACAACGGAGCCTGTACCCATCTGGCTGCCAAGCCCCTCCAGGAGAGAGCCAGGGGGAGGGATCTTCCTGATCCAAATGTCATCCCTGTTTTGGGATTATCCTGCATTTCCTGTCACTGATCATCTCTCCCTCCCTCTCTCTCTGTGTTATCTTTCTCAACCCCCCCTGTTTACTATCTTCTGCCAGGGAATTCTAAAACACTTCTGGTTGATGGGTAGTTGGGAAAATCTGAAATAAAAAGTTATGAGCCATATACTGTAGCTTCCTCTGGGTACGGGTGGTCCCTGGGAATAAGGTGGTCCCTGGGTATGGGGTGGTCCCTGGGTACCGGGTGGTCCCTGGGTACGGGGTGGTCCCTGAGTATGGGGTGGTCTGTGGGTATGGGGTGGTCCCTGGGTATGGGGTGGTCTGTGGGTATGGGGTGGTCTGTGGGTATGGGGTGGTCCCCGGGTATGGGGTGGTCCCCGGGTATGGGGTGGTCCCCGGGAATGGGGTGGTCCCCGGGTATGGGGTGGTCTCCGGGTATGGGGTGGTCTCCGGGTATGGGGTGGTCTCTGGGAATGGGGTGGTCTCCGGGTATGGGGTGGTCCCTGGGTGTGGGGTATTCTCCGGGTATGGGGTGGTCCCTGGGTGTGGGGTATTCTCCGGGTATGGGGTGGTCCCTGGGAATGGGGTGGTCCCTGGGTATGGGGTGGTCCCTGGGTATGGGGTGGTCCCTGGGTATGGGGTGGTCCCTGGGTGTGGGGTGGTCTCCGGGTATGGGGTGGTCCCCGGGTATGGGGTGGTCCCCGGGAATGGGGTGGTCCCTGTGAATGGGGTGGTCTCCGGGTATGGGGTGGTCTCCGGGTATGGGGTGGTCTCTGGGAATGGGGTGGTCTCCGGGTATGGGGTGGTCCCTGGGTGTGGGGTATTCTCTGGGTACGGGGTGGTCCCTGGGTACGGGGTGGTCCCTGGGTACGGGGTGGTCCCTGGGTACGGGGTGGTCTGTGGGTACGGGGTGGTCTGTGGGTATGGGGTGGTCCCTGGGTATGGGGTGGTCCCTGGGTATGGGGTGGTCCCTGGGTATGGGGTGGTCTCTGGGTATGGGGTGGTCTCCTGGAATGGGGTGGTCTCCGGGAATGGGGTGGTCTCCGGGAGTGGGGTGGTCTCTGGGTGTGGGGTATTCTCCGGGTATGGGGTGGTCCCTGGGAATGGGGTGGTCCCTGGGTATGGGGTGGTCCCTGGGTATGGGGTGGTCCCTGGGTGTGGGGTGGTCCCCGGGTATGGGGTGGTCCCCGGGTATGGGGTGGTCCCCGGGTATGGGGTGGTCCCCGGGTATGGGGTGGTCTCTGGGTATGGGGTGGTCTCCGGGAATGGGGTGGTCTCCGGGTATGGGGTGGTCCCTGGGTGTGGGGTATTCTCCGGGTATGGGGTGGTCCCTGGGAATGGGGTGGTCCCTGGGAATGGGGTGGTCCCTGGGTATGGGGTGGTCCCTGGGTATGGGGTGGTCCCTGGGTGTGGGGTGGTCCCTGGGTGTGGGGTGGTCCCTGGGTGTGGGGTGGTCCCTGGGTGTGGGGTGGTCCCCGGGTATGGGGTGGTCCCCGGGTATGGGGTGGTCCCCGGGTGTGGGGTGGTCTCCGGGTGTGGGGTGGTCTCCGGGTGTGGGGTATTCTCCGGGTGTGGGGTGGTCCCTGGGAGTGGGGTGGTCCCTGGGTGTGGGGTGGTCCCTGGGTGTGGGGTGGTCCCTGGGTGTGGGGTGGTCCCTGGGTGTGGGGTGGTCTCCGAGTACGGGGTGGTCTCCGAGTACGGGGTGGTCTCCGGGTACGGGGTGGTCTCCGGGTACGGGGTGGTCCCCGGGTACGGGGTGGTCCCCGGGTACGGGGTGGTCTCCGGGTACGGGGTGGTGCCCGGGAACGGGGTGGTCCCCGGGAGTGGGGTGGTCCCCGGGAGTGGGGTGGTCCCTGGGTATGGGGTGGGTCCTGGGTGTGGGGTGGTCCCTGGGTGTGGGGTGGTCTCCGGGTGTGGGGTGGTCCCCGGGTAGGGGGTGGTCCCTGGGAACGGGGTGGTCCCCTGGGAACGGGGTAGTCCCCTGGGAACGGGGTAGTCCCCTGGGAACGGGGTGGTCCCTGGGTATGGGGTGGTCTCCTGGTACGGGGTGGTCTGCGGGTACGGGGTGGTCTGCGGGTACGGGGTGGTCCGTGGGTACGGGGTGGTCCCTGGGAACGGGGTGGTCCCTGGGAACGGGGTGGTCCCTGGGAGTGGGGTGGTCCCTGGGAACGGGGTGGTCCCTGGGAACGGGGTGGTCCCTGGGTACGGGGTGGTCTCCTGGTACGGGGTGGTCTGCGGGTACGGGGTGGTCCGCGGGTACGGGGTGGTCCCTGGGAACGGGGTGGTCCCTGGGAGTGGGGTGTTCCCTGGGTATGGGGTGGTCCCCGGGTATGGGGTGGTCCCCGGGAATGGGGTGGTCCCTGTGAATGGGGTGGTCCCTGTGAATGGGGTGGTCTCCGGGTATGGGGTGGTCTCCGGGTATGGGGTGGTCTCCGGGTATGGGGTGGTCTCTGGGAATGGGGTGGTCTCCGGGTATGGGGTGGTCCCTGGGTGTGGGGTATTCTCCGGGTACGGGGTGGTCCCTGGGTACGGGGTGGTCCCTGGGTACGGGGTGGTCCGTGGGTACGGGGTGGTCTGTGGGTATGGGGTGGTCCCTGGGAGTGGGGTGGTCCCTGGGTATGGGGTGGTCCCTGGGAGTGGGGTGGTCCCTGGGAGTGGGGTGGTCCCTGGGTATGGGGTGGTCCCTCGGAACGGGGTATCCCTGGGAACGGGGTGGTCCCTGGGTACGGGGTGGTCTCCTTGTACGGGGTGGTCCCTGGGTACGGGGTGGTCCCTGGGAACGGGGTGGTCCCTGGGAACGGGGTGGTCCCCGGGAATGTGGTGGTCCCCGGGAATGGGGTGGTCCCCGGGAATGGGGTGGTCCCTGTGAATGGGGTGGTCTCCGGGTATGGGGTGGTCTCCGGGTATGGGGTGGTCTCTGGGAATGGGGTGGTCTCCGGGTATGGGGTGGTCCCTGGGTGTGGGGTATTCTCCGGGTACGGGGTGGTCCCTGGGTACGGGGTGGTCCCTGGGTACGGGGTGGTCCCTGGGTACGGGGTGGTCCCTGGGTACGGGATGGTCCCTGGGTACGGGGTGGTCCCTGGGTATGGGGTGGTCCCCGGGTATGGGGTGGTCCCCGGGTATGGGGTGGTCCCCGGGTATGGGGTGGTCCCCGGGTATGGGGTGGTCCCCGGGAATGGGGTGGTCCCCGGGAATGGGGTGGTCCCCGTGAATGGGGTGGTCTCCGTGAATGGGGTGGTCTCCGGGTGTGGGGTGGTCTCCGGGAGTGGGGTGGTCTCTGGGAGTGGGGTGGTCTCCGGGTATGGGGTGGTCCCTGGGTGTGGGGTATTCTCCGGGTATGGGGTGGTCCCTGGGAATGGGGTGGTCCCTGGGTATGGGGTGGTCCCTGGGTGTGGGGTGGTCCCTGGGTGTGGGGTGGTCTCCGGGTATGGGGTGGTCCCCGGGTATGGGGTGGTCCCTGGGTGTGGGGTGGTCCCTGGGTGTGGGGTGGTCTCCGAGTACGGGGTGGTCTCCGAGTACGGGGTGGTCTCCGGGTACGGGGTGGTCTCCGGGTACGGGGTGGTCCCCGGGTACGGGGTGGTCCCCGGGTACGGGGTGGTCTCCGGGTACGGGGTGGTGCCCGGGAACGGGGTGGTCCCCGGGAGTGGGGTGGTCCCCGGGAGTGGGGTGGTCCCTGGGTATGGGGTGGGTCCTGGGTGTGGGGTGGTCCCTGGGTGTGGGGTGGTCTCCGGGTGTGGGGTGGTCCCCGGGTAGGGGGTGGTCCCTGGGAACGGGGTGGTCCCCTGGGAACGGGGTAGTCCCCTGGGAACGGGGTAGTCCCCTGGGAACGGGGTGGTCCCTGGGTATGGGGTGGTCTCCTGGTACGGGGTGGTCTGCGGGTACGGGGTGGTCTGCGGGTACGGGGTGGTCCGTGGGTACGGGGTGGTCCCTGGGAACGGGGTGGTCCCTGGGAACGGGGTGGTCCCTGGGAGTGGGGTGGTCCCTGGGAACGGGGTGGTCCCTGGGAACGGGGTGGTCCCTGGGTACGGGGTGGTCTCCTGGTACGGGGTGGTCTGCGGGTACGGGGTGGTCCGCGGGTACGGGGTGGTCCCTGGGAACGGGGTGGTCCCTGGGAGTGGGGTGTTCCCTGGGTATGGGGTGGTCCCCGGGTATGGGGTGGTCCCCGGGAATGGGGTGGTCCCTGTGAATGGGGTGGTCCCTGTGAATGGGGTGGTCTCCGGGTATGGGGTGGTCTCCGGGTATGGGGTGGTCTCCGGGTATGGGGTGGTCTCTGGGAATGGGGTGGTCTCCGGGTATGGGGTGGTCCCTGGGTGTGGGGTATTCTCCGGGTACGGGGTGGTCCCTGGGTACGGGGTGGTCCCTGGGTACGGGGTGGTCCGTGGGTACGGGGTGGTCTGTGGGTATGGGGTGGTCCCTGGGAGTGGGGTGGTCCCTGGGTATGGGGTGGTCCCTGGGAGTGGGGTGGTCCCTGGGAGTGGGGTGGTCCCTGGGTATGGGGTGGTCCCTCGGAACGGGGTATCCCTGGGAACGGGGTGGTCCCTGGGTACGGGGTGGTCTCCTTGTACGGGGTGGTCCCTGGGTACGGGGTGGTCCCTGGGAACGGGGTGGTCCCTGGGAACGGGGTGGTCCCCGGGAATGTGGTGGTCCCCGGGAATGGGGTGGTCCCCGGGAATGGGGTGGTCCCTGTGAATGGGGTGGTCTCCGGGTATGGGGTGGTCTCCGGGTATGGGGTGGTCTCTGGGAATGGGGTGGTCTCCGGGTATGGGGTGGTCCCTGGGTGTGGGGTATTCTCCGGGTACGGGGTGGTCCCTGGGTACGGGGTGGTCCCTGGGTACGGGGTGGTCCCTGGGTACGGGGTGGTCCCTGGGTACGGGATGGTCCCTGGGTACGGGGTGGTCCCTGGGTATGGGGTGGTCCCCGGGTATGGGGTGGTCCCCGGGTATGGGGTGGTCCCCGGGTATGGGGTGGTCCCCGGGTATGGGGTGGTCCCCGGGAATGGGGTGGTCCCCGGGAATGGGGTGGTCCCCGTGAATGGGGTGGTCTCCGTGAATGGGGTGGTCTCCGGGTGTGGGGTGGTCTCCGGGAGTGGGGTGGTCTCTGGGAGTGGGGTGGTCTCCGGGTATGGGGTGGTCCCTGGGTGTGGGGTATTCTCCGGGTATGGGGTGGTCCCTGGGAATGGGGTGGTCCCTGGGTATGGGGTGGTCCCTGGGTGTGGGGTGGTCCCTGGGTGTGGGGTGGTCTCCGGGTATGGGGTGGTCCCCGGGTATGGGGTGGTCCCCGGGTATGGGGTGGTCTCCGGGTGTGGGGTGGTCCCCGGGTGTGGGGTATTCTCCGGGTGTGGGGTGGTCCCTGGGAGTGGGGTGGTCCCTGGGAATGGGGTGGTCCCTGGGTATGGGGTGGTCCCTGGGTGTGGGGTGGTCCCTGGGTGTGGGGTGGTCTCCGGGTATGGGGTGGTCTCCGGGTATGGGGTCGTCCCTGAGTATGGGGTGGTCTCCGGGTACGGGGTGGTCTCCGGGTACGGGGTGGTCCCCGGGTACGGGGTGGTCTCCGGGTACGGGGTGGTCCCCGGGTACGGGGTGGTTTCCGGGTACGGGGTGGTCCCCGGGAACGGGGTGGTCCCCTGGGAACGGGGTGGTCTCCTGGTACGGGGTGGTCTCCTGGTACGGGGTGGTCTGCGGGTACGGGGTGGTCTGCGGGTACGGGGTGGTCCCTGGGTACGGGGTGGTGCCTGGGAACGGGGTGGTCCCTGGGAGTGGGGTGGTCCCTGGGAGTGGGGTGGTCCCTGGGAGTGGGGTTTTCCCTGGGTGTGGGGTGGTCTCTGGGTGTGGGGTGGTCTCTGGGTGTGGGGTGGTCTCCGGGTATGGGGTGGTCCCTGGGTAGGGGGTGGTCCCCGGGTATGGGGTGGTCCCCGGGTACGGGGTGGTGGTCCCCGGGTACGGGGTGGTCTCCGGGTACGGGGTGGTCTCCGGGTATGGGGTGGTCACATAAAAATTGACTCAACTTGACATTGGCTCAACTTACCCAATGTCCTTTGGCTCAACTTACCCCAAGGCAAACATTTTTACTATATTAGCCTACACAGCTACAAATATACACTTTCATGCTAGGTTTAGGACCTCATATTGAAGCTAATAGAGACACTAACTGATGTTTATAACAATGTTAAAATGATCTACTTTGGTTTAGATACAAGCATAATGAAACCTCTAACACAATAAATTAATTCAATCTGTTTTTTTGGACCTAACTTGCTGGTCACTTTTTCCATGTGGTTTCTTCCTTCAAAGTCTCCATGAAATGATCACCTCTTCCTACATATTTGGTCACATGATTCATTTTGAGTGTTTCCTAGGAACAATGGTGGCTAAACTTCCCCCTTTGATTCAACTTCCCCCCACTCTCCCCTGAGTATTGATGCTGCTGATGTTCATTCAACCATATTCTCTCCTTTCTTTTCCAGATGGAAGATGTCATCGCTCATATGCAAGATGAGAAAAATGGAATTCCTGTCCGCACAGTCAAGAGTTTTTTATCTAAGATCCCAAGTGTTTTTTCAGGTAAGACATAACATTTTATAGTTACAGTAAAAATATGTGTGAAAGAGTGAGAGCGAAAGAAATATATATATATACAGTTGAAGTCGGAAGTTTACGTACACTTAGGTTGGAGTCATTAAAACTAGTTTTTCAACCACTCCACAAATTTCTTGTTAACAAACTATAGTTTTGGCAAGTTGGTTAGGACATCTACTTTGTGCATGACACAAACAATTGTTTACAGACAGATTATTTAACTTATAATTCACTGTATCACAATTCCAGTGGGTCAGAAGTTTACATACACTAAGTTGACTGTGCCTTTAAACAGCTTTGAACATTCCAGAAAATGATGTCATGGCTTTAGAAGCCTCTGATAGGCTAATTGGCATCATTAATTGGAGGTGTACTTGTGGATGTATTTCAGGGCCTACCTTCAAACTCAGTGCCTCTTTGCTTGACATCATGGGAAAATCTAAAGAAATCAGCCAAAAGTTTTGAGAATGAGACAAATATTAATTTCCACAAAGTTTGCTGCTTCAGTGTCTTTAGATATTTTTGTCAGATGTTACTATGAATACTGAAGTATAATTACAAGCATTTCATAAGTGTCAAAGGCTTTTATTGACAAATACATGAGGTTGATGCAAAGAGTCAATATTTGCAGTGTTGACCCTTCTTTTACAAGACCTCTGCAATCCGCCCTGGCATGTTGTCAATTAACCCCTGGTCGGGCTTTAAACGATATAACATAGTCCTATATTTGAAAAAAAATATATATACATTTTGTTATGCTAATGGCGATAGGATTTGTCGCTGGATGTCCATCCCGTATACGAACCACGTTGTCCGATTTCAAAAAGGCTTTACAGCAAAAGCAAAACATTAGATTATGTTAGAGGAGTATATCGTAAAAGTAGCCACATAGCCATTTTCCGACCAACCACATGCATCACAAATAACCAAAAAACAGCTAAATGCAGCACTAACCTTTGACAATCTTCATCAGATGACACTCCTAGGACATCATGTTACACAATACATGCATTCTTTTGTTCGATAAAGTTCATATTTATATATAAAAACAGCATTTTACATCGGCGCGTATTGTTGACTAACTATTTTCCCTCAAATGCGTCCGGTGAAACAGCGCCACAATTTACTAAATTACTATTCGAAAACATTTTTAAAATGTAATATTGTCATTCTAAGATTTATAGATTAGCATCTCTTGAAAGCACCTGCAATGCCAGATTTAAAAATAACTTTACTGGGTAATCACACTTTGCGATAAAACGGGATGCGATACTCCGAAAAATAAGCTACCGTTACAGGTCAGCGCCATCTTGGAACAATCGCATATCAAATCTACTCTTGTATACTATTGTCAATAATCCCTTACCTTTGATTATCTTCATCAGAAAGCACTTCCAGGGATCCCAGGTCCACAACAAATGTATTTTCGTTCGAAAAAGTTAATCCTTTACGTCCCAATAGCTTGTTCTTGTTAGTGCGTTCTGAAGGCTGCTCCAAAAGCACCGTCGGCCGCGGGACTCCTCTTTCAATAAAATGCATTTTTTTATTTATTTAGGTTCGTTCAAACATGTCAAACGTTGTATAACATAAATCTTTAGGGCCTTTTTCAACCAGAGCTCCAATAAGATTCAAGGGGGACGATTGCATTGTCTTTCTAAACGTTTCGAAAGGGGAGGGTAGCCAGGGGCGCCGGCGTCATAATGGTGATGGCCCTCCTCATGTGACCACGTTCCACAGACTCTCATTGTGTCAGTTTTCACAGTAGAAGGCTCAAACCACTTTGTAAAGACTGGGGGCATCTAGTGGAAGCAATAGGAAGTGCTCAATGAACCATTGCTCACGATGTGATTTATAGGCAAAGTGATGAAGTTGAGTCCGCAATTCAGAATTCCACATCTTGTTACGATCGGTCTCGGGGTTTTGACTGCCATATGAGTTCTGTTATACTCACAGACACCATTCAAACAGTTTTAGAAACTTTAGGGTGTTGTCTATCCACAAGTATTAATTATATGGATATCCTAGCTTCTGAGTTTGAGTAGGAGGCCGTTTAAAATGGGCACCCATTTTTTTTTCAGAAATCGCTGTAGCGCCCCCTATCCTAGGCGACCGTCAAGAGGTTAACTTCTGGGCCACATCCTGACTGATGGCAGCCCATTCTTGCATAATCAATGCTTGGAGTTTGTCAGAATTTGTGGGTTTTTGTTTGTCCACCCGCCTCTTGAGGATTGACCACAAGTTCTCAATGTGATTAAGGTTTAGGGAGTTTCCTGGCCATGGACCCAAAATATCGATGTTTTGTTCCCCGAGCCACTTAGTTATCACTTTTGCCTTATGGCAAGGTGCCCCATCATGCTGGGAAAGGCATTGTTCATCACCAAACTGTTCCTAGATGGTTGGGAGAAGTTGCTCTCGGAGGATGTGTTGGTACCATTCTTTATTCATGGCTGTGTTCTTAGGCAAAATTGTGAGTGAGCCCACTCCCTTGGCTGAGAAGCAACCTCACACATGAATGGTCTCAGGATGCTTTACTGTTGACATGATACAGGACTGATGGTAGCGCTCACCTTGTCTTCTCCAGACAAGCTTTTTTCCAGATGCCCCAAACAATTGGAAAGGGGATTCATCAGAGAAAATGACTTTACCCCAGTCCTCAGCAGTCCAATCCCTGTACCTTTTGCAGAATATCAGTCTGTCCCTGATGTTTTTCATGGAGAGAAGTGGCTTCTTTGCTGCCCTTCTTGACACCAGGCCATCCTCAAAAAGTCTTCGCCTCACTGTGCGTGCAGATGCACTCACACCTGCCTGCTGCCATTCCTGAGCAAGCTCTGTACTGGTGGTGCCCCGATCCCGCAGCTGAATCAACTTTAGGAGATGGTCCTTGCACTTGCTGGACTTTCTTGGGCACCCTGAAGCCTTCTTCACAACAATTGAACCGCTCTCTTTGAAGTTCTTGATGATCCGATAAATGGTTGATTTAGGTGCAATCTTACTGGCAGCAATATCCTTGCCTGTGAAGCCCTTTTTATGCAAAGCAATGATGACGCCACGTGTTTCCATGCAGGTAACCATGGTTGACAGAGGAAGAACAATGATTCCAAGCACCACCCTCCTTTTGAAGCTTCCAGTCTGTTATTCGAACTCAATCAGCATGACAGAGTGATCTCCAGCCTTGTCCTCGTCAACACTCACACCTGTGTTAACGAGAGAATCACTGACATGATGTCAGCTGGTCCTTTTCGTGGCAGGGCTGAAATGCAGTGGAAATGTTTTTTGGGGATTCAGATCATTTGCATGGCAAAGAGGGACTTTGCAATTATTTGCAATTCATCTGATCACTCTTCATAACATTCTGGAGTATATACAAATTGCCATCATACAAACTGAGGCAGCAGACTTTGTGAAAATGTATGTTTGTGTAACGGCCGTCGTCAAAATGAGACCAAGGTGCAGCGGAGGATGTGTTCATTGTGAATGATTTTAATGGACTGAATGAACACTATACAAAAATAAACCAAAAAACGACCAGCAACAGTTCTGTCCGGTTAACAAAACTAAACAGGAAAAATATTCACCCACAAACCCCAAAGGAAAAACAGGCTGCCTATGTATGACTCTCAATCAGCAACAATGATCTACAGCTGTTCCTGATTGAGAGCCATACACGGCCGAAACAAAGTAATACACCAACATAGAAAAAGGAACATAGAATGCCCACCCTAGTCACACCCTGGCCTAACCAAAAATAGAGAACCAAAACACTCTCTATGGCCAGGGCGTGACAATTTCTGTCATTCTCAAAACTCTTGGCCACGACTGTATATAGAGAGAGGAAAGATAGATGGAGGCAGCGAGAGAGAGATCGACTTCTACAGGTGTCATGACTGTCTGGACAGAATGGGAAGATCAGACTGATGGATGGAGAGAGGGGGTGACAGTAACCAGGCGCTCTCTCTCCCACAGAGAAGAGAGGGGTAGTTGCTGGATGGTCACCCTTCACACCCTGCTGTAAATCTCTAGAGGGGGAAACTTTCTCTTTCAGTATCTGTTATGTTGTGTTCTACCCCTGGAGGACTCAATAGGTCTTCAGTATCTGTTATGTAGTGTTGTCGTGATTTACCCCTGGAGGACTCAATAGGTCTTCAGTATCTGTTATGTAGTGTTTTAGTGTTCTACCCCTGGATGGCTCAGTAGGTCTTCAGTATCTGTTATGCAGTGTTTTACCCCAGAGGTAGAATACTAATATACATACAGATTATTGACAACATCTACTTACCTATTGAGTCATCCAGGGGTAGAATATTTATTTGTTTATTTTGTATTTATTTGTTTATTTTCACCTTTATTCAACCAGGTAGGCTAGTTGAGAACAAGTTCTCATTTACAACTGTGACCTGGCCAAGATAAAGCAAAGCAGTGTGACACATACAACAACACAGAGTTACACATGGAATAAACAAATGTACAGTCAATAATACAGTAGAGAAAGTCTATATATAGTGTGTGCAAATGAGGTAGGATAAGGGGGGTGAGGCAATAAATAAGTCATAGTGGCGAAATTATTACAGTATGGCAAATTAAACACTGGAATGGTAGATGTGCAGAAGATGAATGTGCAAGTAGAGATACTGGGGTGCAAAGGAGCAAAATAAATAAATAAATAAATACAGTATGGGGATGAGGTAATTGGATGGGCTATTTACAGATGCAGGGATATGTGAGCTGCTCTGACAGCTGGTGCTTAAAGCTAATGAGGGAGATATGAGTCTCCAGCTTCAGAGATCTTTGCAGTTCGTTCCAGTCATTGGAAGCAGAGAACTGGAAGGAGAGGCGGCCGAAGGAGGAATTGGCTTTTGGGGGTGACCAATGAAATATACCTGCTGGAGCGCTTGCTGCGGGTGGGTGCTGCTATGGTGACCAGTGAGCTGAGATAAGGCAGGGCTTTACCTAGCAACGACTTGTAGATGACCTGTAGCCAGTGGGTTTGGCGACGGATATGAAGCGAGGACCAGCCAATGAGAGCATACAGGTCGCAGTGGTGGGTATTATATGGGGCTTTGGTGACAAAATGGATGGCACTGTGATAGACTGCATCCAATTTGCTGAGTAGAGTGTTGGAGGCTATTTTGTAAATGACATCGCCGAAGTTAAGGATCGGTAGGATAGTCAGTTTTACAAGGGTATGTTTGGCAGCATGAGTGAAAGATGCTTTGTTGTGAAATAGGAAGCCGATTCTAGATTTAATTTTGGATTGGAGATGCTTAATGTGAGTCTGGAAGGAGAGTTCACAGTCTAACCAGACACCTAGGTATTTGTAGTTGTTCACATATTCTAAGTCAGAACCGTCCAGAGTAGTGATGCTGGACGAGTAGGTAGGTGTTGGCAGCGATCGGTTGAAGAGCATGCATTTAGTTTTGCTTGCATTTAGGAGCAGTTAGAGGCCACGGAAGGATGGCATTGAAGCTCGTCTGGAGGTTAGTTAACACAGTGTCCAAAGAAGGGCCAGATGTATATAGAATGGTGTCGTCTGCGTAGACGTGGATCAGAGAATCACCAGCAGCAAGAGCGACATCATTGATGTATACAGACGAAAGAGTCAGACGAACAAAAGAGAGGTTGAACAAGCTAGTAATAGGGGTTGCAACAATTTCGGCTGATCATTTTAGGAAGAGAGGGTCCAGATTGTCTAGCCCGGCTGATTTGTATGGGTCCAGATTTTGCAGCTCTTTCAGAACATCAGCTATCTGGATTTGGGTGAAGGAGAAGTGGGGGAGGCTTGGGCAAGTTGCTGTGGGGGGTGCAGGGCTGTTGACCGGGGTAGGGGTAGCCAGGTGGAAGGCATGGCCAGCCGTAGAAACATGCTTATTGAAATTCTCAATTATTGTGGATTTATCGGTGGTGACAGTGTTTCCTAGCCTCAGTGCAGTGGGCAGCTGGGAGGAGGTGCTCTTATTCTCCATGGATTTTACAGTGTCCCAGAACTTTTTGGGAGTTAGTACTACAGGATGCAAATTTCTGTTTGAAAAAGCTAGCCTTAGCTTTTCTAACTGCCTGTGAATATTGGTTCCTAACTTCCCTGAAAAGTTGCGTATCGCGGGGGCTATTCGATGCTAATGCAGAACGCCACAGGATGTTTTTGTGCTGGTCAAGGGCAGTCAGGTCTGGAGTGAAACAAAGGCCCGATGGTCCCTGGTCCAAAGTAGTGCACTACATAGGAAATAGGGCCCTGGTCAAAAGTAGTGCACTACATAGGAAATAGGGTCCTGGTCCAAAGTAGTGCACTACATAGGAAATAGGGCCAGTAAGTCAGCTAAGAACAAATTCTTATTTTCAATGACGGCCTACCGGGGAACAGTGGGTTAACTGCCTTGTTCAGGGGCAGAACAACAGATTTTTACCTTGTCAGCTCGGGGATTCGATCTTGCAACCTTCCCTATGTAGAACACTAGTGTTGACCAGAGCCCTATTCCCTATATAGAACACTACTGTTGACCAGAGCCCTATTCCCTATAAAGAACACTACTGTTGACCAGAGCCCTATTCCCTATATAGAACACTAGTGTTGACCAGAGCCCTATTCCCTATATAGAACACTACTGTGATAGGAGGAGCTGTTAGTAGTGCTGTCCATGGTGCTGAATGGATCCTTTACTCTGATAGGAGGAGCTGTTAGTAGTGCTGAATGGATCCTTTACTCTGATAGGAGGAGCTGTTAGTAGTGCTGAATGGATCCTTCACTCTGATAGGAGGAGCTGTTAGTAGTGCTGTCCATGGTGCTGAATGGATCCTTTACTCTGATAGGAGGAGCTGTTAGTAGTGCTGTCCATGGTGCTGAATGGATCATTTACTCTGATAGGAGGCGCTGTTAGTAGTGCTGTCCATGGTGCTGAATGGAGCCTTTATATTCTGATAGGAGGAGGTGTTAGTAGTGCTGTCCATGGCGCTGAATGGAGCCTTTATTCTGATAGGAGGAGCTGTTAGTAGTGCTATCCATGGTGCTGAATGGATCCTTTACTCTGATAGGAGGAGCTGTTAGTAGTGCTGTCCATGGTGCTGAATTGAGCCTTTATTCTGATAGGAGGAGCTGTTAGTAGTGCTATCCATGGTGCTGAATGGATCCTTTACTCTGATAGGAGGAGCTGTTAGTAGTGCTGTCCATGGTGCTGAATGGAGCCTTTATATTCTAATAGGAGGAGCTGTTAGTAGTGCTGAATGGATCCTTTACTCTGATAGGAGGAGCTGTTAGTAGTGCTGTCCATGGTGCTGAATGGATCATTTACTCTGATAGGAGGAGCTGTTAGTAGTGCTGTCCATGGTGCTGAATTGATCCTTTACTCTGATAGGAGGAGCTGTTAGTAGTGCTGTCCATGGTGCTGAATGGAGCCTTTATATTCTGATAGGAGGAGCTGTTAGTAGTGCTGTCCATGGTGCTGAATTGATCCTTTACTCTGATAGGAGGAGCTGTTAGTAGTGCTGTCCATGGTGCTGAATTGATCCTTTTATATTCAAATCATATGGGTCCATAGAGGGTCTATTAGAATCATATGGGTCCATAGAGAGTCTATTAGAATCATATGGGTCCGTAGAGGGTCTGTTAGAATCATATGGGTCTATTAGAATCATATGGGTCCATAGAGAGTCTATTAGAATTATATGGGTCCATAGAGAGTCTATTAGAATCATATGGGTCCGTAGAGAGTCTGTTAGAATCATATGGGTCCATAGAGGGTCTATTAGAATCATATGGGTCCGTAGAGAGTCTGTTAGAATCATATGGGTCTATTAGAATCATATGGGTCCATAGAGAGTCTATTAGAATCATATGGGTCCGTAGAGAGTCTATTACAATCATATCTGTCTATAGAGAGTCTATTACAATCATATGGGTCCAGGCCTCCCGAGTGGCGCAGCTGTCTAAGGCACTGCATCGCAGTGCTTGAGGCGTCACTACAGCCACAGGTTCGATCCCAGGCTGTGTTTTTACAGCCGGCCGTAACCAGGAAACCTTTGACTGGGATACCCCATCGCACTCTAGTCGCGGACCGGGGCCTGCAAGCTGACTTCGGTCTCCAGCTCCACTTTGTTTCCTCTGCTTCTGTGTTAAGCGAGCGGCGTTTCAGGAAGCGACGCGGCTAGGCAGGGTCTTATTTCGGAGGACGCACGGCTCTCGAACCTTCACCTCTCCCGAGGCCGTAGTGGAGTTGCAGTCGATGGGACAAGACTGTAACTACCAATTGGATATCATGAAATTGGCGAGGCAAAGGGGTAAAAAAATAATCGTATGGGTCCATGGAGGGTCTATTAGAATCATATGGGTCCATAGAGAGTCTTTTGGAATGGAGGGTCTATTAGAATTGTATGGGTCTATAGAGAGTCTATTAGAATCATATGGGTCTATAGAGAGTCTTTTGGAATAGAAGGTCTGTTAGAATCATATGGGTCCACAGAGAGTCTATTGGAATAGAAGGTCTATTAGAATCGTATGGGTCCATAGAGAGTCTGTTAGAATCATATGGGTCCATAGAGAGTCTGTTAGAATCATATGGGTCCATAGAGAGTCTATTAGAATCGTATGGGTCCATAGAGAGTCTATTAGAATCGTATGGGTCCATAGAGAGTCTATTAGAATCATATGGGTCTATAGAGAGTCTTTTGGAATAGAAGGTCTATTAGAATCGTATGGGTCCATAGAGAGTCTTTTGGAATAGAGGGTCTATTAGAATTGTATGGGTCTATAGAGGGTCTATTAGACTCATATGGGTCCATAGAGAGTCTATTAGAATCATATGGGTACATAGAGAGTCTTTTGGAATAGAGGGTCTATTAGAATTGTATGGGTCTATAGAGAGTCTATTAGAATCATATGGGTCTATTAGAATCATATGGGTCCATAGAGAGTCTATTAGAATCATATGGGTCCATAGAGAGTCTTTTGGAATAGAGGGTCTATTAGAATTGTATGGGTATATAGAGGATTTATTAGAATCATATGGGTCCATTAGAATCATATGGGTCCATAGAGGGTCTATTTCGGCAAGGCCTTGCCTTTTTTTCCACTGTGAAATTACGTTGTAAAAAAAATGCTCCATAGAATTTACACTGATTGTATGTGATTTTATTTGATTAGCTAACCATGATTAACGGCATTCAGGGAAATACAGGCACTTGACTTGTTTATCCAAACCCAGCAGTTGGCTTTGTGTGTGAATATGAACTGCTAGGAGATTTGCTGCAGTAAGGAAAGGAGAGCAGTGGTGATGTTTCAGACTCACCTCTCCTTTTGATATGCATGTAACAATATACTGTACATGAGAAGAGACATTTATGTAAAGTTATTAAAATATGTTGAGTTTTTTTTGCGATCACATGTTTTTGATACCAGCAAAAGCAGAATGTTGAATGTTGTATGTTTTGTCTTGCAGAAGCAGAATGTTGAGTGTTTTATGTTTTGTCTTGCAGAATGTTGAGTGTTTTATGTTTTGTCTTGCAGAATTTTGAGTGTTTTATGTTTTGTCTTGCAGAATGTTGAATGTTGTATGTTTTGTCTTGCAGAATGTTGATTGTTGTATGTTTTGTCTTGCAGAATGTTGAATGTTGTATGTTTTGTCTTGCAGAATGTTGAGTGTTGTATGTTTTGTCTTGCAGAATGTTGAATGTTGTATGTTTTGTCTTGCAGAATGTTGAATGTTGAGTGTTTTATGTTTTGTCTTGCAGAAGCAGAATGTTGAATGTTGTATGTTTTGTCTTGCAGAAGCAGAATGTTGAGTGTTTTATGTTTTGTCTAGCAGAAGCAGAATGTTGAGTGTTGTATGTTTTGTCTTGCAGAATGTTGAATGTTGTATGTTTTGTCTTGCAGAAGCTGAATGTTGAGTGTTGTTTGTTTTGTCTTGTTGAATATTGAGTGTTGTATTTTTTGTCTTGCAGAATGTTGAATGTTGTATGTTTTGTCTTGCAGAATGTTGAGTGTTGTATGTTTTGTCTTGCAGAATGTTGAATGTTGTATGTTTTGTCTTGCAGAAGCAGAATGTTGAGTGTTGTATGTTTTGTCTTGCAGAATGTTGAGTGTTGTATGTTTTGTCTTGCAGAATGTTGAATGTTGTATGTTTTGTCTTGCAGAATGTTGAATGTTGAGTGTTTTATGTTTTGTCTTGCAGAATGTTGAATGTTGTATGTTTTGTCTTGCAGAAGCAGAATGTTGAGTGTTTTATGTTTTGTCTTGCAGAAGCAGAATGTTGAGTGTTGTATGTTTTGTCTTGCAGAATGTTGAATGTTGTATGTTTTGTCTTGCAGAAGCAGAATGTTGAGTGTTGTTTGTTTTGTCTTGTTGAATGTTGAGTGTTGTATGTTTTGTCTTGCAGAATGTTGAATGTTTTGTCTTGCAGAATGTTGAATGTTGTATGTTTTGTCTTGCAGAAAGTTGAGTGTTGTATGTTTTGTCTTGCAGAATGTTGAGTGTTGTTTGTTTTGTCTTGCAGAATGTTGAATGTTGAATGTTGATTGTTTTGTCTTGCGGAAGCAGAATGTTGAGTGTTGTATGTTTTGTCTTGCAGAATGTTGAGTGTTTTATGTTTTGTCTTGCAGAATGTTGAATGTTGAGTGTTTTATGTTTTGTCTTGCAGAATGTTGAGTGTTGTATGTTTTGTCTTGCAGAATGTTGAATGTTGTATGTTTTGTCTTGCAGAAGCTGAATGTTGAGTGTTGTTTGTTTTGTCTTGTTGAATGTTGAGTGTTGTATGTTTTGTCTTGCAGAATGTTGAATGTTTTGTCTTGCAGAAGCAGAATGTTGAATGTTGTATGTTTTGTCTTGCTGAATGTTGAGTGTTGTATGTTTTGTCTTGCAGAATGTTGAGTGTTGTATGTTTTGTCTTGCAGAATGTTGAGTGTTGTATGTTTTGTCTTGTAGAATGTTGAATGTTGTATGTTTTGTCTTGCAGAATGTTGAGTGTTGTATGTTTTGTCTTGCAGAATGTTGAATGTTGAGTGTTTTATGTTTTGTCTTGCAGAATGTTGAATGTTGTATGTTTTGTCTTGCAGAAGCAGAATGTTGAGTGTTTTATGTTTTGTCTTGCAGAAGCAGAATATTGAGTGTTGTATGTTTTGTCTTGCAGAATGTTGAATGTTGTATGTTTTGTCTTGCAGAAGCTGAATGTTGAGTGTTGTTTGTTTTGTCTTGTTGAATATTGAGTGTTGTATGTTTTGTCTTGCAGAATGTTGAATGTTGTATGTTTTGTCTTGCAGAATGTTGAGTGTTGTATGTTTTGTCTTGCAGAATGTTGAATGTTGTATGTTTTGTCTTGCAGAAGCAGAATGTTGAGTGTTGTATGTTTTGTCTTGCAGAAAGTTGAGTGTTGTATGTTTTGTCTTGCAGAATGTTGAATGTTGTATGTTTTGTCTTGCAGAATGTTGAATGTTGAGTGTTTTATGTTTTGTCTTGCAGAATGTTGAATGTTGTATGTTTTGTCTTGCAGAAGCAGAATGTTGAGTGTTTTATGTTTTGTCTTGCAGAAGCAGAATGTTGAGTGTTGTATGTTTTGTCTTGCAGAATGTTGAATGTTGTATGTTTTGTCTTGCAGAAGCAGAATGTTGAGTGTTGTTTGTTTTGTCTTGTTGAATGTTGAGTGTTGTATGTTTTGTCTTGCAGAATGTTGAATGTTTTGTCTTGCAGAATGTTGAATGTTGTATGTTTTGTCTTGCAGAAAGTTGAGTGTTGTATGTTTTGTCTTGCAGAATGTTGAGTGTTGTTTGTTTTGTCTTGCAGAATGTTGAATGTTGAATGTTGTTTGTTTTGTCTTGCGGAAGCAGAATGTTGAGTGTTGTATGTTTTGTCTTGCAGAATGTTGAGTGTTTTATGTTTTGTCTTGCAGAATGTTGAATGTTGAGTGTTTTATGTTTTGTCTTGCAGAATGTTGAGTGTTGTATGTTTTGTCTTGCAGAATGTTGAATGTTGTATGTTTTGTCTTGCAGAAGCTGAATGTTGAGTGTTGTTTGTTTTGTCTTGTTGAATGTTGAGTGTTGTATGGTTTGTCTTGCAGAATGTTGAATGTTTTGTCTTGCAGAAGCAGAATGTTGAATGTTGTATGTTTTGTCTTGCTGAATGTTGAGTGTTGTATGTTTTGTCTTGCAGAATGTTGAGTGTTGTATGTTTTGTCTTGCAGAATGTTGAGTGTTGTATGTTTTGTCTTGTAGAATGTTGAATGTTGTATGTTTTGTCTTGCAGAATGTTGAGTGTTGTATGTTTTGTCTTGCAGAATGTTGAATGTTGAGTGTTTTATGTTTTGTCTTGCAGAATGTTGAATGTTGTATGTTTTGTCTTGCAGAAGCAGAATGTTGAGTGTTTTATGTTTTGTCTTGCAGAAGCAGAATGTTGAGTGTTGTATGTTTTGTCTTGCAGAATGTTGAATGTTGTATGTTTTGTCTTGCAGAAGCTGAATGTTGAGTGTTGTTTGTTTTGTCTTGTTGAATATTGAGTGTTGTATGTTTTGTCTTGCAGAATGTTGAATGTTGTATGTTTTGTCTTGCAGAATGTTGAGTGTTGTATGTTTTGTCTTGCAGAATGTTGAATGTTGTATGTTTTGTCTTGCAGAAGCAGAATGTTGAGTGTTGTATGTTTTGTCTTGCAGAATGTTGAGTGTTGTATGTTTTGTCTTGCAGAATGTTGAATGTTTTGTCTTGCAGAAGCAGAATGTTGAGTGTTTTATGTTTTGTCTTGCAGAAGCAGAATGTTGAATGTTGTATGTTTTGTCTTGCAGAAGCAGAATGTTGAGTGTTGTTTGTTTTGTCTTGTTGAATGTTGAGTGTTGTATGTTTTGTCTTGCAGAATGTTGAATGTTTTGTCTTGCAGAATGTTGAATGTTGTATGTTTTGTCTTGCAGAAAGTTGAGTGTTGTATGTTTTGTCTTGCAGAATGTTGAGTGTTGTTTGTTTTGTCTTGCAGAATGTTGAATGTTGAATGTTGTTTGTTTTGTCTTGCGGAAGCAGAATGTTGAGTGTTGTATGTTTTGTCTTGCAGAATGTTGAGTGTTTTATGTTTTGTCTTGCAGAATGTTGAATGTTGAGTGTTTTATGTTTTGTCTTGCAGAATGTTGAGTGTTGTATGTTTTGTCTTGCAGAATGTTGAATGTTGTATGTTTTGTCTTGCAGAAGCTGAATGTTGAGTGTTGTTTGTTTTGTCTTGTTGAATGTTGAGTGTTGTATGGTTTGTCTTGCAGAATGTTGAATGTTTTGTCTTGCAGAAGCAGAATGTTGAATGTTGTATATTTTGTCTTGCTGAATGTTGAGTGTTGTATGTTTTGTCTTGCAGAATGTTGTGTTGTATGTTTTGTCTTGCAGAATGTTGAATGTTGAGTGTTTTATGTTTTGTCTTGCAGAAGCAGAATGTTGAATGTTTTATGTTTTGTCTTGCAGAAGCAGAATGTTGAGTGTTGTATGTTTTGTCTTGCAGAATGTTGAATGTTGTATGTTTTGTCTTGCAGAAGCAGAATGTTGAGTGTTGTTTGTTTTGTCTTGTTGAATGTTGAGTGTTGTATGTTTTGTCTTGCAGAATGTTGAATGTTTTGTCTTGCAGAATGTTGAATGTTGTATGTTTTGTCTTGCAGAATGTTGAATGTTGTATGTTTTGTCTTGCAGAATGTTGAATGTTTTGTCTTGCAGAATGTTGAATGTTGAGTGTTTTATGTTTTGTCTTGCAGAATGTTGAATGTTGTATGTTTTGTCTTGCAGAAGCAGAATGTTGAGTGTTTTATGTTTTGTCTTGCAGAAGCAGAATGTTGAGTGTTGTATGTTTTGTCTTGCAGAATGTTGAATGTTGTATGTTTTGTCTTGCAGAAGCTGAATGTTGAGTGTTGTTTGTTTTGTCTTGTTGAATGTTGAGTGTTGTATGTTTTGTCTTGCAGAATGATGAATGTTTTGTCTTGCAGAATGTTGAATGTTGTATGTTTTGTCTTGCAGAAAGTTGAGTGTTGTATGTTTTGTCTTGCAGAATGTTGAGTGTTGTTTGTTTTGTCTTGCAGAATGTTGAATGTTGAATGTTGTTTGTTTTGTCTTGCAGAAGCAGAATGTTGAGTGTTGTATGTTTTGTCTTGCAGAATGTTGAATGTTGAGTGTTTTATGTTTTGTCTTGCAGAATGTTGAGTGTTGTAAGTTTTGTCTTGCAGAATGTTGAATGTTGTATGTTTTGTCTTGCAGAAGCTGAATGTTGAGTGTTGTTTGTTTTGTCTTGTTGAATGTTGAGTGTTGTATGTTTTGTCTTGCAGAATGTTGAATGTTTTGTCTTGCAGAAGCAGAATGTTGAATGTTGTATGTTTTGTCTTGCTGAATGTTGAGTGTTGTATGTTTTGTCTTGCAGAATGTTGAGTGTTGTATGTTTTGTCTTGCAGAATGTTGAGTGTTGTATGTTTTGTCTTGCAGAATGTTGAGTGTTGTATGTTTTGTCTTGCAGAATGTTGAATGTTGAGTGTTTTATGTTTTGTCTTGCAGAATGTTGAATGTTGTATGTTTTGTCTTGCAGAATGTTGAGTGTTGTATGTTTTGTCTTGCAGAATGTTGAGTGTTTTATGTTTTGTCTTGCAGAATGTTGAATGTTGTATGTTTTGTCTTGCAGAATGTTGAATGTTGAGTGTTGTTTGTTTTGTCTTGTTGAATGTTGAGTGTTGTATGTTTTGTCTTGCAGAATGTTGAGTGTTGTATGTTTTGTCTTGCAGAATGTTGAGTGTTGTATGTTTTGTCTTGCAGAAGCAGAATGTTGAGTGTTTTATGTTTTGTCTTGCAGAATGTTGAGTGTTATATTTTTTGTCTTGCAGAATGTTGAGTGTTGTTTGTTTTGTCTTGTTGAATGTTGAGTGTTGTATGTTTTGTCTTGCAGAATGTTGAATGTTTTGTCTTGCAGAAGCAGAATGTTGAATGTTGTATGTTTTGTCTTGCAGAAGCTGAATGTTGAGTGTTGTTTGTTTTGTCTTGTTGAATGTTGAGTGTTGTATGTTTTGTCTTGCAGAATGTTGAATGTTTTGTCTTGCAGAAGCAGAATGTTGAATGTTGTATGTTTTGTCTTGCTGAATGTTGAGTGTTGTATGTTTTGTCTTGCAGAATGTTGAGTGTTGTATGTTTTGTCTTGCAGAATGTTGAGTGTTTTATGTTTTGTCTTGCAGAATGTTGAATGTTGTATGTTTTGTCTTGCAGAATGTTGAATGTTGAGTGTTGTTTGTTTTGTCTTGTTGAATGTTGAGTGTTGTATGTTTTGTCTTGCAGAATGTTGAGTGTTGTATGTTTTGTCTTGCAGAATGTTGAGTGTTGTATGTTTTGTCTTGCAGAATGTTGAGTGTTTTATGTTTTGTCTTGCAGAATGTTGAATGTTGTATGTTTTGTCTTGCAGAAGCAGAATGTTGAGTGTTTTATGTTTTGTCTTGCAGAATGTTGAGTGTTATATTTTTTGTCTCGCAGAATGTTGAGTGTTGTTTGTTTTGTCTTGTTGAATGTTGACTGTTGTATGTTTTGTCTTGCAGAATGTTGAATGTTTTGTCTTGCAGAATGTTGAATGTTGTATGTTTTGTCTTGCAGAAGCTGAATGTTGAGTGTTGTTTGTTTTGTCTTGTTGAATGTTGAGTGTTGTATGTTTTGTCTTGCAGAATGTTGAATGTTTTGTCTTGCAGAAGCAGAATGTTGAATGTTGTATGTTTTGTCTTGCTGAATGTTGAGTGTTGTATGTTTTGTCTTGCAGAATGTTGAGTGTTGTATGTTTTGTCTTGCAGAATGTTGAGTGTTGTATGTTTTGTCTTGCAGAATGTTGAATGTTGTATGTTTTGTCTTGCAGAATGTTGAATGTTGAATGTTGTTTGTTTTGTCTTGCAGAATGTTGAGTGTTGTATGTTTTGTCTTGCAGAATGTTGAGTGTTTTATGTTTTGTCTTGCAGAATGTTGAATGTTGAGTGTTTTATGTTTTGTCTTGCAGAATGTTGAGTGTTGTATGTTTTGTCTTGCAGAATGTTGAATGTTGTATGTTTTGTCTTGCAGAAGCTGAATGTTGAGTGTTGTTTGTTTTGTCTTGTTGAATGTTGAGTGTTGTATGTTTTGTCTTGCAGAATGTTGAATGTTTTGTCTTGCAGAAGCAGAATGTTGAATGTTGTATGTTTTGTCTTGCTGAATGTTGAGTGTTGTATGTTTTGTCTTGCAGAATGTTGAGTGTTGTATGTTTTGTCTTGCAGAATGTTGAGTGTTGTATGTTTTGTCTTGTAGAATGTTGAATGTTGTATGTTTTGTCTTGCAGAATGTTGAGTGTTGTATGTTTTGTCTTGCAGAATGTTGAATGTTGAGTGTTTTATGTTTTGTCTTGTTGAATGTTGTATGTTTTGTCTTGCAGAAGCAGAATGTTGAGTGTTGTATGTTTTGTCTTGCAGAATGTTGAGTGTTGTATGTTTTGTCTTGCAGAATGTTGAATGTTGTATGTTTTGTCTTGCAGAAGCTGAATGTTGAGTGTTGTTTGTTTTGTCTTGTTGAATGTTGAGTGTTGTATGGTTTGTCTTGCAGAATGTTGAATGTTTTGTCTTGCAGAAGCAGAATGTTGAATGTTGTATATTTTGTCTTGCTGAATGTTGAGTGTTGTATGTTTTGTCTTGCAGAATGTTGTGTTGTATGTTTTGTCTTGCAGAATGTTGAATGTTGAGTGTTTTATGTTTTGTCTTGCAGAAGCAGAATGTTGAATGTTTTATGTTTTGTCTTGCAGAAGCAGAATGTTGAGTGTTGTATGTTTTGTCTTGCAGAATGTTGAATGTTGTATGTTTTGTCTTGCAGAAGCAGAATGTTGAGTGTTGTTTGTTTTGTCTTGTTGAATGTTGAGTGTTGTATGTTTTGTCTTGCAGAATGTTGAATGTTTTGTCTTGCAGAATGTTGAATGTTGTATGTTTTGTCTTGCAGAATGTTGAATGTTGTATGTTTTGTCTTGCAGAATGTTGAATGTTTTGTCTTGCAGAATGTTGAATGTTGAGTGTTTTATGTTTTGTCTTGCAGAATGTTGAATGTTGTATGTTTTGTCTTGCAGAAGCAGAATGTTGAGTGTTTTATGTTTTGTCTTGCAGAAGCAGAATGTTGAGTGTTGTATGTTTTGTCTTGCAGAATGTTGAATGTTGTATGTTTTGTCTTGCAGAAGCTGAATGTTGAGTGTTGTTTGTTTTGTCTTGTTGAATGTTGAGTGTTGTATGTTTTGTCTTGCAGAATGATGAATGTTTTGTCTTGCAGAATGTTGAATGTTGTATGTTTTGTCTTGCAGAAAGTTGAGTGTTGTATGTTTTGTCTTGCAGAATGTTGAGTGTTGTTTGTTTTGTCTTGCAGAATGTTGAATGTTGAATGTTGTTTGTTTTGTCTTGCAGAAGCAGAATGTTGAGTGTTGTATGTTTTGTCTTGCAGAATGTTGAATGTTGAGTGTTTTATGTTTTGTCTTGCAGAATGTTGAGTGTTGTAAGTTTTGTCTTGCAGAATGTTGAATGTTGTATGTTTTGTCTTGCAGAAGCTGAATGTTGAGTGTTGTTTGTTTTGTCTTGTTGAATGTTGAGTGTTGTATGTTTTGTCTTGCAGAATGTTGAATGTTTTGTCTTGCAGAAGCAGAATGTTGAATGTTGTATGTTTTGTCTTGCTGAATGTTGAGTGTTGTATGTTTTGTCTTGCAGAATGTTGAGTGTTGTATGTTTTGTCTTGCAGAATGTTGAGTGTTGTATGTTTTGTCTTGCAGAATGTTGAGTGTTGTATGTTTTGTCTTGCAGAATGTTGAATGTTGAGTGTTTTATGTTTTGTCTTGCAGAATGTTGAATGTTGTATGTTTTGTCTTGCAGAATGTTGAGTGTTGTATGTTTTGTCTTGCAGAATGTTGAGTGTTTTATGTTTTGTCTTGCAGAATGTTGAATGTTGTATGTTTTGTCTTGCAGAATGTTGAATGTTGAGTGTTGTTTGTTTTGTCTTGTTGAATGTTGAGTGTTGTATGTTTTGTCTTGCAGAATGTTGAGTGTTGTATGTTTTGTCTTGCAGAATGTTGAGTGTTGTATGTTTTGTCTTGCAGAAGCAGAATGTTGAGTGTTTTATGTTTTGTCTTGCAGAATGTTGAGTGTTATATTTTTTGTCTTGCAGAATGTTGAGTGTTGTTTGTTTTGTCTTGTTGAATGTTGAGTGTTGTATGTTTTGTCTTGCAGAATGTTGAATGTTTTGTCTTGCAGAAGCAGAATGTTGAATGTTGTATGTTTTGTCTTGCAGAAGCTGAATGTTGAGTGTTGTTTGTTTTGTCTTGTTGAATGTTGAGTGTTGTATGTTTTGTCTTGCAGAATGTTGAATGTTTTGTCTTGCAGAAGCAGAATGTTGAATGTTGTATGTTTTGTCTTGCTGAATGTTGAGTGTTGTATGTTTTGTCTTGCAGAATGTTGAGTGTTGTATGTTTTGTCTTGCAGAATGTTGAGTGTTTTATGTTTTGTCTTGCAGAATGTTGAATGTTGTATGTTTTGTCTTGCAGAATGTTGAATGTTGAGTGTTGTTTGTTTTGTCTTGTTGAATGTTGAGTGTTGTATGTTTTGTCTTGCAGAATGTTGAGTGTTGTATGTTTTGTCTTGCAGAATGTTGAGTGTTGTATGTTTTGTCTTGCAGAATGTTGAGTGTTTTATGTTTTGTCTTGCAGAATGTTGAATGTTGTATGTTTTGTCTTGCAGAAGCAGAATGTTGAGTGTTTTATGTTTTGTCTTGCAGAATGTTGAGTGTTATATTTTTTGTCTTGCAGAATGTTGAGTGTTGTTTGTTTTGTCTTGTTGAATGTTGACTGTTGTATGTTTTGTCTTGCAGAATGTTGAATGTTTTGTCTTGCAGAATGTTGAATGTTGTATGTTTTGTCTTGCAGAAGCTGAATGTTGAGTGTTGTTTGTTTTGTCTTGTTGAATGTTGAGTGTTGTATGTTTTGTCTTGCAGAATGTTGAATGTTTTGTCTTGCAGAAGCAGAATGTTGAATGTTGTATGTTTTGTCTTGCTGAATGTTGAGTGTTGTATGTTTTGTCTTGCAGAATGTTGAGTGTTGTATGTTTTGTCTTGCAGAATGTTGAGTGTTGTATGTTTTGTCTTGCAGAATGTTGAATGTTGTATGTTTTGTCTTGCAGAATGTTGAATGTTGAATGTTGTTTGTTTTGTCTTGCAGAATGTTGAGTGTTGTATGTTTTGTCTTGCAGAATGTTGAGTGTTTTATGTTTTGTCTTGCAGAATGTTGAATGTTGAGTGTTTTATGTTTTGTCTTGCAGAATGTTGAGTGTTGTATGTTTTGTCTTGTAGAATGTTGAATGTTGTATGTTTTGTCTTGCAGAAGCTGAATGTTGAGTGTTGTTTGTTTTGTCTTGTTGAATGTTGAGTGTTGTATGTTTTGTCTTGCAGAATGTTGAATGTTTTGTCTTGCAGAAGCAGAATGTTGAATGTTGTATGTTTTGTCTTGCTGAATGTTGAGTGTTGTATGTTTTGTCTTGCAGAATGTTGAGTGTTGTATGTTTTGTCTTGCAGAATGTTGAGTGTTGTATGTTTTGTCTTGTAGAATGTTGAATGTTGTATGTTTTGTCTTGCAGAATGTTGAGTGTTGTATGTTTTGTCTTGCAGAATGTTGAATGTTGAGTGTTTTATGTTTTGTCTTGTTGAATGTTGTATGTTTTGTCTTGCAGAAGCAGAATGTTGAGTGTTGTATGTTTTGTCTTGCAGAATGTTGAGTGTTGTATGTTTTGTCTTGCAGAATGTTGAATGTTGTATGTTTTGTCTTGCAGAAGCTGAATGTTGAGTGTTGTTTGTTTTGTCTTGTTGAATGTTGAGTGTTGTATGTTTTGTCTTGCAGAATGTTGAATGTTTTGTCTTGCAGAAGCAGAATGTTGAATGTTGTATGTTTTGTCTTGCTGAATGTTGAGTGTTGTATGTTTTGTCTTGCAGAATGTTGAGTGTTGTATGTTTTGTCTTGCAGAATTTTGAGTGTTGTATGTTTTGTCTTGCAGAATGTTGAGTGTTGTATGTTTTGTCTTGCAGAATGTTGAATGTTGAGTGTTTTATGTTTTGTCTTGCAGAATGTTGAATGTTGTATGTTTTGTCTTGCAGAAGCAGAATGTTGAGTGTTGTATGTTTTGTCTTGCAGAATGTTGAGTGTTGTATGTTTTGTCTTGCAGAATGTTGAATGTTGTATGTTTTGTCTTGCAGAATGTTGAATGTTGTATGTTTTGTCTTGCAGAATGTTGAGTGTTGTATGTTTTGTCTTGCAGAATGTTGAATGTTGTATGTTTTGTCTTGCAGAAGCAGAATGTTGAGTGTTGTATGTTTTGTCTTGCAGAAAGTTGAGTGTTGTATGTTTTGTCTTGCAGAATGTTGAATGTTGTATGTTTTGTCTTGCAGAATGTTGAATGTTGAGTGTTTTATGTTTTGTCTTGCAGAATGTTGAATGTTGTATGTTTTGTCTTGCAGAAGCAGAATGTTGAGTGTTTTATGTTTTGTCTTGCAGAAGCAGAATGTTGAGTGTTGTATGTTTTGTCTTGCAGAATGTTGAATGTTGTATGTTTTGTCTTGCAGAAGCAGAATGTTGAGTGTTGTATGTTTTGTCTTGCAGAATGTTGAATGTTGTATGTTTTGTCTTGCAGAAGCGAATGTTGAGTGTTGTTTGTTTTGTCTTGTTGAATGTTGAGTGTTGTATGTTTTGTCTTGCAGAATGTTGAATGTTTTGTCTTGCAGAATGTTGAATGTTGTATGTTTTGTCTTGCAGAATGTTGACTGTTGTATGTTTTGTCTTGCAGAATGTTGAATGTTTTGTCTTGCAGAATGTTGAATGTTGAGTGTTTTATGTTTTGTCTTGCAGAATGTTGAATGTTGTATGTTTTGTCTTGCAGAAGCAGAATGTTGAGTGTTTTATGTTTTGTCTTGCAGAAGCAGAATGTTGAGTGTTGTATGTTTTGTCTTGCAGAATGTTGAATGTTGTATGTTTTGTCTTGCAGAAGCAGAATGTTGAGTGTTGTTTGTTTTGTCTTGTTGAATGTTGAGTGTTGTATGTTTTGTCTTGCAGAATGTTGAATGTTTTGTCTTGCAGAATGTTGAATGTTGTATGTTTTGTCTTGCAGAAAGTTGAGTGTTGTATGTTTTGTCTTGCAGAATGTTGAGTGTTGTTTGTTTTGTCTTGCAGAATGTTGAATGTTGAATGTTGTTTGTTTTGTCTTGCGGAAGCAGAATGTTGAGTGTTGTATGTTTTGTCTTGCAGAATGTTGAGTGTTTTATGTTTTGTCTTGCAGAATGTTGAATGTTGAGTGTTTTATGTTTTGTCTTGCAGAATGTTGAGTGTTGTATGTTTTGTCTTGCAGAATGTTGAATGTTGTATGTTTTGTCTTGCAGAAGCTGAATGTTGAGTGTTGTTTGTTTTGTCTTGTTGAATGTTGAGTGTTGTATGTTTTGTCTTGCAGAATGTTGAATGTTTTGTCTTGCAGAAGCAGAATGTTGAATGTTGTATGTTTTGTCTTGCTGAATGTTGAGTGTTGTATGTTTTGTCTTGCAGAATGTTGAGTGTTGTATGTTTTGTCTTGCAGAATGTTGAGTGTTGTATGTTTTGTCTTGTAGAATGTTGAATGTTGTATGTTTTGTCTTGCAGAATGTTGAGTGTTGTATGTTTTGTCTTGCAGAATGTTGAATGTTGAGTGTTTTATGTTTTGTCTTGCAGAATGTTGAATGTTGTATGTTTTGTCTTGCAGAAGCAGAATGTTGAGTGTTTTATGTTTTGTCTTGCAGAAGCAGAATGTTGAGTGTTGTATGTTTTGTCTTGCAGAATGTTGAATGTTGTATGTTTTGTCTTGCAGAAGCTGAATGTTGAGTGTTGTTTGTTTTGTCTTGTTGAATATTGAGTGTTGTATGTTTTGTCTTGCAGAATGTTGAATGTTGTATGTTTTGTCTTGCAGAATGTTGAGTGTTGTATGTTTTGTCTTGCAGAATGTTGAATGTTGTATGTTTTGTCTTGCAGAAGCAGAATGTTGAGTGTTGTATGTTTTGTCTTGCAGAATGTTGAGTGTTGTATGTTTTGTCTTGCAGAATGTTGAATGTTGTATGTTTTGTCTTGCAGAATGTTGAATGTTGAGTGTTTTATGTTTTGTCTTGCAGAATGTTGAATGTTGTATGTTTTGTCTTGCAGAAGCAGAATGTTGAGTGTTTTATGTTTTGTCTTGCAGAAGCAGAATGTTGAGTGTTGTATGTTTTGTCTTGCAGAAGCAGAATGTTGAGTGTTGTTTGTTTTGTCTTGTTGAATGTTGAGTGTTGTATGTTTTGTCTTGCAGAATGTTGAATGTTTTGTCTTGCAGAAGCAGAATGTTGAGTGTTTTATGTTTTGTCTTGCAGAAGCAGAATGTTGAATGTTGTATGTTTTGTCTTGCAGAAGCAGAATGTTGAGTGTTGTTTGTTTTGTCTTGTTGAATGTTGAGTGTTGTATGTTTTGTCTTGCAGAATGTTGAATGTTTTGTCTTGCAGAATGTTGAATGTTGTATGTTTTGTCTTGCAGAAAGTTGAGTGTTGTATGTTTTGTCTTGCAGAATGTTGAGTGTTGTTTGTTTTGTCTTGCAGAATGTTGAATGTTGAATGTTGTTTGTTTTGTCTTGCGGAAGCAGAATGTTGAGTGTTGTATATTTTGTCTTGCAGAATGTTGAGTGTTTTATGTTTTGTCTTGCAGAATGTTGAATGTTGAGTGTTTTATGTTTTGTCTTGCAGAATGTTGAGTGTTGTATGTTTTGTCTTGCAGAATGTTGAATGTTGTATGTTTTGTCTTGCAGAAGCTGAATGTTGAGTGTTGTTTGTTTTGTCTTGTTGAATGTTGAGTGTTGTATGGTTTGTCTTGCAGAATGTTGAATGTTTTGTCTTGCAGAAGCAGAATGTTGAATGTTGTATATTTTGTCTTGCTGAATGTTGAGTGTTGTATGTTTTGTCTTGCAGAATGTTGTGTTGTATGTTTTGTCTTGCAGAATGTTGAATGTTGAGTGTTTTATGTTTTGTCTTGCAGAAGCAGAATGTTGAATGTTTTATGTTTTGTCTTGCAGAAGCAGAATGTTGAGTGTTGTATGTTTTGTCTTGCAGAATGTTGAATGTTGTATGTTTTGTCTTGCAGAAGCAGAATGTTGAGTGTTGTTTGTTTTGTCTTGTTGAATGTTGAGTGTTGTATGTTTTGTCTTGCAGAATGTTGAATGTTTTGTCTTGCAGAATGTTGAATGTTGTATGTTTTGTCTTGCAGAATGTTGAATGTTGTATGTTTTGTCTTGCAGAATGTTGAATGTTTTGTCTTGCAGAATGTTGAATGTTGAGTGTTTTATGTTTTGTCTTGCAGAATGTTGAATGTTGTATGTTTTGTCTTGCAGAAGCAGAATGTTGAGTGTTTTATGTTTTGTCTTGCAGAAGCAGAATGTTGAGTGTTGTATGTTTTGTCTTGCAGAATGTTGAATGTTGTATGTTTTGTCTTGCAGAAGCTGAATGTTGAGTGTTGTTTGTTTTGTCTTGTTGAATGTTGAGTGTTGTATGTTTTGTCTTGCAGAATGATGAATGTTTTGTCTTGCAGAATGTTGAATGTTGTATGTTTTGTCTTGCAGAAAGTTGAGTGTTGTATGTTTTGTCTTGCAGAATGTTGAGTGTTGTTTGTTTTGTCTTGCAGAATGTTGAATGTTGAATGTTGTTTGTTTTGTCTTGCAGAAGTTTGTTTTGTCTTGCGGAAGCAGAATGTTGAGTGTTGTATGTTTTGTCTTGCAGAATGTTGAGTGTTTTATGTTTTGTCTTGCAGAATGTTGAATGTTGAGTGTTTTATGTTTTGTCTTGCAGAATGTTGAGTGTTGTATGTTTTGTCTTGCAGAATGTTGAATGTTGTATGTTTTGTCTTGCAGAAGCTGAATGTTGAGTGTTGTTTGTTTTGTCTTGTTGAATGTTGAGTGTTGTATGTTTTGTCTTGCAGAATGTTGAATGTTTTGTCTTGCAGAAGCAGAATGTTGAATGTTGTATGTTTTGTCTTGCTGAATGTTGAGTGTTGTATGTTTTGTCTTGCAGAATGTTGAGTGTTGTATGTTTTGTCTTGCAGAATGTTGAGTGTTGTATGTTTTGTCTTGTAGAATGTTGAATGTTGTATGTTTTGTCTTGCAGAATGTTGAGTGTTGTATGTTTTGTCTTGCAGAATGTTGAATGTTGAGTGTTTTATGTTTTGTCTTGCAGAATGTTGAATGTTGTATGTTTTGTCTTGCAGAAGCAGAATGTTGAGTGTTGTATGTTTTGTCTTGCAGAAGCAGAATGTTGAGTGTTGTATGTTTTGTCTTGCAGAATGTTGAATGTTGTATGTTTTGTCTTGCAGAAGCTGAATGTTGAGTGTTGTTTGTTTTGTCTTGTTGAATATTGAGTGTTGTATGTTTTGTCTTGCAGAATGTTGAATGTTGTATGTTTTGTCTTGCAGAATGTTGAGTGTTGTATGTTTTGTCTTGCAGAATGTTGAATGTTGTATGTTTTGTCTTGCAGAAGCAGAATGTTGAGTGTTGTATGTTTTGTCTTGCAGAATGTTGAGTGTTGTATGTTTTGTCTTGCAGAATGTTGAATGTTGTATGTTTTGTCTTGCAGAATGTTGAATGTTGAGTGTTTTATGTTTTGTCTTGCAGAATGTTGAATGTTGTATGTTTTGTCTTGCAGAAGCAGAATGTTGAGTGTTTTATGTTTTGTCTTGCAGAAGCAGATGTTGAGTGAGAATGTTGAGTGTTGTATGTTTTGTCTTGCAGAATGTTGAGTGTTGTATGTTTTGTCTTGCAGAATCTTGAATGTTGTATGTTTTGTCTTGCAGAAGCTGAATGTTGAGTGTTGTTTGTTTTGTCTTGTTGAATGTTGAGTGTTGTATGGTTTGTCTTGCAGAATGTTGAATGTTTTGTCTTGCAGAAGCAGAATGTTGAATGTTGTATATTTTGTCTTGCTGAATGTTGAGTGTTGTATGTTTTGTCTTGCAGAATGTTGTGTTGTATGTTTTGTCTTGCAGAATGTTGAATGTTGAGTGTTTTATGTTTTGTCTTGCAGAAGCAGAATGTTGAATGTTTTATGTTTTGTCTTGCAGAAGCAGAATGTTGAGTGTTGTATGTTTTGTCTTGCAGAATGTTGAATGTTGTATGTTTTGTCTTGCAGAAGCAGAATGTTGAGTGTTGTTTGTTTTGTCTTGTTGAATGTTGAGTGTTGTATGTTTTGTCTTGCAGAATGTTGAATGTTTTGTCTTGCAGAATGTTGAATGTTGTATGTTTTGTCTTGCAGAATGTTGAATGTTGTATGTTTTGTCTTGCAGAATGTTGAATGTTTTGTCTTGCAGAATGTTGAATGTTGAGTGTTTTATGTTTTGTCTTGCAGAATGTTGAATGTTGTATGTTTTGTCTTGCAGAAGCAGAATGTTGAGTGTTTTATGTTTTGTCTTGCAGAAGCAGAATGTTGAGTGTTGTATGTTTTGTCTTGCAGAATGTTGAATGTTGTATGTTTTGTCTTGCAGAAGCTGAATGTTGAGTGTTGTTTGTTTTGTCTTGTTGAATGTTGAGTGTTGTATGTTTTGTCTTGCAGAATGATGAATGTTTTGTCTTGCAGAATGTTGAATGTTGTATGTTTTGTCTTGCAGAAAGTTGAGTGTTGTATGTTTTGTCTTGCAGAATGTTGAGTGTTGTTTGTTTTGTCTTGCAGAATGTTGAATGTTGAATGTTGTTTGTTTTGTCTTGCAGAAGCAGAATGTTGAGTGTTGTATGTTTTGTCTTGCAGAATGTTGAATGTTGAGTGTTTTATGTTTTGTCTTGCAGAATGTTGAGTGTTGTAAGTTTTGTCTTGCAGAATGTTGAATGTTGTATGTTTTGTCTTGCAGAAGCTGAATGTTGAGTGTTGTTTGTTTTGTCTTGTTGAATGTTGAGTGTTGTATGTTTTGTCTTGCAGAATGTTGAATGTTTTGTCTTGCAGAAGCAGAATGTTGAATGTTGTATGTTTTGTCTTGCTGAATGTTGAGTGTTGTATGTTTTGTCTTGCAGAATGTTGAGTGTTGTATGTTTTGTCTTGCAGAATGTTGAGTGTTGTATGTTTTGTCTTGCAGAATGTTGAGTGTTGTATGTTTTGTCTTGCAGAATGTTGAATGTTGAGTGTTTTATGTTTTGTCTTGCAGAATGTTGAATGTTGTATGTTTTGTCTTGCAGAATGTTGAGTGTTGTATGTTTTGTCTTGCAGAATGTTGAGTGTTTTATGTTTTGTCTTGCAGAATGTTGAATGTTGTATGTTTTGTCTTGCAGAATGTTGAATGTTGAGTGTTGTTTGTTTTGTCTTGTTGAATGTTGAGTGTTGTATGTTTTGTCTTGCAGAATGTTGAGTGTTGTATGTTTTGTCTTGCAGAATGTTGAGTGTTGTATGTTTTGTCTTGCAGAAGCAGAATGTTGAGTGTTTTATGTTTTGTCTTGCAGAATGTTGAGTGTTATATTTTTTGTCTTGCAGAATGTTGAGTGTTGTTTGTTTTGTCTTGTTGAATGTTGAGTGTTGTATGTTTTGTCTTGCAGAATGTTGAATGTTTTGTCTTGCAGAAGCAGAATGTTGAATGTTGTATGTTTTGTCTTGCAGAAGCTGAATGTTGAGTGTTGTTTGTTTTGTCTTGTTGAATGTTGAGTGTTGTATGTTTTGTCTTGCAGAATGTTGAATGTTTTGTCTTGCAGAAGCAGAATGTTGAATGTTGTATGTTTTGTCTTGCTGAATGTTGAGTGTTGTATGTTTTGTCTTGCAGAATGTTGAGTGTTGTATGTTTTGTCTTGCAGAATGTTGAGTGTTTTATGTTTTGTCTTGCAGAATGTTGAATGTTGTATGTTTTGTCTTGCAGAATGTTGAATGTTGAGTGTTGTTTGTTTTGTCTTGTTGAATGTTGAGTGTTGTATGTTTTGTCTTGCAGAATGTTGAGTGTTGTATGTTTTGTCTTGCAGAATGTTGAGTGTTGTATGTTTTGTCTTGCAGAATGTTGAGTGTTTTATGTTTTGTCTTGCAGAATGTTGAATGTTGTATGTTTTGTCTTGCAGAAGCAGAATGTTGAGTGTTTTATGTTTTGTCTTGCAGAATGTTGAGTGTTATATTTTTTGTCTTGCAGAATGTTGAGTGTTGTTTGTTTTGTCTTGTTGAATGTTGACTGTTGTATGTTTTGTCTTGCAGAATGTTGAATGTTTTGTCTTGCAGAATGTTGAATGTTGTATGTTTTGTCTTGCAGAAGCTGAATGTTGAGTGTTGTTTGTTTTGTCTTGTTGAATGTTGAGTGTTGTATGTTTTGTCTTGCAGAATGTTGAATGTTTTGTCTTGCAGAAGCAGAATGTTGAATGTTGTATGTTTTGTCTTGCTGAATGTTGAGTGTTGTATGTTTTGTCTTGCAGAATGTTGAGTGTTGTATGTTTTGTCTTGCAGAATGTTGAGTGTTGTATGTTTTGTCTTGCAGAATGTTGAATGTTGTATGTTTTGTCTTGCAGAATGTTGAATGTTGTATGTTTTGTCTTGCAGAAGCAGAATGTTGAGTGTTTTATGTTTTGTCTTGCAGAATGTTGAGTGTTATATTTTTTGTCTCGCAGAATGTTGAGTGTTGTTTGTTTTGTCTTGTTGAATGTTGACTGTTGTATGTTTTGTCTTGCAGAATGTTGAATGTTTTGTCTTGCAGAATGTTGAATGTTGTATGTTTTGTCTTGCAGAAGCTGAATGTTGAGTGTTGTTTGTTTTGTCTTGTTGAATGTTGAGTGTTGTATGTTTTGTCTTGCAGAATGTTGAATGTTTTGTCTTGCAGAAGCAGAATGTTGAATGTTGTATGTTTTGTCTTGCTGAATGTTGAGTGTTGTATGTTTTGTCTTGCAGAATGTTGAGTGTTGTATGTTTTGTCTTGCAGAATGTTGAGTGTTGTATGTTTTGTCTTGCAGAATGTTGAATGTTGTATGTTTTGTCTTGCAGAATGTTGAATGTTGAATGTTGTTTGTTTTGTCTTGCAGAATGTTGAATGTTGTATGTTTTGTCTTGCAGAATGTTGAAGTGTGTTGTATGTTTTGTCTTGCAGAATGTTGAATGTTGAGTGTTTTATGTTTTGTCTTGCAGAATGTTGAGTGTTGTATGTTTTGTCTTGCAGAATGTTGAATGTTGTATGTTTTGTCTTGCAGAAGCTGAATGTTGAGTGTTGTTTGTTTTGTCTTGTTGAATGTTGAGTGTTGTATGTTTTGTCTTGCAGAATGTTGAATGTTTTGTCTTGCAGAAGCAGAATGTTGAATGTTGTATGTTTTGTCTTGCTGAATGTTGAGTGTTGTATGTTTTGTCTTGCAGAATGTTGAGTGTTGTATGTTTTGTCTTGCAGAATGTTGAGTGTTGTATGTTTTGTCTTGTAGAATGTTGAATGTTGTATGTTTTGTCTTGCAGAATGTTGAGTGTTGTATGTTTTGTCTTGCAGAATGTTGAATGTTGAGTGTTTTATGTTTTGTCTTGTTGAATGTTGTATGTTTTGTCTTGCAGAAGCAGAATGTTGAGTGTTGTATGTTTTGTCTTGCAGAATGTTGAGTGTTGTATGTTTTGTCTTGCAGAATGTTGAATGTTGTATGTTTTGTCTTGCAGAAGCTGAATGTTGAGTGTTGTTTGTTTTGTCTTGTTGAATGTTGAGTGTTGTATGTTTTGTCTTGCAGAATGTTGAATGTTTTGTCTTGCAGAAGCAGAATGTTGAATGTTGTATGTTTTGTCTTGCTGAATGTTGAGTGTTGTATGTTTTGTCTTGCAGAATGTTGAGTGTTGTATGTTTTGTCTTGCAGAATTTTGAGTGTTGTATGTTTTGTCTTGCAGAATGTTGAGTGTTGTATGTTTTGTCTTGCAGAATGTTGAATGTTGAGTGTTTTATGTTTTGTCTTGCAGAATGTTGAATGTTGTATGTTTTGTCTTGCAGAAGCAGAATGTTGAGTGTTGTATGTTTTGTCTTGCAGAATGTTGAGTGTTGTATGTTTTGTCTTGCAGAATGTTGAATGTTGTATGTTTTGTCTTGCAGAATGTTGAATGTTGAGTGTTTTATGTTTTGTCTTGCAGAATGTTGAATGTTGTATGTTTTGTCTTGCAGAAGCAGAATGTTGAGTGTTTTATGTTTTGTCTTGCAGAAGCAGAATGTTGAGTGTTGTATGTTTTGTCTTGCAGAATGTTGAATGTTGTATGTTTTGTCTTGCAGAAGCAGAATGTTGAGTGTTGTTTGTTTTGTCTTGTTGAATGTTGAGTGTTGTATGTTTTGTCTTGCAGAATGTTGAATGTTTTGTCTTGCAGAATGTTGAATGTTGTATGTTTTGTCTTGCAGAAAGTTGAGTGTTGTATGTTTTGTCTTGCAGAATGTTGAGTGTTGTTTGTTTTGTCTTGCAGAATGTTGAATGTTGAATGTTGTTTGTTTTGTCTTGCGGAAGCAGAATGTTGAGTGTTGTATGTTTTGTCTTGCAGAATGTTGAGTGTTTTATGTTTTGTCTTGCAGAATGTTGAATGTTGAGTGTTTTATGTTTTGTCTTGCAGAATGTTGAGTGTTGTATGTTTTGTCTTGCAGAATGTTGAATGTTGTATGTTTTGTCTTGCAGAAGCTGAATGTTGAGTGTTGTTTGTTTTGTCTTGCAGAATGTTGAGTGTTGTATGTTTTGTCTTGCAGAATGTTGAGTGTTGTATGTTTTGTCTTGTAGAATGTTGAATGTTGTATGTTTTGTCTTGCAGAATGTTGAGTGTTGTATGTTTTGTCTTGCAGAATGTTGAATGTTGAGTGTTTTATGTTTTGTCTTGTTGAATGTTGTATGTTTTGTCTTGCAGAAGCAGAATGTTGAGTGTTGTATGTTTTGTCTTGCAGAATGTTGAGTGTTGTATGTTTTGTCTTGCAGAATGTTGAATGTTGTATGTTTTGTCTTGCAGAAGCTGAATGTTGAGTGTTGTTTGTTTTGTCTTGTTGAATGTTGAGTGTTGTATGTTTTGTCTTGCAGAATGTTGAATGTTTTGTCTTGCAGAAGCAGAATGTTGAATGTTGTATGTTTTGTCTTGCTGAATGTTGAGTGTTGTATGTTTTGTCTTGCAGAATGTTGAGTGTTGTATGTTTTGTCTTGCAGAATGTTGAGTGTTGTATGTTTTGTCTTGTAGAATGTTGAATGTTGTATGTTTTGTCTTGCAGAATGTTGAGTGTTGTATGTTTTGTCTTGCAGAATGTTGAATGTTGAGTGTTTTATGTTTTGTCTTGCAGAATGTTGAATGTTGTATGTTTTGTCTTGCAGAAGCAGAATGTTGAGTGTTGTATGTTTTGTCTTGCAGAATGTTGAGTGTTGTATGTTTTGTCTTGCAGAATGTTGAATGTTGTATGTTTTGTCTTGCAGAATGTTGAATGTTGAGTGTTTTATGTTTTGTCTTGCAGAATGTTGAATGTTGTATGTTTTGTCTTGCAGAAGCAGAATGTTGAGTGTTTTATGTTTTGTCTTGCAGAAGCAGAATGTTGAGTGTTGTATGTTTTGTCTTGCAGAATGTTGAATGTTGTATGTTTTGTCTTGCAGAAGCAGAATGTTGAGTGTTGTTTGTTTTGTCTTGTTGAATGTTGAGTGTTGTATGTTTTGTCTTGCAGAATGTTGAATGTTTTGTCTTGCAGAATGTTGAATGTTGTATGTTTTGTCTTGCAGAAAGTTGAGTGTTGTATGTTTTGTCTTGCAGAATGTTGAGTGTTGTTTGTTTTGTCTTGCAGAATGTTGAATGTTGAATGTTGTTTGTTTTGTCTTGCGGAAGCAGAATGTTGAGTGTTGTATGTTTTGTCTTGCAGAATGTTGAGTGTTTTATGTTTTGTCTTGCAGAATGTTGAATGTTGAGTGTTTTATGTTTTGTCTTGCAGAATGTTGAGTGTTGTATGTTTTGTCTTGCAGAATGTTGAATGTTGTATGTTTTGTCTTGCAGAAGCTGAATGTTGAGTGTTGTTTGTTTTGTCTTGCAGAATGTTGAGTGTTGTATGTTTTGTCTTGCAGAATGTTGAATGTTGAGTGTTTTATGTTTTGTCTTGCAGAATGTTGAATGTTGTATGTTTTGTCTTGCAGAATGTTGAGTGTTGTATGGTTTGTCTTGCAGAATGTTGAATGTTTTGTCTTGCAGAAGCAGAATGTTGAATGTTGTATATTTTGTCTTGCTGAATGTTGAGTGTTGTATGTTTTGTCTTGCAGAATGTTGTGTTGTATGTTTTGTCTTGCAGAATGTTGAGTGTTGTATGTTTTGTCTTGCAGAATGTTGAATGTTGTATGTTTTGTCTTGCAGAATGTTGAGTGTTGTATGTTTTGTCTTGCAGAATGTTGAATGTTGAGTGTTTTATGTTTTGTCTTGCAGAAGCAGAATGTTGAATGTTTTATGTTTTGTCTTGCAGAAGCAGAATGTTGAGTGTTGTATGTTTTGTCTTGCAGAATGTTGAGTGTTGTATGTTTTGTCTTGCTGAATGTTGTATGTTTTGTCTTGCAGAATGTTGAATGTTGTATGTTTTGTCTTGCAGAATGTTGAATGTTGAGTGTTTTATGTTTTGTCTTGCAGAATGTTGAATGTTGTATGTTTTGTCTTGCAGAAGCAGAATGTTGAGTGTTTTATGTTTTGTCTTGCAGAAGCAGAATGTTGAGTGTTGTATGTTTTGTCTTGCAGAATCTTGAATGTTGTATGTTTTGTCTTGCAGAAGCTGAATGTTGAGTGTTGTTTGTTTTGTCTTGTTGAATGTTGAGTGTTGTATGTTTTGTCTTGCAGAATGATGAATGTTTTGTCTTGCAGAATGTTGAATGTTGTATGTTTTGTCTTGCAGAAAGTTGAGTGTTGTATGTTTTGTCTTGCAGAATGTTGAGTGTTGTTTGTTTTGTCTTGCAGAATGTTGAATGTTGAATGTTGTTTGTTTTGTCTTGCAGAAGCAGAATGTTGAGTGTTGTATGTTTTGTCTTGCAGAATGTTGAATGTTGAGTGTTTTATGTTTTGTCTTGCAGAATGTTGAGTGTTGTATGTTTTGTCTTGCAGAATGTTGAATGTTGTATGTTTTGTCTTGCAGAAGCTGAATGTTGAGTGTTGTTTGTTTTGTCTTGTTGAATGTTGAGTGTTGTATGTTTTGTCTTGCAGAATGTTGAATGTTTTGTCTTGCAGAAGCAGAATGTTGAATGTTGTATGTTTTGTCTTGCTGAATGTTGAGTGTTGTATGTTTTGTCTTGCAGAATGTTGAGTGTTGTATGTTTTGTCTTGCAGAATGTTGAGTGTTGTATGTTTTGTCTTGTAGAATGTTGAATGTTGTATGTTTTGTCTTGCAGAATGTTGAGTGTTGTATGTTTTGTCTTGCAGAATGTTGAATGTTGAGTGTTTTATGTTTTGTCTTGTTGAATGTTGTATGTTTTGTCTTGCAGAAGCAGAATGTTGAGTGTTGTATGTTTTGTCTTGCAGAATGTTGAGTGTTTTATGTTTTGTCTTGCAGAATGTTGAATGTTGTATGTTTTGTCTTGCAGAATGTTGAATGTTGAGTGTTGTTTGTTTTGTCTTGTTGAATGTTGAGTGTTGTATGTTTTGTCTTGCAGAATGTTGAGTGTTGTATGTTTTGTCTTGCAGAATGTTGAGTGTTGTATGTTTTGTCTTGCAGAATGTTGAGTGTTTTATGTTTTGTCTTGCAGAATGTTGAATGTTGTATGTTTTGTCTTGCAGAAGCAGAATGTTGAGTGTTTTATGTTTTGTCTTGCAGAATGTTGAGTGTTATATTTTTTGTCTTGCAGAATGTTGAGTGTTGTTTGTTTTGTCTTGTTGAATGTTGAGTGTTGTATGTTTAGTCTTGCAGAATGTTGAATGTTTTGTCTTGCAGAATGTTGAATGTTGTATGAGTTGTCTTGCAGAAGCTGAATGTTGAGTGTTGTTTGTTTTGTCTTGTTGAATGTTGAGTGTTGTATGTTTTGTCTTGCAGAATGTTGAATGTTTTGTCTTGCAGAATGTTGAATGTTGTATGTTTTGTCTTGCTGAATGTTGAGTGTTGTATGTTTTGTCTTGCAGAATGTTGAGTGTTGTATGTTTTGTCTTGCAGAATGTTGAGTGTTGTATGTTTTGTCTTGTAGAATGTTGAATGTTGTATGTTTTGTCTTGCAGAATGTTGAGTGTTGTATGTTTTGTCTTGCAGAATGTTGAATGTTGAGTGTTTTATGTTTTGTCTTGCAGAATGTTGAATGTTGTATGTTTTGTCTTGCAGAATGTTGAGTGTTGTATGTTTTGTCTTGCAGAATGTTGAGTGTTTTATGTTTTGTCTTGCAGAATGTTGAATGTTGTATGTTTTGTCTTGTTGAATGTTGAGTGATGTTTGTTTTGTCTTGTTGAATGTTGAGTGTTGTATGTTTTGTCTTGCAGAATGTTGAGTGTTGTATGTTTTGTCTTGCAGAATGTTGAGTGTTGTATGTTTCGTCTTGCAGAATGTTGAGTGTTTTATGTTTTGTCTTGCAGAATGTTGAATGTTGTATGTTTTGTCTTGCAGAAGCAGAATGTTGAGTGTTTTATGTTTTGTCTTGCAGAAGCAGAATGTTGAGTGTTATATTTTTTGTCTTGCAGAATGTTGAATGTTTTGTCTTGCAGAATGTTGAATGTTGTATGTTTTGTCTTGCAGAATGTTGAGTGTTGTATGTTTTGTCTTGCAGAAGGTTGAGTGTTGTTTGTTTTGTCTTGCAGAATGTTGAATGTTGTTTGTTTTGTCTTGCAGAATGTTGAGTGTTGTATGTTTTGTCTTGCAGAATGTTGAGTGTTTTATGTTTTGTCTTGCAGAATGTCGAATGTTGAGTGTTTTATGTTTTGTCTTGCAGAATGTTGAATGTTGAGTGTTTTATGTTTTGTCTTGCAGAATGTTGAGTGTTGTATGTTTTGTCTTGCAGAAGCTGAATGTTGAGTGTTTTATGTTTTGTCTTGCAGAAGCAGAATGTTGAGTGTTGTATGTTTTGTCTTGCAGAATGTTGAATGTTGTATGTTTTGTCTTGCAGAATGTTGAGTGTTGTATGTTTTGTCTTGCAGAATGATGAGTGTTGTATGTTTTGTCTTGCAGAATGTTGAATGTTGTATGTTTTGTCTTGCAGAATGTTGAGCGTTGTATGTTTTGTCTTGCAGAATGTTGAATGTTGAGTGTTTTATGTTTTGTCTTGCAGAAGCAGAATGTTGAATGTTGTATGTTTTGTCTTGCAGAAGCAGAATGTTGAGTGTTGTATGTTTTGTCTTGCAGAATGTTGAATGTTGAGTGTTTTATGTGTTGTCTTGCAGAATGTTGAATGTTGTATGTTTTGTCTTGCAGAAGCAGAATGTTGAGTGTTTTATGTTTTGTCTTGCAGAAGCTGAATGTTGAGTGTTGTTTGTATTGTCTTGTTGAATGTTGAGTGTTGTATGTTTTGTCTTGCAGAATGTTGAATGTTTTGTCTTGCAGAATGTTGAATGTTGTATGTTTTGTCTTGCAGAAAGTTGAGTGTTGTATGTTTTGTCTTGCAGAATGTTGAGTGTTGTTTGTTTTGTCTTGCAGAATGTTGAATGTTGAATGTTGTTTGTTTTGTCTTGCAGAAGAAGAATGTTGAGTGTTGTATGTTTTGTCTTGCAGAATGTTGAGTGTTTTATGTTTTGTCTTGCAGAATGTTGAATGTTGAGTGTTTTATGTTTTTTCTTGCAGAATGTTGAGTGTTGTATGTTTTGTCTTGCAGAATGTTGAATGTTGTATGTTTTGTCTTGCAGAAGCTGAATGTTGAGTGTTGTTTGTTTTGTCTTGTTGAATGTTGAGTGTTGTATGTTTTGTCTTGCAGAAGAAGAATGTTGAATGTTTTGTCTTGCAGAAGCAGAATGTTGAATGTTGTATGTTTTGTCTTGCTGAATGTTGAGTGTTGTATGTTTTGTCTTGCAGAATGTTGAGTGTTGTATGTTTTGTCTTGCAGAATGTTGAGTGTTGTATGTTTTGTCTTGCAGAATGTTGAATGTTGTATGTTTTGTCTTGCAGAATGTTGAGTGTTGTATGTTTTGTCTTGCAGAATGTTGAATGTTGAGTGTTTTATGTTTTGTCTTGCAGAATGTTGAATGTTGTATGTTTTGTCTTGCAGAAGCAGAATGTTGAGTGTTGTATGTTTTGTCTTGCAGAATGTTGAGTGTTGTATGTTTTGTCTTGCAGAATGTTGAATGTTGTATGTTTTGTCTTGCAGAATGTTGAATGTTGAGTGTTTTATGTTTTGTCTTGCAGAATGTTGAATGTTGTATGTTTTGTCTTGCAGAAGCTGAATGTTGAGTGTTGTTTGTTTTGTCTTGTTGAATGTTGAGTGTTGTATGTTTTGTCTTGCAGAATGTTGAGTGTTGTATGTTTTGTCTTGCAGAATGTTGAGTGTTGTATGTTTTGTCTTGCAGAATGTTGAGTGTTTTATGTTTTGTCTTGCAGAATGTTGAATGTTGTATGTTTTGTCTTGCAGAAGCAGAATGTTGAGTGTTGTATGTTTTGTCTTGCAGAATGTTGAGTGTTGTATGTTTTGACTTGCAGAATGTTGAATGTTGTTTGTTTTGTCTTGTTGAATGTTGAGTGTTGTTTGTTTTGTCTTGTTGAATGTTGAGTGTTGTATGTTTTGTCTTGCAGAATGTTGAATGTTGTATGTTTTGTCTTGCAGAATGTTGAATGTTTTGTCTTGCAGAATGTTGAATGTTTTGTCTTGCAGAAAGTTGAGTGTTGTATGTTTTGTCTTGCAGAATGTTGAGTGTTGTTTGTTTTGTCTTGCAGAATGTTGAGTGTTGTATGTTTTGTCTTGCAGAATGTTGAGTGTTGTATGTTTTGTCTTGCAGAATGTTGAATGTTGTATGTTTTGTCTTGCAGAATGTTGAGTGTTGTATGTTTTGTCTTGCAGAATGTTGAATGTTGAGTGTTTTATGTTTTGTCTTGCAGAATGTTGAATGTTGTATGTTTTGTCTTGCAGAAGCAGAATGTTGAGTGTTGTATGTTTTGTCTTGCAGAATGTTGAGTGTTGTATGTTTTGTCTTTCAGAATGTTGAATGTTGTATGTTTTGTCTTGCAGAATGTTGAATGTTGAGTGTTGTATGTTTTGTCTTGCAGAAGCAGAATGTTGAGTGTTTTATGTTTTGTCTTGCAGAAGCAGAATGTTGAGTGTTATATTTTTTGTCTTGCAGAATGTTGAATGTTGTATGTTTTGTCTTGCAGAAGCTGAATGTTGAGTGTTGTTTGTTTTGTCTTGTTGAATGTTGAGTGTTGTATGTTTTGTCTTGCAGAATGTTGAATGTTTTGTCTTGCAGAATGTTGAATGTTGTATGTTTTGTCTTGCAGAATGTTGAGAGTTGTATGTTTTGTCTTGCAGAATGTTGAATGTTGAATGTTGTTTGTTTTGTCTTGCAGAATGTTGAGTGTTGTATGTTTTGTCTTGCAGAATGTTGAGTGTTTTATGTTTTGTCTTGCAGAATGTTGAATGTTGAGTGTTTTATGTTTTGTCTTGCAGAAGCAGAATGTTGAGTGTTGTATTTTTTGTCTTGCAGAATGTTGAATGTTGTATGTTTTGTCTTGCAGAAGCTGAATGTTGAGTGTTGTTTGTTTTGTCTTGTTGAATGTTGAGTGTTGTATGTTTTGTCTTGCAGAATGTTGAGTGTTGTATGTTTTGTCTTGCAGAATGTTGAATGTTGTATGTTTTGTCTTGCAGAATGTTGAGTGTTGTATGTTTTGTCTTGCAGAATGTTGAATGTTGAGTGTTTTATGTTTTGTCTTGCAGAAGCAGAATGTTGAATGTTGTATGTTTTGTCTTGCAGAAGCAGAATATTGAGTGTTGTATGTATTGTCTTGCAGAATGTTGAGTGTTGTATGTTTTGTCTTGCAGAATGTTGAATGTTGAGTGTTTTATGTTTTGTCTTGCAGAATGTTGAATGTTGTATGTTTTGTCTTGCAGAAGCAGAATGTTGAGTGTTTTATGTTTTGTCTTGCAGAAGCAGAATGTTGAGTGTTGTATGTTTTGTCTTGCAGAATGTTAAATGTTGTATGTTTTGTCTTGCAGAAGCTGAATGTTGAGTGTTGTTTGTTTTGTCTTGTTGAATGTTGAATGTTTTGTCTTGCAGAATGTTGAATGTTGTATGTTTTGTCTTGCAGAATGTTGAGTGTTGTATGTTTTGTCTTGCAGAATGTTGACTGTTGAGTGTTTTATGTTTTGTCTTGCAGAATGTTGAATGTTGAGTGTTTTATGTTTTGTCTTGCAGAATGTTGAGTGTTTTATGTTTTGTCTTGCAGAATGTTGAATGTTGTATGTTTTGTCTCGCAGAAGCTGAATGTTGAGTGTTGTTTGTTTTGTCTTGTTGAATGTTGAGTGTTGTATGTTTTGTCTTGCAGAAGCAGAATGTTGAATGTTTTGTCTTGCAGAAGGAGAATGTTGAATGTTGAGTGTTTTATGTTTTGTCTTGCTGAATGTTGAGTGTTGTATGTTTTGTCTTGCAGAATGTTGAGTGTTGTATGTTTTGTCTTGCAGAATGTTGAGTGTTGAATGTTGTTTGTTTTGTCTTGCAGAAGCAGAATGTTGAGTGTTGTATGTTTTGTCTTGCAGAATGTTGAGTGTTTTATGTTTTGTCTTGCAGAATGTTGAGTGATTTATGTTTTGTCTTGCAGAAGCAGAATGTTGAGTGTTTTGTCTTGCGGAAGCAGAATGTTGAATGTTGAGTGTTTTATGTTTTGTCTTGCAGAATGTTGAATGTTGAGTGTTTTATGTTTTGTCTTGCAGAAGCAGAATGTTTAGTGTTGTATGTTTTGTCTTGTTGAATGTTGAGTGTTGTATGTTTTGTCTTGCAGAATGTTGAGTGTTGTATGTTTTGTCTTGCAGAATGTTGAATGTTGAGTGTTTTATATTTTGTCTTGCAGAAGCAGAATGTTGAATGTTGTATATTTTGTCTTGCAGAAGCAGAATGTTGAGTGTTGTATGTTTTGTCTTGCAGAATGTTGAGTGTTGTATGTTTTGTCTTGCAGAATGTTGAATGTTGAGTGTTTTATGTTTTGTCTTGCAGAATGTTGAATGTTGTATGTTTTGTCTTGCAGAAGCAGAATGTTGAGTGTTTTATGTTTTGTCTTGCAGAAGCAGAATGTTGAGTGTTGTATGTTTTGTCTTGCAGAATGTTAAATGTTGTATGTTTTGTCTTGCAGAAGCTGAATGTTGAGTGTTGTTTGTTTTGTCTTGTTGAATGTTGAGTGTTTTGTCTTGCAGAATGTTGAATGTTGTATGTTTTGTCTTGCAGAATGTTGAGTGTTGTATGTTTTGTCTTGCAGAATGTTGAGTGTTGTTTGTTTTGTCTTGCAGAATGTTGAGTGTTTTATGTTTTGTCTTGCAGAATGTTGACTGTTGAGTGTTTTATGTTTTGTCTTGCAGAGTGTTGAATGTTGAGTGTTTTATGTTTTGTCTTGCAGAATGTTGAGTATTTTATGTTTTGTCTTGCAGAATGTTGAATGTTGTATGTTTTGTCTCGCAGAAGCTGAATGTTGAGTGTTGTTTGTTTTGTCTTGTTGAATGTTGAGTGTTGTATGTTTTGTCTTGCAGAAGCAGAATGTTGAATGTTTTGTCTTGCAGAAGGAGAATGTTGAATGTTGAGTGTTTTATGTTTTGTCTTGCAGAATGTTGAGTATTTTATGTTTTGTCTTGCTGAATGTTGAGTGTTGTATGTTTTGTCTTGCAGAATGTTGAGTGTTGAATGTTGTTTGTTTTGTCTTGCAGAAGCAGAATGTTGAGTGTTGTATGTTTTGTCTTGCAGAATGTTGAGTGTTGAATGTTGTTTGTTTTGTCTTGCAGAAGCAGAATGTTGAGTGTTGAGTGTTTTGTCTTACAGAAGCAGAATGTTGAATGTTGTATGTTTTGTCTTGCAGAATGTTGTATGTTTTGTCTTGCAGAATGTTGAGTGTTGTATGTTTTGTCTTGCAGAATGTTGAGTGTTTTATGTTTTGTCTTGCAGAATGTTGAATGTTGAGTGTTTTATGTTTTGTCTTGCAGAATGTTGAATGTTGTATGTTTTGTCTTGCAGAAGCAGAATGTTGAGTGTTTTATGTTTTGTCTTGCAGAAGCAGAATGTTGAGTGTTGTATGTTTTGTCTTGCAGAATGTTGAATGTTTTGTCTTGCAGAATGTTGAATGTTGAGTGTTTTGTCTTACAGAAGCAGAATGTTGAATGTTGTATGTTTTGTCTTGCAGAATGTTGTATGTTTTGTCTTGCAGAATGTTGAATGTTGTATGTTTTGTCTTGCAGAATGTTGAATGTTGTATGTTTTGTCTTGCAGAATGTTGAGTGTTTTATGTTTTGTCTTGCAGAATGTTGAGTGTTGAGTGTTTTATGTTTTGTCTTGTAGAATGTTGAGTGTTGTATGTTTTGTCTTGCAGAAGCTGAATGTTGAGTGTTTTATGTTTTGTCTTGCAGAAGCAGAATGTTGAGTGTTGTATTTTTTGTCTTGCAGAATGTTGAATGTTGTATGTTTTGTCTTGCAGAAGCAGAATGTTGAATGTTGTATGTTTTGTCTTGCTGAATGTTGAGTGTTGTATGTTTTGTCTTGCAGAATGTTGAGTGTTGTATGTTTTGTCTTGCAGAATGTTGAGTGTTGTATGTTTTGTCTTGCAGAATGTTGAATGTTGTATGTTTTGTCTTGCAGAATGTTGAGTGTTGTATGTTTTGTCTTGCAGAATGTTGAATGTTGAGTGTTTTATGTTTTGTCTTGCAGAATGTTGAATGTTGTATGTTTTGTCTTGCAGAATGTTGAGTGTTGTATGTTTTGTCTTGCAGAATGTTGAGTGTTGTATGTTTTGTCTTTCAGAATGTTGAATGTTGTATGTTTTGTCTTGCAGAATGTTGAATGTTGAGTGTTTTATGTTTTGTCTTGCAGAAGCAGAATGTTGAGTGTTGTATGTTTTGTCTTGCAGAATGTTGAATGTTGTTTGTTTTGTCTTGCAGAAGCTGAATGTTGAGTGTTGTTTGTTTTGTCTTGTTGAATGTTGAGTGTTGTATATTTTGTCTTGCAGAATGTTGAATGTTTTGTCTTGCAGAATGTTGAATGTTGAGTGTTTTATGTTTTGTCTTGCAGAAGCAGAATGTTGAGTGTTGTATGTTTTGTCTTGCAGAATGTTGAATGTTGTTTGTTTTGTCTTGCAGAAGCTGAATGTTGAGTGTTGTTTGTTTTGTCTTGTTGAATGTTGAGTGTTGTATATTTTGTCTTGCAGAATGTTGAATGTTTTGTCTTGCAGAATGTTGAATGTTGTATGTTTTGTCTTGCAGAAAGTTGAGTGTTGTATGTTTTGTCTTGCAGAATGTTGAGTGTTGTTTGTTTTGTCTTGTTGAATGTTGAATGTTGTTTGTTTTGTCTTGCAGAAGCAGAATGTTGAGTGTTGTATGTTTTGTCTTGCAGAATGTTGAGTGTTTTATGTTTTGTCATGCAGAATGTTGAATGTTGAGTGTTTTATGTTTTGTCTTGCAGAATGTTGAAAGTTGAGTGTTTTATGTTTTGTCTTGCAGAATGTTGAGTGTTTTATGTTTTGTCTTGCAGAAGCTGAATGTTGAGTGTTGTTTGTTTTGTCTTGTTGAATGTTGAGTGTTGTATGTTTTGTCTTGCAGAATGTTGAATGTTTTGTCTTGCAGAAGCAGAATGTTGAATGTTGTATGTTTTGTCTTGCTGAATGTTGAGTGTTGTATGTTTTGTCTTGCAGAATGTTGAGTGTTGTATGTTTTGTCTTGCAGAATGTTGAGTGTTGTATGTTTTGTCTTGCAGAATGTTGAATGTTGTATGTTTTGTCTTGCAGAATGTTGAATGTTGAGTGTTGTATGTTTTGTCTTGCAGAATGTTGAGTGTTGTATGTTTTGTCTTGCAGAATGTTGAATGTTGTATGTTTTGTCTTGCAGAAGCAGAATGTTGAGTGTTGTTTGTTTTGTCTTGTTGAATGTTGAGTGTTGTATGTTTTGTCTTGCAGAATGTTGAATGTTGTATGTTTTGTCTTGCAGAAGCTGAATGTTGAGTGTTGTTTGTTTTGTCTTGCAGAATGTTGAATGTTTTGTCATGCAGAATGTTGAATGTTGTATGTTTTGTCTTGCAGAATGTTGAGTGTTGTATGTTTTGTCTTGCAGAATGTTGAATGTTGTATGTTTTGTCTTGCAGAATGTTGAGTGTTGTATGTTTTGTCTTGCAGAATGTTGAGTGTTGTATGTTTTGTCTTTCAGAATGTTGAATGTTGTATGTTTTGTCTTGCAGAATGTTGAATGTTGAGTGTTTTATGTTTTGTCTTGCAGAATGTTGAGTGTTGTATGTTTTGTCTTGCAGAATGTTGAATGTTGTTTGTTTTGTCTTGCAGAAGCTGAATGTTGAGTGTTGTTTGTTTTGTCTTGTTGAATGTTGAGTGTTGTATATTTTGTCTTGCAGAATGTTGAATGTTTTGTCTTGCAGAATGTTGAATGTTGTATGTTTTGTCTTGCAGAAAGTTGAGTGTTGTATGTTTTGTCTTGCAGAATGTTGAGTGTTGTTTGTTTTGTCTTGTTGAATGTTGAATGTTTTTTGTTTTGTCTTGCAGAAGCAGAATGTTGAGTGTTGTATGTTTTGTCTTGCAGAATGTTGAGTGTTTTATGTTTTGTCATGCAGAATGTTGAATGTTGAGTGTTTTATGTTTTGTCTTGCAGAATGTTGAAAGTTGAGTGTTTTATGTTTTGTCTTGCAGAATGTTGAGTGTTTTATGTTTTGTCTTGCAGAATGTTGAGTGTTGTATGTTTTGTCTTGCAGAAGCTGAATGTTGAGTGTTGTTTGTTTTGTCTTGTTGAATGTTGAGTGTTGTATGTTTTGTCTTGCAGAATGTTGAATGTTTTGTCTTGCAGAAGCAGAATGTTGAATGTTGTATGTTTTGTCTTGCTGAATGTTGAGTGTTGTATGTTTTGTCTTGCAGAATGTTGAGTGTTGTATGTTTTGTCTTGCAGAATGTTGAGTGTTGTATGTTTTGTCTTGCAGAATGTTGAATGTTGTATGTTTTGTCTTGCAGAATGTTGAATGTTGAGTGTTGTATGTTTTGTCTTGCAGAATGTTGAGTGTTGTATGTTTTGTCTTGCAGAATGTTGAATGTTGTATGTTTTGTCTTGCAGAAGCAGAATGTTGAGTGTTGTTTGTTTTGTCTTGTTGAATGTTGAGTGTTGTATGTTTTGTCTTGCAGAATGTTGAATGTTGTATGTTTTGTCTTGCAGAAGCTGAATGTTGAGTGTTGTTTGTTTTGTCTTGCAGAATGTTGAATGTTTTGTCATGCAGAATGTTGAATGTTGTATGTTTTGTCTTGCAGAATGTTGAGTGTTGTTTGTTTTGTCTTGCAGAATGTTGAATGTTGTTTGTTTTGTCTTGCAGAATGTTGAGTGTTGTATGTTTTGTCTTGCAGAATGTTGAGTGTTTTATGTTTTGTCTTGCAGAATGTTGAATGTTGAGTGTTTTATGTTTTGTCTTGCAGAATGTTGAGTGTTGTATGTTTTGTCTTGCAGAAGCTGAATGTTGAGTGTTTTATGTTTTGTCTTGCAGAAGCACAATGTTGAATGTTGTATGTTTTGTCTTGCAGAATGTTGAGTGTTGTATGTTTTGTCTTGCAGAATGTTGAATGTTGTATGTTTTGTCTTGCAGAATCTTGAGTGTTGTATGTTTTGTCTTGCAGAATGTTGAATGTTGAGTGTTTTATGTTTTGTCTTGCAGAATGTTGAATGTTGTATGTTTTGTCTTGCAGAAGCAGAATGTTGAGTGTTTTATGTTTTGTCTTGCAGAAGCAGAATGTTGAGTGTTGTATGTTTTGTCTTGCAGAATGTTGAATGTTGTATGTTTTGTCTTGCAGAAGCAGAATGTTAAATGTTGTATGTTTTGTCTTGCAGAAGCTGAATGTTGAGTGTTGTTTGTTTTGTCTTGTTGAATGTTGAATGTTTTGTCTTGCAGAATGTTGAGTGTTTTATGTTTTGTCTTGCAGAATGTTGACTGTTGAGTGTTTTATGTTTTGTCTTGCAGAATGTTGAATGTTGAGTGTTTTATGTTTTGTCTTGCAGAATGTTGAGTGTTTTATGTTTTGTCTTGCAGAATGTTGAATGTTGTATGTTTTGTCTTGCAGAAGCAGAATGTTGAATGTTTTGTCTTGCAGAATGAGAATGTTGAATGTTGTATGTTTTGTCTTGCAGAAAGTTGAGTGTTGTATGTTTTGTCTTGCATAATGTTGAGTGTTGTTTGTTTTGTCTTGTTGAATGTTGAATGTTGTTTGTTTTGTCTTGCAGAAGCAGAATGTTGAGTGTTGTATGTTTTGTCTTGCAGAATGTTGAGTGTTTTATGTTTTGTCATGCAGAATGTTGAATGTTGAGTGTTTTATGTTTTGTCTTGCAGAATGTTGAGTGTTTTATGTTTTGTCTTGCAGAATGTTGAGTGTTGTATGTTTTGTCTTGCAGAAGCTGAATGTTGAGTGTTGTTTGTTTTGTCTTTCTGAATGTTGAGTGTTGTATGTTTTGTCTTGCAGAATGTTGAATGTTTTGTCTTGCAGAATGTTGAATGTTGTATGTTTTGTCTTGCAGAATGTTGAGTGTTGTATGTTTTGTCTTGCAGAATGTTGAGTGTTGTTTGTTTTGTCTTGCAGAATGTTGAGTGTTGTATGTTTTGTCTTGCAGAATGTTGACTGTTGAGTGTTTTATGTTTTGTCTTGCAGAATGTTGAATGTTGAGTGTTTTATGTTTTGTCTTGCAGAATGTTGAGTGTTTTATGTTTTGTCTTGCAGAATGTTGAATGTTGTATGTTTTGTCTTGCAGAAGCTGAATGTTGAGTGTTGTTTGTTTTGTCTTGTTGAATGTTGAGTGTTGTATGTTTTGTCTTGCAGAATGCAGAATGTTGAATGTTTTGTCTTGCAGAAGGAGAATGTTGAATGTTGAGTGTTTTATGTTTTGTCTTGCAGAATGTTGAGTGTTGTATGTTTTGTCTTGCAGAATGTTGAGTGTTGTATGTTTTGTCTTGCAGAATGTTGAGTGTTGAATGTTGTTTGTTTTGTCTTGCAGAAGCAGAATGTTGAGTGTTGTATGTTTTGTCTTGCAGAATGTTGAGTGTTGTATGTTTTGTCTTGCAGAATGTTGAGTGTTGTATGTTTTGTCTTGCAGAAGCAGAATGTTGAGTGTGTTTGTCTTGCGGAAGCAGAATGTTGAATGTTGAGTGTTTTATGTTTTGTCTTGCAGAATGTTGAATGTTGAGTGTTTTATGTTTTGTCTTGCAGAAGCAGAATGTTTAGTGTTGTATGTTTTGTCTTGTTGAATGTTGAGTGTTGTTTGTTTTGTCTTGCAGAATGTTGAGTGTTGTATGTTTTGTCTTGCAGAATGTTGAATGTTGAGTGTTTTATGTTTTGTCTTGCAGAAGCAGAATGTTGAATGTTGTATATTTTGTCTTGCAGAAGCAGAATGTTGAGTGTTGTATGTTTTGTCTTGCAGAATGTTGAGTGTTGTATGTTTTGTCTTGCAGAATGTTGAATGTTGAGTGTTTTATGTTTTGTCTTGCAGAATGTTGAATGTTGTATGTTTTGTCTTGCAGAAGCAGAATGTTGAGTGTTGTATGTTTTGTCTTGCAGAATGTTGAATGTTGTATGTTTTGTCTTGCAGAAGCTGAATGTTGAGTGTTGTTTGTTTTGTCTTGCAGAATGTTGAGTGTTTTATGTTTTGTCTTGCAGAATGTTGAATGTTGTATGTTTTGTCTTGCAGAAGCTGAATGTTGAGTGTTGTTTGTTTTGTCTTTTTGAATGTTGAGTGTTGTATGTTTTGTCTTGCAGAATGTTGAATGTTTTGTCTTGCAGAATGTTGAATGTTGTATGTTTTGTCTTGCAGAATGTTGAGTGTTGTATGTTTTGTCTTGCAGAATGTTGAGTGTTGTTTGTTTTGTCTTGCAGAATGTTGAGTGTTTTATGTTTTGTCTTGCAGAATGTTGACTGTTGAGTGTTTTATGTTCTGTCTTGCAGAATGTTGAATGTTGAGTGTTTTATGTTTTGTCTTGCAGAATGTTGAGTGTTTTATGTTTTGTCTTGCAGAATGTTGAATGTTGTATGTTTTGTCTCGCAGAAGCTGAATATTGAGTGTTGTTTGTTTTGTCTTGTTGAATGTTGAGTGTTGTATGTTTTGTCTTGCAGAAGCAGAATGTTGAATGTTTTGTCTTGCAGAAGGAGAATGTTGAATGTTGAGTGTTTTATGTTTTGTCTTGCTGAATGTTGAGTGTTGTATGTTTTGTCTTGCAGAATGTTGAGTGTTGTATGTTTTGTCTTGCAGAATGTTGAGTGTTGAATGTTGTTTGTTTTGTCTTGCAGAAGCAGAATGTTGAGTGTTGTATGTTTTGTCTTGCAGAATGTTGAGTGTTTTCTGTTTTGTCTTGCAGAATGTTGAGTGTTTTATGTTTTGTCTTGCAGAAGCAGAATGTTGAGTGTTTTGTCTTGCGGAAGCAGAATGTTGAATGTTGAGTGTTTTATGTTTTGTCTTGCAGAATGTTGAATGTTGAGTGTTTTATGTTTTGTCTTGCAGAAGCAGAATGTTTAGTGTTGTATGTTTTGTCTTGTTGAATGTTGAGTGTTGTTTGTTTTGTCTTGCAGAATGTTGAGTGTTGTATGTTTTGTCTTGCAGAATGTTGAATGTTGAGTGTTTTATGTTTTGTCTTGCAGAAGCAGAATGTTGAATGTTGTATATTTTGTCTTGCAGAAGCAGAATGTTGAGTGTTGTATGTTTTGTCTTGCAGAATGTTGAGTGTTGTATGTTTTGTCTTGCAGAATGTTGAATGTTGAGTGTTTTATGTTTTGTCTTGCAGAATGTTGAATGTTGTATGTTTTGTCTTGCAGAAGCAGAATGTTGAGTGTTGTATGTTTTGTCTTGCAGAATGTTAAATGTTGTATGTTTTGTCTTGCAGAAGCTGAATGTTGAGTGTTGTTTGTTTTGTCTTGTTGAATGTTGAGTGTTGTATGTTTTGTCTTGCAGAATGTTGAATGTTTTGTCTTGCAGAATGTTGAATGTTGTATGTTTTGTCTTGCAGAATGTTGAGTGTTGTATGTTTTGTCTTGCAGAATGTTGAGTGTTGTTTGTTTTGTCTTGCAGAATGTTGAGTGTTTTATGTTTTGTCTTGCAGAATGTTGACTGTTGAGTGTTTTATGTTTTGTCTTGCAGAGTGTTGAATGTTGAGTGTTTTATGTTTTGTCTTGCAGAATGTTGAGTATTTTATGTTTTGTCTTGCAGAATGTTGAATGTTGTATGTTTTGTCTCGCAGAAGCTGAATGTTGAGTGTTGTTTGTTTTGTCTTGTTGAATGTTGAGTGTTGAATGTTTTGTCTTGCAGAAGCAGAATGTTGAATGTTTTGTCTTGCAGAAGGAGAATGTTGAATGTTGAGTGTTTTATGTTTTGTCTTGCTGAATGTTGAGTGTTGTATGTTTTGTCTTGCAGAATGTTGAGTGTTGTATGTTTTGTCTTGCAGAATGTTGAGTGTTGAATGTTGTTTGTTTTGTCTTGCAGAATGTTGAGTGTTGTATGTTTTGTCTTGCAGAATGTTGAGTGTTTTATGTTTTGTCTTGCAGAATGTTGAGTGTTTTATGTTTTGTCTTGCAGAAGCAGAATGTTGAGTGTTTTGTCTTGCGGAAGCAGAATGTTGAATGTTGAGTGTTTTATGTTTTGTCTTGCAGAATGTTGAATGTTGAGTGTTTTATGTTTTGTCTTGCAGAAGCAGAATGTTTAGTGTTGTATGTTTTGTCTTGTTGAATGTTGAGTGTTGTATGTTTTGTCTTGCAGAATGTTGAATGTTGTATGTTTTGTCTTGCAGAATGTTGAATGTTGAGTGTTTTATGTTTTGTCTTGCAGAAGCAGAATGTTGAGTGTTGTATGTTTTGTCTTGCAGAATGTTGAATGTTGAATGTTTTGTCTTGCAGAATGTTGAATGTTGAGTGTTTTGTCTTACAGAAGCAGAATGTTGAATGTTGTATGTTTTGTCTTGCAGAATGTTGTATGTTTTGTCTTGCAGAATGTTGAGTGTTGTATGTTTTGTCTTGCGAGGAGGGAGTGCTTGCGAGGTGTGGTGTATGTTTTGCTGCGGGGGGGTCTGCAGAAGCAGAATGTTGAGTGTTTTATGTTTTGTCTTGCAGAAGCAGAATGTTGAGTGTTGTATGTTTTGTCTTGCAGAATGTTGAATGTTGAATGTTTTGTCTTGCAGAATGTTGAATGTTGAGTGTTTTGTCTTACAGAAGCAGAATGTTGAATGTTGTATGTTTTGTCTTGCAGAATGTTGTATGTTTTGTCTTGCAGAATGTTGAATGTTGTATGTTTTGTCTTGCAGAATGTTGAATGTTGTATGTTTTGTCTTGCAGAATGTTGAGTGTTTTATGTTTTGTCTTGCAGAATGTTGAGTGTTGTTTGTTTTGTCTTGCAGAAGCAGAATGTTGAGTGTTGTATGTTTTGTCTTGCAGGTTCTGACATTGTGCAGTGGATTATCAAAAACCTAAACATTGATGACCAAGGTCAGATTTATTTACGATGTTATTTACATTCAAATGTGTCTGTTTTTGTTGTTGACTTTGTTGATGTATCATTGGAAATGTCATCAACTCAACTGTTTTTTAATTAACTGATGTTTTGGTTTTCCTAATGAAGGATCTTAACGATTCAAACTCTAAATTCCTAGAAATACAGAAGGATCCAACAGCCACTAAAATACATCATTTAGTTTCCTCTGAAATGCTTCAGATTTATTTTTTTACATTCAATGTGATTTGATTTCAGTGCCATCAGCTCAATAGTCCTGTCTTGTGGTATCAATAGTCTTGACTTGTTGAATCAATGTCATTAGCTCAATAGTATTGACTTGTTGTATCAATATTATTGACTTGTTGTATCAATGCCATTAGCTCAATAGTTTTGACTTGTTGTATCAATAGTCTTGACTTGTTGTATCAATAGTTTTGACTTGTTGTATCAATAGTCTTGACTTGTTGTATCAATAGTCTTGACCTGTGGTATCAATAGTCTTGACTTGTGGTATCAATAGTCTTGACCTGTGGTATCAATAGTCTTGACCTGTGGTATCAATAGTCTTGACTTGTTGTATCAATAGTCTTGACCTGTGGTATCAATAGTAGTGGATCAGTGTGTTTCTGAACACCTGTAATGGCCATTTCCTGCATTCTAGAGCTAAACATGGCCTTATATAACCACATTTAATTTGTTCGTTTCACATGGCAGGATCTTTTTATAACGCGATGACATGATGTGTGATCCTCCCACTCCGACTCAGGAAACCATTTTTTTTAGGCTGCAGATGAAATAAGTTATGATGAACTTCACAGGGTGGTGAAAGTGTACGGAGATGAACTTGACGTTCCTTTCCAATACATATCGAGGGTCTTATTCTGATGACAATGACGATCGATGCTTAACTGCCATTTGACAAATAAAAATATTCTTGCTCTCATCCATAATAATCTCATCATGTAGACTAGCCTAGCTGCAGAGCCAACCAGCACTGTATCTGTGCGCTGTTGGCTAGAGAGCACATGCCCAGAACAGAGAAGGTACGTCGTCTATTTAATGCTTTAAATGCCAAGAACAGAGAAGGTACGTTGTCTATTTAATGCTTTACATGCCCAGAACAGAGAAGGTACATTGTCTATTTAATGCTTTACATGCCAAGAACAGAGAAGGTACATTGTCTATTTAATGCTTTACATGCCAAGAACAGAGAAGGTACTATTTAATCCAACAGTTTGTGACATAACTATCGGTAGAGTTGGAAATGCGATGGAATCACATTAAACATTTGATTTTTATTCGGAGAGAGTCTATTACATGAAAATTTTAGCCCAATAACCGTTTCCTTCAATTACCTCCCCTCAAACTCCCTTTCCTCTAATCCTCCTCTCCTCAAACTCCCTTTTCATCCAATCCTCCTCTCCTCAAACTCCCTCTCCCCTAGCTCTCCTTGAGTGACTCCTCTCCAGCTGAGCTCTGAGCCCCTGAGCGTTGAGCCCTACCGCACTCCCCTGGCACCTGGTCTGCCCAGCACAGCATCCCAGCATCCCAGCCCTGAGCCATCAGCCATCAGCACACAGCAGCTCCCAGCTGTGGACAGAGTAGAGGCTGAACCCCCTCAAACCATGACCCTTCGTTTGATGAGCTTTAGAGCAGACCCTGGAGGGAGAGAGGGGGGAGGGGAGGACAGCTCGGAAAGCTTTCTCACTGGAGGGAGGGGGATGCACGGCTTTGAAGTGTTGCAGGAGGATAAAAAACACTGTGTGGGAAAAACGGCACTCATTTCTGATGTAGCACTCTTCTTTTTCCTTTCACTAGGCCAGCGTAAACTGCATCATGATGCTAGTAAACATATGAAAATACAATTAGGACTCTAACGAAGGGTCAGCATCAAATGGTTAATTGGCTTTTTACCAATTTACCGTACAACAGACCACGTATTCACCCTGCGCACCCTAATTGACAAGCAAACAAACCAAAACAAAGGCAAAGTCTTCTCATGCTTTGTTTATTTCAAAAAAAGCTATTGACTCAATTTGACATGAGGGTCTGCTATACAAATTGATGGAAAGTGGTGTTGAGGGTAAAAACATACGACATTATAAAATCCATGTACACAAACAACAAGTGTGTGGCTAAAATTGGCTAAAAACACACACTTTTCTTTCCACAGGGCCGTGGGGTGAGACAGGGATGCAGCTTAAGCCCCACGCTCTTCAACATATATAGCAACAGTCTGCAGCACCCGGCCTCACCCTACTAGAATCCGAAGTCAAATGTCTACTTTTTGCTGATGATCCGGTGCTTCTGTCCCCAACCAAGGAGGGCCTACAGCAGCACCTAGATCTTTTGCACAGATTCTGTCAGACCTGGGCCCTGACAGACCTGGGCCTTGATATTAAATCTCAGTCAGACAAAATTAATGGCATTCCAAAAAAGGTCCAGTTGCCAGGACCACAAGTACAAATTCCATCTAGACACCGTTGCCCTAGAGCACATAAAAAACTATTTACCAAATTGGTAACTATTTAAGTTTCCCTGCATTAAAGTCCCCGGCCACTAGGAGCGTCGTCTCTGGATAAGCATTTGCTTATGGCGGAATACAGCTCATTCAGTGCGGTCTTATTGCCAGCCTCAGTCTGTGGTGGTATGTAGACAGCTACGGAAAATACAGATGAAAACTCTCTAGGTAGATAGTGTGGTCTACAGCTTATCATGATATTTTTTTATTTAACTAGGCAAGTCAGTTAACAACAACTTTTTATTTTCAATGACGGCCTACCGGGGAACAGTGGGGTTAACTGCCTTGTTCAGGGGCAGAACGACAGATTTTTACCTTGTCAGCTCGGGGATTCAATCTAGCAACCTTTCGGTTACCGGCCCAAAGCTCTAACTCTAACTCTAAAATCATACAGCCTTGTCGAATCAAACGGCCTTGATTTAGGTGTTGAATCATACAGCCTTGGTCCAGGTGTTGAATCATACAGCCTTGATACAGCCTTGATCCAGGTGTTAAATCATACAACCTTGACCCAGGTGTTGAATCATACAGCCTTGACCCAGGTGTTGAATCACACAGCCTTGATCCAGGTGTCGAATCACACAGCCTTGATCCAGGTGTTGAATCACACAGCCTTGACCCAGGTGTTGAATCATACAGCCTTGACCCAGGTGTTGAATCACACAGCCTTGATACAGGTGTCGAATCACACAGCCTTGAACCAGGTGTTGAATTACACAGCCTTGACCCAGGTGTTGAATCACACAGCCTTGATCCAGGTGTCGAATCACACAGCCTTGACCCAGGTGTTGAATCACACAGCCTTGACCCAGGTGTTGAATCAAATCATACAGCCTTGACCCAGGTGTTGAATCAAATCATACAGCCTTGACCCAGGTGTTGAATCATACAGCCTTGATCCAGGTGTTGAATCATACAGCCTTGACCCAGGTGTTGAATCACACAGCCTTGACCCAGGTGTTGAATCACACAGCCTTGACCCAGGTGTTGAATCATACAGCCTTGACCCAGGTGTTGAATCATACAGACTTGACCCAGGTGTTGAATCATACAGCCTTGACCCAGGTGTTGAATCATACAGCCTTGGTCCAGGTGTTGAATCATACAGCTTTGACCCAGGTGTTGAATCACACAGCCTTGATTCAGGTGTTGAATCATACAGCCTTGGTCCAGGTGTCATTGAAGACAATAAGGAGGTAGTAGAGGAAGCAGCTTAGACTGGAGAACCTGTTCAAAGCCAGAGGTTGCTTCCCAAATGGCACCCTACTCCCTATAGAGTACACTAGCCCTATGGGCCCTGGTCAAAAGTAGTGCACTATAGGGGCCTCCTGAGTGGTGCAGCGGTCTAAGGCACTGCATCGCTTGAGGCGTCACTAAAGATACGGGTTCGATCCCAGGCTGTGTCACAGCTGGCCGTGACCTGGAGACCCATGAGCCGGCGCACAATTGGCCCAGGTTAGGGGAGGGTTTGGCCAGCCGGGATGTCCTTGTCCGATCGCGCTCTAGCGACTCCTTGTGGTGGGCCGGGCGCATGTGCGCTGACTTCGGTCGCCAGTTGTACAGGGTTTCCTCCGATACATTGAGATGTAGTGTGGCTTGGCAGGGTCATTTTTTCGGAGGACGCATGGCTCTCGACCTTCATCTCTCCCGGGTCCGTAGGGGAATTGCAGATATGGGACAAGACTTTAACTACTAATTGGGGAGAAAAAGGTGCAAAAGTAAAAAAATATATATTTTTTTATCTTGCACTATAAAGGCAATAGAGTACCATTTGGTTCAGTTGTTCCACGGCTCGGAGGGGAAAACACGTTATCCAACAGACAAAATGTATGATGTTGAATCATTACAATCTTGAATCACAAAGTCTAGTTTTAATGTGATTTAAAGATCATCTGCATGGGGGGTAAAAAAGCCTTTCAATTAAACCGTAGAAGAAAAAAAAACAGATCTCACCTGGGAAGATTTAAAGTCTGAGGGTTTTAAATGTCAAGTGTTTGATGTCTGCCTTCGGGTATTCATTGGACCGGTACGTCACCGTAAGGCTGCTCTCACAAATAATGGCACACACACACACAGATGGGCTGCAGATTCTCTCTCTCTCCCTCTCATTCTGCTGTGGAGAGATGGTGTTTGTTCTTCACTGGGTGCCCTTTTCTTGTGGCAACAGGTCACAAATCTTGCTGCTGTAATGGCACACAGTGGTATTTCACCCAATAGACATGGGGAGTTGATCAAAATTGGATTTGTTTTTTCGAATTCTTTGTGAGTCTGTAATCTGAGGGAAATATGTGTCTTGTTTCAGGAAATGTCGCAGGTCACTACTTCACAGGAGAGCCGTTTGAACGAAAACTTTTTTTGGGGGGGGGCAGAAATGCCTTCTCGAACATGTGAACTTTCATGTTGCCTTAATAACAAACGTGTATGTCATCTGTAAATATGAATTAAATTGCTAAATTGTTAAATTATGAGCCTAGTTGGTTTAGCCACAGAAAAAGTGAGCAAACCTTCCCACTTGCCATGATTGGCTGAGATAATGAGTGTGCTGGAAATGCAGAGACATGTCTATTTGAGCAGGTCAGTATGTCTAGGTAATCCGTTCCAACGCGGCTTTAAAAAAAAAATGTATCGCGTAATAAAACTGCATAAGTGTCACTCCACTTTCTGGAAGACCGAGTTTTGAAACTCGGTGTGAGACCTTGGATTGACCTCGAGGGGTTTAAATGGTCAAATATGGTAAAGGTTTGTGATGTGAGAGCCTGGATTGACCTCGAGGGGTTTAGATGAGAAAATATGGTAAAGGTTTGTGATGTGAGACCTTTGATTGACCTTGAGGGGTTTACATGATAACACCTGGATCAAGGCTGTGTGATTCAACACTTGGGTCAAGGCTGTGTGATTCAACACCTGGGTCAAGGCTGTATGATTCAACGCCTGGGTCAAGGCTGTGTGATTCAACACCTGGGTCAAGGCTGTATGATTCAACACTTGGATCAAGGCTGTGTGATTCAACACCTGGGTCAAGGCTGTATGATTCAACACCTGGGTCAAGGCTATATGATTCAACACCTGGGTCAAGGCTGTATGGTTTAGCCTCTAGACTAAGGCTTCATGAATGGACACCTGGGTTAAGGCTGTATGATTTAACACCTGGGTCAAGGCTGTCTGATTCAACACCTGGGTCAAGGCTGTCTGATTCAACACATGGGTCAAGGCTGATTGATTCAACACCTGGATCAAGGCTGTATGATTAAACACCTGGGCCAAGGCTGTATGATTCAACACCTGGAGCAAGGCTGTATGATTCAACACCTGGATCAAGGCTGTGTGATTCAACACCTGGATCAAGGCTGTATGATTCATTGCAAAGTGCCTTCAGAACACAAGAGACTGTGCTGATGTCACTCGTCCTACTGACTTGACACATAGTCTTTCATGACTGCGGTGATGTAAGAGTCAAGGTCACCTTCCTATCTGGCATCCGGTCAGTCAGCTTGATTACGTCCTCGCTCCTTTACAGGCTGTGTGATGTGAGACCTTGGATTGACCTCGAGGGGTTTAAATGGTAAAATATGGTAAAGGTTTGTGATGTGAGAGCCTGGATTGACCTCGAGGGGTTTAGATGAGAAAATATGGTAAAGGTTTGTGATGTGAGACCTTTGATTGACCTTGAGGGGTTTACATGATAAAATATGGTAAAGGTTTGTGATGTGAGACCTTGGATTGACCTCGAGGGGTTTAGATGATAAAATATGGTAAAGGTTTGTGATGTGAGACCTTGGATTGACCTTGAGGGGTTTACATGATAAAATATGGTAAAGGTTTGTGATGTGAGACCCTGGATTGACCTCGAGGGGTTTAAATGGTAAAATATGGTATAACGTCCTCTCGTTAAAACATTTCACAGTTTTCTTAGAACGGGTGATGACAAACGTGAGTCTTTTCCAACATGGCATCGGCTTCAGAATGTTCAGCTTCTGGGGAAATGCATGGAACCCAGGTCGCATTACAGACAACTGATAGAACGAGTTGTTGGATTGTCTGCCTTTAAGCAGCAGGTCTAGGCACGGGGGAGATGAGAGGAGAGGAGAGGATAGGAGAGGAGAGGATAGGAGAGGATAGGAGAGGATAGGAGAGGAGAGGAGGAGGAGAGGAGGAGAAGAGGAGGAGAAGAGGAGAGGGGAGGAGAGGAGAGGAGAGGAGGTCTGTCGCAGCCAGTCAAGGTCACCTAGTCAGATCAGTCACATCATTACACCTGGTGGCAACAGTAATAAACGGGTTGCATTCGCCTGCTGCCTAACGGTCATTAAAGTTCCAGAGAGGGACTCATCAATCTCCTCTATGGCCGTTGCCTGTGGCTGGGGTTGGGGCTGCCATGCTGTGATGTACTTTCCCTGGCCATACTGCCATGCTGTGATGTGTTGCCCCTGGCCATACTGCCATGCTGTGATGTGCTGCCCCTGGCCATACTGCCATGCTGTGATGTGCTGCCCCTGGCCATACTGCCATGCTGTGATGTGCTGCCCCTGGCCATACTACCATGCTGTGATGTACTGCCCCTGGCCATACTGCCATGCTGTACTGTACTGCCCCTGGCCATACTACCATGCTGTGATGTACTTCCCCTGGCCATACTGCCATGCTGTGATGTGCTGCCCCAGTCCCTGGCCATACTGCTATGCTGTGATGTGCTGCCCCAGCCCCTGGCCATACTGCCATGCTGTGATGTACTGCCCCTGGCCATACTGCCATGCTGTACTGTACTTCCCCTGGCCATACTGCCATGCTGTGATGTGCTGCCCCTGGCCATACTGCCATGCTGTGATGTGCTGCCCCAGTCCCTGGCCATACTGCCATGCTGTGATGTGCTGCCCCAGTCCCTGGCCATACTGCCATGCTGTGATGTGCTGTCCCAGTCCCTGGCCATACTGCCATGCTGTGATGTGCTGTCCCAGTCCCTGGCCATACTGCCATGCTGTGATGTGCTGCCCCAGTCCCTGGCCATACTGCCATGCTGTGATGTGCTGCCCCAGTCCATGGCCATACTGTGATGTGCTGCCCCAGTCCCTGGCCATACTACCATGCTGTGATGTACTGCCCCAGCCCCTTGCCATACTGCCATGCTGTGATGTACTGCCCCTGGCCATACTGCCATGCTGTGATGTGCTGTCCCAGTCCCTGGCCATACTGCCATGCTGTGATGTGCTGCCCCAGTCCCTGGCCATACTGCCATGCTGTGATGTGCTGCCCCAGTCCCTGGCCATACTGCCATGCTGTGATGTGCTGCCCCAGTCCCATGCCATACTGCCATGCTGTGATGTGCTGCCCCAGTCCCTGGCCATACTGCCATGCTGTGATGTGCTGCCCCAGTCCCTGGCCATACTACCATGCTGTGATGTACTGCCCCAGCCCCTTGCCATACTGCCATGCTGTGATGTACTGCCCCTGGCCATACTGCCATGTTGTGATGTACTGCCCCAGTCCCTGGCCATACTACCATGCTGTGACTTGAAGTGAAGACCTCTCTGGTAGTTTAGCTCTGAAAATCTGCCACTCTCTTACCCTTTCAAGCAGTCCTCCTCACATGCTAGGGTACTGCCCTCAGGTTTTGTGAAGAGGACTTGGCAAGTAGTTTAAGTAGTGTGAAACAGAGAGAAGAGCGAGAGAGCGAGAGCGAAGTAAAACATTTTGTAGGGCTTCAGGTGCCAAATTACTATTCTGGCCTGTATCGTTCCTGCACTGCTTTAGCAGTTTAGTACAGACAATGTTCTTCCTCCTCCTCCTCCTCCTCCTCTCCTGCTGAGAGACTGATATCAGAGCCTGTACAGCCCTCCGTTCTCCTCCTTTTCCTCCCCCTCCTCCTCCTCCTCCTGCTGAGAGACTGTCTGGTACCAGAGCCTGTACAGCCCTCCGTTCTCCTCCTCCTCCTCCTCCTCCTCCTCCTCCTCCTCCTCCTCCTCCTCTCCTGCTGAGAGACTGATATCAGAGCCTGTACAGCCCTCCTCCTCCTCCTCCTCCTCTCCTGCTGAGAGACTGATATCAGAGCCTGTACAGCCCTCCTTCCTCCTCCTCCTCCTCCTCCTCCTCCTCTCCTGCTGAGAGACTGATATCAGAGCCTGTACAGCCCTCCTTCCGCCTACTCCTCCTCCTCCTCCTCCTCTCCTGCTGAGAGACTGATATCAGAGCCTGTACAGCCCTCCGTTCTCCTCCTCCTCTTCCTCCCCCTCCCCTCCTCCTCCTCCTCCTCTTCCTCCCCCTCCTCCTCCTCCTCCTCTCCTGCTGAGAGACTGATATCAGAGCCTGTACAGCCCTCCGTTCTCCTCCTCCTCCTCCTCCTCCTCCTCTCTTGCTGAGAGACTGATATCAGAGCCTGTACAGCCCTCCTTCCTCCTCCTCCTCCTCCTCCTCCTCTCCTGCTGAGAGACTGATACCAGAGCCTGTACAGCCCTCCGTTCTCCTCCTCCTCCTCCTCCTCCTTGTTGTCATTGATTTGTGTAGCTAGAGTCGGATTGAGGTAGTGACTTCAGAATTAGTTTCAGAAGGATATTTCTGAAACAGTACAAGGGGTACTGAGACTGAGCATGGAGGAAGGTGGAGGTATGAGTAGACTCTGTAACAGAATCCCTGTATTGAGACTGAGCATGGAGGAAGGTGGAGGTATGAGTAGACTCTGTAACAGAATCCCTGTATTGAGACTGAGCATGGAGGAAGGTGGAGGTATGGGTAGACTCTGTAACAGAATCCCTGTATTGAGACTGAGCATGGAGGAAGGTGGAGGTATGGGTAGACTCTGTAACAGAATCCCTGTATTGAGACGGAGCATGGAGGAAGGTGGAGGTATGGGTAGACTCTGGAACAGAATCCCTGTATTGAGACGGAGCATGGAGGAAGGTGGAGGTATGGGTAGACTCTGTAACAGAATCCCTGTATTGAGACTGAGCATGGAGGAAGGTGGAGGTATGGGTAGATAGCTATCATATCTCTAGTGTTGTTGTTAACATGGAGTAGTAGTTATCCTATCTCTAGTGTTGTTGTTAACATGGAGTAGTAGCTATCCTATCTCTAGTGTTGTTGTTAGTCTCTAACATGGAGTAGTAGCTATCCTATCTCTAGTGTTGTTCGTCTCTAACATGGAGTAGTAGCTATCCTATCTCTAGTGTTGTTGTGAGTCTCTAACAGGGAGTAGTAGCTATCCTATCCAGGAGCTGCCCAGTGGATGATCCTGTGAACCAGACTAATGAGCTGCCCAACGGATGATCCTATGAACCAGACTAATACCCAGGAGCTGCCCAACGGATGATCCTATGAACCAGACTAATACCTAGGAGTTGCCCTATGAACCAGACTAATGAGCTGCCCAACAGATGATCCTATGAACCAGACTAATACCTAGGAACTGCCCAACGGATGATCCTATGAACCAGACTAATACCCAGGAGTTGCCAAACGGATGATCCTATGAACCAGACTAATACCCAGGAGCTGCCCAACGGATGATCCTATGAACCAGACTAATACCAAGGAGCTGCCCAACGGATGATCCAGACTAAGCCTGGTCCGTATGACCTTTGACCCAACCGGCAGCCAGTTCAGCTCCTGAAACTGTCTCCTACCAATATGAGTATGTTGGCTCAGATTCAACACCACCCTAATCAGCTTGTTCTGGGCTTTCTGGAGCTGTTTACTAGATTTGTTAAGGGAGGGGGGGTACCCAGGTGGTAAAATGAAATGCATTAGTCGCGATGCTGAGTCCCCAGCTTCAAAGGGTTTATCTCACATTAATGAGTCAATGTGCTAAAATATACAGTACATGGCATCTTGTGTTCTTCATGCACTAATGAAGAAACCTGCAAACTGCTCTGGATAGTATCACTGCTCTGGATAGTACTGCTGCTCTGGATAGTATCGCTGCTCTGGATAGTATCGCTGCTCTGGATAGTATCACTGCTCTGGATAGTATCACTGCTCTGGATAGCATCACTGCTCTGGCTAGTATCACTGCTCTGGATAGTCTCACTGCTCTGGATAGTCTCACTGCTCTGGATAGTCTCACTGCTCTGGATAGTCTCACTGCTCTGGATAGTCTCGCTGCTCTGGATAGTATCGCTGCTCTGGATAGTATCGCTACTCTGGATAGTATCTCTGCTCTGGATAGTATCACTGCTCTGGATAGTATCACTGCTCTGGCTAGTATCACTGCTCTGGCTAGTATCACTGCTCTGGATAGTATCACTGCTCTGGATAGTATCACTGTTCTGGATAGTATCACTGCTCTGGATAGTATCACTGCTCTGGATAGTATCACTGCTCTGGTCACTGCTCTGGATAGTATCACTGCTCTGGATAGTATCACTGCTCTGGATAGTATCACTACTCTGGATAGTATAACTGCTCTGGCTAGTCTCACTGCTCTGGATAGAATCACTGCTCTGGCTAGTATCACTGCTCTGGATAGTATCACTGCTCTGGATAGCTTCACTGCTCTGGATAGTATCACTGCTCTGGATAGTATCTCTGCTCTGGATAGTATCACTACTCTGTATAGTATCACTGCTCTGGATAGTATCACTACTCTGGATAGTACCACTGCTCTGGATTTTATCACTGCTCTGGATAGTATCACTGCTCTGGATAGTCTCACTGCTCTGGATAGTCTCACTGCTCTGGATAGTCTCACTGCTCTGGATAGTATCGCTGCTCTGGATAGTATCACTGCTCTGGCTAGTATCACTGCTCTGGCTAGTATCACTGCTCTGGCTAGTATCACTGCTCTGGATAGTATCGCTGCTCTGGATAGTATCACTGCTCTGGATAGTATCACTGCTCTGGATAGTATCACTGCTCTGGATAGTATCACTGCTCTGGATAGTATCACTGCTCTGGTCACTGCTCTGGATAGTATCACTGCTCTGGATTGTATCACTGCTCTGGATAGTATCACTACTCTGGATAGTATAACTGCTCTGGCTAGTCTCACTGCTCTGGATAGTATCACTGCTCTGGATAGCTTCACTGCTCTGGATAGCATCACTGCTTTGGATAGTATCTCTGCTCTGGATAGTATCACTACTCTGGATAGTACCACTGCTCTGGATTGTATCACTGCTCTGGATAGTATCACTGCTCTGGATAGTATCACTGCTCTGGATAGTCTCACTGCTCTGGATAGTCTCGCTGCTCTGGATAGTATTGCTGCTCTGGATAGTATCGCTACTCTGGATAGTATCTCTGCTCTGGATAGTATCACTGCTCTGGATAGTATCACTGCTCTGGCTAGTATCACTGCTCTGGCTAGTATCACTGCTCTGGATAGTATCACTGCTCTGGATAGTATCACTGCTCTGGATAGTATCACTGTTCTGGATAGTATCACTGCTCTGGATAGTATCACTACTCTGGATAGTATAACTGCTCTGGCTAGTCTCACTGCTCTGGATAGAATCACTGCTCTGGCTAGTATCACTGCTCTGGATAGCATCACTGCTCTGGATAGTATCACTGCTCTGGATAGTATCTCTGCTCTGGAAAGCATCACTGCTCTGGATAGTACCACTACTCTGGATAGTACCACTACTCTGGATAGTACCACTGCTCTGGATTGTATCACTGCTCTGGATAGTATCACTGCTCTGGATAGTATCACTGCTCTGGTCACTGCTCTGGATAGTATCACTGCTCTGGATAGTTTCGCTGCTCTGGATAGTATCACTGCTCTGGATAGTATCACTGCTCTGGAAAGTGTCACTACTCTGGATAGTATAACTGCTCTGGCTAGTCTCACTGCTCTGGATAGAATCAATGCTCTGGATAGTATCACTGCTCTGGATAGTATCACTGCTCTGGATAGTATCACTGCTCTGGATAGTATCACTGCTCTGGATAGCTTCACTGCTCTGGATAGCATCACTGCTCTGGATAGTATCACTGCTCTGGATAGCTTCACTACTCTGGATAGTATCTCTGCTCTGGATAGTATCTCTGCTCTGGATAGTATCACTGCTCTGTTTAGTATCACTGCTCTGGATAGTATCACTACTCTGGATAGTATAACTGCTCTGGCTAGTCTCACTGCTCTGGATAGAATCACTGCTCTGGATAGTATCACTGCTTTGGATAGTATCACTGCTCTGGATAGCTTCAGTGCTCTGGATAGCATCACTGCTCTGGATAGTATCACTGCTCTGGATAGTATCACTGCTCTGGCTAGTATCACTGCTCTGGATAGTATCACTGCTCTGGATAGTATCACTGCTCTGGATAGTATCACTTTTCTGGGTAGTATCACTGCTCTGGATAGTATCACTGCTCTGGATAGTATCACTGCTCTGGATAGTATCACTGCTCTGGATAGCTTCAGTGCTCTGGATAGCATCACTGCTCTGGATAGCATCACTGCTCTGGATAGTATCACTGCTCTGGCTAGTATCACTGCTCTGGCTAGTATCACTGCTCTGGATAGTATCACTGCTCTGGATAGTATCACTGCTCTGGTCACTGCTCTGGATAGTATCACTGCTCTGGATAGTATCACTACTCTGGATAGTATAACTGCTCTGGCTAGTCTCACTGCTCTGGATAGAATCACTGCTCTGGATAGTATCACTGCTCTGGATAGTATCACTGCTCTGGATAGCTTCACTGCTCTGGATAGCATCACTGCTCTGGATAGTATCACTGCTCTGGATAGCTTCACTACTCTGGATAGTATCTCTGCTCTGGATAGTATCTCTGCTCTGGTTAGTATCACTGCTCTGTATAGTATCACTGCTCTGGATAGTATCACTACTCTGGATAGTATAACTGCTCTGGCTAGTCTCACTGCTCTGGATAGAATCACTGCTCTGGATAGTATCACTGCTTTGGATAGTATCACTGCTCTGGATAGCTTCAGTGCTCTGGATAGCATCACTGCTCTGGATAGTATCACTGCTCTGGATAGTATCACTGCTCTGGCTAGTATCACTGCTCTGGATAGTATCACTTTTCTGGATAGTATTACTGCTCTGGATAGTATCACTGCTCTGGATAGTATCACTGCTTTGGATAGTATCACTGCTCTGGATAGCTTCAGTGCTCTGGATAGCATCACTGCTCTGGATAGCATCACTGCTCTGGATAGTATCACTGCTCTGGCTAGTATCACTGCTCTGGATAGTATCACTGCTCTGGATAGTATCACTGCTCTGGATAGTATCACTGCTCTGGTCACTGCTCTGGATAGTATCACTGCTCTGGATAGTACCACTGCTCTGGATTGTATCACTACTCTGGGTAGTTTCACTGCGCTGGATAGTATCACTGCTCTGGATAGTCTCACTGCTCTGGATAGTCTCACTGCTCTCGATAGTCTCACTGCTCTGGATAGTATCGCTACTCTGGATAGTATCTCTGCTCTGGATAGTATCTCTGCTCTGGATAGTATCTCTGCTCTGGATAGTATCTCTGCTCTGGATAGTATCACTGCTCTGGATAGTATCACTGATCTGGATAGTATCACTGCTCTGGATAGTATCACTGTTCTGGATAGTATCACTGCTCTGGATAGTATCACTGCTCTGGATAGTATCACTGCTCTGGATAGTATCACTGCTCTGGATAGTATAACTGCTCTGGCTAGTCTCACTGCTCTGGATAGAATCACTGCTCTGGCTAGTATCACTGCTCTGCATAGCTTCACTGCTCTGGATAGTATCACTGCTCTGGATAGTATCTCTGCTCTGGATAGTATCACTGCTCTGTATAGTATCACTGCTCTGGATAGTATTACTACTCTGGATAGTACCACTGCTCTGGATTGTATCACTGCTCTGGATAGTATCACTGCTCTGGATAGTATCACTGCTCTGGATAGTATCACTGCTCTGGTCACTGCTCTGGATAGTATCACTGCTCTGGATAGTGTCGCTGCTCTGGATAGTATCACTGCTCTGGATAGTATCACTGCTCTGGATAGTGTCACTACTCTGGATAGTATAACTGCTCTGGCTAGTCTCACTGCTCTGGATAGTATCACTGCTCTGGATAGTATCACTGCTCTGGATAGTATCACTGCTCTGGATAGCTTCACTGCTCTGGATAGCATCACTGCTCTGGATAGTATCACTGCTCTGGATAGTATCACTGCTCTGGTCACTGCTCTGGATAGTATCACTGCTCTGGATAGTACCACTGCTCTGGATTGTATCACTGCTCTGGATAGTATCACTGCTCTGGATAGTATCACTGCTCTGGATAGTCTCACTGCTCTGGATAGTCTCACTGCTCTGGATAGTCTCACTGCTCTGGATAGTATCACTGCTCTGGATAGTCTCACTGCTCTGGATAGTCTCGCTGCTCTGGATAGTATTGCTGCTCTGGATAGTATCGCTACTCTGGATAGTATCACTGCTCTGGCTAGTATCACTGCTCTGGATAGTATCACTGCTCTGGATAGTCTCACTGCTCTGGATAGTCTCGCTGCTCTGGATAGTATTGCTGCTCTGGATAGTATCACTGCTCTGGATAGTATCACTGCTCTGGATAGTATCACTGCTCTGGCTAGTATCACTGCTCTGGCTAGTATCACTGCTCTGGATAGTATCACTGCTCTGGATAGTATCACTGCTCTGGATTGTATCACTGCTCTGGATAGTATCACTGCTCTGGTCACTGCTCTGGATAGTATCACTGCTCTGGATAGTATCACTGCTCTGGATAGTATCACTACTCTGGATAGTATAACTGCTCTGGCTAGTCTCACTGCTCTGGATAGAATCACTGCTCTGGATAGTATCACTGCTCTGGATAGTATCTCTGCTCTGGAAAGTATCACTGCTCTGTATAGTATCACTGCTCTGGATAGTATCACTACTCTGGATAGTACCACTGCTCTGGATAGTATCGCTGCTCTGGATAGTATCACTGCTCTGGATAGTATCACTGCTCTGGTCACTGCTCTGGATAGTATAACTGCTCTGGCTAGTCTCACTGCTCTGGATAGAATCAATGCTCTGGATAGTATCACTGCTCTGGATAGCATCACTGCTCTGGATAGTATCACTGCTCTGGATAGCTTCACTACTCTGGATAGTTTCACTGATCTGGATAGTATCACTGCACTGGAAAGTATCACTGCTCTGGATAGTATCACTGCTCTGGATAGTATCACTGCTCTGGATAGTATCACTACTCTGGATAGAATCACTACTCTGGATAGTATAACTGCTCTGGCTAGTCTCACTGCTCTGGATAGAATCACTGATTTGGATAGTATCACTGCCTTGGATAGTATCACTGCTCTGGATAGCTTCACTGCTCTGGATAGCATCACTGCTCTGGATAGTATCACTGCTCTGGATAGCTTCACTACTCTGGATAGTATCTCTGCTCTGGATAGTATCACTGCTCTGTATAGTATCACTGCTCTGGATAGTATCACTACTCTGGATAGTATAACTGCTCTGGCTAGTCTCACTGCTCTGGATAGAATCACTGCTCTGGATAGTATCACTGCTTTGGATAGTATCACTGCTCTCGATAGCTTCAGTGCTCTGGATAGCATCACTGCTCTGGATAGTATCACTGCTCTGGCTAGTATCACTGCTCTGGATAGTATCACTGCTCTGGATAGTATCACATCTCTGGATAGTATCACTGCTCTGGATATTATCACTTTTCTGGATAGTATCACTGCTCTGGATAGTATCACTGCTCTGGATAGTATCACTGCTCTTGATAGTATCACTGCTCTGGATAGTATCACTGCTCTGGATAGTATCACTGCTCTGGTCACTGCTCTGGATAGTACCACTGCTCTGGATAGTACCACTGCTCTGGATAGTATCACTGCTCTGGATCGTATCACTGCTCTGGATAGTATCACTGCTCTGGATAGTATCACTGCTCTCGATAGTCTCACTGCTCTCGATAGTCTCACTGCTCTGGATAGTATTGCTGCTCTGGATAGTATCACTGCTCTGGATAGTATCACTACTCTGGATAGTATAACTGCTCTGGCTAGTCTCACTGCTCTGGATAGAATCACTGCTCTGGCTAGTATCACTGCTCTGGATAGCATCACTGCTCTGGATAGTATCACTGCTCTGGATAGTATCTCTGCTCTGGATAGTATCACTGCTCTGTATAGTATCACTGCTCTGGATAGTATCACTACTCTGGATAGTACCACTGCTCTGGATTGTATCACTGCTCTGGATAGTATCACTGCTCTGGATAGTATCACTGCTCTGGTCACTGCTCTGGATAGTATCACTGCTCTGGATAGTTTCGCTGCTCTGGATAGTATCACTGCTCTGGATAGTATCACTGCTCTGGATAGTGTCACTACTCTGGATAGTATAACTGCTCTGGCTAGTCTCACTGCTCTGGATAGAATCAATGCTCTGGATAGTATCACTGCTCTGGATAGTATCACTGCTCTGGATAGCATCACTGCTCTGGATAGTATCACTGCTCTGGATAGCTTCACTACTCTGGATAGTTTCACTACTCTGGATAGTTTCACTGATCTGGATAGTTTCACTGCTCTGGTCACTGCACTGGATAGTATCACTGCTCTGGATAGTATCACTGCTCTGGATAGTATCACTGCTCTGGATAGTATCACTACTCTGGATAGTATAACTGCTCTGGCTAGTCTCACTGCTCTGGATAGAATCACTGCTCTGGATAGTATCACTGCTCTGGATAGTATCACTGCTCCGGATTGCTTCACTGCTCTGGATAGCATCACTGCTCTGGATAGTATCACTGCTCTGGATAGCTTCACTACTCTGGATAGTATCACTGCTCTGGATAGTATCACTGCTTTGGATAGTATCACTGCTCTGTATAGTATCACTGCTCTGGATAGTATCAATGCTCTGTATAGTATCACTGCTCTGGATAGTATCACTACTCTGGATAGTATAACTGCTCTGGCTAGTCTCACTGCTCTGGATAGAATCACTGCTCTGGATAGTATCACTGCTTTGGATAGTATCACTGCTCTGGATAGCTTCAGTGCTCTGGATAGCAACACTGCTCTGGATAGTATCACTGCTCTGGATAGTATCACTGATCTGGCTAGTATCACTGCTCGGATAGTATCACTGCTCTGGATAGTATCACTGCTCTGGATAGTATCACTTTTCTGGATAGTATCACTGCTCTGGATAGTATCACTCCTCTGGATAGTATCACTGCTCTGGATAGTATCACTGCTTTGGATAGTATCACTGCTTTGGATAGTATCACTGCTCTGGATAGCTTCAGTGCTCTGGATAGCATCACTGCTCTGGATAGTATCACTGCTCTGGATAGTATCACTGCTCTGGATAGTATCACTGCTCTGGATAGTATCACTGCTCTTGATAGTATCACTGCTCTGGATAGTATCACTGCTCTGGATAGTATCACTGCTCTGGTCACTGCTCTGGATAGTATCACTGCTCTGGATAGTACCACTGCTCTGGATAGTATCACTGCTCTGGATCGTATCACTGCTCTGGATAGTATCACTGCTCTGGATAGTATCACTGCTCTGGATAGTCTCACTGCTCTCGATAGTCTCACTGCTCTGGATAGTATTGCTGCTCTGGATAGTATCACTGCTCTGGATAGTATCACTACTCTGGATAGTATAACTGCTCTGGCTAGTCTCACTGCTCTGGATAGAATCACTGCTCTGGATAGCATCACTGCTCTGGATAGTATCACTGCTCTGGATAGTATCTCTGCTCTGGATAGTATCACTGCTCTGTATAGTATCACTGCTCTGGATAGTATCACTACTCTGGATAGTACCACTGCTCTGGATAGTATCACTGCTCTGGATAGTATCACTGCTCTGGCTAGTATCACTGCTCTGGCTAGTATCACTGCTCTGGATAGTATCACTGTTCTGGATAGTATCACTGCTCTGGATAGTATCACTGCTCTGGATAGTATCACTGCTCTGGATAGTATCACTGCTCTGGATAGTATAACTGCTCTGGCTAGTCTCACTGCTCTGGATAGAATCACTGCTCTGGCTAGTATCACTGCTCTGGATAGCTTCACTGCTCTGGATAGTATCACTGCTCTGGATAGTATCTCTGCTCTGGATAGTATCACTGCTCTGGATAGTATCACTGCTCTCGATAGTCTCACTGCTCTCGATAGTCTCACTGCTCTGGATAGTATTGCTGCTCTGGATAGTATCACTGCTCTGGATAGTATCACTACTCTGGATAGTATAACTGCTCTGGCTAGTCTCACTGCTCTGGATAGAATCACTGCTCTGGCTAGTATCACTGCTCTGGATAGCATCACTGCTCTGGATAGTATCACTGCTCTGGATAGTATCTCTGCTCTGGATAGTATCACTGCTCTGTATAGTATCACTGCTCTGGATAGTATCACTACTCTGGATAGTACCACTGCTCTGGATTGTATCACTGCTCTGGATAGTATCACTGCTCTGGATAGTATCACTGCTCTGGTCACTGCTCTGGATAGTATCACTGCTCTGGATAGTGTCACTACTCTGGATAGTATAACTGCTCTGGCTAGTCTCACTGCTCTGGATAGAATCAATGCTCTGGATAGTATCACTGCTCTGGATAGTATCACTGCTCTGGATAGCATCACTGCTCTGGATAGTATCACTGCTCTGGATAGCTTCACTACTCTGGATAGTTTCACTACTCTGGATAGTTTCACTGATCTGGATAGTTTCACTGCTCTGGATAGAATCACTACTCTGGATAGTATCACTGCTCTGGATAGTATCACTGCTCTGGATAGTATCACTGCTCTGGATAGTATCACTACTCTGGATAGTATAACTGCTCTGGCTAGTCTCACTGCTCTGGATAGAATCACTGCTCTGGATAGTATCACTGCTCTGGATAGTATCACTGCTCCGGATTGCTTCACTGCTCTGGATAGCATCACTGCTCTGGATAGTATCACTGCTCTGGATAGCTTCACTACTCTGGATAGTATCACTGCTCTGGATAGTATCACTGCTTTGGATAGTATCACTGCTCTGTATAGTATCACTGCTCTGGATAGTATCACTGCTCTGTATAGTATCACTGCTCTGGATAGTATCACTACTCTGGATAGTATAACTGCTCTGGCTAGTCTCACTGCTCTGGATAGAATCACTGCTCTGGATAGTATCACTGCTTTGGATAGTATCACTGCTCTGGATAGCTTCAGTGCTCTGGATAGCAACACTGCTCTGGATAGTATCACTGCTCTGGATAGTATCACTGCTCTGGCTAGTATCACTGCTCGGATAGTATCACTGCTCTGGATAGTATCACTGCTCTGGATAGTATCACTTTTCTGGATAGTATCACTGCTCTGGATAGTATCACTGCTCTGGATAGTATCACTGCTCTGGATAGTATCACTGCTTTGGATAGTATCACTGCTTTGGATAGTATCACTGCTCTGGATAGCTTCAGTGCTCTGGATAGCATCACTGCTCTGGATAGTATCACTGCTCTGGATAGTATCACTGCTCTGGATAGTATCACTGCTCTGGATAGTATCACTGCTCTGGATAGTATCACTGCTCTTGATAGTATCACTGCTCTGGATAGTATCACTGCTCTGGATAGTATCACTGCTCTGGTCACTGCTCTGGATAGTATCACTGCTCTGGATAGTATCACTGCTCTGGTCACTGCTCTGGATAGTATCACTGCTCTGGATAGTACCACTGCTCTGGATAGTATCACTGCTCTGGATCGTATCACTGCTCTGGATAGTATCACTGCTCTGGATAGTATCACTGCTCTGGATAGTATCACTGCTCTGGATAGTCTCACTGCTCTCGATAGTCTCACTGCTCTGGATAGTATTGCTGCTCTGGATAGTATCACTGCTCTGGATAGTATCACTACTCTGGATAGTATAACTGCTCTGGCTAGTCTCACTGCTCTGGATAGAATCACTGCTCTGGATAGCATCACTGCTCTGGATAGTATCACTGCTCTGGATAGTATCTCTGCTCTGGATAGTATCACTGCTCTGTATAGTATCACTGCTCTGGATAGTATCACTACTCTGGATAGTACCACTGCTCTGGATTGTATCACTGCTCTGGATAGTATCACTGCTCTGGATAGTATCACTGCTCTGGTCACTGCTCTGGATAGTATCACTGCTCTGGATAGTTTCGCTGCTCTGGATAGTATCACTGCTCTGGATAGTATCACTGCTCTGGATAGTGTCACTACTCTGGATAGTATAACTGCTCTGGCTAGTCTCACTGCTCTGGATAGAATCAATGCTCTGGATAGTATCACTGCTCTGGATAGCATCACTGCTCTGGATAGCATCACTGCTCTGGATAGTATCACTGCTCTGGATAGCTTCACTACTCTGGATAGTTTCACTACTCTGGATAGTTTCACTGATCTGGATAGTTTCACTGCTCTGGTCACTGCACTGGATAGTATCACTGCTCTGGATAGTATCACTGCTCTGGATAGTATCACTGCTCTGGATAGTATCACTACTCTGGATAGTATAACTGCTCTGGCTAGTCTCACTGCTCTGGCTAGTCTCACTGCTCTGGATAGAATCACTGCTCTGGCTAGTATCACTGCTCTGGATAGCATCACTGCTCTGGATAGTATCACTGCTCTGGATAGTATCTCTGCTCTGGAAAGCATCACTGCTCTGGATAGTACCACTACTCTGGATAGTACCACTACTCTGGATAGTACCACTGCTCTGGATTGTATCACTGCTCTGGATAGTATCACTGCTCTGGATAGTATCACTGCTCTGGTCACTGCTCTGGATAGTATCACTGCTCTGGATAGTTTCGCTGCTCTGGATAGTATCACTGCTCTGGATAGTATCACTGCTCTGGATAGTGTCACTACTCTGGATAGTATAACTGCTCTGGCTAGTCTCACTGCTCTGGATAGAATCAATGCTCTGGATAGTATCACTGCTCTGGATAGTATCACTGCTCTGGATAGTATCACTGCTCTGGATAGTATCACTGCTCTGGATAGCTTCACTGCTCTGGATAGCATCACTGCTCTGGATAGTATCACTGCTCTGGATAGCTTCACTACTCTGGATAGTATCTCTGCTCTGGATAGTATCTCTGCTCTGGATAGTATCACTGCTCTGTTTAGTATCACTGCTCTGGATAGTATCACTACTCTGGATAGTATAACTGCTCTGGCTAGTCTCACTGCTCTGGATAGAATCACTGCTCTGGATAGTATCACTGCTTTGGATAGTATCACTGCTCTGGATAGCTTCAGTGCTCTGGATAGCATCACTGCTCTGGATAGTATCACTGCTCTGGATAGTATCACTGCTCTGGCTAGTATCACTGCTCTGGATAGTATCACTGCTCTGGATAGTATCACTGCTCTGGATAGTATCACTTTTCTGGGTAGTATCACTGCTCTGGATAGTATCACTGCTCTGGATAGTATCACTGCTCTGGATAGTATCACTGCTCTGGATAGCTTCAGTGCTCTGGATAGCATCACTGCTCTGGATAGCATCACTGCTCTGGATAGTATCACTGCTCTGGCTAGTATCACTGCTCTGGCTAGTATCACTGCTCTGGATAGTATCACTGCTCTGGATAGTATCACTGCTCTGGTCACTGCTCTGGATAGTATCACTGCTCTGGATAGTATCACTACTCTGGATAGTATAACTGCTCTGGCTAGTCTCACTGCTCTGGATAGAATCACTGCTCTGGATAGTATCACTGCTCTGGATAGTATCACTGCTCTGGATAGCTTCACTGCTCTGGATAGCATCACTGCTCTGGATAGTATCACTGCTCTGGATAGCTTCACTACTCTGGATAGTATCTCTGCTCTGGATAGTATCTCTGCTCTGGTTAGTATCACTGCTCTGTATAGTATCACTGCTCTGGATAGTATCACTACTCTGGATAGTATAACTGCTCTGGCTAGTCTCACTGCTCTGGATAGAATCACTGCTCTGGATAGTATCACTGCTTTGGATAGTATCACTGCTCTGGATAGCTTCAGTGCTCTGGATAGCATCACTGCTCTGGATAGTATCACTGCTCTGGATAGTATCACTGCTCTGGCTAGTATCACTGCTCTGGATAGTATCACTTTTCTGGATAGTATTACTGCTCTGGATAGTATCACTGCTCTGGATAGTATCACTGCTTTGGATAGTATCACTGCTCTGGATAGCTTCAGTGCTCTGGATAGCATCACTGCTCTGGATAGCATCACTGCTCTGGATAGTATCACTGCTCTGGCTAGTATCACTGCTCTGGATAGTATCACTGCTCTGGATAGTATCACTGCTCTGGATAGTATCACTGCTCTGGTCACTGCTCTGGATAGTATCACTGCTCTGGATAGTACCACTGCTCTGGATTGTATCACTACTCTGGATAGTTTCACTGCGCTGGATAGTATCACTGCTCTGGATAGTCTCACTGCTCTGGATAGTCTCACTGCTCTCGATAGTCTCACTGCTCTGGATAGTATCGCTACTCTGGATAGTATCTCTGCTCTGGATAGTATCTCTGCTCTGGATAGTATCACTGCTCTGGATAGTATCACTGATCTGGATAGTATCACTGCTCTGGATAGTATCACTGTTCTGGATAGTATCACTGCTCTGGATAGTATCACTGCTCTGGATAGTATCACTGCTCTGGATAGTATCACTGCTCTGGATAGTATAACTGCTCTGGCTAGTCTCACTGCTCTGGATAGAATCACTGCTCTGGCTAGTATCACTGCTCTGCATAGCTTCACTGCTCTGGATAGTATCACTGCTCTGGATAGTATCTCTGCTCTGGATAGTATCACTGCTCTGTATAGTATCACTGCTCTGGATAGTATTACTACTCTGGATAGTACCACTGCTCTGGATTGTATCACTGCTCTGGATAGTATCACTGCTCTGGATAGTATCACTGCTCTGGATAGTATCACTGCTCTGGTCACTGCTCTGGATAGTATCACTGCTCTGGATAGTGTCGCTGCTCTGGATAGTATCACTGCTCTGGATAGTATCACTGCTCTGGATAGTGTCACTACTCTGGATAGTATAACTGCTCTGGCTAGTCTCACTGCTCTGGATAGTATCACTGCTCTGGATAGTATCACTGCTCTGGATAGTATCACTGCTCTGGATAGCTTCACTGCTCTGGATAGCATCACTGCTCTGGATAGTATCACTGCTCTGGTCACTGCTCTGGTCACTGCTCTGGATAGTATCACTGCTCTGGATAGTACCACTGCTCTGGATTGTATCACTGCTCTGGATAGTATCACTGCTCTGGATAGTATCACTGCTCTGGATAGTCTCACTGCTCTGGATAGTCTCACTGCTCTGGATAGTCTCACTGCTCTGGATAGTATCACTGCTCTGGATAGTCTCACTGCTCTGGATAGTCTCGCTGCTCTGGATAGTATTGCTGCTCTGGATAGTATCGCTACTCTGGATAGTATCACTGCTCTGGCTAGTATCACTGCTCTGGATAGTATCACTGCTCTGGATAGTCTCACTGCTCTGGATAGTCTCGCTGCTCTGGATAGTATTGCTGCTCTGGATAGTATCACTGCTCTGGATAGTATCACTGCTCTGGATAGTATCACTGCTCTGGCTAGTATCACTGCTCTGGCTAGTATCACTGCTCTGGATAGTATCACTGCTCTGGATAGTATCACTGCTCTGGATAGTATCACTGCTCTGGATTGTATCACTGCTCTGGATAGTATCACTGCTCTGGTCACTGCTCTGGATAGTATCACTGTTCTGGATAGTATCACTGCTCTGGATAGTATCACTACTCTGGATAGTATAACTGCTCTGGCTAGTCCCACTGCTCTGGATAGAATCACTGCTCTGGCTAGTATCACTGCTCTGGATAGCATCACTGCTCTGGATAGTATCACTGCTCTGGATAGTATCTCTGCTCTGGAAAGTATCACTGCTCTGTATAGTATCACTGCTCTGGATAGTATCACTACTCTGGATAGTACCACTGCTCTGGATAGTATCGCTGCTCTGGATAGTATCACTGCTCTGGATAGTATCACTGCTCTGGTCACTGCTCTGGATAGTATAACTGCTCTGGCTAGTCTCACTGCTCTGGATAGAATCAATGCTCTGGATAGTATCACTGCTCTGGATAGCATCACTGCTCTGGATAGTATCACTGCTCTGGATAGCTTCACTACTCTGGATAGTTTCACTGATCTGGATAGTATCACTGCACTGGAAAGTATCACTGCTCTGGATAGTATCACTGCTCTGGATAGTATCACTGCTCTGGATAGTATCACTACTCTGGATAGAATCACTACTCTGGATAGTATAACTGCTCTGGCTAGTCTCACTGCTCTGGATAGAATCACTGATTTGGATAGTATCACTGCCTTGGATAGTATCACTGCTCTGGATAGCTTCACTGCTCTGGATAGCATCACTGCTCTGGATAGTATCACTGCTCTGGATAGCTTCACTACTCTGGATAGTATCTCTGCTCTGGATAGTATCACTGCTCTGTATAGTATCACTGCTCTGGATAGTATCACTACTCTGGATAGTATAACTGCTCTGGCTAGTCTCACTGCTCTGGATAGAATCACTGCTCTGGATAGTATCACTGCTTTGGATAGTATCACTGCTCTCGATAGCTTCAGTGCTCTGGATAGCATCACTGCTCTGGATAGTATCACTGCTCTGGCTAGTATCACTGCTCTGGATAGTATCACTGCTCTGGATAGTATCACATCTCTGGATAGTATCACTGCTCTGGATAGTATCACTTTTCTGGATAGTATCACTGCTCTGGATAGTATCACTGCTCTGGATAGTATCACTGCTCTTGATAGTATCACTGCTCTGGATAGTATCACTGCTCTGGATAGTATCACTGCTCTGGTCACTGCTCTGGATAGTACCACTGCTCTGGATAGTACCACTGCTCTGGATAGTATCACTTCTCTGGATCGTATCACTGCTCTGGATAGTATCACTGCTCTGGATAGTATCACTGCTCTGGATTGTATCACTGCTCTGGATAGTATCACTGCTCTGGTCACTGCTCTGGATAGTATCACTGTTCTGGATAGTATCACTGCTCTGGATAGTATCACTACTCTGGATAGTATAACTGCTCTGGCTAGTCCCACTGCTCTGGATAGAATCACTGCTCTGGCTAGTATCACTGCTCTGGATAGCATCACTGCTCTGGATAGTATCACTGCTCTGGATAGTATCTCTGCTCTGGAAAGTATCACTGCTCTGTATAGTATCACTGCTCTGGATAGTATCACTACTCTGGATAGTACCACTGCTCTGGATAGTATCGCTGCTCTGGATAGTATCACTGCTCTGGATAGTATCACTGCTCTGGTCACTGCTCTGGATAGTATAACTGCTCTGGCTAGTCTCACTGCTCTGGATAGAATCAATGCTCTGGATAGTATCACTGCTCTGGATAGCATCACTGCTCTGGATAGTATCACTGCTCTGGATAGCTTCACTACTCTGGATAGTTTCACTGATCTGGATAGTATCACTGCACTGGAAAGTATCACTGCTCTGGATAGTATCACTGCTCTGGATAGTATCACTGCTCTGGATAGTATCACTACTCTGGATAGAATCACTACTCTGGATAGTATAACTGCTCTGGCTAGTCTCACTGCTCTGGATAGAATCACTGATTTGGATAGTATCACTGCCTTGGATAGTATCACTGCTCTGGATAGCTTCACTGCTCTGGATAGCATCACTGCTCTGGATAGTATCACTGCTCTGGATAGCTTCACTACTCTGGATAGTATCTCTGCTCTGGATAGTATCACTGCTCTGTATAGTATCACTGCTCTGGATAGTATCACTACTCTGGATAGTATAACTGCTCTGGCTAGTCTCACTGCTCTGGATAGAATCACTGCTCTGGATAGTATCACTGCTTTGGATAGTATCACTGCTCTCGATAGCTTCAGTGCTCTGGATAGCATCACTGCTCTGGATAGTATCACTGCTCTGGCTAGTATCACTGCTCTGGATAGTATCACTGCTCTGGATAGTATCACATCTCTGGATAGTATCACTGCTCTGGATAGTATCACTTTTCTGGATAGTATCACTGCTCTGGATAGTATCACTGCTCTGGATAGTATCACTGCTCTTGATAGTATCACTGCTCTGGATAGTATCACTGCTCTGGATAGTATCACTGCTCTGGTCACTGCTCTGGATAGTACCACTGCTCTGGATAGTACCACTGCTCTGGATAGTATCACTGCTCTGGATCGTATCACTGCTCTAGATAGTATCACTGCTCTGGATAGTATCACTGCTCTCGATAGTCTCACTGCTCTCGATAGTCTCACTGCTCTGGATAGTATTGCTGCTCTGGATAGTATCACTGCTCTGGATAGTATCACTACTCTGGATAGTATAACTGCTCTGGCTAGTCTCACTGCTCTGGATAGAATCACTGCTCTGGCTAGTATCACTGCTCTGGATAGCATCACTGCTCTGGATAGTATCACTGCTCTGGATAGTATCTCTGCTCTGGATAGTATCACTGCTCTGTATAGTATCACTGCTCTGGATAGTATCACTACTCTGGATAGTACCACTGCTCTGGATTGTATCACTGCTCTGGATAGTATCACTGCTCTGGATAGTATCACTGCTCTGGTCACTGCTCTGGATAGTATCACTGCTCTGGATAGTTTCGCTGCTCTGGATAGTATCACTGCTCTGGATAGTATCACTGCTCTGGATAGTGTCACTACTCTGGATAGTATAACTGCTCTGGCTAGTCTCACTGCTCTGGATAGAATCAATGCTCTGGATAGTATCACTGCTCTGGATAGTATCACTGCTCTGGATAGCATCACTGCTCTGGATAGTATCACTGCTCTGGATAGCTTCACTACTCTGGATAGTTTCACTACTCTGGATAGTTTCACTGATCTGGATAGTTTCACTGCTCTGGTCACTGCACTGGATAGTATCACTGCTCTGGATAGTATCACTGCTCTGGATAGTATCACTGCTCTGGATAGTATCACTGCTCTGGCTAGTATCACTGCTCTGGATAGTATCACTGCTCTGGATAGTATCACTGCTCTTGATAGTATCACTGCTCTGGATAGTATCACTGCTTTGGATAGTATCACTGCTCTGGATAGCTTCAGTGCTCTGGATAGCATCACTGCTCTGGATAGTATCACTGCTCTGGATAGTATCACTGCTCTGGCTAGTATCACTGCTCTGGATAGTATCACTGCTCTGGATAGTATCACTGCTCTGGATAGTATCACTTTTCTGGGTAGTATCACTGCTCTGGATAGTATCACTGCTCTGGATAGTATCACTGCTCTGGATAGTATCACTGCTCTGGATAGCTTCAGTGCTCTGGATAGCATCACTGCTCTGGATAGCATCACTGCTCTGGATAGTATCACTGCTCTGGCTAGTATCACTGCTCTGGCTAGTATCACTGCTCTGGATAGTATCACTGCTCTGGATAGTATCACTGCTCTGGTCACTGCTCTGGATAGTATCACTGCTCTGGATAGTATCACTACTCTGGATAGTATAACTGCTCTGGCTAGTCTCACTGCTCTGGATAGAATCACTGCTCTGGATAGTATCACTGCTCTGGATAGTATCACTGCTCTGGATAGCTTCACTGCTCTGGATAGCATCACTGCTCTGGATAGTATCACTGCTCTGGATAGCTTCACTACTCTGGATAGTATCTCTGCTCTGGATAGTATCTCTGCTCTGGTTAGTATCACTGCTCTGTATAGTATCACTGCTCTGGATAGCTTCAGTGCTCTGGATAGCATCACTGCTCTGGATAGTATCACTGCTCTGGATAGTATCACTGCTCTGGCTAGTATCACTGCTCTGGATAGTATCACTTTTCTGGATAGTATTACTGCTCTGGATAGTATCACTGCTCTGGATAGTATCACTGCTTTGGATAGTATCACTGCTCTGGATAGCTTCAGTGCTCTGGATAGCATCACTGCTCTGGATAGCATCACTGCTCTGGATAGTATCACTGCTCTGGCTAGTATCACTGCTCTGGATAGTATCACTGCTCTGGATAGTATCACTGCTCTGGATAGTATCACTGCTCTGGTCACTGCTCTGGATAGTATCACTGCTCTGGATAGTACCACTGCTCTGGATTGTATCACTACTCTGGATAGTTTCACTGCGCTGGATAGTATCACTGCTCTGGATAGTCTCACTGCTCTGGATAGTCTCACTGCTCTCGATAGTCTCACTGCTCTGGATAGTATCGCTACTCTGGATAGTATCTCTGCTCTGGATAGTATCTCTGCTCTGGATAGTATCTCTGCTCTGGATAGTATCTCTGCTCTGGATAGTATCACTGCTCTGGATAGTATCACTGATCTGGATAGTATCACTGCTCTGGATAGTATCACTGTTCTGGATAGTATCACTGCTCTGGATAGTATCACTGCTCTGGATAGTATCACTGCTCTGGATAGTATCACTGCTCTGGATAGTATAACTGCTCTGGCTAGTCTCACTGCTCTGGATAGAATCACTGCTCTGGCTAGTATCACTGCTCTGCATAGCTTCACTGCTCTGGATAGTATCACTGCTCTGGATAGTATCTCTGCTCTGGATAGTATCACTGCTCTGTATAGTATCACTGCTCTGGATAGTATTACTACTCTGGATAGTACCACTGCTCTGGATTGTATCACTGCTCTGGATAGTATCACTGCTCTGGATAGTATCACTGCTCTGGATAGTATCACTGCTCTGGTCACTGCTCTGGATAGTATCACTGCTCTGGATAGTGTCGCTGCTCTGGATAGTATCACTGCTCTGGATAGTATCACTGCTCTGGATAGTGTCACTACTCTGGATAGTATAACTGCTCTGGCTAGTCTCACTGCTCTGGATAGTATCACTGCTCTGGATAGTATCACTGCTCTGGATAGTATCACTGCTCTGGATAGCTTCACTGCTCTGGATAGCATCACTGCTCTGGATAGTATCACTGCTCTGGTCACTGCTCTGGTCACTGCTCTGGATAGTATCACTGCTCTGGATAGTACCACTGCTCTGGATTGTATCACTGCTCTGGATAGTATCACTGCTCTGGATAGTATCACTGCTCTGGATAGTCTCACTGCTCTGGATAGTCTCACTGCTCTGGATAGTCTCACTGCTCTGGATAGTATCACTGCTCTGGATAGTCTCACTGCTCTGGATAGTCTCGCTGCTCTGGATAGTATTGCTGCTCTGGATAGTATCGCTACTCTGGATAGTATCACTGCTCTGGCTAGTATCACTGCTCTGGATAGTATCACTGCTCTGGATAGTCTCACTGCTCTGGATAGTCTCGCTGCTCTGGATAGTATTGCTGCTCTGGATAGTATCACTGCTCTGGATAGTATCACTGCTCTGGATAGTATCACTGCTCTGGCTAGTATCACTGCTCTGGCTAGTATCACTGCTCTGGATAGTATCACTGCTCTGGATAGTATCACTGCTCTGGATAGTATCACTGCTCTGGATTGTATCACTGCTCTGGATAGTATCACTGCTCTGGTCACTGCTCTGGATAGTATCACTGTTCTGGATAGTATCACTGCTCTGGATAGTATCACTACTCTGGATAGTATAACTGCTCTGGCTAGTCCCACTGCTCTGGATAGAATCACTGCTCTGGCTAGTATCACTGCTCTGGATAGCATCACTGCTCTGGATAGTATCACTGCTCTGGATAGTATCTCTGCTCTGGAAAGTATCACTGCTCTGTATAGTATCACTGCTCTGGATAGTATCACTACTCTGGATAGTACCACTGCTCTGGATAGTATCGCTGCTCTGGATAGTATCACTGCTCTGGATAGTATCACTGCTCTGGTCACTGCTCTGGATAGTATAACTGCTCTGGCTAGTCTCACTGCTCTGGATAGAATCAATGCTCTGGATAGTATCACTGCTCTGGATAGCATCACTGCTCTGGATAGTATCACTGCTCTGGATAGCTTCACTACTCTGGATAGTTTCACTGATCTGGATAGTATCACTGCACTGGAAAGTATCACTGCTCTGGATAGTATCACTGCTCTGGATAGTATCACTGCTCTGGATAGTATCACTACTCTGGATAGAATCACTACTCTGGATAGTATAACTGCTCTGGCTAGTCTCACTGCTCTGGATAGAATCACTGATTTGGATAGTATCACTGCCTTGGATAGTATCACTGCTCTGGATAGCTTCACTGCTCTGGATAGCATCACTGCTCTGGATAGTATCACTGCTCTGGATAGCTTCACTACTCTGGATAGTATCTCTGCTCTGGATAGTATCACTGCTCTGTATAGTATCACTGCTCTGGATAGTATCACTACTCTGGATAGTATAACTGCTCTGGCTAGTCTCACTGCTCTGGATAGAATCACTGCTCTGGATAGTATCACTGCTTTGGATAGTATCACTGCTCTCGATAGCTTCAGTGCTCTGGATAGCATCACTGCTCTGGATAGTATCACTGCTCTGGCTAGTATCACTGCTCTGGATAGTATCACTGCTCTGGATAGTATCACATCTCTGGATAGTATCACTGCTCTGGATAGTATCACTTTTCTGGATAGTATCACTGCTCTGGATAGTATCACTGCTCTGGATAGTATCACTGCTCTTGATAGTATCACTGCTCTGGATAGTATCACTGCTCTGGATAGTATCACTGCTCTGGTCACTGCTCTGGATAGTACCACTGCTCTGGATAGTACCACTGCTCTGGATAGTATCACTGCTCTGGATCGTATCACTGCTCTGGATAGTATCACTGCTCTGGATAGTATCACTGCTCTGGATTGTATCACTGCTCTGGATAGTATCACTGCTCTGGTCACTGCTCTGGATAGTATCACTGTTCTGGATAGTATCACTGCTCTGGATAGTATCACTACTCTGGATAGTATAACTGCTCTGGCTAGTCCCACTGCTCTGGATAGAATCACTGCTCTGGCTAGTATCACTGCTCTGGATAGCATCACTGCTCTGGATAGTATCACTGCTCTGGATAGTATCTCTGCTCTGGAAAGTATCACTGCTCTGTATAGTATCACTGCTCTGGATAGTATCACTACTCTGGATAGTACCACTGCTCTGGATAGTATCGCTGCTCTGGATAGTATCACTGCTCTGGATAGTATCACTGCTCTGGTCACTGCTCTGGATAGTATAACTGCTCTGGCTAGTCTCACTGCTCTGGATAGAATCAATGCTCTGGATAGTATCACTGCTCTGGATAGCATCACTGCTCTGGATAGTATCACTGCTCTGGATAGCTTCACTACTCTGGATAGTTTCACTGATCTGGATAGTATCACTGCACTGGAAAGTATCACTGCTCTGGATAGTATCACTGCTCTGGATAGTATCACTGCTCTGGATAGTATCACTACTCTGGATAGAATCACTACTCTGGATAGTATAACTGCTCTGGCTAGTCTCACTGCTCTGGATAGAATCACTGATTTGGATAGTATCACTGCCTTGGATAGTATCACTGCTCTGGATAGCTTCACTGCTCTGGATAGCATCACTGCTCTGGATAGTATCACTGCTCTGGATAGCTTCACTACTCTGGATAGTATCTCTGCTCTGGATAGTATCACTGCTCTGTATAGTATCACTGCTCTGGATAGTATCACTACTCTGGATAGTATAACTGCTCTGGCTAGTCTCACTGCTCTGGATAGAATCACTGCTCTGGATAGTATCACTGCTTTGGATAGTATCACTGCTCTCGATAGCTTCAGTGCTCTGGATAGCATCACTGCTCTGGATAGTATCACTGCTCTGGCTAGTATCACTGCTCTGGATAGTATCACTGCTCTGGATAGTATCACATCTCTGGATAGTATCACTGCTCTGGATAGTATCACTTTTCTGGATAGTATCACTGCTCTGGATAGTATCACTGCTCTGGATAGTATCACTGCTCTTGATAGTATCACTGCTCTGGATAGTATCACTGCTCTGGATAGTATCACTGCTCTGGTCACTGCTCTGGATAGTACCACTGCTCTGGATAGTACCACTGCTCTGGATAGTATCACTGCTCTGGATCGTATCACTGCTCTGGATAGTATCACTGCTCTGGATAGTATCACTGCTCTCGATAGTCTCACTGCTCTCGATAGTCTCACTGCTCTGGATAGTATTGCTGCTCTGGATAGTATCACTGCTCTGGATAGTATCACTACTCTGGATAGTATAACTGCTCTGGCTAGTCTCACTGCTCTGGATAGAATCACTGCTCTGGCTAGTATCACTGCTCTGGATAGCATCACTGCTCTGGATAGTATCACTGCTCTGGATAGTATCTCTGCTCTGGATAGTATCACTGCTCTGTATAGTATCACTGCTCTGGATAGTATCACTACTCTGGATAGTACCACTGCTCTGGATTGTATCACTGCTCTGGATAGTATCACTGCTCTGGATAGTATCACTGCTCTGGTCACTGCTCTGGATAGTATCACTGCTCTGGATAGTTTCGCTGCTCTGGATAGTATCACTGCTCTGGATAGTATCACTGCTCTGGATAGTGTCACTACTCTGGATAGTATAACTGCTCTGGCTAGTCTCACTGCTCTGGATAGAATCAATGCTCTGGATAGTATCACTGCTCTGGATAGTATCACTGCTCTGGATAGCATCACTGCTCTGGATAGTATCACTGCTCTGGATAGCTTCACTACTCTGGATAGTTTCACTACTCTGGATAGTTTCACTGATCTGGATAGTTTCACTGCTCTGGTCACTGCACTGGATAGTATCACTGCTCTGGATAGTATCACTGCTCTGGATAGTATCACTGCTCTGGATAGTATCACTGCTCTGGCTAGTATCACTGCTCTGGATAGTATCACTGCTCTGGATAGTATCACTGCTCTTGATAGTATCACTGCTCTGGATAGTATCACTGCTCTGGATAGTATCACTGCTCTGGTCACTGCTCTGGATAGTATCACTGCTCTGGATAGTACCACTGCTCTGGATAGTATCACTGCTCTGGATCGTATCACTGCTCTGGATAGTATCACTGCTCTGGATAGTATCACTGCTCTGGATAGTCTCACTGCTCTCGATAGTCTCACTGCTCTGGATAGTATTGCTGCTCTGGATAGTATCACTGCTCTGGATAGTATCACTACTCTGGATAGTATAACTGCTCTGGCTAGTCTCACTGCTCTGGATAGAATCACTGCTCTGGATAGCATCACTGCTCTGGATAGTATCACTGCTCTGGATAGTATCTCTGCTCTGGATAGTATCACTGCTCTGTATAGTATCACTGCTCTGGATAGTATCACTACTCTGGATAGTACCACTGCTCTGGATAGTATCACTGCTCTGGATAGTATCACTGCTCTGGCTAGTATCACTGCTCTGGCTAGTATCACTGCTCTGGATAGTATCACTGTTCTGGATAGTATCACTGCTCTGGATAGTATCACTGCTCTGGATAGTATCACTGCTCTGGATAGTATCACTGCTCTGGATAGTATAACTGCTCTGGCTAGTCTCACTGCTCTGGATAGAATCACTGCTCTGGCTAGTATCACTGCTCTGGATAGCTTCACTGCTCTGGATAGTATCACTGCTCTGGATAGTATCTCTGCTCTGGATAGTATCACTGCTCTGGATAGTATCACTGCTCTCGATAGTCTCACTGCTCTCGATAGTCTCACTGCTCTGGATAGTATTGCTGCTCTGGATAGTATCACTGCTCTGGATAGTATCACTACTCTGGATAGTATAACTGCTCTGGCTAGTCTCACTGCTCTGGATAGAATCACTGCTCTGGCTAGTATCACTGCTCTGGATAGCATCACTGCTCTGGATAGTATCACTGCTCTGGATAGTATCTCTGCTCTGGATAGTATCACTGCTCTGTATAGTATCACTGCTCTGGATAGTATCACTACTCTGGATAGTACCACTGCTCTGGATTGTATCACTGCTCTGGATAGTATCACTGCTCTGGATAGTATCACTGCTCTGGTCACTGCTCTGGATAGTATCACTGCTCTGGATAGTTTCGCTGCTCTGGATAGTATCACTGCTCTGGATAGTATCACTGCTCTGGATAGTGTCACTACTCTGGATAGTATAACTGCTCTGGCTAGTCTCACTGCTCTGGATAGAATCAATGCTCTGGATAGTATCACTGCTCTGGATAGTATCACTGCTCTGGATAGCATCACTGCTCTGGATAGTATCACTGCTCTGGATAGCTTCACTAATCTGGATAGTTTCACTACTCTGGATAGTTTCACTGATCTGGATAGTTTCACTGCTCTGGATAGAATCACTACTCTGGATAGTATCACTGCTCTGGATAGTATCACTGCTCTGGATAGTATCACTGCTCTGGATAGTATCACTACTCTGGATAGTATAACTGCTCTGGCTAGTCTCACTGCTCTGGATAGAATCACTGCTCTGGATAGTATCACTGCTCTGGATAGTATCACTGCTCCGGATTGCTTCACTGCTCTGGATAGCATCACTGCTCTGGATAGTATCACTGCTCTGGATAGCTTCACTACTCTGGATAGTATCACTGCTCTGGATAGTATCACTGCTTTGGATAGTATCACTGCTCTGTATAGTATCACTGCTCTGGATAGTATCACTGCTCTGTATAGTATCACTGCTCTGGATAGTATCACTACTCTGGATAGTATAACTGCTCTGGCTAGTCTCACTGCTCTGGATAGAATCACTGCTCTGGATAGTATCACTGCTTTGGATAGTATCACTGCTCTGGATAGCTTCAGTGCTCTGGATAGCAACACTGCTCTGGATAGTATCACTGCTCTGGATAGTATCACTGCTCTGGCTAGTATCACTGCTCGGATAGTATCACTGCTCTGGATAGTATCACTGCTCTGGATAGTATCACTTTTCTGGATAGTATCACTGCTCTGGATAGTATCACTGCTCTGGATAGTATCACTGCTCTGGATAGTATCACTGCTTTGGATAGTATCACTGCTTTGGATAGTATCACTGCTCTGGATAGCTTCAGTGCTCTGGATAGCATCACTGCTCTGGATAGTATCACTGCTCTGGATAGTATCACTGCTCTGGCTAGTATCACTGCTCTGGATAGTATCACTGCTCTGGATAGTATCACTGCTCTTGATAGTATCACTGCTCTGGATAGTATCACTGCTCTGGATAGTATCACTGCTCTGGTCACTGCTCTGGATAGTATCACTGCTCTGGATAGTACCACTGCTCTGGATAGTATCACTGCTCTGGATCGTATCACTGCTCTGGATAGTATCACTGCTCTGGATAGTATCACTGCTCTGGATAGTATCACTGCTCTGGATAGTCTCACTGCTCTCGATAGTCTCACTGCTCTGGATAGTATTGCTGCTCTGGATAGTATCACTGCTCTGGATAGTATCACTACTCTGGATAGTATAACTGCTCTGGCTAGTCTCACTGCTCTGGATAGAATCACTGCTCTGGATAGCATCACTGCTCTGGATAGTATCACTGCTCTGGATAGTATCTCTGCTCTGGATAGTATCACTGCTCTGTATAGTATCACTGCTCTGGATAGTATCACTACTCTGGATAGTACCACTGCTCTGGATTGTATCACTGCTCTGGATAGTATCACTGCTCTGGATAGTATCACTGCTCTGGTCACTGCTCTGGATAGTATCACTGCTCTGGATAGTTTCGCTGCTCTGGATAGTATCACTGCTCTGGATAGTATCACTGCTCTGGATAGTGTCACTACTCTGGATAGTATAACTGCTCTGGCTAGTCTCACTGCTCTGGATAGAATCAATGCTCTGGATAGTATCACTGCTCTGGATAGCATCACTGCTCTGGATAGCATCACTGCTCTGGATAGTATCACTGCTCTGGATAGCTTCACTACTCTGGATAGTTTCACTACTCTGGATAGTTTCACTGATCTGGATAGTTTCACTGCTCTGGTCACTGCACTGGATAGTATCACTGCTCTGGATAGTATCACTGCTCTGGATAGTATCACTGCTCTGGATAGTATCACTACTCTGGATAGTATAACTGCTCTGGCTAGTCTCACTGCTCTGGATAGAATCACTGCTCTGGATAGTATCACTGCTCTGGATAGTATCACTGCTCCGGATTGCTTCACTGCTCTGGATAGCATCACTGCTCTGGATAGTATCACTGCTCTGGATAGCTTCACTACTCTGGATAGTATCACTGCTCTGGATAGTATCACTGCTCTGGATAGTATCACTGCTCTGGATAGTATCACTGCTCTGGTCACTGCTCTGGATAGTATCACTGCTCTGGATAGTTTCGCTGCTCTGGATAGTATCACTGCTCTGGATAGTATCACTGCTCTGGATAGTGTCACTACTCTGGATAGTATAACTGCTCTGGCTAGTCTCACTGCTCTGGATAGAATCAATGCTCTGGATAGTATCACTGCTCTGGATAGTATCACTGCTCTGGATAGCATCACTGCTCTGGATAGTATCACTGCTCTGGATAGCTTCACTACTCTGGATAGTTTCACTACTCTGGATAGTTTCACTGATCTGGATAGTTTCACTGCTCTGGTCAATGCACTGGATAGTATCACTGCTCTGGATAGTATCACTGCTCTGGATAGTATCACTGCTCTGGATAGAATCACTGCTCTGGATAGTATCACTGCTCTGGATAGTATCACTGCTCTGGATAGTATCACTGCTCCGGATTGCTTCACTGCTCTGGATAGCATCACTGCTCTGGATAGTATCACTGCTCTGGATAGCTTCACTACTCTGGATAGTATCACTGCTCTGGATAGTATCACTGCTTTGGATAGTATCACTGCTCTGTATAGTATCACTGCTCTGGATAGTATCACTGCTCTGTATAGTATCACTGCTCTGGTTAGTATCACTACTCTGGATAGTATAACTGCTCTGGCTAGTCTCACTGCTCTGGATAGAATCACTGCTCTGGATAGTATCACTGCTTTGGATAGTATCACTGCTCTGGATAGCTTCAGTGCTCTGGATAGCAACACTGCTCTGGATAGTATCACTGCTCTGGATAGTATCACTGCTCTGGCTAGTATCACTGCTAGGATAGTATCACTGCTCTGGATAGTATCACTGCTCTGGATAGTATCACTTTTCTGGATAGTATCACTGCTCTGGATAGTATCACTGCTCTGGATAGTATCACTGCTCTGGATAGTATCACTGCTTTGGATAGTATCACTGCTCTGGATAGCTTCAGTGCTCTGGATAGCATCACTGCTCTGGATAGTATCACTGCTCTGGATAGTATCACTGCTCTGGCTAGTATCACTGCTCTGGATAGTATCACTGCTCTGGATAGTATCACTGCTCTGGATAGTATCACTGCTCTGGATAGTATCACTGCTCTGGTCACTGCTCTGGATAGTATCACTGCTCTGGATAGTACCACTGCTCTGGATTGTATCACTACTCTGGATAGTATCACTGCTCTGGATCGTATCACTGCTCTGGATAGTATCACTGCTCTGGATAGTCTCACTGCTCTCGATAGTCTCACTGTTCTGGATAGTATTGCTGCTCTGGATAGTATCGCTACTCTGGATAGTATCTCTGCTCTGGATAGTATCACTGCTCTGGATAGTATCACTGCTCTGGCTAGTATCACTGCTCTGGCTAGTATCACTGCTCTGGATAGTATCACTGTTCTGGATAGTATCACTGCTCTGGATAGTATCACTGCTCTGGATAGTATCACTGCTCTGGATAGTATCACTGCTCTGGATAGTATAACTGCTCTGGCTAGTCTCACTGCTCTGGATAGAATCACTGCTCTGGCTAGTATCACTGCTCTGGATAGCTTCACTGCTCTGGATAGTATCACTGCTCTGGATAGTATCTCTGCTCTGGATAGTATCACTGCTCTGGATAGCTTCACTGCTCTGGATAGCATCACTGCTGTGGATAGTATCACTGCTCTGGATAGCTTCACTACTCTGGATAGTATCTCTGCTCTGGATAGTATCTCTGCTCTGGATAGTATCACTGCTCTGTATAGTATCACTGCTCTGGATAGTATCACTACTCTGGATAGTATAACTGCTCTGGATAGTATAACTGCTCTGGCTAGTCTCACTGCTCTGGATAGAATCACTGCTCTGTATAGTATCACTGCTTTGGATAGTATCACTGCTCTGGATAGCTTCAGTGCTCTGGATAGTATCACTGCTCTGGATAGTATCTCTGCTCTGGCTAGTCTCACTGCTCTGGATAGAATCACTGCTCTGTATAGTATCACTGCTTTGGATAGTATCACTGCTCTGGATAGCTTCAGTGCTCTGGATAGTATCACTGCTCTGGATAGTATCTCTGCTCTGGATAGTATCACTGCTCTGGATAGCTTCACTGCTCTGGATAGCATCACTGCTGTGGATAGTATCACTGCTCTGGATAGCTTCACTACTCTGGATAGTATCTCTGCTCTGTATAGTATCACTGCTTTGGATAGTATCACTGCTCTGGATAGCTTCAGTGCTCTGGATAGCATCACTGCTCTGGATAGTATCACTGCTCTGGATAGTATCACTGCTCTGGCTAGTATCACTGCTCTGGATAGTATCACTGCTCTGGATAGTATCACTGCTCTGGATAGTATCACTTTTCTGGATAGTATCACTGCTCTGGATAGTATCACTGCTCTGGATAGTATCACTGCTCTGGATAGTATCACTGCTTTGGATAGTATTACTGCTCTGGATAACTTCAGTGCTCTGGATAGCATCACTGCTCTGGATAGCATCACTGCTCTGGATAGTATCACTGCTCTGGCTAGTATCACTGCTCTGGATAGTATCACTGCTCTGGATAGTATCACTGCTCTGGATAGTATCACTGCTCTGGTCACTGCTCTGGATAGTATCACTGCTCTGGATAGTATCACTACTCTGGATAGTATAACTGCTCTGGCTAGTCTCACTGCTCTGGATAGAATCACTGCTCTTGATAGTATCACTGCTCTGGATAGTATCACTGCTCTGGATAGCTTCACTGCTCTGGATAGTATCACTGCTTTGGATAGTATCACTGCTCTGGATAGCTTCAGTGCTCTGGATAGCATCACTGCTCTGGATAGTATCACTGCTCTGGATAGTATCACTGCTCTGGCTAGTATCACTGCTCTGGATAGTATCACTGCTCTGGATAGTATCACTGCTCTGGATAGTATCACTGCTCTGGATAGTATCACTGCTCTGGTCACTGCTCTGGATAGTATCACTGCTCTGGATAGTACCACTGCTCTGGATTGTATCACTACTCTGGATAGTATCACTGCTCTGGATCGTATCACTGCTCTGGATAGTATCACTGCTCTGGATAGTCTCACTGCTCTCGATAGTCTCACTGTTCTGGATAGTATTGCTGCTCTGGATAGTATCGCTACTCTGGATAGTATCTCTGCTCTGGATAGTATCACTGCTCTGGATAGTATCACTGCTCTGGCTAGTATCACTGCTCTGGCTAGTATCACTGCTCTGGATAGTATCACTGTTCTGGATAGTATCACTGCTCTGGATAGTATCACTGCTCTGGATAGTATCACTGCTCTGGATAGTATCACTGCTCTGGATAGTATAACTGCTCTGGCTAGTCTCACTGCTCTGGATAGAATCACTGCTCTGGCTAGTATCACTGCTCTGGATAGCTTCACTGCTCTGGATAGTATCACTGCTCTGGATAGTATCTCTGCTCTGGATAGTATCACTGCTCTGGATAGCTTCACTGCTCTGGATAGCATCACTGCTGTGGATAGTATCACTGCTCTGGATAGCTTCACTACTCTGGATAGTATCTCTGCTCTGGATAGTATCTCTGCTCTGGATAGTATCACTGCTCTGTATAGTATCACTGCTCTGGATAGTATCACTACTCTGGATAGTATAACTGCTCTGGATAGTATAACTGCTCTGGCTAGTCTCACTGCTCTGGATAGAATCACTGCTCTGTATAGTATCACTGCTTTGGATAGTATCACTGCTCTGGATAGCTTCAGTGCTCTGGATAGTATCACTGCTCTGGATAGTATCTCTGCTCTGGCTAGTCTCACTGCTCTGGATAGAATCACTGCTCTGTATAGTATCACTGCTTTGGATAGTATCACTGCTCTGGATAGCTTCAGTGCTCTGGATAGTATCACTGCTCTGGATAGTATCTCTGCTCTGGATAGTATCACTGCTCTGGATAGCTTCACTGCTCTGGATAGCATCACTGCTGTGGATAGTATCACTGCTCTGGATAGCTTCACTACTCTGGATAGTATCTCTGCTCTGTATAGTATCACTGCTTTGGATAGTATCACTGCTCTGGATAGCTTCAGTGCTCTGGATAGCATCACTGCTCTGGATAGTATCACTGCTCTGGATAGTATCACTGCTCTGGCTAGTATCACTGCTCTGGATAGTATCACTGCTCTGGATAGTATCACTGCTCTGGATAGTATCACTTTTCTGGATAGTATCACTGCTCTGGATAGTATCACTGCTCTGGATAGTATCACTGCTCTGGATAGTATCACTGCTTTGGATAGTATTACTGCTCTGGATAACTTCAGTGCTCTGGATAGCATCACTGCTCTGGATAGCATCACTGCTCTGGATAGTATCACTGCTCTGGCTAGTATCACTGCTCTGGATAGTATCACTGCTCTGGATAGTATCACTGCTCTGGATAGTATCACTGCTCTGGTCACTGCTCTGGATAGTATCACTGCTCTGGATAGTATCACTACTCTGGATAGTATAACTGCTCTGGCTAGTCTCACTGTTCTGGATAGAATCACTGCTCTGGATAGTATCACTGCTCTGGATAGTATCACTGCTCTGGATAGCTTCACTGCTCTGGATAGCATCACTGCTCTGGATAGTATCACTGCTCTGGATAGCTTCACTACTCTGGATAGTATCTCTGCTCTGGATAGTATCTCTGCTCTGGATAGTATCACTGCTCTGTATAGTATCACTGCTCTGGATAGTATCACTACTCTGGATAGTATAACTGCTCTGGCTAGTCTCACTGCTCTGGATAGAATCACTGCTCTGGATAGCTTCAGTGCTCTGGATAGCATCACTGCTCTGGATAGTATCACTGCTCTGGCTAGTATCACTGCTCTGGCTAGTATCACTGCTCTGGCTAGTATCACTGCTCTGGATAGTATCACTGCTTTGGATAGTATCACTGCTCTGGATAGCTTCAGTGCTCTGGATAGCATCAATGCTCTGGATAGCATCACTGCTCTGGATAGTATCACTGCTCTGGCTAGTATCACTGCTCTGGATAGTATCACTGCTCTGGATAGTATCACTGCTCTGGATAGTATCACTGCTCTGGTCACTGCTCTGGATAGTATCACTGCTCTGGATAGTACCACTGCTCTGGATTGTATCACTACTCTGGATAGTATCACTGCTCTGGATCGTATCACTGCTCTGGATAGTATCACTGCTCTGGATAGTCTCACTGCTCTCGATAGTCTCACTGCTCTGGATAGTATTGCTGCTCTGGATAGTATCGCTACTCTGGATAGTATCTCTGCTCTGGATAGTATCTCTGCTCTGGATAGTATCACTGCTCTGGATAGTATCACTGCTCTGGCTAGTATCACTGCTCTGGATAGTATCACTGCTCTGGATAGTATCACTGCTCTGGCTAGTCTCACTGCTCTGGATAGAATCACTGCTCTGGCTAGTATCACTGCTCTGGATAGCTTCACTGCTCTGGATAGCTTCACTGCTCTGGATAGTATCTCTGCTCTGGATAGTATCACTGCTCTGTATAGTATCACTGCTCTGGATAGTATTACTACTCTGGATAGTACCACTGCTCTGGATTGTATCACTGCTCTGGATAGTATCACTGCTCTGGATAGTATCACTGCTCTGGATAGTATCACTGCTCTGGTCACTGCTCTGGATAGTATCACTGCTCTGGATAGTGTCGCTGCTCTGGATAGTATCACTGCTCTGGATAGTATCACTGCTCTGGATAGTCTCACTGCTCTGGATAGTCTCGCTGCTCTGGATAGTATTGCTGCTCTGGATAGTATCGCTACTCTGGATAGTATCACTGCTCTGGATAGCTTCACTGCTCTGGATAGCATCACTGCTCTGGATAGTATCACTGCTCTGGATAGTATCACTGCTCTGGATAGTCTCACTGCTCTGGATAGTATCACTGCTCTGGATAGTATCACTGCTCTGGATAGTCTCACTGCTCTGGATAGTCTCGCTGCTCTGGATAGTCTCGCTGCTCTGGATAGTATTGCTGCTCTGGATAGTATCGCTACTCTGGATAGTATCACTGCTCTGGCTAGTATCACTGCTCTGGATAGTATCACTGCTCTGGATAGTATCACTGCTCTGGATAGTCTCGCTGCTCTGGATAGTATCGCTACTCTGGATAGTATCTCTGCTCTGGATAGTATCACTGCTCTGGATAGTATCACTGCTCTGGATAGTATCACTGCTCTGGCTAGTATCACTGCTCTGGATAGTATCACTGCTCTGGATAGTATCACTGCTCTGGATAGTATCACTGCTCTGGATAGTATCACTGCTCTGGATTGTATCACTGCTCTGGATAGTATCACTGCTCTGGTCACTGCTCTGGATAGTATCACTGTTCTGGATAGTATCACTGCTCTGGATAGTATCACTACTCTGGATAGTATAACTGCTCTGGCTAGTCTCACTGCTCTGGATAGAATCACTGCTCTGGCTAGTATCACTGCTCTGGATATCATCACTGCTCTGGATAGTATCACTGCTCTGGATAGTATCTCTGCTCTGGAAAGTATCACTGCTCTGTATAGTATCACTGCTCTGGAAAGTATCACTACTCTGGATAGTACCACTGCTCTGGATTGTATCACTGCTCTGGATAGTATCACTGCTCTGGATAGTATCACTGCTCTGCTAACTGCACTGGATAGTATCACTGCTCTGGATAGTTTCGCTGCTCTGGATAGTATCACTGCTCTGGATAGTATCACTGCTCTGGATAGTGTCACTACTCTGGATAGTATAACTGCTCTGGCTAGTCTCACTGCTCTGGCTAGAATCAATGCTCTGGATAGTATCACTGCTCTGGATAGCATCACTGCTCTGGATAGCATCACTGCTCTGGATAGCTTCACTACTCTGGATAGTTTCACTGATCTGGATAGTATCACTGCACTGGATAGTATCACTGCACTGGATAGTATCACTGCTCTGGATAGTATCACTGCTCTGGATAGAATCACTGCTCTGGATAGAATCACTGCACTGGATAGTATCACTGCTCTGGATAGTATCACTGCTCTGGATTGTATCACTGCTCTGGATAGTATCACTGCTCTGGTCACTGCTCTGGATAGTATCACCGTTCTGGATAGTATCACTGCTCTGGATAGTATCACTACTCTGGATAGTATAACTGCTCTGGCTAGTCTCACTGCTCTGGATAGAATCACTGCTCTGGCTAGTATCACTGCTCTGGATATCATCACTGCTCTGGATAGTATCACTGCTCTGGATAGTATCTCTGCTCTGGAAAGTATCACTGCTCTGTATAGTATCACTGCTCTGGAAAGTATCACTACTCTGGATAGTACCACTGCTCTGGATTGTATCACTGCTCTGGATAGTATCACTGCTCTGGATAGTATCACTGCTCTGCTAACTGCACTGGATAGTATCACTGCTCTGGATAGTTTCGCTGCTCTGGATAGTATCACTGCTCTGGATAGTATCACTGCTCTGGATAGTGTCACTACTCTGGATAGTATAACTGCTCTGGCTAGTCTCACTGCTCTGGCTAGAATCAATGCTCTGGATAGTATCACTGCTCTGGATAGCATCACTGCTCTGGATAGCATCACTGCTCTGGATAGCTTCACTACTCTGGATAGTTTCACTGATCTGGATAGTATCACTGCACTGGATAGTATCACTGCACTGGATAGTATCACTGCTCTGGATAGTATCACTGCTCTGGCTAGAATCACTGCTCTGGATAGAATCACTGCTCTGGATAGTATCACTGCTCTGGATAGCTTCACTGCTCTGGATAGCTTCACTGCTCTGGATAGCATCACTGCTCTGGATAGTATCACTGCTCTGGATAGCTTCACTACTCTGGATAGTATCTCTGCTCTGGATAGTATCTCTGCTCTGGATAGTATCACTGCTCTGTATAGTATCACTGCTCTGGATAGCTTCACTACTCTGGATAGTACCACTGCTCTGGATTGTATCACTGCTCTGGATTGTATCACTGCTCTGGATAGTATCACTGCTCTGGATAGTATCACTGCTCTGGATAGTGTCACTACTCTGGATAGTATAACTGCTCTGGCTAGTCTCACTGCTCTGGATAGAATCAATGCTCTGGATAGTATTACTGCTCTGGATAGCATCACTGCTCTGGATAGCATCACTGCTCTGGATAGTATCACTGCTCTGGATAGCTTCACTACTCTGGATAGTTTCACTACTCTGGATAGTTTCACTGATCTGGATAGTATCACTGCACTGGATAGTATCACTGCTCTGGATAGTATCACTGCTCTGGATAGAATCACTACTCTGGATAGTATAACTGCTCTGGCTAGTCTCACTGCTCTGGATAGAATCACTGCTCTGGATAGTATCACTGCTCTGGATAGTATCACTGCTCTGGATAGCTTCACTGCTCTGGATAGCATCACTGCTCTGGATAGTATCACTGCTCTGGATAGAATCACTGCTCTGGATAGTATCACTGCTTTGGATAGTATCACTGCTCTGGATAGCTTCAGTGCTCTGGATAGCATCACTGCTCTGGATAGTATCACTGCTCTGGCTAGTATCACTGCTCTGGATAGTATCACTGCTCTGGATAGTATCACTGCTCTGGATAGTATCACTGCTCTGTATAGTATCACTGCTCTGGATAGTATCACTGCTCTGGATAGTATCACTGCTCTGGATAGCTTCAGTGCTCTGGATAGCATCACTGCTCTGGATAGTATCACTGCTCTGGCTAGTATCACTGCTCTGGATAGTATCACTGCTCTGGATAGTATCACTGCTCTGGATAGTATCACTGCTTTGGATAGTATCACTGCTCTGGATAGCTTCAGTGCTCTGGATAGCATCACTGCTCTGGATAGTATCACTGCTCTGGATAGTATCACTGCTCTGGCTAGTATCACTGCTCTGGATAGTATCACTGCTCTGGATAGTATCACTGCTCTGGATAGTATCACTGCTCTGGTCACTGCTCTGGATAGTATCACTGCTCTGAATAGTACCACTGCTCTGGATAGTATCACTGCTCTGGATCGTATCACTGCTCTGGATAGTATCACTGCTCTGGATAGTATCACTGCTCTGGATAGTATCACTGCTCTGGATAGTCTCACTGCTCTGGATAGTCTCACTGCTCTGGATAGTATTGCTGCTCTGGATAGTATCACTGCTCTGGATAGTATCACTACTCTGGATAGTATAACTGCTCTGGCTAGTCTCACTGCTCTGGATAGAATCACTGCTCTGGCTAGTATCACTGCTCTGGATAGCATCACTGCTCTGGATAGTATCACTGCTCTGGATAGTATCTCTGCTCTGGATAGTATCACTGCTCTGTATAGTATCACTGCTCTGGATAGTATCACTACTCTGGATAGTACCACTGCTCTGGATTGTATCACTGCTCTGGATAGTATCACTGCTCTGGATAGTATCACTGCTCTGGATAGTATCACTGCTCTGGTCACTGCTCTGGATAGTATCACTGCTCTGGATAGTTTCGCTGCTCTGGATAGTATCACTGCTCTGGATAGTATCACTGCTCTGGATAGTGTCACTACTCTGGATAGTATAACTGCTCTGGATAGTCTCACTGCTCTCGATAGTCTCACTGCTCTGGATAGAATTGCTGCTCTGGATAGTATCACTGCTCTGGATAGTATCACTACTCTGGATAGTATAACTGCTCTGGCTAGTCTCACTGCTCTGGATAGAATCACTGCTCTGGCTAGTATCACTGCTCTGGATATCATCACTGCTCTGGATAGTATCACTGCTCTGGATAGTATCTCTGCTCTGGAAAGTATCACTGCTCTGTATAGTATCACTGCTCTGGAAAGTATCACTACTCTGGATAGTACCACTGCTCTGGATTGTATCACTGCTCTGGATAGTATCACTGCTCTGGATAGTATCACTGCTCTGGATAGTATCACTGCTCTGGTCACTGCACTGGATAGTATCACTGCTCTGGATAGTTTCGCTGCTCTGGATAGTATCACTGCTCTGGATAGTATCACTGCTCTGGATAGTGTCACTACTCTGGATAGTATAACTGCTCTGGCTAGTCTCACTGCTCTGGATAGAATCAATGCTCTGGATAGTATTACTGCTCTGGATAGCATCACTGCTCTGGATAGCATCACTGCTCTGGATAGTATCACTGCTCTGGATAGCTTCACTACTCTGGATAGTTTCACTGATCTGGATAGTATCACTGCACTGGATAGTATCACTGCTCTGGATAGTATCACTGCTCTGGATAGAATCACTACTCTGGATAGTATAACTGCTCTGGCTAGTCTCACTGCTCTGGATAGAATCACTGCTCTGGATAGTATCACTGCTCTGGATAGTATCACTGCTCTGGATAGCTTCACTGCTCTGGATAGCATCACTGCTCTGGATAGTATCACTGCTCTGGATAGAATCACTGCTCTGGATAGTATCACTGCTTTGGATAGTATCACTGCTCTGGATAGCTTCAGTGCTCTGGATAGCATCACTGCTCTGGATAGTATCACTGCTCTGGCTAGTATCACTGCTCTGGATAGTATCACTGCTCTGGATAGTATCACTGCTCTGGATAGTATCACTGCTCTGTATAGTATCACTGCTCTGGATAGTATCACTGCTCTGGATAGTATCACTGCTCTGGATAGCTTCAGTGCTCTGGATAGCATCACTGCTCTGGCTAGTATCACTGCTCTGGCTAGTATCACTGCTCTGGATAGTATCACTGCTCTGGATAGTATCACTGCTCTGGATAGTATCACTGCTCTGGATAGCTTCAGTGCTCTGGATAGCTTCAGTGCTCTGGATAGCATCACTGCTCTGGCTAGTATCACTGCTCTGGCTAGTATCACTGCTCTGGATAGTATCACTGCTCTGGATAGTATCACTGCTCTGGTCACTGCTCTGGATAGTATCACTGCTCTGGATAGTCTCACTGCTCTCGATAGTCTCACTGCTCTGGATAGTATTGCTGCTCTGGATAGTATCACTGCTCTGGATAGTATCACTACTCTGGATAGTATAACTGCTCTGGCTAGTCTCACTGCTCTGGATAGAATCACTGCTCTGGCTAGTATCACTGCTCTGGATAGCATCACTGCTCTGGATAGTATCACTGCTCTGGATAGTATCTCTGCTCTGGATAGTATCACTGCTCTGTATAGTATCACTGCTCTGGATAGTATCACTACTCTGGATAGTACCACTGCTCTGGATTGTATCACTGCTCTGGATAGTATCACTGCTCTGGATAGTATCACTGCTCTGGATAGCTTCACTACTCTGGATAGTTTCACTACTCTGGATAGTTTCACTGATCTGGATAGTTTCACTGCTCTGGTCACTGCACTGGATAGTATCACTGCTCTGGATAGTATCACTGCTCTGGATAGTATCACTGCTCTGGGTAGTATCACTACTCTGGATAGTATCACTGCTCTGGATAGTATCACTGCTCTGGATAGTATCACTGCTTTGGATAGTATCACTGCTCTGGATAGCTTCAGTGCTCTGGATAGCATCACTGCTCTGGATAGTATCACTGCTCTGGATAGTATCACTGCTCTGGCTAGTATCACTGCTCTGGATAGTATCACTGCTCTGGATAGTATCACTGCTCTGGATAGTATCACTGCTCTGGATAGTATCACTGCTCTGGATAGTACCACTGCTCTGGATAGTATCACTGCTCTGGATAGTATCACTGCTCTGGATAGTATCACTGCTCTGGATAGTATCACTGCTCTGGATAGTCTCACTGCTCTCGATAGTCTCACTGCTCTGGATAGTATTGCTGCTCTGGATAGTATCGCTGCTCTGGATAGTATCACTACTCTGGATAGTATAACTGCTCTGGCTAGTCTCACTGCTCTGGATAGAATCACTGCTCTGGCTAGTATCACTGCTCTGGATAGCATCACTGCTCTGGATAGTATCACTGCTCTGGATAGTATCTCTGCTCTGGATAGTATCACTGCTCTGGATAGTATCACTGCTCTGGATAGTATCACTACTCTGGATAGTACCACTGCTCTGGATAGTATCACTGCTCTGGATAGTATCACTGCTCTGGATAGTATCACTGCTCTGGTCACTGCTCTGGATAGTATCACTGCTCTGGATAGTATCACTGCTCTGGATAGTATCACTGCTCTGGATAGTGTCACTACTCTGGATAGTATAACTGCTCTGGCTAGTCTCACTGCTCTGGCTAGAATCAATGCTCTGGATAGTATCACTGCTCTGGATAGTATCACTGCTCTGGATAGCATCACTGCTCTGGATAGTATCACTGCTCTGGATAGCTTCACTACTCTGGATAGTTTCACTACTCTGGATAGTTTCACTGATCTGGATAGTTTCACTGCTCTGGTCACTGCACTGGATAGTATCACTGCTCTGGATAGTATCACTGCTCTGGATAGTATCACTGCTCTGGATAGTATCACTACTCTGGATAGTATAACTGCTCTGGCTAGTCTCACTGCTCTGGATAGAACCACTGCTCTGGATAGCATCACTGCTCTGGATAGTATCACTGCTCTGGATAGCTTCACTACTCTGGATAGTTTCACTACTCTGGATAGTATCACTGCTCTGGATAGCTTCACTGCTCTGGATAGCATCACTGCTCTGGATAGTATCACTGCTCTGGACAGCTTCACTACTCTGGATAGTATCACTGCTCTGGATAGTATCACTGCTCTGGATAGTATCACTGCTGTGTATAGTATCACTGCTCTGGATAGTATCACTGCTCTGGATAGTATCACTACTCTGGATAGTATAACTGCTCTGGCTAGTCTCACTGCTCTGGATAGAATCACTGCTCTGGATAGTATCACTGCTTTGGATAGTATCACTGCTCTGGATAGCTTCAGTGCTCTGGATAGCATCACTGCTCTGGATAGTATCACTGCTCTGGCTAGTATCACTGCTCTGGATAGTATCACTGCTCTGGATAGTATCACTGCTCTGGATAGTATCACTGCTCTGGATAGTATCACTGCTCTGGATAGCTTCAGTGCTCTGGATAGCATCACTGCTCTGGATAGCATCACTGCTCTGGATAGTATCACTGCTCTGGATAGTATCACTGCTCTGGCTAGTATCACTGCTCTGGATAGTATCACTGCTCTGGATAGTATCACTGCTCTGGTCACTGCTCTGGATAGTATCACTGCTCTGGATCGTATCACTGCTCTGGATAGTATCACTGCTCTGGATAGTCTCACTGCTCTCGATAGTCTCACTGCTCTGGATAGTATTGCTGCTCTGGATAGTATCGCTACTCTGGATAGTATCTCTGCTCTGGATAGTATCACTGCTCTGGATAGTATCACTGCTCTGGCTAGTATCACTGCTCTGGCTAGTATCACTGCTCTGGATAGTATCACTGTTCTGGATAGTATCACTGCTCTGGATAGTATCACTGCTCTGGATAGTATCACTGCTCTGGATAGTATAACTGCTCTGGCTAGTCTCATTGCTCTGGATAGAATCACTGCTCTGGCTAGTATCACTGCTCTGGATAGCTTCACTGCTCTGGATAGTATCACTGCTCTGGATAGTATCTCTGCTCTGGATAGTATCACTGCTCTGGATAGTATCACTGCTCTGTATAGTATCACTGCTCTGGATAGTACCACTGCTCTGGCTAGTATCACTGCTCTGGATAGTACCACTGCTCTGGATAGTATCACTGCTCTGGATAGTATCACTGCTCTGTATAGTATCACTGCTCTGGATAGTATCACTGCTCTGGATAGTGTCACTACTCTGGATAGTATAACTGCTCTGGCTAGTCTCACTGCTCTGGATAGAATCACTGCTCTGGATAGTATCACTGCTCTGGATAGCATCACTGCTCTGGATAGTATCACTGCTCTGGATAGTATCACTGCTCTGGTCACTGCTCTGGATAGTATCACTGCTCTGGATAGTACCACTGCTCTGGAATGTATCACTGCTCTGGAATGTATCACTGCTCTGGATAGTCTCACTTCTCTGGATAGTCTCACTGCTCTGGATAGTCTCACTGCTCTGGATAGTCTCACTGCTCTGGATAGTATCGCTACTCTGGATAGTATCTCTGCTCTGGATAGTATCACTGCTCTGGATAGTATCACTGCTCTGGCTAGTATCACTGCTCTGGATAGTATCACTGTTCTGGATAGTATCACTGCTCTGGATAGTATCACTGCTCTGGATAGTATCACTGCTCTGGATAGTATCACTGCTCTGGTCACTGCTCTGGATAGTATCACTGCTCTGGATAGTATCACTGCTCTGGATAGTATCACTACTCTGGATAGTATAACTGCTCTGGATAGAATCACTGCTCTGGCTAGTATCACTGCTCTGGCTAGTATCACTGCTCTGGATAGCTTCACTGCTCTGGATAGTATCACTGCTCTGGATAGTATCTCTGCTCTGGATAGTATCACTGCTCTGTATAGTATCACTGCTCTGGATAGTATCACTACTCTGGATAGTACCACTGCTCTGGATTGTATCACTGCTCTGGATAGTATCACTGCTCTGGATAGTATCACTGCTCTGGATAGTATCACTGCTCTGGATAGTATCACTGCTCTGGTAACTGCTCTGGATAGTATCACCACTCTTGATAGTATCACTACTCTGGATAGTACAACTGCTCTGGCTAGTCTCACTGCTCTGGATAGAATCACTGCTCTGGCTAGTATCACTGCTCTGGATAGTATCACTGCTCTGGATAGTATCTCTGCTCTGGATAGTATCACTGCTCTGGATAGTATCACTGCTCTGGATAGTATCACTGCTCTGGATAGTATCACTGCTCTGGTCACTGCTCTGGATAGTATCACTGCTCTAGATAGTGTCGCTGCTCTGGATAGTATCACTGCTAAGGATAGTATCACTGCTCTGGCTAGTATCACTGCTCTGGTCACTGCTCTGGATAGTATCACTGCTCTGGATAGTATCACTGCTCTGGATAGTGTCACTGCTCTGGATAGAATCACTGCTCTGGATAGTATCACTGCTCTGGATAGTATCACTGCTAAGGATAGTATCACTGCTCTGGCTAGCATCACTGCTCTGGATAGTATCACTGCTCTGGATAGTATCACTGCTCTGGATAGAATCACTGCTCTGGATAGAATCACTGCTCTGGATAGTATCACTGCTCTGGCTAGTATCACTGCTCTGGCTAGTATCACTGCTCTGGATAGTATCACTGTTCTGGATAGTATCACTGCTCTGGATAGTATCACTGCTCTGGATAGTATCACTGCTCTGGATAGTATCACTGCTCTGGATAGTATAACTGCTCTGGCTAGTCTCACTGCTCTGGATAGAATCACTGCTCTGGCTAGTATCACTGCTCTGGATAGCTTCACTGCTCTGGATAGTATCACTGCTCTGGATAGTATCTCTGCTCTGGATAGTATCACTGCTCTGTATAGTATCACTGCTCTGGATAGTACCACTGCTCTGGATAGTACCACTGCTCTGGATAGTATCACTGCTCTGGATAGTATCACTGCTCTGGATAGTATCACTGCTCTGGTCACTGCTCTGGATAGTATCACTGCTCTGGATAGTGTCGCTGCTCTGGATAGTATCACTGCTCTGGATAGTGTCACTACTCTGGATAGTATAACTGCTCTGGCTAGTCTCACTGCTCTGGATAGAATCACTGCTCTGGATAGTATCACTGCTCTGGATAGTATCACTGCTCTGGATAGCTTCACTGCTCTGGATAGCATCACTGCTCTGGATAGTATCACTGCTCTGGATAGTATCACTGCTCTGGTCACTGCTCTGGATAGTGTCACTGCTCTGGATAGTACCACTGCTCTGGATTGTATCACTGCTCTGGATAGTATCACTGCTCTGGATAGTATCACTGCTCTGGATAGTCTCACTGCTCTGGATAGTCTCACTGCTCTGGATAGTCTCACTGCTCTGGATAGTATTGCTGCTCTGGATAGTATCGCTGCTCTGGATAGTATCACTGCTCTGGATAGTACCACTGCTCTGGATAGTACCACTGCTCTGGATTGTATCACTGCTCTGGATAGTATCACTGCTCTGGATAGTATCACTGCTCTGGATAGTCTCACTGCTCTGGATAGTCTCACTGCTCTGGATAGTCTCACTGCTCTGGATAGTATTGCTGCTCTGGATAGTATCGCTACTCTGGATAGTATCTCTGCTCTGGATAGTATCACTGCTCTGGATAGTATCACTGCTCTGGCTAGTATCACTGCTCTGGATAGTATCACTGTTCTGGATAGTATCACTGCTCTGGATAGTATCACTGCTCTGGATAGTATCACTGCTCTGGATAGTATCACTGCTCTGGATAGTATCACTGCTCTGGTCACTGCTCTGGATAGTATCACTGCTCTTGATAGTATCACTGCTCTGGATAGTATCACTACTCTGGATAGTATAACTGCTCTGGCTAGTCTAACTGCTCTGGATAGAATCACTGCTCTGGCTAGTATCACTGCTCTGGATAGCTTCACTGCTCTGGATAGTATCACTGCTCTGGATAGTATCTCTGCTCTGGATAGTATCACTGCTCTCTATAGTATCACTGCTCTGGATAGTATCACTACTCTGATAGTACCACTGCTCTGGATAGTATCACTGCTCTGGATAGTATCACTGCTCTGGATAGTATCACTGCTCTGGATAGTATCACTGCTCTGGTCACTGCTCTGGATAGTATCACTGCTCTGGATAGTGTCGCTGCTCTGGATAGTATCACTGCTCTGGATAGTATCACTGCTCTAGATAGTATCACTGCTCTGGATAGTATCACTGCTCTGGATAGTATCACTGCTCTGGTAACTGCTCTGGATAGTATCACCACTCTTGATAGTATCACTACTCTGGATAGTACAACTGCTCTGGCTAGTCTCACTGCTCTGGATAGAATCACTGCTCTGGCTAGTATCACTGCTCTGGATAGTATCACTGCTCTGGATAGTATCTCTGCTCTGGATAGTATCACTGCTCTGGATAGTATCACTGCTCTGGATAGTATCACTGCTCTGGATAGTATCACTGCTCTGGTCACTGCTCTGGATAGTATCACTGCTCTAGATAGTGTCGCTGCTCTGGATAGTATCACTGCTCTGGATAGTATCACTGCTCTGGATAGTATCACTGCTCTGGATAGTATCACTGCTCTGGATAGTATCACTGCTCTGGTCACTGCTCTGGATAGTATCACTGCTCTGGATAGTATCACTGCTCTGGATAGTGTCACTGCTCTGGATAGAATCACTGCTCTGGATAGTATCACTGCTCTGGATAGTATCACTGCTAAGGATAGTATCACTGCTCTGGCTAGCATCACTGCTCTGGATAGTATCACTGCTCTGGATAGTATCACTGCTCTGGATAGTATCACTGCTCTTGATAGTATCACTGCTCTGGATAGAATCACTGCTCTGGATAGTATCACTGCTCTGGATAGTATCACTGCTAAGGATAGTATCACTGCTCTGGCTAGCATCACTGCTCTGGATAGTATCACTGCTCTGGATAGTATCACTGCTCTGGATAGTATCACTGCTCTTGATAGTATCACTGCTCTGGATAGAATCACTGCTCTGGATAGTATCACTGCTCTGGATAGTATCACTGCTAAGGATAGTATCACTGCTCTGGCTAGCATCACTGCTCTGGATAGTATCACTGCTCTGGATAGTATCACTGCTCTGGATAGTATCACTGCTCTGGATAGTATCACTGCTCTGGATAGTGTCACTGCTCTGGATAGAATCACTGCTATGGATAGTATCACTGCTCTGGATAGTATCACTGCTAAGGATAGTATCACTGCTCTGGCTAGCATCACTGCTCTGGATAGTATCACTGCTCTGGATAGTATCACTGCTCTGGATAGAATCACTGCTCTGGATAGAATCACTGCTCTGGATAGTATCACTGCTCTGGCTAGTATCACTGCTCTGGCTAGTATCACTGCTCTGGATAGTATCACTGCTAAGGATAGTATCACTGCTCTGGCTAGCATCACTGCTCTGGATAGTATCACTGCTCTGGATAGTATCACTGCTCTGGATAGAATCACTGCTCTGGATAGAATCACTGCTCTGGATAGTATCACTGCTCTGGCTAGTATCACTGCTCTGGCTAGTATCACTGCTCTGGATAGTATCACTGTTCTGGATAGTATCACTGCTCTGGATAGTATCACTGCTCTGGATAGTATCACTGCTCTGGATAGTATCACTGCTCTGGATAGTATAACTGCTCTGGCTAGTCTCACTGCTCTGGATAGAATCACTGCTCTGGATAGTGTCGCTGCTCTGGATAGTATCACTGCTCTGGATAGTGTCACTACTCTGGATAGTATAACTGCTCTGGCTAGTCTCACTGCTCTGGATAGAATCACTGCTCTGGATAGTATCACTGCTCTGGGATCACGCCGGTAGCTCACTGCTCTGGAGCTCACGCCGGGTTCACTGCTCTGGATAGGCATCACTGCTCTGGATAGTATCACTGCTCTGGATAGTATCACTGCTCTGGTCACTGCTCTGGATAGTGTCACTGCTCTGGATAGTACCACTGCTCTGGATTGTATCACTGCTCTGGATAGTATCACTGCTCTGGATAGTATCACTGCTCTGGATAGTCTCACTGCTCTGGATAGTCTCACTGCTCTGGATAGTCTCACTGCTCTGGATAGTATTGCTGCTCTGGATAGTATCGCTGCTCTGGATAGTATCACTGCTCTGGATAGTACCACTGCTCTGGATAGTACCACTGCTCTGGATTGTATCACTGCTCTGGATAGTATCACTGCTCTGGATAGTATCACTGCTCTGGATAGTCTCACTGCTCTGGATAGTCTCACTGCTCTGGATAGTCTCACTGCTCTGGATAGTATTGCTGCTCTGGATAGTATCGCTACTCTGGATAGTATCTCTGCTCTGGATAGTATCACTGCTCTGGATAGTATCACTGCTCTGGCTAGTATCACTGCTCTGGATAGTATCACTGTTCTGGATAGTATCACTGCTCTGGATAGTATCACTGCTCTGGATAGTATCACTGCTCTGGATAGTATCACTGCTCTGGATAGTATCACTGCTCTGGTCACTGCTCTGGATAGTATCACTGCTCTTGATAGTATCACTGCTCTGGATAGTATCACTACTCTGGATAGTATAACTGCTCTGGCTAGTCTAACTGCTCTGGATAGAATCACTGCTCTGGCTAGTATCACTGCTCTGGATAGCTTCACTGCTCTGGATAGTATCACTGCTCTGGATAGTATCTCTGCTCTGGATAGTATCACTGCTCTCTATAGTATCACTGCTCTGGATAGTATCACTACTCTGATAGTACCACTGCTCTGGATAGTATCACTGCTCTGGATAGTATCACTGCTCTGGATAGTATCACTGCTCTGGATAGTATCACTGCTCTGGTCACTGCTCTGGATAGTATCACTGCTCTGGATAGTGTCGCTGCTCTGGATAGTATCACTGCTCTGGATAGTATCACTGCTCTAGATAGTATCACTGCTCTGGATAGTATCACTGCTCTGGATAGTATCACTGCTCTGGTAACTGCTCTGGATAGTATCACCACTCTTGATAGTATCACTACTCTGGATAGTACAACTGCTCTGGCTAGTCTCACTGCTCTGGATAGAATCACTGCTCTGGCTAGTATCACTGCTCTGGATAGTATCACTGCTCTGGATAGTATCTCTGCTCTGGATAGTATCACTGCTCTGGATAGTATCACTGCTCTGGATAGTATCACTGCTCTGGTCACTGCTCTGGATAGTATCACTGCTCTAGATAGTGTCGCTGCTCTGGATAGTATCACTGCTCTGGATAGTATCACTGCTCTGGATAGTATCACTGCTCTGGATAGTATCACTGCTCTGGATAGTATCACTGCTCTGGTCACTGCTCTGGATAGTATCACTGCTCTGGATAGTATCACTGCTCTGGATAGTGTCACTGCTCTGGATAGAATCACTGCTCTGGATAGTATCACTGCTCTGGATAGTATCACTGCTAAGGATAGTATCACTGCTCTGGCTAGCATCACTGCTCTGGATAGTATCACTGCTCTGGATAGTATCACTGCTCTGGATAGAATCACTGCTCTGGATAGAATCACTGCTCTGGATAGTATCACTGCTCTGGCTAGTATCACTGCTCTGGCTAGTATCACTGCTCTGGATAGTATCACTGTTCTGGATAGTATCACTGCTCTGGATAGTATCACTGCTCTGGATAGTATCACTGCTCTGGATAGTATCACTGCTCTGGATAGTATAACTGCTCTGGCTAGTCTCACTGCTCTGGATAGAATCACTGCTCTGGCTAGTATCACTGCTCTGGATAGCTTCACTGCTCTGGATAGTATCACTGCTCTGGATAGTATCTCTGCTCTGGATAGTATCACTGCTCTGTATAGTATCACTGCTCTGGATAGTACCACTGCTCTGGATAGTACCACTGCTCTGGATAGTATCACTGCTCTGGATAGTATCACTGCTCTGGATAGTATCACTGCTCTGGTCACTGCTCTGGATAGTATCACTGCTCTGGATAGTGTCGCTGCTCTGGATAGTATCACTGCTCTGGATAGTGTCACTACTCTGGATAGTATAACTGCTCTGGCTAGTCTCACTGCTCTGGATAGAATCACTGCTCTGGATAGTATCACTGCTCTGGATAGTATCACTGCTCTGGATAGCTTCACTGCTCTGGATAGCATCACTGCTCTGGATAGTATCACTGCTCTGGATAGTATCACTGCTCTGGTCACTGCTCTGGATAGTGTCACTGCTCTGGATAGTACCACTGCTCTGGATTGTATCACTGCTCTGGATAGTATCACTGCTCTGGATAGTATCACTGCTCTGGATAGTCTCACTGCTCTGGATAGTCTCACTGCTCTGGATAGTCTCACTGCTCTGGATAGTATTGCTGCTCTGGATAGTATCGCTGCTCTGGATAGTATCACTGCTCTGGATAGTACCACTGCTCTGGATAGTACCACTGCTCTGGATTGTATCACTGCTCTGGATAGTATCACTGCTCTGGATAGTATCACTGCTCTGGATAGTCTCACTGCTCTGGATAGTCTCACTGCTCTGGATAGTCTCACTGCTCTGGATAGTATTGCTGCTCTGGATAGTATCGCTACTCTGGATAGTATCTCTGCTCTGGATAGTATCACTGCTCTGGATAGTATCACTGCTCTGGCTAGTATCACTGCTCTGGCTAGTATCACTGTTCTGGATAGTATCACTGCTCTGGATAGTATCACTGCTCTGGATAGTATCACTGCTCTGGATAGTATCACTGCTCTGGATAGTATCACTGCTCTGGTCACTGCTCTGGATAGTATCACTGCTCTTGATAGTATCACTGCTCTGGATAGTATCACTACTCTGGATAGTATAACTGCTCTGGCTAGTCTAACTGCTCTGGATAGAATCACTGCTCTGGCTAGTATCACTGCTCTGGATAGCTTCACTGCTCTGGATAGTATCACTGCTCTGGATAGTATCTCTGCTCTGGATAGTATCACTGCTCTCTATAGTATCACTGCTCTGGATAGTATCACTACTCTGATAGTACCACTGCTCTGGATAGTATCACTGCTCTGGATAGTATCACTGCTCTGGATAGTATCACTGCTCTGGATAGTATCACTGCTCTGGTCACTGCTCTGGATAGTATCACTGCTCTGGATAGTGTCGCTGCTCTGGATAGTATCACTGCTCTGGATAGTATCACTGCTCTAGATAGTGTCACTACTCTGGATAGTATCACTGCTCTGGATAGTATCACTGCTCTGGTCACTGCTCTGGATAGTATCACTGCTCTGGATAGTATCACTGCTCTGGATAGTATCACTGCTCTGGATAGTATAACTGCTCTGGCTAGTATCACTGCTCTGGATAGAATCACTGCTCTGGATAGCTTCACTGCTCTGGATAGCTTCACTGCTCTGGATAGCATCACTGCTCTGGATAGCATCACTGCTCTGGATAGTATCACTGCTCTGGATAGAATCACTACTCTGGATAGTATCACTACTCTGGATAGTATCTCTGCTCTGGCTAGTCTCACTGCTCTGGCTAGTCTCACTGCTCTGGATAGAATCACTGCTCTGGATAGTATCACTGCTCTGGATAGCTTCTCTGCTCTGGATAGCATCACTGCTCTGGATAGTATCACTGCTCTGGATAGTATCACTGCTCTGGATAGTATCACTGTTCTGGGTAGTATCACTGCTCTGGATAGTATCACTGCTCTGGATAGTATCACTGCTCTGGATAGTGTCACTACTCTGGATAGTATAACTGCTCTGGCTAGTCTCACTGCTCTGGATAGAATCACTGCTCTGCATAGTATCACTGCTCTGGATAGCTTCACTGCTCTGGATAGCATCACTGCTCTGGATAGCATCACTGCTCTGGATAGCTTCACTGCTCTGGATAGCTTCACTGCTCTGGATAGTATCACTGCTCTGGATAGTATCACTGCTCTGGTCACTGCTCTGGATAGTATCACTGCTCTGGATAGTATCACTGCTCTGGATAGCTTCACTGCTCTGGATAGCATCACTGCTCTGGATAGTATCACTGCTCTGGATAGAATCACTGCTCTGGATAGAATCACTGCTCTGGATAGTATCACTGCTCTGGATAGTATCACTGCTCTGGATAGTATCACTGCTCTGGATAGCTTCACTGCTCTGGATAGCATCACTGCTCTGGATAGCATCACTGCTCTGGATAGCATCACTGCTCTGGATAGCATCACTGCTTTGGATAGAATCACTACTCTGGATAGTATCACTACTCTGGATAGTATCTCTGCTCTGGATAGTATAACTGCTCTGGATAGTCTCACTGCTCTGGATAGAATCACTGCTCTGGATAGTATCACTGCTCTGGATAGCTTCACTGCTCTGGATAGCATCACTGCTCTGGATAGCATCACTGCTCTGGATAGCATCACTGCTCTGGCTAGTATCACTGCTCTGGATAGTATCACTGCTCTGGATAGTATCACTGTTCTGGGTAGTATCACTGCTCTGGATAGTATCACTGCTCTGGATAGTATCGCTGCTCTGGATAGTATCGCTGCTCTGGATAGTATCGCTAATCTGGATAGTATCTCTGCTCTGGATAGTATCACTGCTCTGGCTAGTATCACTGCTCTGGATAGTATCACTGCTCTGGCTAGTATCACTGCTCTGGATCGTATCACTGCTCTGGATAGTATCACTGCTCTGGATAGTATCACTGCTCTGGCTAGTATCACTGCTCTGGATAGTATCACTGCTCTGGTCACTGCTCATGGTCACTGCTCATGGTCACTGCTCTGGATAGTATCACTGCTCTGGATAGTATCACTGCTCTGGATAGTATCACTTCTCTGGTCACTGCTCTGGATAGTATCACTGCTCTGGATAGTATATCTGCTCTGGCTAGTCTCACTGCTCTGGATAGAATCACTGCTCTGGCTAGTATCACTGCTCTGGATAGTATCACTGCTCTGGATAGCTTCACTGCTCTGGATAGTATCACTGCTCTGGATAGTATCTCTGCTCTAGATAGTATCACTGCTCTGTATAGTATCACTGCTCTGGATAGTATCAATACTCTGGATAGTACCACTGCTCTGGATTGTATCACTGCTCTGGATAGAATCACTGCTCTGGCTAGTATCACTGCTCTGGATAGTATCACTGCTCTGGATAGTATCTCTGCTCTGGATAGTATCTCTGCTCTGGATAGTATCTCTGCTCTGGATAGTACCACTGCTCTGGATAGTACCACTGCTCTGGATAGTATCACTGCTCTGGATAGTATCACTGCTCTGGATAGTATCACTGCTCTGGATAGTATCACTGCTCTGGTCACTGCTCTGGATAGTATCACTGCTCTGGATAGTGTCGCTGCTCTTGATAGTATCACTGCTCTGGATAGTATCACTGCTCTGGATAGTGTCACTACTCTGGATAGTATCACTGCTCTGGATAGTATCACTGCTCTGGATAGTATCACTACTCTGGATAGTATAACTGCTCTGGCTAGTCTCACTGCTCTGGATAGCATCACTGCTCTGGATAGTATCACTGCTCTGGATAGCTTCACTGCTCTGGATAGCTTCACTGCTCTGGATAGCATCACTGCTCTGGATAGTATCACTGCTCTGGATAGAATCACTACTCTGGATAGTATCACTACTCTGGATAGTATCTCTGCTCTGGATAGTATAACTGCTCTGGCTAGTCTCACTGCTCTGGATAGAATCACTGCTCTGGATAGTATCACTGCTCTGGATAGCTTCACTGCTCTGGATAGCATCACTGCTCTGGATAGTATCACTGCTCTGGATAGTATCACTGCTCTGGATAGTATCACTGCTCTGGATAGTATCACTGTTCTGGGTAGTATCACTGCTCTGGATAGTATCACTGCTCTGGATAGTATCACTGCTCTGGATAGTGTCACTACTCTGGATAGTATAACTGCTCTGGCTAGTCTCACTGCTCTGGATAGAATCACTGCTCTGGATAGTATCACTGCTCTGGATAGTATCACTGCTCTGGATAGCTTCACTGCTCTGGATAGCATCACTGCTCTGGATAGCATCACTGCTCTGGATAGCTTCACTGCTCTGGATAGTATCACTGCTCTGGATAGTATCACTGCTCTGGTCACTGCTCTGGATAGTATCACTGCTCTGGATAGTATCACTGCTCTGGATAGCTTCACTGCTCTGGATAGCATCACTGCTCTGGATAGTATCACTGCTCTGGATAGCTTCACTACTCTGGATAGTATCACTGCTCTGGTCACTGCTCTGGATAGTATCACTGCTCTGGATAGAATCACTGCTCTGGATAGAATCACTGCTCTGGATAGTATCACTGCTCTGGATAGTATCACTGCTCTGGATAGAATCACTGCTCTGGATAGAATCACTGCTCTGGATAGTATCACTGCTCTGGATAGTATCACTGCTCTGGATACCTTCACTGCTCTGGATACCTTCACTGCTCTGGATAGCATCACTGCTCTGGATAGCATCACTGCTCTGGATAGCATCACTGCTTTGGATAGAATCACTACTCTGGATAGTATCACTACTCTGGATAGTATCTCTGCTCTGGATAGTATAACTGCTCTGGCTAGTCTCACTGCTCTGGATAGAATCACTGCTCTGGATAGCATCACTGCTCTGGATAGCTTCACTGCTCTGGATAGCATCACTGCTCTGGATAGCATCACTGCTCTGGCTAGTATCACTGCTCTGGATAGTATCACTGCTCTGGATAGTATCGCTGCTCTGGATAGTATCGCTAATCTGGATAGTATCTCTGCTCTGGATAGCATCACTGCTCTGGATAGCTTCACTGCTCTGGATAGCATCACTGTTCTGGGTAGTATCACTGCTCTGGATAGTATCACTGCTCTGGATAGTATCGCTGCTCTGGATAGTATCGCTGCTCTGGATTGTATCGCTAATCTGGATAGTATCTCTGCTCTGGATAGTATCACTGCTCTGGCTAGTATCACTGCTCTGGATAGTATCACTGCTCTGGCTAGTATCACTGCTCTGGATCGTATCACTGCTCTGGATAGGATCACTGCTCTGGATAGTATCACTGCTCTGGCTAGTATCACTGCTCTGGATAGTATCACTGCTCTGGTCACTGCTCATGGTCACTGCTCTGGATAGTATCACTGCTCTGGATAGTATCACTTCTCTGGTCACTGCTCTGGATAGTATCACTGCTCTGGATAGTATATCTGCTCTGGCTAGTCTCACTGCTCTGGATAGTATCACTGCTCTGGATAGTATCACTGCTCTGGATACCTTCACTGCTCTGGATACCTTCACTGCTCTGGATAGCATCACTGCTCTGGATAGCATCACTGCTCTGGATAGCATCACTGCTTTGGATAGAATCACTACTCTGGATAGTATCACTACTCTGGATAGTATCTCTGCTCTGGATAGTATAACTGCTCTGGCTAGTCTCACTGCTCTGGATAGAATCACTGCTCTGGATAGCATCACTGCTCTGGATAGCTTCACTGCTCTGGATAGCATCACTGCTCTGGATAGCATCACTGCTCTGGCTAGTATCACTGCTCTGGATAGTATCACTGCTCTGGATAGTATCGCTGCTCTGGATAGTATCGCTAATCTGGATAGTATCTCTGCTCTGGATAGCATCACTGCTCTGGATAGCTTCACTGCTCTGGATAGCATCACTGTTCTGGGTAGTATCACTGCTCTGGATAGTATCACTGCTCTGGATAGTATCGCTGCTCTGGATAGTATCGCTGCTCTGGATTGTATCGCTAATCTGGATAGTATCTCTGCTCTGGATAGTATCACTGCTCTGGCTAGTATCACTGCTCTGGATAGTATCACTGCTCTGGCTAGTATCACTGCTCTGGATCGTATCACTGCTCTGGATAGGATCACTGCTCTGGATAGTATCACTGCTCTGGCTAGTATCACTGCTCTGGATAGTATCACTGCTCTGGTCACTGCTCATGGTCACTGCTCTGGATAGTATCACTGCTCTGGATAGTATCACTTCTCTGGTCACTGCTCTGGATAGTATCACTGCTCTGGATAGTATATCTGCTCTGGCTAGTCTCACTGCTCTGGATAGAATCACTGCTCTGGCTAGTATCACTGCTCTGGATAGTATCACTGCTCTGGATAGCTTCACTGCTCTGGATAGTATCACTGCTCTGGATAGTATCTCTGCTCTAGATAGTATCACTGCACTGTATAGTATCACTGCTCTGGATAGTATCACTACTCTGGATAGTACCACTGCTCTGGATTGTATCACTGCTCTGGATAGAATCACTGCTCTGGCTAGTATCACTGCTCTGGATAGTATCTCTGCTCTGGATAGTACCACTGCTCTGGATTGTATCACTGCTCTGGATAGTATCACTGCTCTGGATAGTATCACTGCTCTGGATAGTATCACTGCTCTGGATAGTATCACTGCTCTGGTCACTGCTCTGGATAGTATCACTGCTCTGGATAGTGTCGCTGCTCTTGATAGTATCACTGCTCTGGATAGTATCACTGCTCTGGATAGTGTCACTACTCTGGATAGTATCACTGCTCTGGATAGTATCACTGCTCTGGATAGTATCACTACTCTGGATAGTATAACTGCTCTGGCTAGTCTCACTGCTCTGGATAGCATCACTGCTCTGGCTAGTATCACTGCTCTGGATAGCTTCACTGCTCTGGATAGTATCACTGCTCTGCATAGTATCACTGTTCTGGATAGTATCACTGCTCTGGATAGTATCACTGCTCTGGATAGTATCACTGCTCTGGATAGTATCACTGCTCTGGATAGTATCATTGCTCTGGATAGTATCACTGCTCTGGTCACTGCTCTGGATAGTATCACTGCTCTGGCTAGTCTCACTGCTCTGGATAGAATCACTGCTCTGGATAGCATCACTGCTCTGGATAGCTTCACTGCTCTGGATAGTATCACTGCTCTGGATAGCATCACTGCTCTGGCTAGTATCACTGCTCTGGATAGTATCACTGCTCTGGATAGTATCACTGTTCTGGGTAGTATCACTGCTCTGGATAGTATCACTGCTCTGGATAGTATCGCTGCTCTGGATAGTATCGCTGCTCTGGATAGTATCGCTAATCTGGATAGTATCTCTGCTCTGGATAGTATCACTGCTCTGGCTAGTATCACTGCTCTGGCTAGTATCACTGCTCTGGCTAGTATCACTGCTCTGGATAGTATCACTGCTCTGGATAGTATCACTGCTCTGGATAGTATCACTGCTCTGGCTAGTATCACTGCTCTGCATAGTATCACTGCTCTGGTCACTGCTCATGGTCACTGCTCTGGATAGTATCACTGCTCTGGATAGTATCACTGCTCTGGATAGTATCACTTCTCTGGTCACTGCTCTGGATAGTATCACTGCTCTGGATAGTATATCTGCTCTGGCTACTCACTGCTCTGGATAGAATCACTGCTCTGGCTAGTATCACTGCTCTGGATAGTATCACTGCTCTGGATAGCTTCACTGCTTTGGATAGTATCACTGCTCTGGATAGTATCTCTGCTCTAGATAGTATCACTGCTCTGTATAGTATCACTGCTCTGTATAGTATCACTACTCTGGCTAGTACCACTGCTCTGGATTGTATCACTGCTCTGGATAGAATCACTGCTCTGGTTAGTATCACTGCTCTGGATAGTATCTCTGCTCTGGATAGTACCACTGCTCTGGATTGTATCACTGCTCTGGATTGTATCACTGCTCTGGATAGTATCACTGCTCTGGATAGTATCACTGCTCTGGATAGTATCACTGCTCTGGATAGTATCACTGCTCTGGTCACTGCTCTGGATAGTATCACTGCTCTGGATAGTGTCGCTGCTCTGGATAGTATCACTGCTCTGGATAGTATCACTGCTCTGGATAGTATCACTGCTCTGGATAGTGTCACTGCTCTGGATAGTGTCACTGCTCTGGATAGAATCACTGCTCTGGATAGTATCACTGCTCTGGATAGTATCACTGCTCTGGATAGTATCACTGCTCTGGCTAGCTTCACTGCTCTGGATAGCATCACTGCTCTGGATAGTATCACTGCTCTGGATAGCTTCACTACTCTGGATAGAATCACTGCGCTGGATAGTATCACTGCTCTGGATAGTATCACTGCTCTGGATAGCTTCACTGCTCTGGATAGCATCACTGCTCTGGATAGCATCACTGCTCTGGATAGCTTCACTGCTCTGGATAGCATCACTGCTCTGGATAGCATCACTGCTCTGGATAGCATCACTGCTCTGGATAGCTTCACTACTCTGGATAGCATCACTGCTCTGGATAGTATCTCTGCTCTGGATAGTATCTCTGCTCTGGATAGTATCACTGCTCTGGATAGTATCACTGCTCTGGATAGTATCACTGCTCTGGATAGTATCACTGCTCTGGATAGTATCACTGCTCTGGTCATTGCTCTGGATAGTGTCGCTGCTCTGGATAGTATCACTGCTCTGGATAGTATCACTGCTCTGGATAGATTCACTGCTCTGGATAGTCTCACTGCTCTGGATAGTATCACTGCTCTGGCTAGTATCACTGCTCTGGCTAGTATCACTGCTCTGGATAGTATCACTGCTCTGGATAGTATCACTGCTCTGGATAGTATCACTGTTCTGGATAGTATCACTGCTCTGGATAGTATCACTGCTCTGGATAGTATCGCTGCTCTGGCTAGTATCACTGCTCTGGCTAGTATCACTGCTCTGGATAGTATCACTGCTCTGGATAGTATCACTGCTCTGGATAGTACCACTGCTCTGGATTGTATCACTGCTCTGGATAGTATCACTGCTCTGGATAGTATCACTGCTCTCGATAGTATCACTGCTCTGGATAGTATTGCTGCTCTGGATAGTATTGCTGCTCTGGATAGTATCGCTACTCTGGATAGTATCTCTGCTCTGGATAGTATCACTGCTCTGGCTAGTATCACTGCTCTGTCTAGTATCACTGCTCTGGCTAGTATCACTGCTCTGGATAGTATCACTGCTCTGGATAGTATCACTGCTCTGGATAGTATCACTGCTCTGGTCACTGCTCTGGATAGTATCACTGCTCTGGATAGTATCACTGCTCTGGATAGCTTCACTGCTCTGGATAGCTTCACTGCTCTGGATAGTATCACTGCTCTGGATAGTATCTCTGCTCTGGATAGAATCACTGCTCTGGATAGTATCACTGCTCTGGATAGTATCACTGCTCTGGATACCTTCACTGCTCTGGATACCTTCACTGCTCTGGATAGCATCACTGCTGTGGATAGCATCACTGCTCTGGATAGCATCACTGCTTTGGATAGAATCACTACTCTGGATAGTATCACTACTCTGGATAGTATCTCTGCTCTGGATAGTATAACTGCTCTGGCTAGTCTCACTGCTCTGGATAGAATCACTGCTCTGGATAGCATCACTGCTCTGGATAGCTTCACTGCTCTGGATAGCATCACTGCTCTGGATAGCATCACTGCTCTGGCTAGTATCACTGCTCTGGATAGTATCGCTGCTCTGGATAGTATCGCTGCTCTGGATAGTATCGCTAATCTGGATAGTATCTCTGCTCTGGATAGCTTCACTGCTCTGGATAGCATCACTGTTCTGGGTAGTATCACTGCTCTGGATAGTATCACTGCTCTGGATAGTATCGCTGCTCTGGATAGTATCGCTGCTCTGGATTGTATCGCTAATCTGGATAGTATCTCTGCTCTGGATAGTATCACTGCTCTGGCTAGTATCACTGCTCTGGATAGTATCACTGCTCTGGATAGTATCACTGCTCTGGATCGTATCACTGCTCTGGATAGTATCACTGCTCTGGATAGTATCACTGCTCTGGATAGTATCACTGCTCTGGCTAGTATCACTGCTCTGGATAGTATCACTGCTCTGGTCACTGCTCATGGTCACTGCTCTGGATAGTATCACTGCTCTGGATAGTATCACTTCTCTGGTCACTGCTCTGGATAGTATCACTGCTCTGGATAGTATATCTGCTCTGGCTAGTCTCACTGCTCTGGATAGAATCACTGCTCTGGCTAGTATCACTGCTCTGGATAGTATCACTGCTCTGGATAGCTTCACTGCTCTGGATAGTATCACTGCTCTGGATAGTATCTCTGCTCTAGATAGTATCACTGCACTGTATAGTATCACTGCTCTGGATAGTATCACTACTCTGGATAGTACCACTGCTCTGGATTGTATCACTGCTCTGGATAGAATCACTGCTCTGGCTAGTATCACTGCTCTGGATAGTATCTCTGCTCTGGATAGTACCACTGCTCTGGATTGTATCACTGCTCTGGATAGTATCACTGCTCTGGATAGTATCACTGCTCTGGATAGTATCACTGCTCTGGTCACTGCTCTGGATAGTATCACTGCTCTGGATAGTGTCGCTGCTCTTGATAGTATCACTGCTCTGGATAGTATCACTGCTCTGGATAGTGTCACTACTCTGGATAGTATCACTGCTCTGGATAGTATCACTGCTCTGGATAGTATCACTACTCTGGATAGTATAACTGCTCTGGCTAGTCTCACTGCTCTGGATAGCATCACTGCTCTGGCTAGTATCACTGCTCTGGATAGCTTCACTGCTCTGGATAGTATCACTGCTCTGCATAGTATCACTGTTCTGGATAGTATCACTGCTCTGGATAGTATCACTGCTCTGGATAGTATCACTGCTCTGGATAGTATCACTGCTCTGGATAGTATCATTGCTCTGGATAGTATCACTGCTCTGGTCACTGCTCTGGATAGTATCACTGCTCTGGCTAGTCTCACTGCTCTGGATAGAATCACTGCTCTGGATAGCATCACTGCTCTGGATAGCTTCACTGCTCTGGATAGTATCACTGCTCTGGATAGCATCACTGCTCTGGCTAGTATCACTGCTCTGGATAGTATCACTGCTCTGGATAGTATCACTGTTCTGGGTAGTATCACTGCTCTGGATAGTATCACTGCTCTGGATAGTATCGCTGCTCTGGATAGTATCGCTGCTCTGGATAGTATCGCTAATCTGGATAGTATCTCTGCTCTGGATAGTATCACTGCTCTGGCTAGTATCACTGCTCTGGCTAGTATCACTGCTCTGGCTAGTATCACTGCTCTGGATCGTATCACTGCTCTGGATAGTATCACTGCTCTGGATAGTATCACTGCTCTGGCTAGTATCACTGCTCTGGATAGTATCACTGCTCTGGTCACTGCTCATGGTCACTGCTCTGGATAGTATCACTGCTCTGGATAGTATCACTGCTCTGGATAGTATCACTTCTCTGGTCACTGCTCTGGATAGTATCACTGCTCTGGATAGTATATCTGCTCTGGCTACTCACTGCTCTGGATAGAATCACTGCTCTGGCTAGTATCACTGCTCTGGATAGTATCACTGCTCTGGATAGCTTCACTGCTTTGGATAGTATCACTGCTCTGGATAGTATCTCTGCTCTAGATAGTATCACTGCTCTGTATAGTATCACTGCTCTGTATAGTATCACTACTCTGGCTAGTACCACTGCTCTGGATTGTATCACTGCTCTGGATAGAATCACTGCTCTGGTTAGTATCACTGCTCTGGATAGTATCTCTGCTCTGGATAGTACCACTGCTCTGGATTGTATCACTGCTCTGGATAGTATCACTGCTCTGGATAGTATCACTGCTCTGGATAGTATCACTGCTCTGGATAGTATCACTGCTCTGGATAGTATCACTGCTCTGGTCACTGCTCTGGATAGTATCACTGCTCTGGATAGTGTCGCTGCTCTTGATAGTATCACTGCTCTGGATAGTATCACTGCTCTGGATAGTGTCACTACTCTGGATAGTATCACTGCTCTGGATAGTATCACTGCTCTGGATAGTATCACTACTCTGGATAGTATAACTGCTCTGGCTAGTCTCACTGCTCTGGATAGCATCACTGCTCTGGCTAGTATCACTGCTCTGGATAGCTTCACTGCTCTGGATAGTATCACTGCTCTGCATAGTATCACTGTTCTGGATAGTATCACTGCTCTGGATAGTATCACTGCTCTGGATAGTATCATTGCTCTGGATAGTATCACTGCTCTGGTCACTGCTCTGGATAGTATCACTACTCTGGATAGTATCACTGCTCTGGATAGTATCTCTGCTCTGGATAGTATCACTGCTCTGGATAGTATCACTGCTCTGGATAGTATCACTGCTCTGGATAGTATCACTGCTCTGGTCATTGCTCTGGATAGTGTCGCTGCTCTGGATAGTATCACTGCTCTGGATAGTATCACTGCTCTGGATAGATTCACTGCTCTGGATAGTCTCACTGCTCTGGATAGTATCACTGCTCTGGCTAGTATCACTGCTCTGGCTAGTATCACTGCTCTGGATAGTATCACTGCTCTGGATAGTATCACTGCTCTGGATAGTATCACTGTTCTGGATAGTATCACTGCTCTGGATAGTATCACTGCTCTGGATAGCTTCACTGCTCTGGATAGCATCACTGCTCTGGATAGTATCACTGCTCTGGATAGCTTCACTACTCTGGATAGTATCACTGCTCTGGATAGTATCTCTGCTCTGGATAGTATCACTGCTCTGGATAGTATCACTGCTCTGGATAGTATCACTGCTCTGGATAGTATCACTGCTCTGGTCATTGCTCTGGATAGTGTCGCTGCTCTGGATAGTATCACTGCTCTGGATAGTATCACTGCTCTGGATAGATTCACTGCTCTGGATAGTCTCACTGCTCTGGATAGTATCACTGCTCTGGCTAGTATCACTGCTCTGGCTAGTATCACTGCTCTGGATAGTATCACTGCTCTGGATAGTATCACTGCTCTGGATAGTATCACTGCTCTGGATAGTATCACTGTTCTGGATAGTATCACTGCTCTGGATAGTATCACTGCTCTGGATAGTATCGCTGCTCTGGCTAGTATCACTGCTCTGGCTAGTATCACTGCTCTGGATAGTATCACTGCTCTGGATAGTATCACTGCTCTGGATAGTACCACTGCTCTGGATTGTATCACTGCTCTGGATAGTATCACTGCTCTGGATAGTATCACTGCTCTCGATAGTATCACTGCTCTGGATAGTATTGCTGCTCTGGATAGTATTGCTGCTCTGGATAGTATCGCTACTCTGGATAGTATCTCTGCTCTGGATAGTATCACTGCTCTGGCTAGTATCACTGCTCTGTCTAGTATCACTGCTCTGGCTAGTATCACTGCTCTGGATAGTATCACTGCTCTGGATAGTATCACTGCTCTGGATAGTATCACTGCTCTGGTCACTGCTCTGGATACTATCACTGCTCTGGATAGTATCACTGCTCTGGATAGCTTCACTGCTCTGGATAGCTTCACTGCTCTGGATAGTATCACTGCTCTGGATAGTATCTCTGCTCTGGAAAGTATCACTGCTCTGAATAGTATCACTGCTCTGGATAGTATCACAACTCTGGATAGTACCACTGCTCTGGATTGTATCACTGCTCTGGATAGTATCACTGCTCTGGATAGTATCACTGCTCTGGTCACTGCTCTGGATAGTATCACTGCTCTGGATAGTGTCGCTGCTCTGGATAGTATCACTGCTCTGGATAGTATCACTGCTCTGGATAGTATCACTGCTCTGGATAGTGTCACTACTCTGGATAGTATAACTGCTCTGGCTAGTCTCACTGCTCTGGATAGAATCACTGCTCTGGATAGTATCACTGCTCTGGATAGTATCACTGCTCTGGATAGCTTCACTGCTCTGGATAGCATCACTGCTCTGGATAGTATCACTGCTCTGGATAGCTTCACTACTCTGGATAGTATCACTGCTCTGGATAGTATCACTGCTCTGGTCACTGCTCTGGATAGTATCACTGCTCTGGATAGCTTCACTGCTCTGGATAGCATCACTGCTCTGGATAGTATCACTGCTCTGGATAGCTTCACTACTCTGGATAGTATCACTGCTCTGGATAGTATCACTGCTCTGGTCACTGCTCTGGATAGTATCACTGCTCTGGATAGTATCACTGCTCTGGATAGCTTCACTGCTCTGGATAGTATCACTGCTCTGGATAGTATCACTGCTCTGGTCACTGCTCTGGATAGTATCACTGCTCTGGATAGTATCACTGCTCTGGATAGTATCACTGCTCTGGATAGTATCACTACTCTGGATAGTATAACTGCTCTGGCTAGTCTCACTGCTCTGGATAGAATCACTGCTCTGGATAGTATCATTGCTCTGGATAGTATCACTGCTCTGGATAGCTTCACTGCTCCGGATAGCATCACTGCTTTGGATAGCATCATGCTCTGGATAGTATCACTGCTCTGGTCACTGCTCTGGATAGTATCACTGCTCTGGTCACTGCTCTGGATAGTATCACTACTCTGGATAGTATAACTGCTCTGGCTAGTCTCACTGCTCTGGATAGAATCACTGCTCTGGCTAGTCTCACTGCTCTGGATAGAATCACTGCTCTGGCTAGTCTCACTGCTCTGGATTGTATCACTGCTCTGGATAGTATCACTGCTCTGGATAGTATCACTGCTCTGGATAGTATCACTGCTCTGGATAGTATCACTGCTCTGGTCACTGCTCTGGATAGTATCACTGCTCTGGATAGTATCACTGCTCTGGATAGCTTCACTACTCTGGATAGTATCACTGCTCTGGATAGTATCACTGCTCTGGTCACTGCTCTGGATAGTATCACTGCTCTGGATAGTATCACTGCTCTGGATAGTATCACTGCTCTGGATAGTATCACTACTCTGGATAGTATAACTGCTCTGGCTAGTCTCACTGCTCTGGATAGAATCACTGCTCTGGATAGTATCATTGCTCTGGATAGTATCACTGCTCTGGATAGCTTCACTGCTCCGGATAGCATCACTGCTTTGGATAGCATCATGCTCTGGATAGTATCACTGCTCTGGATAGTATCACTGCTCTGGATAGTATCACTGCTCTGGTCACTGCTCTGGATAGTATCACTGCTCTGGTCACTGCTCTGGATAGTATCACTACTCTGGATAGTATAACTGCTCTGGCTAGTCTCACTGCTCTGGATAGAATCACTGCTCTGGCTAGTCTCACTGCTCTGGATAGCTTCACTGCTCTGGATAGTATCACTGCTCTGGATAGTATCTCTGCTCTGGATTGTATCACTGCTCTGGATAGTATCACTGCTCTGGATAGTATCACTGCTCTGGATAGTATCACTGCTCTGGATAGTATCACTGCTCTGGTCACTGCTCTGGATAGTATCACTGATCTGGATAGTGTCGCTGCTCTGGATAGTATCACTGCTCTGGATAGTATCACTGCTCTGGATAGTGTCACTACTCTGGATAGTATAACTGCTCTGGCTAATCTCACTGCTCTGGATAGAATCACTGCTCTGGATAGTATCACTGCTCTGGATAGTATCACTGCTCTGGATAGCTTCACTGCTCTGGATAGCATCACTGCTCTGGATAGCATCACTGCTCTGGATAGCTTCACTACTCTGGATAGTATCACTGCTCTGGATAGTATCACTGCTCATGGTCACTGCTCATGGTCACTGCTCTGGATAGTATCACTGCTCTGGATTTTATCACTGCTCTGGATAGTATCACTGCTCTGGATAGTATCACTGCTCTGGATAGTATCACTGCTCTGGATAGTATCACTGCTCTGGATAGAATCACTACTCTGGATAGTATCACTACTCTGGATAGTATCTCTGCACTGGATAGTATCTCTGCTCTGGATAGTATCACTGCTCTGGATAGTATCTCTGCTCTGGATAGTCTCACTGCTCTGGATAGTGTCACTGCTCTGGATAGTATCACTACTCTGGCTAGCCTCACTGCTCTTTATTAAGCTTTACGTATCGGCCTCAACGCCTTAGTTAGAGCTCTGTGGGGTGAGGGGGAGAGCTTAATTAAAACAGTCTCTACCAATGTTGAAACATGGTGGGATTGATGTTGTTTAGCAGTGGAGATTGATGATGATGTTGTTGTTATTGTTGATGATGTTGTTATTGTTGATGTTTAGCAGTGGAGATTGTTGATGATGATGTTGTTATTGTTGATGTTTTTGTTGATGTTGTTGTTGAATATGTTATTGTTGATGATTTTGTTGTTATTGTTGATGTTGTTATTGTTGATGATGTTGTTGTTATTGTTGATGATGTTTTTGTTGTTGTGTTACAGTAGAGGCACTCCACCTTGGCACTCTCATGGCGGCCCACGGCTACTTCTTCCCCATCTCAGACCATGTGCTCACACTGAAGGACGATGGAACCTTCTACAGGTTTCAGGTACTAAGATAAGATCCCCCTTCTACAGGTTTCAGGTACTAAGATAAGATAAGATCCCCCTTCTACAGGTTTCAGGTACTAAGATCCCCCTTCCACAGGTTTCAGGTACCAAGATAAGATCCCACTTCTACAGGTTGCAGGTACCAAGATAAGATCCCCCTTCTACAGGTTTCAGGTACTAAGATAAGATAAGATCCCCCTTCTACAGGTTTCAGGTACTAAGGTAAGATCCCCCTTCTACAGGTTTCAAGATAAGATCCCCCTTCTACAGGTTTCAAGATAAGATCCCCCTTCTACAGGTTTCAGGTACTAAGATAAGATAAGACCCCCTTCTACAGGTTTCAGGTACTAAGATAAGATCCCCCTTCTACAGGTTTCAGGTACTAAGATAAGATCCCCCTTCTACAGGTTTCAGGTACTAAGATAAGATCCCCCTTCTACAGGTTTCAGGTACAAAGATAAGATCCCCCTTCTACAGGTTGCAGGTACCAAGATAAGATCCCCCTTCTACAGGTTTCAGGTACTAAGATAAGATAAGATCCCCCTTCTACAGGTTTCAGGTACTAAGGTAAGATCCCCCTTCTACAGGTTTCAAGATAAGATCCCCCTTCTACAGGTTTCAGGTACTAAGATAAGATAAGACCCCCTTCTACAGGTTTCAGGTACTAAGATAAGATCCCCCTTCTACAGGTTTCAGGTACTAAGATAAGATAAGATCCCCTTTCTACAGGTTTCAGGTACTAAGGTAAGATCCCCCTTCTACAGGTTTCAAGATAAGATCCCCCTTCTACAGGTTTCAGGTACTAAGATAAGATAAGACCCCCTTCTACAGGTTTCAGGTACTAAGATAAGATCCCCCTTCTACAGGTTTCAGGTACTAAGATAAGATCCCCCTTCTACAGGTTGCAGGTACCAAGATAAGATCCCCCTTCTACAGGTTGCAGGTACCAAGATAAGATCCCCCTTCTACAGGTTTCAGGTACTAAGATAAGATAAGATCCCCCTTCTACAGGTTTCAGGTACTAAGATAAGATAAGACCCCCCTTCTACAGGTTTCAGGTACCAAGATAAGATCCCCCTTCTACAGGTTTCAGGTACTAAGATTCGATCCCCTTCTACAGGTTTCAGGTACTAAGATAAGATATGATCCCCTTCTACAGGTTTCAGGTACTAAGATAAGATAAGATCCCCCTTCTACAGGTTTCAGGTACTAAGGTAAGATCCCCCTTCTACAGGTTTCAAGATAAGATCCCCCTTCTACAGGTTTCAGATACTAAGTTAACCTGTTGGGTCTAGGGGGCAGCATTTGCACGTCTGGATAAAAAAAATGTACCCGATTTAATCTGGTTACTAATCCTACCCAGTAACTAGAATATGCATATACTTATTATATATGGATAGAAAACACTCTAAAGTTTCCAAAACTGTTTGAATGGTGTCTGTGAGTATAACAGAACTCATTTGGCAGGCAAAACCCTGAGACATTTTCTGACAGGAAGTGGATACCTGATGTGTTGTATTGACTTTAAACCTCTCCCATTGAAAAACACAGGGGTTTAGGAATATTTTGGCACTTCCTATTGCTTCCACTAGATGTCACCAGCCTTTACAAAGTGTTTTGAGTCTTCTGGAGGGAGATCTGACCGAACAAGAGCCATGGAACGGTGATGTCCCATTAGACACCTGGCGCGCTACTTCATGTTGGGTACCCTCGTTCCAATACGTTATAAAAGGCTATGCATTCGTCCACCTTGAATATTATTCATGTTCTGGTTAAAAAAGGCCCTAATGATTTATGCTATACAACGTTTGACATGTTTGAACGAACGGAAATATATTTTTTCCCCTCGTTCATGACGAGAAGTCCGGCTGGCTTACATCATGTGCTAACGAGACGGAGATTTTTGGACATAAATGATGAGCTTTTTTGAACAAAACTACATTCGTTATGGACCTGTGATACCTGGAAGTGACATCTGATGAAGAGAATCAAAGGTAATGGATTATTTACATAGTATTTTCGATTTTAGATCTCCCCAACATGACGTCTAGTCTGTATCGCAACGCGTATTTTTCTGGGCACAGTGCTCAGATTATTGCAAAGTGTGATTTCCCAGTAAGGTTATTTTTAAATCTGGCAAGTTGATTGCGTTCAAAAGATGTAAATCTATAATTCTTTAAATGACAATATAATATTTTACCAATGTTTTCTAATTTTAATTATTTAATTTGTGACGCTGACTTGACTGCCGGTTATTGGAGGGAAACGATTTCCTCAACATCAATGCCATAGTAAAACGCTGTTTTTGTATATAAATATGAACTTGATAGAACTAAAAATGCATGCATTGTCTAACATAATGTCCTAGGAGTGTCATCTGATGGAGATTGTAAAAGGTTAGTGTATCATTTTAGCTGGTTTTATGGTTTTGGTGACCCTGTCTTTGACTTGACAAAACATTACACACAACTCTTGTAAATGTACTGTCCTAACATACTCTAAATTTATGCTTTCGCCGTAAAACCTTTTGAAATCGTAAAACGTGGTTAGATTAAGGAGATGTTTATCTTTCAAATGGTGTAACATAGTTGTATTTTTGAAAAATTTGAATTTTGACATTTATTTGGATTCAAATTTGCCGCTCTTGAAATGCACCTGCTGTTGATGGAGTGCACCACAGGTGGCACGCTAGCGTCCCACCTAGCCCCAAGAGGATAAGATAAGACCCCCTTCTACAGGTTTCAGGTACTAAGATAAGATCCCCCTTCTACAGGTTTCAGGTACTAAGATAAGATAAGATCCCCCTTCTACAGGTTTCAGGTACTAAGGTAAGATCCCCCTTCTACAGGTTTCAAGATAAGATCCCCCTTCTACAGGTTTCAGGTACTAAGATAAGATAAGACCCCCTTCTACAGGTTTCAGGTACTAAGATAAGATCCCCCTTCTACAGGTTTCAGGTACTAAGATAAGATCCCCCTTCTACAGGTTGCAGGTACCAAGATAAGATCCCCCTTCTACAGGTTGCAGGTACCAAGATAAGATCCCCCTTCTACAGGTTTCAGGTACTAAGATAAGATAAGATCCCCCTTCTACAGGTTTCAGGTACTAAGATAAGATAAGACCCCCCTTCTACAGGTTTCAGGTACCAAGATAAGATCCCCCTTCTACAGGTTTCAGGTACTAAGATTCGATCCCCTTCTACAGGTTTCAGGTACTAAGATAAGATATGATCCCCTTCTACAGGTTTCAGGTACTAAGATAAGATAAGATCCCCTTCTACATGTTTCAGGTCCTAAGATCCCCCTTCTACAGGTTTCAGGTACTAAGATAAGATCCCCCTTCTACATGTTTCAGGTACTAAGATAAGATCCCCCTCCTACAGGTTTCAGGTACTAAGATAAGATCCCCCTTCTACAGGTTTCAGGTACTAAGATAAGATCCCCCTTCTACAGGTTTCAGGTACTAAGATAAGATCCCCCTTCTACAGGTTTCAGGTACTAAGATAAGATCCCCCTTCTACAGGTTTCAGGTACTAAGCTACGATAAGTATCCCTTTACATGTTTCAGGTACTAAGATACGATAAGATCCCCCTTCTACAGGCTTCAGGTACCAAGATAAGACCCCCCTTCTACAGGTTTCAGGTACTAAGATAAGATCCTCCTTCTACAGGTTTCAGGTACTAAGGTAAGATAAGATCCCCCTTCTACAGGTTTCAGGTACTAAGATAAGACCCCCTTTCTACAGGTTTCAGGTACCAAGGTAAGATCACCTTCTACTGTAGTAATTGAACCAGTCAAACCCTCATCTACAAAGACAACACTATCCCAGTAGGACGTAGAGAGAGAAGAAACATTCAGTACTGTACAAAGCACATATCCCTTCAGTTGATCTAATATTATCTAAATACCTGAAACAGCAGTATTCTATTAATATTGCCTAGTAATACTTTGATAGAGTGATGCAGCCGGTATAAACTATAGGTAATGTTTACAGATCAGGTATAAACTATAGGTAATGTTTACAGATCAGGTATAAACTATAGGTAATGTTTACAGATCAGGTATAAACTATAGGTAATGTTTACAGATCAGTTATAAACTATAGCAAATGTTTACAGATCAGGTATAAACTATAGGTAATGTTTACAGATCAGGTATAAACTATAGGTAATGATTACAGATCAGGTATAAACTATAGGTAATGTTTACAGATTAGGTATAAACTATAGGTAATGTTTACAGATCAGGTATAAACTATAGGTAATGTTTACAGATCAGGTATAAACTATAGCTAATGTTTAGAGATCAGGTATAAACTATAGGTAATGTTTACAGATCAGGTATAAACTATAGGTAATGATTACAGATCAGGTATAAACTATAGGTAATGTTTACAGATCAGGTATAAACCATAGGTAATGTTTACAGATCAGTTATAAACTATAGCTAATGTTTACAGATCAATATTAAAAGCTAGTATTCCAGCCAAGCGGCCTCTCTCTCTCTCTCTCTCTCTCTCTCTCTCTCTCTCTCTCTCTCTCTCTCTCTCTCTCTCTCTCTCTCTCTCTCTCTCTCTCTCTCTCTCTCTCTCTCTCTCTCTCTCTCTCTCTCTCTCTCTCTCTCTCTCTCTCTCTCTCTCTCTCTCTCTCTCTCTCTCTCTCTCTCTCTCTCTCTCTCTCTCTCTCTCTCTCTCTCTCTCTCTCTCTCTCTCTCTCTCTCTCTCTCTCTCTCTCTCTCTCTCTCTCTCTCTCTCTCTCTCTGTGTGTGTTAAACACTGTTCTGTTCTAGTCTGATTGACGAGCTCGTCATGGACCCTTCAGACAGCTTCAGTAGACAGCCAAACAAACGGCAGCTGTCAATGAGCCCCATAGTTACAGTATAATATCATCTGTAAGGTGTCAGTCAGTTAGTACTGTCACTCTCTCCAACTCTTCAGCTTCCTCTTCGGTTTTTTCTTTCTCTATGGACCCAAACGATTCTAACACAGACTCTCAGTCAGCTTGTACTGTCACTCTCTCCAACTCTTCAGCTTCCTCTTCTGGTTTTTCTTAATTTTTTTTACTGGCAGTGAAGACACTTTCCAGTTGGTCAGCGCATGCTCTGAGTACACGTCCTGGTAATCCGTCTGGCCCCACGACCTTGTGAATGTTGACCTGTTTAAATGTTTTCCTCACATCGGCTACGGAGAGCGTGATCATACAGTCATCCGGAACAGCTGGTGCTCTCATGCATGCTTCAGTGTTGCTTGCCTCGAAGCGAGCATAAAAGGCATTCAGCTCATCTGGTAGGCTCGCGTCACTGGGCAGCTCGCAGCTGGGTTTCCCTTTGTTGTGCGTAATAGTTTGAAAGCCCTGCCACATTCGACGAGCGTCAGAGCCGTAGGAGCCGTAGGATTCAATCTTAGTCCTGTATTGATGCTTTGCCTGTTTGATGTTTTGTCTGAATAGCGGGATTTATTATAAGCGTCTGGATTAGTCTTCCGCTCCTTGAAAGCGGCAGCTCCAGCCTTTAGCTCGATGCGGATGTTGCCTGTAATCCATGGCTTCTGGTTGGGATATGTACGTACAGTCACTGTGGGGACGACGTCATCGATGCACTTATTGATGAAGCCGATGACTGAGGTGGTATACTCCTCAATGCCATTGGATGAATCCCAGAACATATTCCAGTCTGTGCAGCAAAACAGTCCTGTAGCTTAGCATCCGCGTCATCTGACCACTTCCGTATTGAGCGAGTCACTGGTACTTCCTGCTTTAGTTTTTGCTTGTAAGCAGGAAGATAGAGTTATGGTCAGATTTGCCAAATGGAGGGCGAGGGATAACTGTGTATGCGTCTCTGTTTGTGGAGTAAATGTGGTCTTGAGTTTTTTCCTTTGGTTGCACATGTGACATGCTGGTAGAAATTAGGTAAAACGGATTTAAGTTTGCCTGCATTAAAGTTCCCGGACACTAGGAGCGCCGCTTCTATTGTTTTGCATTTTCTTGTTTGCTTATGGCCTTATACAGCTCATTGAGTGCGGTCTTAGTGCCAGCATCGGGTTGTGGTGGTAAATAGACTGCTACGAATAATATAGATGAGAAATCTCTTGGTAGATAGTGTGGTCTACAGCTTAACATGAGGTACTCTACCTCAGGCGAGCAATACCTCGAGACTTCTTTAATATTAGACATCGTGCACCAGCAGCTATTGACACATCGACACACACCCCCACCCCTTGTCTTACCAGACGTAGCTGCTCTGTCCTGCCGATGCACTGAGAAGCCAGCCAGCTCTATATTATCCGTGTCGTCGTTCAGCCGCGACTCGGTGAAACATAAGATATTACGTATGTGGACTGTAGGATAGCTTGGGGATAGATGGAGTGGACTGTAGGATAGCTTGGGGATAGATGAAGTGGACTGTAGGATAGCTTGGGGATAGATGAAGTGGACTGTAGGATAGCTTGGGGATAGATGGAGTGGACTGTAGGATAGCTTGGGGATAGATGAAGTGGACTGTAGGATAGCTTGGGGATAGATGAAGTGGACTGTAGGATAGCTTGGGGATAGATGAAGTGGACTGTAGGATAGCTTGGGGATAGATGAAGTGGACTGTAGGATAGCTTGGGGATAGATGAAGTGGACTGTAGGATAGCTTGGGGATAGATGAAGTGGACTGTAGGATAGCTTGGGGATAGATGGAGTGGACTGTAGGATAGCTTGGGGATAGATGAAGTGGACTGTAGGATAGCTTGGGGATAGATGAAGTGGACTGTAGGATAGCTTGGGGATAGATGGAGTGGACTGTGGGATAGATGAAGTGGACTGTAGGATAGCTTGGGGATAGATGAAGTGGACTGTATGATAGCTTGGGGATAGATGAAGTGGACTGTAGGATAGCTTGGGGATAGATGAAGTGGACTGTAGGATAGCTTGGGGATAGATGGAGTGGACTGTAGGATAGCTTGGTGATAGATGAAGTGGACTGTAGGATAGCTTGGGGATAGATGAAGTGGACTGTAGGATAGCTTGGGGATAGATGAAGTGGACTGTAGGATTGCTTGGGGATAGATGAAGTGGACTGTAGGATAGCTTGGGGATAGATTAAGTGGACTGTAGGATAGCTTGGGGATAGATGGAGTGGACTGTAGGATAGCTTGGGGATAGATGAAGTGGACTGTAGGATAGCTTGGGGATAGATGAAGTGGACTGTAGGATAGCTTGGGGATAGATGAAGTGGACTGTAGGATAGCTTGGGGATAGATGGAGTGGACTGTGGGATAGCTTGGGGATAGATGAAGTGGACTGTAGGATAGCTTGGGGATAGATGAAGTGGACTGTAGGATAGCTTGGGGATAGATGGAGTGGACTGTAGGATAGCTTGGGGATAGATGAAGTGGACTGTAGGATAGCTTGGGGATAGATGAAGTGGACTGTAGGATAGCTTGGGGATAGCTTTGTCTGTTTGCCACGGAAGCCTTGCTTAGCCAAGCAGGGAAAACCACTGCATAACTAACTGCATGTATCTGTTTCTACTGACTATTTCAGTCAATCAATCACATTTATTTATGAAGCCATGACCAGCATGGTCAAATAATATCACAGTGGTTGTCGAGGGTGAAACAGGTCAGCACCTCAGGAGTAAATGTCAGTTGGCTTTTCATTGCCGATCATTCAGATTCAGAGTTAGAGTTAGAGTTAGAGTGAGAGTGAGAGTGAGAGTGAGAGTGAGAGAGAGAGAGAGAGAGAGTCGAAATGGGAGGGAGGGAGGGAGAAACAGCAGGTCCGGGACAAGGTAGCACATCTTTAGCACAATATTTCTCCTGACTGACTGTTTCTGCTGACAAATTTTTTCTGACTAATTGACCGTTTCTGTTCTCTGACTAACTGTTTCTGCTGACTGACTGTTTCTGCTGACTGTTCTCTGACTGACTGTTTCTGCTGACTGACTGTTTCTGCTGACTGTTCTCTGACTGACTGTTTCTGCTGACTGACTGTTTCTGCTGACTGTTCTCTGACTGACTGTTTCTGCTGACTGACTGTTCTCTGATTGACTGTTCTCTGACTGACTGTTTCTGCTGACTGACTGTTTCTGCTTACTGACTGTTTCTGCTGACTGTACTCTGACGGACTGTTTTCCACATCTGTCTCTTTCAGCTGTTTACCTCTGCAAAAGAACAATGCAAAACAAAGCCCGTCTGGAGCTGGCTGACTACGAGGCTGTAAGCTTCCTCCTCTCCTTCCTCCTACTCTGCCTCCTCCCTCCCTCCTCTCCTCCCTCTCTCTCCTTCCCTCATCTCCTTCTCAACCTCCTCCACCTCCTCCTTTTCCATCCTCCCTCCCTCTTCCTCCCTCTTCCACCTCCTCCCTCCCTCTCTCCACCTCCCCTCCCTCCCTCCCTCCCTCCCTCCCTCCCTCCCTCCACCTTCACCCTCCTTCCCTCCCTCCACCTTTTCCCTCCTCCTCCATCTCCTCCTGCCCTCTCCCCCTCCCTCCCTCCTCCTCCCTCCCTCCCCCTCCTCTATTCTACTGTATCAGTCGTCTCCATCCTAGCGTAAAGAACAATCAGCCAGTCCTCCACTTGATGGAGACAAGGCTGCTTAGTTTGAAAAGCAGTTAACTACTGTATTAAATGACATTTAAAAAAACATACTTTATTAGTCCCCTCAGAGCTTTATGTAAGAGGTACTCAAACTGTAAGACACTAAGTGTTTGTATGTTTCTGTGTGTTTCAGGAGAGCCTAGCCAGACTGCAGAGGGCTTTCGCCAGGAAATGGGAGTTTATATTTATGCAAGCTGAACCACAAGCAAAGTAAGTGTCTCCTCCAATGGCACCCTATCCCCTACACAGTGCACTACTATGGGTGCTAGTTGGCCCTTGGTTATAAGTAGTGCACTATGTAGGGAATAGAGGACCATTTTGGGCTGCAAGCCCATGTTGGGCTGAATTTATGCATGCAGACTTGACTGGTAAAACAGCCCTTTCCCCCCAACAACACAGCATCAAGGGCTCTGCCTCAATTTACTCACAGATGTGGAAAGAGAGGAGAGGAGAGAAGGGGGGGAGAGGAGAGAAGAGGAGAGGAGGAGAGAAGGGGAGGCGGGAGAGGAGAGAAGGGGAGGCGGGAGAGGAGAGAAGGAAAGGCGGGAGAGGAGAGGAGAAGAGAGATGGAGGAGAGGAGAGGAGAGCAGAGGAGAGGAGGCGGGGAGGCAGGAGAGGAGAGGAGGAGAGGAGAGGAGAGGAGGCGAGAAGGGGAGAGGAGAGGACGAGAGAAGGGGAGAGGAGAGGAGAGTAGAGGAGGAGAGGAGGAGAGGAGGAGAGAAGGGGAGAGGAGAGGAGAGGAGAGGAGAGGAGAGGAGAGGAGAGGAGAGGAGAGGAGAGAAGGGGAGAGGAGAGGAGGCGGGGAGGCAGGAGAGGAGAGGAGGAGAGGAGGAGAGAAGGGGAGAGGAGAGGAGAGGAGAGAAGGGGAGGCAGGAGAGGAGAGGAGAGAAGGGGAGGCGGGAGAGGAGAGGAGGCAGGAGAGGAGAGAAGGCAGGAGAGTAGAGAGGAGAGGAGAGGAGGCAGGAGAGAAGGGGAGGCAGGAGAGGAGAGAAGGGGAGGCAGGAGAGGAGAGGAGAGGAGAGGAGAGGAGAGGAGAGGAGAGGAGAGGAGAGGAGAGGAGAGGAGAGGAGAGGAGAGGAGAGGAGAGGAGAGGAGAGGAGAGGAGGCAGGAGAGAAGGGGAGGTGGCAGAGGAGAAGAGAGGAGAGGAGGCAGGAGGCAGGAGAGAAGGGGAGGGCAGGAGAGGAGATAGGAGAGGAGACGAGACGAGAGGAGAGGAGAGGAGAGGAGAGGAGAGGAGAGGAGAGGAGAGGAGAGGAGAGGAGAGGAGAGGAGAGGAGAGGAGAGGAGGCGAGAGGAGGCAGGAGAGAAGGGGAGGTGGCAGAGGAGAAGAGAGGAGAGGAGGCAGGAGGCAGGAGAGAAGGGGAGGGCAGGAGAGGAGAGGAGATAGGAGAGGAGAGGAGAGGAGAGGAGAGGAGAGGAGAGGAGAGGAGAGGAGAGGAGAGGAGAGGAGAGGAGAGGAGAGGAGAGGAGAGGAGAGGAGAGGAGAGGAGAGGAGGAGTGTACAGATGTAGGATCTTAATTTGAGCCTGTTTGCTACAGCAGGAAACTATCCTGCAGCAACAGAAAATCAAAATTATTATTATGTAGATTATAAATAATGAACATGTTTCCAAGGGTTGATACATTTATTGTTAGAGAAAATCCAGTCTGAAATTTCTAAGTGAAAATTACAAACTTCAGAAGCCTTTTTAAACCTTAAATACACTACACGTTTTACTTTTCCTACATTTCAAGAAAGTTCATCTACAACAGGGTGATCAAAAGAAGAACCTACATCTGTAACTAAATGAATGATGGGATGTCTGTGTTACAAGGTGTCCACCTCTATCCTCTATCCTTTAACACAGAGTTGACAAGAAGAGAGACACAATTGAGAGGAAGATTCTGGACAGTCAAGAGAGAGCATTCTGGGATGTGCACAGACCAGTGGTAAGAAAACAACCTCTCTCTGTTTCCCTGTCACCACAGACCAGTGGTAAAAAATACAATCTCTCTCTGTTTCCCTGTCACCACAGACCAGTGGTAAAAAATACAACCTCTCTCTGTTTCCCTGTCACCACAGACCAGTGGTAAGAATACAACCTCTCTCTGTTTCCCTGTCACCACAGACCAGTGGTAAAAATACAACCTCTCTCTGTTTCCCTGTCACCACAGACCAGTGGTAAAAATATAGATACACTGTGTTGTGTTCAGAGAGATACACTGTGAAGCAATAAATAGACCATGGTGGCGAAGTAATTACAATATAGCAATTAAACACTGAAATGGTAGATGTACAGAAGATGAATGTGCAAGTAGAGATACTGGGGTGCGAAGGAGCAAGATAAATAAATAAATACAGTATGGGGATGAGGTAGATTGGATGGGCTATTTACAGATGGGCTATGTACAGGCACCGGCAGTAGAAGGGGTCCGGGTATTGTAGCCCAGGAGTGGCTGATGGGCCTCTTTTAGCTAGCCGGGAGAATGGGCCTAGATTGGCCTGGCTAGCTCCAGGCTAATTGGTGCTTTCTTCGGGACCGACGTTAGCCAGTACTCGGATAGCAGCTAGCTAGCTGCGAAGATCCAGTTGAAAAGGTTCAGAGTTTTGCGATAGGAATCCCGGGGATATGGAGAGAAAATATGTCCGGCGTGCTCTGGTTTGAGTCGCGTTGTACAAAACTGGCGAGAGCTTTCCGAGCTAAAGGTTAGCTGATGACCGCTAGCAGTGGTTAGCTGACTGATAGCTGGTAGCTAGTGAGCTAGCTAGCTTCTGTTGGGGGATTCTGAATTCGAGGTGAATAACACTTCAGAAAAAAAGTGATCCGCACCACATTGGGTGAGGCGGGTTGCGGGAGAATGTTTTGAAGTTGAGTTTTAGAGAAAATCTATTAAAAAGATATATATTGGACACAAAAAAAGGATAGTTTAACCATGTTAAAACGAGAGTTCAGTTCATGTAACATGAGGGACAGAAGTAAATGAATCACTAGTCACATGAAATCAATCATTTTCAGAAATTACTTTGTCAAAGCAATTTCTTTTTAACCTTTATTTTAACTAGGCAAGTCAGTTAAGAACAAATTGTAATTTAAAATGACGGCCTACCCTGGCTAAACCCGAACCCGGACGACGCTGGGGCAATTGTGCGTCGCTCTATTGGTGGAGAACCTTCCCAGAGGTCACAGAGGAACATGTCAAAATGATGAATATTGGCACTTTAGCAAGTCAGATTTATTGAATTTTCCATGTTGTCTATACTAAAAGGGCAATTTAATATAACAGGCTTTTAAAATTCAATATTGTTGCACAATTTCTACTTAAAATATCAAAAGGGCACTTTTCATGAATTGAACCAAATGTATAATTGTTTTTTGTCCTTGTTCCACAGCCTGGAGAAGACTGATGGAAATGTGTCCTTGTTTCTCTATACAGCCTGGAGAAGACTGATGGAAATGTGTCCTTGTTTCTCTATACAGCCTGGAGAAGACTGATGGACATGTGTCCTTGTTCCTCTATACAGCCTGGAGAAGACTGATGGAAATGTGTCCTTGTTTCTCTCCATAGCCTGGAGAAGACTGATGGAAATGTGTCCTTGTTTCTCTATGCAGCCTGGAGAAGACTGATGGAAATGTGTCCTTGTTTCTCTATGCAGCCTGGAGAAGACTGATGGAAATGTGTCCTTGTTTCTCTCCACAGCCTGGAGAAGACTGATGGAAATGTGTCCTTGTTCCTCTATACAGCCTGGAGAAGACTGATGGACATGTGTCCTTGTTCCTCTATACAGCCTGGAGAAGACTGATGGAAATGTGTCCTTGTTTCTCTCCATAGCCTGGAGAAGACTGATGGAAATGTGTCCTTGTTTCTCTCCATAGCCTGGAGAAGACTGATGGAAATGTGTCCTTTGTTCCTTGTTCCTTGTTTTTCTATACAGCCTTGATGTGTGAACACAACAGAAGCCGACATCAAGAAGTCCTCAAGGATGAAGCAGCCTCATAAAACAAGAAAGGTATGGATTGTCATATGTACTGTAATATCTACGGTAATATCTACTGTAATATGGACTGTAATATCTACGGTAATATGGACTGTAATATGTACTGTAATATCTACTGTAATATCTACTGTAATACTGTAATTGATGTAGCTAATGTATAGGTTTTACTTTACGGGAGTCTTTGAGCTGGCCGTGTAGACACATGACTAGAAGACTATTATTGAATGGTTCAGTTGAAGAGAGAATGAGAAGAGAGAGAGGATGTGGTGACAGCAGTGACAGAGAGAGAGAGAGAGAGAGAGAGAGAGAGAGAGGATGTGGGGACAGCAGTGACAGAGAGAGATAGAGAGGATGTGGCGACAGCAGTGACAGAGAGAGATAGAGAGGATGTGGCGACAGCAGCGATAGAGAGAGAGAGAGGATGTGGAGACAGCAGTGACAGAGAGAGATAGAGAGGATGTGGCGACAGCAGTGATAGAGAGAGAGAGAGGATGTGGCGACAGCAGTGACAGAGAGAGGGGATGTGGCGACAGCAGTGACAGAGAGAGAGGATGTGGCGACAGCAGTGACAGAGAGAGAGAATGTGGCGACAGCAGTGACAGAGAGAGATAGAGAGGATGTGGCGACAGCAGTGATAGAGAGAGAGAGAGGATGTGGAGACAGCAGTGACAGAGAGAGATAGAGAGGATGTGGCGACAGCAGTGACAGAGAGAGAGGATGTGGTGACAGCAGTGACAGAGAGAGAGAGAGAGTGAGAGAGGATGTGGGGACAGCAGTGACAGAGAGAGATAGAGAGGATGTGGCGACAGCAGTGACAGAGAGATAGAGAGGATGTGGCGACAGCAGTGATAGAGAGAGAGAGAGGATGTGGAGACAGCAGTGACAGAGAGAGATAGAGAGGATGTGGCGACAGCAGTGACAGAGAGAGAGGATGTGGCGACAGCAGTGACAGAGAGAGAGGATGTGGCGACAGCAGTGACAGAGAGAGAGGATGTGGCGACAGCAGTGACAGAGAAAGAGAATGTGGCGACAGCAGTGACAGAGAGAGATAGAGAGAGGATGTGGTGACAGCAGTGACGGAGAGAGATAGAGAGGATGTGGCGACAGCAGTGATAGAGAGAGAGAGAGGATGTGGAGACAGCAGTGACAGAGAGAAATAGAGAGGATGTGGCGACAGCAGTGACAGAGAGAGAGGATGTGGCGACAGCAGTGACAGAGAGAGATAGAGAGAGGATGTGGCGACAGCAGTGACAGAGAGAGAGGATGTGGCGACAGCAGTGACAGAGAGAGAGAGGATGTCCTGCTCCTCTGTATGTCAGTTTGAATGGGCTGTCCTTGTCCTGCTCCTCTGTATATCAGTGTGAATGAGCTGTCCTTGTCTTGTTCCTCTGTATCAGTTTGAATGTGCTGTCCTTGTCCTGCTCCTCTGTATATCAGTGTGAATGGGCTGTCCTTGTCTTGTTCCTCTGTATATCAGTGTGAATGGGCTGTCCTTGTCTTGTTCCTCTGTATATCAGTGTGAATGGGCTGTCCTTGTATTGCTCCTCTGTATATCAGTTTGAATGGGCTGTCCTTGTCCTGCTCCTCTGTATATCAGTCTGAATGGGCTGTCCTTGTCTTGCTCCTCTGTATATCAGTGTGAATGGGCTGTCCTTGTCTTGCTCCTCTGAATCAGTTTGAATGGACTGTCCTTGTCCTGCTCATCTGTATATCAGTGTGAATGGGCTGTCCTTGTCTTGTTCCTCTGTATATCAGTTTGAATGGGCTGTCCTTGTCCTGCTCCTCTGTATATCAGTTTGAATGGGCTGTCCTTGTCCTGATCCTCGGTATATCAGTGTGAATGGGCTGTCCTTGTCCTGCTCCTCTGTATATCAGTGTGAATGGGCTGTCCTTGTCCTGCTCCTCTGAATATCAGTTTGAATGGGCTGTCCTTGTCTTGTTCCTCTGTATGTCAGTTTGAATGGGCTGTCCTTGTCCTGCTCGTCTGTATATCAGTGTGAATGGGCTGTCCTTGTCTTGTTCCTCTGTATATCAGTGTGAATGGGCTGTCCTTGTCTTGTTCCTCTGTATATCAGTGTGAATGGGCTGTCCTTGTATTGCTCCTCTGTATATCAGTTTGAATGGGCTGTCCTTGTCTTGTTCCTCCGTATATCAGTTTGAATGGGATGTCCTTAACCTGCTCCTCTGTATATCAGTGTGAATTGGCTGTCCTTTTTCCTGCTCCTCTGTATATCAGTGTGAATGGGCTGTCCTTGTCTTGTTCCTCTGTATGTCAGTTTGAATGGTCTGTCCTTGTCTTGTTGCTCTGTATATCAGTGTGTTAGGGCTGTCCTTGTCTTGCTCCTCTGTATATCAGTTTGAATGGGCTGTCCTTGTCTTGCTCCTCTGAATCAGTTTGAATGGACTGTCCTTGTCCTGCTCATCTGTATATCAGTGTGAATGGGCTGTCCTTGTCCTGCTCTTCTGTATCTAATTTTGAATGGGCTGTCCTTGTCCTGCTCCTTTGTATATCAGTTTGAATGGGCTGTCCTTGTCTTGTTCCTCTGTATGTCAGTTTGAATGGGCTGTCCTTGTCCTGCTCCTCTGTATATCAGTTTGAATGGACTGTCCTTGTCCTCATTCTCTGTATATCAGTTTGAATGGGCTGTCCTTGTCATGCTCCTCTGTATATCAGTGTGAATGGGCTGTCCTTGTTGAATTTTCCATGTTGTCTATACTAAAAGGGCAATTTAATATAACAGGCTTTTAAAATTCAATATTGTTGCACAATTTCTACTTAAAATATCAAAAGGGCACTTTTCATGAATTGAACCAAATGTATAATTGTTTTTTGTCCTTGTTCCACAGCCTGGAGAAGACTGATGGAAATGTGTCCTTGTTTCTCTATACAGCCTGGAGAAGACTGATGGAAATGTGTCCTTGTTTCTCTATACAGCCTGGAGAAGACTGATGGACATGTGTCCTTGTTCCTCTATACAGCCTGGAGAAGACTGATGGAAATGTGTCCTTGTTTCTCTCCATAGCCTGGAGAAGACTGATGGAAATGTGTCCTTGTTCCTCTATACAGCCTGGAGAAGACTGATGGACATGTGTCCTTGTTCCTCTATACAGCCTGGAGAAGACTGATGGAAATGTGTCCTTGTTTCTCTCCATAGCCTGGAGAAGACTGATGGAAATGTGTCCTTGTTTCTCTCCATAGCCTGGAGAAGACTGATGGAAATGTGTCCTTTGTTCCTTGTTCCTTGTTTTTCTATACAGCCTGGATGTGTGAACACAACAGAAGCCGACATCAAGAAGTCCTCAAGGATGAAGCAGCCTCATAAAACAAGAAAGGTATGGATTGTCATATGTACTGTAATATCTACGGTAATATCTACTGTAATATGGACTGTAATATCTACGGTAATATGGACTGTAATATGTACTGTAATATCTACTGTTATATCTACTGTAATACTGTAATTGATGTAGCTAATGTATAGGTTTTACTTTACGGGAGTCTTTGAGCTGGCCGTGTAGACACATGACTAGAAGACTATTATTGAATGGTTCAGTTGAAGAGAGAATGAGAAGAGAGAGAGGATGTGGTGACAGCAGTGACAGAGAGAGAGAGAGAGAGAGAGAGAGAGAGAGAGAGAGGATGTGGGGACAGCAGTGACAGAGAGAGATAGAGAGGATGTGGCGACAGCAGTGACAGAGAGAGATAGAGAGGATGTGGCGACAGCAGCGATAGAGAGAGAGAGAGGATGTGGAGACAGCAGTGACAGAGAGAGATAGAGAGGATGTGGCGACAGCAGTGATAGAGAGAGAGAGAGGATGTGGCGACAGCAGTGACAGAGAGAGGGGATGTGGCGACAGCAGTGACAGAGAGAGAGGATGTGGCGACAGCAGTGACAGAGAGAGAGAATGTGGCGACAGCAGTGACAGAGAGAGATAGAGAGGATGTGGCGACAGCAGTGATAGAGAGAGAGAGAGGATGTGGAGACAGCAGTGACAGAGAGAGATAGAGAGGATGTGGCGACAGCAGTGACAGAGAGAGAGGATGTGGTGACAGCAGTGACAGAGAGAGAGAGAGAGTGAGAGAGGATGTGGGGACAGCAGTGACAGAGAGAGATAGAGAGGATGTGGCGACAGCAGCGATAGAGAGAGAGAGAGGATGTGGAGACAGCAGTGACAGAGAGAGATAGAGAGGATGTGGCGACAGCAGTGATAGAGAGAGAGAGAGGATGTGGCGACAGCAGTGACAGAGAGAGGGGATGTGGCGACAGCAGTGACAGAGAGAGAGGATGTGGCGACAGCAGTGACAGAGAGAGAGAATGTGGCGACAGCAGTGACAGAGAGAGATAGAGAGGATGTGGCGACAGCAGTGATAGAGAGAGAGAGAGGATGTGGAGACAGCAGTGACAGAGAGAGATAGAGAGGATGTGGCGACAGCAGTGACAGAGAGAGAGGATGTGGTGACAGCAGTGACAGAGAGAGAGAGAGAGTGAGAGAGGATGTGGGGACAGCAGTGACAGAGAGAGATAGAGAGGATGTGGCGACAGCAGTGACAGAGAGAGATAGAGAGGATGTGGCGACAGCAGTGATAGAGAGAGAGAGAGGATGTGGAGACAGCAGTGACAGAGAGAGATAGAGAGGATGTGGCGACAGCAGTGACAGAGAGAGAGGATGTGGCGACAGCAGTGACAGAGAGAGAGGATGTGGCGACAGCAGTGACAGAGAGAGAGGATGTGGCGACAGCAGTGACAGAGAGAGAGAATGTGGCGACAGCAGTGACAGAGAGAGATAGAGAGAGGATGTGGTGACAGCAGTGACGGAGAGAGATAGAGAGGATGTGGCGACAGCAGTGATAGAGAGAGAGAGAGGATGTGGAGACAGCAGTGACAGAGAGAAATAGAGAGGATGTGGCGACAGCAGTGACAGAGAGAGAGGATGTGGCGACAGCAGTGACAGAGAGAGATAGAGAGAGGATGTGGCGACAGCAGTGACAGAGAGAGAGGATGTGGCGACAGCAGTGACAGAGAGAGAGAGGATGTCCTGCTCCTCTGTATGTCAGTTTGAATGGGCTGTCCTTGTCCTGCTCCTCTGTATATCAGTGTGAATGAGCTGTCCTTGTCTTGTTCCTCTGTATCAGTTTGAATGTGCTGTCCTTGTCCTGCTCCTCTGTATATCAGTGTGAATGGGCTGTCCTTGTCTTGTTCCTCTGTATATCAGTGTGAATGGGCTGTCCTTGTCTTGTTCCTCTGTATATCAGTGTGAATGGGCTGTCCTTGTATTGCTCCTCTGTATATCAGTTTGAATGGGCTGTCCTTGTCCTGCTCCTCTGTATATCAGTCTGAATGGGCTGTCCTTGTCTTGCTCCTCTGTATATCAGTGTGAATGGGCTGTCCTTGTCTTGCTCCTCTGAATCAGTTTGAATGGACTGTCCTTGTCCTGCTCATCTGTATATCAGTGTGAATGGGCTGTCCTTGTCTTGTTCCTCTGTATATCAGTTTGAATGGGCTGTCCTTGTCCTGCTCCTCTGTATATCAGTTTGAATGGGCTGTCCTTGTCCTGATCCTCGGTATATCAGTGTGAATGGGCTGTCCTTGTCCTGCTCCTCTGTATATCAGTGTGAATGGGCTGTCCTTGTCCTGCTCCTCTGAATATCAGTTTGAATGGGCTGTCCTTGTCTTGTTCCTCTGTATGTCAGTTTGAATGGGCTGTCCTTGTCCTGCTCGTCTGTATATCAGTGTGAATGGGCTGTCCTTGTCTTGTTCCTCTGTATATCAGTGTGAATGGGCTGTCCTTGTCTTGTTCCTCTGTATATCAGTGTGAATGGGCTGTCCTTGTATTGCTCCTCTGTATATCAGTTTGAATGGGCTGTCCTTGTCTTGTTCCTCCGTATATCAGTTTGAATGGGATGTCCTTAACCTGCTCCTCTGTATATCAGTGTGAATTGGCTGTCCTTTTTCCTGCTCCTCTGTATATCAGTGTGAATGGGCTGTCCTTGTCTTGTTCCTCTGTATGTCAGTTTGAATGGTCTGTCCTTGTCTTGTTGCTCTGTATATCAGTGTGTTAGGGCTGTCCTTGTCTTGCTCCTCTGTATATCAGTTTGAATGGGCTGTCCTTGTCTTGCTCCTCTGAATCAGTTTGAATGGACTGTCCTTGTCCTGCTCATCTGTATATCAGTGTGAATGGGCTGTCCTTGTCCTGCTCTTCTGTATCTAATTTTGAATGGGCTGTCCTTGTCCTGCTCCTTTGTATATCAGTTTGAATGGGCTGTCCTTGTCTTGTTCCTCTGTATGTCAGTTTGAATGGGCTGTCCTTGTCCTGCTCCTCTGTATATCAGTTTGAATGGACTGTCCTTGTCCTGATTCTCTGTATATCAGTTTGAATGGGCTGTCCTTGTCATGCTCCTCTGTATATCAGTGTGAATGGGCTGTCCTTGTTGAATTTTCCATGTTGTCTATACTAAAAGGGCAATTTAATATAACAGGCTTTTAAAATTCAATATTGTTGCACAATTTCTACTTAAAATATCAAAAGGGCACTTTTCATGAATTGAACCAAATGTATAATTGTTTTTTGTCCTTGTTCCACAGCCTGGAGAAGACTGATGGAAATGTGTCCTTGTTTCTCTATACAGCCTGGAGAAGACTGATGGAAATGTGTCCTTGTTTCTCTATACAGCCTGGAGAAGACTGATGGACATGTGTCCTTGTTCCTCTATACAGCCTGGAGAAGACTGATGGAAATGTGTCCTTGTTTCTCTCCATAGCCTGGAGAAGACTGATGGAAATGTGTCCTTGTTTCTCTATGCAGCCTGGAGAAGACTGATGGAAATGTGTCCTTGTTTCTCTATGCAGCCTGGAGAAGACTGATGGAAATGTGTCCTTGTTTCTCTCCACAGCCTGGAGAAGACTGATGGAAATGTGTCCTTGTTCCTCTATACAGCCTGGAGAAGACTGATGGACATGTGTCCTTGTTCCTCTATACAGCCTGGAGAAGACTGATGGAAATGTGTCCTTGTTTCTCTCCATAGCCTGGAGAAGACTGATGGAAATGTGTCCTTGTTTCTCTCCATAGCCTGGAGAAGACTGATGGAAATGTGTCCTTTGTTCCTTGTTCCTTGTTTTTCTATACAGCCTGGATGTGTGAACACAACAGAAGCCGACATCAAGAAGTCCTCAAGGATGAAGCAGCCTCATAAAACAAGAAAGGTATGGATTGTCATATGTACTGTAATATCTACGGTAATATCTACTGTAATATGGACTGTAATATCTACGGTAATATGGACTGTAATATGTACTGTAATATCTACTGTTATATCTACTGTAATACTGTAATTGATGTAGCTAATGTATAGGTTTTACTTTACGGGAGTCTTTGAGCTGGCCGTGTAGACACATGACTAGAAGACTATTATTGAATGGTTCAGTTGAAGAGAGAATGAGAAGAGAGAGAGGATGTGGTGACAGCAGTGACAGAGAGAGAGAGAGAGAGAGAGAGAGAGAGGATGTGGGGACAGCAGTGACAGAGAGAGATAGAGAGGATGTGGCGACAGCAGTGACAGAGAGAGATAGAGAGGATGTGGCGACAGCAGCGATAGAGAGAGAGAGAGGATGTGGAGACAGCAGTGACAGAGAGAGATAGAGAGGATGTGGCGACAGCAGTGATAGAGAGAGAGAGAGGATGTGGCGACAGCAGTGACAGAGAGAGGGGATGTGGCGACAGCAGTGACAGAGAGAGAGGATGTGGCGACAGCAGTGACAGAGAGAGAGAATGTGGCGACAGCAGTGACAGAGAGAGATAGAGAGGATGTGGCGACAGCAGTGATAGAGAGAGAGAGAGGATGTGGAGACAGCAGTGACAGAGAGAGATAGAGAGGATGTGGCGACAGCAGTGACAGAGAGAGAGGATGTGGTGACAGCAGTGACAGAGAGAGAGAGAGAGTGAGAGAGGATGTGGGGACAGCAGTGACAGAGAGAGATAGAGAGGATGTGGCGACAGCAGCGATAGAGAGAGAGAGAGGATGTGGAGACAGCAGTGACAGAGAGAGATAGAGAGGATGTGGCGACAGCAGTGATAGAGAGAGAGAGAGGATGTGGCGACAGCAGTGACAGAGAGAGGGGATGTGGCGACAGCAGTGACAGAGAGAGAGGATGTGGCGACAGCAGTGACAGAGAGAGAGAATGTGGCGACAGCAGTGACAGAGAGAGATAGAGAGGATGTGGCGACAGCAGTGATAGAGAGAGAGAGAGGATGTGGAGACAACAGTGACAGAGAGAGATAGAGAGGATGTGGCGACAGCAGTGACAGAGAGAGAGGATGTGGTGACAGCAGTGACAGAGAGAGAGAGAGAGTGAGAGAGGATGTGGGGACAGCAGTGACAGAGAGAGATAGAGAGGATGTGGCGACAGCAGTGACAGAGAGAGATAGAGAGGATGTGGCGACAGCAGTGATAGAGAGAGAGAGAGGATGTGGAGACAGCAGTGACAGAGAGAGATAGAGAGGATGTGGCGACAGCAGTGACAGAGAGAGAGGATGTGGCGACAGCAGTGACAGAGAGAGAGGATGTGGCGACAGCAGTGACAGAGAGAGAGGATGTGGCGACAGCAGTGACAGAGAGAGAGAATGTGGCGACAGCAGTGACAGAGAGAGATAGAGAGAGGATGTGGTGACAGCAGTGACGGAGAGAGATAGAGAGGATGTGGCGACAGCAGTGATAGAGAGAGAGAGAGGATGTGGAGACAGCAGTGACAGAGAGAAATAGAGAGGATGTGGCGACAGCAGTGACAGAGAGAGAGGATGTGGCGACAGCAGTGACAGAGAGAGATAGAGAGAGGATGTGGCGACAGCAGTGACAGAGAGAGAGGATGTGGCGACAGCAGTGACAGAGAGAGAGAGGATGTCCTGCTCCTCTGTATGTCAGTTTGAATGGGCTGTCCTTGTCCTGCTCCTCTGTATATCAGTGTGAATGAGCTGTCCTTGTCTTGTTCCTCTGTATCAGTTTGAATGTGCTGTCCTTGTCCTGCTCCTCTGTATATCAGTGTGAATGGGCTGTCCTTGTCTTGTTCCTCTGTATATCAGTGTGAATGGGCTGTCCTTGTCTTGTTCCTCTGTATATCAGTGTGAATGGGCTGTCCTTGTATTGCTCCTCTGTATATCAGTTTGAATGGGCTGTCCTTGTCCTGCTCCTCTGTATATCAGTCTGAATGGGCTGTCCTTGTCTTGCTCCTCTGTATATCAGTGTGAATGGGCTGTCCTTGTCTTGCTCCTCTGAATCAGTTTGAATGGACTGTCCTTGTCCTGCTCATCTGTATATCAGTGTGAATGGGCTGTCCTTGTCTTGTTCCTCTGTATATCAGTTTGAATGGGCTGTCCTTGTCCTGCTCCTCTGTATATCAGTTTGAATGGGCTGTCCTTGTCCTGATCCTCGGTATATCAGTGTGAATGGGCTGTCCTTGTCCTGCTCCTCTGTATATCAGTGTGAATGGGCTGTCCTTGTCCTGCTCCTCTGAATATCAGTTTGAATGGGCTGTCCTTGTCTTGTTCCTCTGTATGTCAGTTTGAATGGGCTGTCCTTGTCCTGCTCGTCTGTATATCAGTGTGAATGGGCTGTCCTTGTCTTGTTCCTCTGTATATCAGTGTGAATGGGCTGTCCTTGTCTTGTTCCTCTGTATATCAGTGTGAATGGGCTGTCCTTGTATTGCTCCTCTGTATATCAGTTTGAATGGGCTGTCCTTGTCTTGTTCCTCTGTATATCAGTTTGAATGGGATGTCCTTAACCTGCTCCTCTGTATATCAGTGTGAATTGGCTGTCCTTTTTCCTGCTCCTCTGTATATCAGTGTGAATGGGCTGTCCTTGTCTTGTTCCTCTGTATGTCAGTTTGAATGGTCTGTCCTTGTCTTGTTGCTCTGTATATCAGTGTGTTAGGGCTGTCCTTGTCTTGCTCCTCTGTATATCAGTTTGAATGGGCTGTCCTTGTCTTGCTCCTCTGAATCAGTTTGAATGGACTGTCCTTGTCCTGCTCATCTGTATATCAGTGTGAATGGGCTGTCCTTGTCCTGCTCTTCTGTATCTAATTTTGAATGGGCTGTCCTTGTCCTGCTCCTTTGTATATCAGTTTGAATGGGCTGTCCTTGTCTTGTTCCTCTGTATGTCAGTTTGAATGGGCTGTCCTTGTCCTGCTCCTCTGTATATCAGTTTGAATGGACTGTCCTTGTCCTGATTCTCTGTATATCAGTTTGAATGGGCTGTCCTTGTCATGCTCCTCTGTATATCAGTGTGAATGGGCTGTCCTTGTTGAATTTTCCATGTTGTCTATACTAAAAGGGCAATTTAATATAACAGGCTTTTAAAATTCAATATTGTTGCACAATTTCTACTTAAAATATCAAAAGGGCACTTTTCATGAATTGAACCAAATGTATAATTGTTTTTTGTCCTTGTTCCACAGCCTGGAGAAGACTGATGGAAATGTGTCCTTGTTTCTCTATACAGCCTGGAGAAGACTGATGGAAATGTGTCCTTGTTTCTCTATACAGCCTGGAGAAGACTGATGGACATGTGTCCTTGTTCCTCTATACAGCCTGGAGAAGACTGATGGAAATGTGTCCTTGTTTCTCTCCATAGCCTGGAGAAGACTGATGGAAATGTGTCCTTGTTTCTCTATGCAGCCTGGAGAAGACTGATGGAAATGTGTCCTTGTTTCTCTATGCAGCCTGGAGAAGACTGATGGAAATGTGTCCTTGTTTCTCTCCACAGCCTGGAGAAGACTGATGGAAATGTGTCCTTGTTCCTCTATACAGCCTGGAGAAGACTGATGGACATGTGTCCTTGTTCCTCTATACAGCCTGGAGAAGACTGATGGAAATGTGTCCTTGTTTCTCTCCATAGCCTGGAGAAGACTGATGGAAATGTGTCCTTGTTTCTCTCCATAGCCTGGAGAAGACTGATGGAAATGTGTCCTTTGTTCCTTGTTCCTTGTTTTTCTATACAGCCTGGATGTGTGAACACAACAGAAGCCGACATCAAGAAGTCCTCAAGGATGAAGCAGCCTCATAAAACAAGAAAGGTATGGATTGTCATATGTACTGTAATATCTACGGTAATATCTACTGTAATATGGACTGTAATATCTACGGTAATATGGACTGTAATATGTACTGTAATATCTACTGTTATATCTACTGTAATACTGTAATTGATGTAGCTAATGTATAGGTTTTACTTTACGGGAGTCTTTGAGCTGGCCGTGTAGACACATGACTAGAAGACTATTATTGAATGGTTCAGTTGAAGAGAGAATGAGAAGAGAGAGAGGATGTGGTGACAGCAGTGACAGAGAGAGAGAGAGAGAGAGAGAGAGAGAGAGAGAGGATGTGGGGACAGCAGTGACAGAGAGAGATAGAGAGGATGTGGCGACAGCAGTGACAGAGAGAGATAGAGAGGATGTGGCGACAGCAGCGATAGAGAGAGAGAGAGGATGTGGAGACAGCAGTGACAGAGAGAGATAGAGAGGATGTGGCGACAGCAGTGATAGAGAGAGAGAGAGGATGTGGCGACAGCAGTGACAGAGAGAGGGGATGTGGCGACAGCAGTGACAGAGAGAGAGGATGTGGCGACAGCAGTGACAGAGAGAGAGAATGTGGCGACAGCAGTGACAGAGAGAGATAGAGAGGATGTGGCGACAGCAGTGATAGAGAGAGAGAGAGGATGTGGAGACAGCAGTGACAGAGAGAGATAGAGAGGATGTGGCGACAGCAGTGACAGAGAGAGAGGATGTGGTGACAGCAGTGACAGAGAGAGAGAGAGAGTGAGAGAGGATGTGGGGACAGCAGTGACAGAGAGAGATAGAGAGGATGTGGCGACAGCAGCGATAGAGAGAGAGAGAGGATGTGGAGACAGCAGTGACAGAGAGAGATAGAGAGGATGTGGCGACAGCAGTGATAGAGAGAGAGAGAGGATGTGGCGACAGCAGTGACAGAGAGAGGGGATGTGGCGACAGCAGTGACAGAGAGAGAGGATGTGGCGACAGCAGTGACAGAGAGAGAGAATGTGGCGACAGCAGTGACAGAGAGAGATAGAGAGGATGTGGCGACAGCAGTGATAGAGAGAGAGAGAGGATGTGGAGACAGCAGTGACAGAGAGAGATAGAGAGGATGTGGCGACAGCAGTGACAGAGAGAGAGGATGTGGTGACAGCAGTGACAGAGAGAGAGAGAGAGTGAGAGAGGATGTGGGGACAGCAGTGACAGAGAGAGATAGAGAGGATGTGGCGACAGCAGTGACAGAGAGAGATAGAGAGGATGTGGCGACAGCAGTGATAGAGAGAGAGAGAGGATGTGGAGACAGCAGTGACAGAGAGAGATAGAGAGGATGTGGCGACAGCAGTGACAGAGAGAGAGGATGTGGCGACAGCAGTGACAGAGAGAGAGGATGTGGCGACAGCAGTGACAGAGAGAGAGGATGTGGCGACAGCAGTGACAGAGAGAGAGAATGTGGCGACAGCAGTGACAGAGAGAGATAGAGAGAGGATGTGGTGACAGCAGTGACGGAGAGAGATAGAGAGGATGTGGCGACAGCAGTGATAGAGAGAGAGAGAGGATGTGGAGACAGCAGTGACAGAGAGAAATAGAGAGGATGTGGCGACAGCAGTGACAGAGAGAGAGGATGTGGCGACAGCAGTGACAGAGAGAGAGGATGTGGCGACAGCAGTGACAGAGAGAGATAGAGAGAGGATGTGGCGACAGCAGTGACAGAGAGAGAGGATGTGGCGACAGCAGTGACAGAGAGAGAGAGGATGTCCTGCTCCTCTGTATGTCAGTTTGAATGGGCTGTCCTTGTCCTGCTCCTCTGTATATCAGTGTGAATGAGCTGTCCTTGTCTTGTTCCTCTGTATCAGTTTGAATGTGCTGTCCTTGTCCTGCTCCTCTGTATATCAGTGTGAATGGGCTGTCCTTGTCTTGTTCCTCTGTATATCAGTGTGAATGGGCTGTCCTTGTCTTGTTCCTCTGTATATCAGTGTGAATGGGCTGTCCTTGTCTTTTTCCTCTGTATATCAGTGTGAATGGGCTGTCCTTGTATTGCTCCTCTGTATATCAGTTTGAATGGGCTGTCCTTGTCCTGCTCCTCTGTATATCAGTCTGAATGGGCTGTCCTTGTCTTGCTCCTCTGTATATCAGTGTGAATGGGCTGTCCTTGTCTTGCTCCTCTGAATCAGTTTGAATGGACTGTCCTTGTCCTGCTCATCTGTATATCAGTGTGAATGGGCTGTCCTTGTCTTGTTCCTCTGTATATCAGTTTGAATGGGCTGTCCTTGTCCTGCTCCTCTGTATATCAGTTTGAATGGGCTGTCCTTGTCCTGATCCTCGGTATATCAGTGTGAATGGGCTGTCCTTGTCCTGCTCCTCTGTATATCAGTGTGAATGGGCTGTCCTTGTCCTGCTCCTCTGAATATCAGTTTGAATGGGCTGTCCTTGTCTTGTTCCTCTGTATGTCAGTTTGAATGGGCTGTCCTTGTCCTGCTCGTCTGTATATCAGTGTGAATGGGCTGTCCTTGTCTTGTTCCTCTGTATATCAGTGTGAATGGGCTGTCCTTGTCTTGTTCCTCTGTATATCAGTGTGAATGGGCTGTCCTTGTATTGCTCCTCTGTATATCAGTTTGAATGGGCTGTCCTTGTCTTGTTCCTCCGTATATCAGTTTGAATGGGATGTCCTTAACCTGCTCCTCTGTATATCAGTGTGAATTGGCTGTCCTTTTTCCTGCTCCTCTGTATATCAGTGTGAATGGGCTGTCCTTGTCTTGTTCCTCTGTATGTCAGTTTGAATGGTCTGTCCTTGTCTTGTTGCTCTGTATATCAGTGTGTTAGGGCTGTCCTTGTCTTGCTCCTCTGTATATCAGTTTGAATGGGCTGTCCTTGTCTTGCTCCTCTGAATCAGTTTGAATGGACTGTCCTTGTCCTGCTCATCTGTATATCAGTGTGAATGGGCTGTCCTTGTCCTGCTCTTCTGTATCTAATTTTGAATGGGCTGTCCTTGTCCTGCTCCTTTGTATATCAGTTTGAATGGGCTGTCCTTGTCTTGTTCCTCTGTATGTCAGTTTGAATGGGCTGTCCTTGTCCTGCTCCTCTGTATATCAGTGTGAATGGGCTGTCCTTGTCTTGCTCCTCTGTATGTCAGTGTGAATGGGCTGTCCTTGTCCTGCTCTGTATATCAGTTTGAATGGGCTGTCCATGTTCTGCTCCTCTGTATATCAGTGTGAATGGGCTGTCCTTGTCCTGCTCCTCTGTATATCAGTTTGAATGGGCTGTCCTTGTCCTGCTCCTCTGTATATCAGTTTGAATGGGCTGTCCTTGTCTTGTTCCTCTGTATGTCAGTTTGAATGGGCTGTCCTTGTCCTGCTCCTCTGTATATCAGTGTGAATGGGCTGTCCTTGTCTTGTTCCTCTGTATATCAGTGTGAATGGGCTGTCCTTGTCTTGCTCCTCTGTATATCAGTGTGAATGGGCTGTTCTTGTCCTGCTCCTCTGTATATCAGTGTGAATGGGCTGTCCTTGTCCTGCTCCTCTGTATATCAGTGTGAATGGGCTGTCCTTGTCCTGCTCCTCTGTATATCAGTTTGAATGGGCTGTCCTTGTCCTGCTCCTCTGTATATCAGTTTGAATGGGCTGTCCTTGTCTTGTTCCTCTGTATATCAGTGTGAATGGGCTGTCCTTGTCCTGCTCCTCTGTATATCAGTTTGAATGGGCTGTCCTTGTCTTGTTCCTCTGTATGTCAGTGTGAATGGGCTGTCCTTGTCTTGCTTCTCTGTATATCAGTGTGAATGGGCTGTCCTTGTCTTGCTCCTCTGTATATCAGTGTGAATGGGCTGTCCTTGTCCTGCTCCTCTGTATATCAGTGTGAATCGGCTCTTCTCTCTCTGTGTGTGCGTCTGAGTGATGTTCTCCTCCAGTCTGTGTACGGCCTCCAGAACGACATCCGGAGCCACACCCCCGTTCCAGAGGTCAAAGGTCCCACGGAGGAGGAGATACGTGACCAGGTAACGTCTTCAATTCAAGGGCAAGTTACAAAGGAGGTTTCTTCTAGGGCGGATGTAAACATATATCCTTCAAAATGCAATGACATGTCACTCAGTGTTTACTGGTAGATTTCACCATTTAACAATCATTTTATATAACAGAATGGTTGTTAGCTTGACTATATCATGCTATCTGACAGAATGGTGGTTAACATGACTGGTTATCTGACAGAATGGTCGTTAGCTTGACTGGTTATCTGACAGAATGGTCGTTAGCTTGACTGGTTATCTGACAGAATGGTCGTTAGCTTGACTGGTTATCTGACAGAATGGGTGTTAGCTTGACTGATTATCTGACAGAATGGTGGTTAACTTGACTGGCTATCTGACAGAATGGGTGTTAGCTTGACTGGTTATCTGACAGAATGGATGTTAGCTTGACTGGTTATCTGACAGAATGGTCGTTAGCTTGATTGGTTATCTGACAGAATGGTCGTTAGCTTGACTGGTTATGTGACAGAATGGGAATTAGCTTGACTGGTTATGTGACAGAATGGTCGTTAGCTTGACTGGTTATCTGACAGAATGGTCTTTATCTTGACTGGTTATCTGACAGAATAGGAATTAGCTTGACTGGCTATCTGACAGAATAGGGATTAGCTTGACTGGCTATCTGACAGAATGGGGATTAGCTTGACTGGTTATCTGACAGAATGGTCGTCAGCTTGACTGGTTATCTGACAGAATGAGTGTTAGCTTGACTGGTTATCTGACAGAATGGACATTAGCTTGACTGGTTATCTGACAGAATGAGTGTTAGCTTGACTGGTTATCTGACAGAATGGACATTAGCTTGACTGGTTATCTGACAGAATGGCCATTAGCTTGACTGGTTATCTGACAGAATGGCCATTAGCTTGACTGGTTATCTGACAGAATGGGTTTTAGCTTGACTGGTTATCTGACAGAATGGTCATTAACTTGACTGGTTATCTGACAGAATGGGTATTAGCTTGACTATATCATGCTATCTGACAGAATAATCGTTAGCTTGACTGGTTATCTGACAGAATGGTCATTAGCATGACTGCTTATCTGACAGAATGGGTTTTAGCTTGACTGGTTATCTGACAGAATGGTCATTAACTTGACTGGTTATCTGACAGAATGGGTATTAGCTTGACTATATCATGCTATCTGACAGAATGGGAGTTAGCTTGACTGGTTATCTGACAGAATGGACGTTAGCTTGACTGGTTATGTGACAGAATGGTCGTTAGCTTGACTGGTTATCTGACAGAATGGATGTTAGCTTGACTGGTTATCTGACAGAATGGTCGTTAGCTTGATTGGTTATCTGACAGAATGGTCGTTAGCTTGATTGGTTATCTGACAGAATGGGAGTTAGCTTGACTGGTTATCTGACAGAATGGACATTAGCTTGACTGGTTATGTGACAGAATGGTCGTTAGCTTGACTGGCTATCTGACAGAATGGAAATTAGCTTGACTGGTTATCTGACAGAATGGTCGTTAGCTTTATGGTTATCTGACAGAATGGTAGTTATCTTGACTGGTTATCTGACAGAATGGTCATTATCTTGACTGGTTATCTGACAGAATGGTATTTATCTTGACTGGTTATCTGACAGAATGGTATTTAGCTTGACTGGTTATCTGACAGAATGGTCGTTAGCTTGACTGGTTATCTGACAGAATGGTCGTTAGCTTGACTGGTTATCTGACAGAATGGGAGGTAGCTTGACTGGTTATCTGACAGAATGGGGATTAGCTTGACTGGGTATCTGACAGAATGGGCGTTAGCTTGACTATATCATGCTATCTGACAGAATGGGGGTTAGCTTGACTGGTTATTTGACAGAATGGTAATTGGCATGACTGGTTATCTGACAGAATGGGAGGTAGCTTGACTGGTTATCTGACAGAATGGGGATTATCATGACTGGTTAACGGACAGAATGGTCGTTAGCTTGACTGGTTATTTGACAGAATGGTCATTAGCATGACTATATCATGCTATCTGACAGAATTGGAGTTAGCTTGACTGGTTATCTGACAGAATGATCATTAGCATGACTGGTTATCTGACAGAATGGTCGTTAGCCTGACTGGTTATCTGACAGAATGGGTGTTAGCTTGACTGATTATCTGACAGATGGGAATTAGCTTTACTGGTTATCTGACAGAATGGGAATTTGCTTGACTGGTTATCTGACAGAATGGGTATTAGCTTGACTATATCATGCTATCTGACAGAATGGGAGTTAGCTTGACTGGTTATCTGACAGAATGGGTAATAACTTGACTGGTTATCTGACAGAATGGTCGTTAGCTTGACTGGTTATCTGACAGAATGGTCGTTAACTTGATTGGTTATCTGACAGAGCAGCATGCCATCACATTGGCACCTTCTCCTTTCAGATTCAACATTGGCAAGCCCAACTGGACAGGCATCGGTTAAAAATGTCCAAAGTGGCAGAAAGGTAGGTTGTTTTCTTGTAATGCAACACACACACACACACACACACACACACACACACACACACACACACACACACACACACACACACACACACACACACACACACACACACACACACACACACACACACACACACACACACACACACACACACACACACACACACACACACCTTTATGCATATTTTCAGATTATTCATGCAACCTTTTTCCGAAGTAAATTGGAAACGGCAAATGCTTCCGTAGTGAAACTGACCTTCCCTTGTTGGCCTCTGACAGGACTTCATGCAGTTCCTATCCTGTTATTGGAGTACTGTCTGAAAACAGACTGGTAGTCAAGGCTGTTATTGGAGTAGTCAAGGCTGTTGTTGGAGTACTGTCTGAAAACAGACTGGAAGTCAAGGCTGTTATTGGAGTAGTCAAGGCATTTATTGGAGTAGTCAAGGCTGTTATTGGAGTACTGTCTGAAAACAGACTGGTTGTCAAGGCTGTTATTGAAGTACTGTCTGAAAACAGACTGGTAGTCAAGGCTGTTATTGGCGTACTGTCTGAAAACAGACTGGTAGTCAAGGCTGTTATTGGAGTACTGTCTGAAAACAGACTGGTAGTCAAGGCTGTTATTGGAGTAGTCAAGGCTGTTATTGGAGTAGTCAAGGCTGTTAATTATGGCATCATTGTTTCACACTAACCTTTCCAGTATAGTTCTATTGTACGTATTGTAAGTGAGCAGTGTGATTGTTGTTCTCCCTATGCAGCTTGCTGAGCTACACAGAGCAGTATGTGGAGTATGAACCCTTCTTCACCTCACCAGAGCCCTCCAACCCCTGGATCTCTGACGACACCATCGTCTGGGAACTGGAGAACAGGTGGGTTTACCCTCAGTCTATCCTTCTTTATCTCTGTCAGAGTTACTGGAGAACAGGTGGGTTTACACTCAGTCTATCCTTCTTTCTCTCTGTCAGAGTTACTGGAGAACAGGTGGGTTTACACTCAGTCTATCCTTCTTTCTCTCTGTCAGAGTTATTGGAGACCAGGTGGGTTTACCCTCAGTCTATCCTTCTTTCTCTCTGTCAGAGTTACTGGAGACCAGGTGGGTTTACCCTCAGTCTATCCTTCTTTCTCTCTGTCAAGAGTTACTGTAGACCAGGTGGGTTTACCCTCAGTCTATCCTTCTTTCTCTCTGTCAGAGTTACTGGAGACCAGGTGGGTTTACCCTCAGTCTATCCTTCTTTCTCTCTGTCAGAGTTACTGTAGACCAGGTGGGTTTACCCTCAGTCTATCCTTCTTTCTCTCTGTCAAGAGTTACTGGAGACCAGGTGGGTTTACCCTCAGTCTATCCTTCTTTCTCTCTGTCAGAGTTACTGTAGACCAGGTGTGTTTACCCTCAGTCTATACTTCTTTCTCTCTGTCAAGAGTTACTGGAGACCAGGTGGGTTTACCTTCAGTCTATCCTTCTTTCTCTATGTCAGAGTTACTGGAGACCAGGTGGGTTTACCCTCAGTCTATCCTTCTTTCTCTCTGTCAAGAGTTACTGGAGACCAGGTGGGTTTACCCTCAGTCTATCCTTCTTTCTCTCTGTCAAAAGTTACTGTAGACCAGGTGGGTTTACCCATAGACTGGAGAGCTCTCATTCCACTTTCTGGCGCCTTCTCAGAGCCAATGGAAGCCTTAGAAAATGTCACGTTACAGCAGAGATGCTGTATTTTTGATAGAGATGCCCTAGTAGGAGAACAAATTGTCAGACCGGGCACTTCCTGTATAGAATCTTCTCAGGTTTTGGCCTACCATATAAGTTCTGTTATACTCACAGACACCAATGGTTCAGATGGACTATATATTTAACCATTGATCAGGTTCAGATGGACTATATATTTAACCATTGATCAAGTTCAGAGGGACTATATATTTAAGCATTGGATGGTTCAGATGGACTATATATTTAACCATTGGATGGTTCAGATGGACTATATATTTAACCATTGATCAGGTTCAGATGGACTATATATTTAACCATTGATCAGGTTCAAATGGACTATATATTTAACCATTGATCAGGTTCAGATGGACTATATATTTAACCATTGATCAGGTTCAGATGGACTATATATTTAACCATTGATCAGGTTCAGATGGACTATATATTTAACCATTGGATGGTTCAGATGGACTATATATTTAACCATTGATCAGGTTCAGATGGACTATATATTTAACCATTGATCAAGTTCAGATGGACTATATATTTAAGCATTGGATGGTTCAGATGGACTATATATTTAACCATTGGATGGTTCAGATGGACTATATATTTAACCATTGATCAGGTTCAGATGGACTATATATTTAACCATTTATCAGGTTCAGATGGACTATATATTTAACCATTTATCAGGTTCAGATGGACTATATATTTAACCATTGATCAATTTCAGATGGACTATATATTTAACCATTGGTTGGTTCAGATGGACTATATATTTAACCATTGATCAGGTTCAGATGGACTATATATTTAACCATTGATCAGGTTCAGATGGACTATATATTTAACCATTGATCAGGTTCAGATGGACTATATATTTAACCATTGGATGGTTCAGATGGACTATATATTTAACCATTGATCAGGTTCAGATGGACTATATATTTAACCATTGATCAGGTTCAAATGGACTATATATTTAACCATTGATCAGGTTCAGATGGACTATATATTTAACCATTGATCAGGTTCAGATGGACTATATATTTAACCATTGATCAGGTTCAGATGGACTATATATTTAACCATTGGATGGTTCAGATGGACTATATATTTATCCATTGGATGGTTCAGATGGACTATATATTTAACCATTGATCAGGTTCAGATGGACTATATATTTAACCATTGGAGGGTTCAGATGGACTATATATTTAACCATTGATCAGGTTCAGATGGACTATATATTTAACCATTGATCAATTTCAGATGGACTATATATTTAAGCATTGGATGGTTCAGATGGACTATATATTTAACCATTGGATGGTTCAGATGGACTATATATTTAACCATTGATCAGGTTCAGATGGACTATATATTTAACCATTGATCAGGTACAGATGGACTATATATTTAACCATTGATCAGGTTCAGATTGACTATATATTTAACCATTGGATGGTTCAGATGGACTATATATTTAACCATTTATCAGGTTCAGATAGACTATATATTTAAACATTGATCAATTTCAGATGGACTATATATTTAAGCATTGGATGGTTCAGACGGACTATATATTTAACCATTGGATGGTTCAGACGGACTATATATTTAACCATTGATCAGGTTCAGATGGACTATATATTTAACCATTGATCAGGTTCAGATGGACTATATATTTAACCATTGATCAGGTTCAGATGGACTATATATTTAACCATTGGATGGTTCAGAGGGACTATATATTTAACCATGATCAGGTTCAGATGGACTATATATTTAACCATTGATCAGGTTCAGATGGACTATATATTTAACCATTGATTAGGTTCAGATCGACTATATATTTAACCATTGGATGGTTCAGATGGACTATATATTTAACCATTGACCAGGTTCAGATGGACTATATATTTAACCATTGATCAGGTTCAGATGGACTATATATTTAACCATTGATCAGGTTCAGATCGACTATATATTTAACCATTGGATGGTTCAGATGGACTATATATTTAACAATTGATCAGGTTCAGATGGACTATATATTTAACCATTGATCAGGTTCAGATGGACTATATATTTAACCATTGAATGGTTCAGATGGACTATATATTTAACCATTGATCAGGTTCAGAAGGACTACATATTTAACCATTGATCAGGTTCAGATGGGCTATATATTTAACCATTGGATGGTTCAGATGGACTATATATTTAACCTCTTGGGGCTAGGTGGGACGCTAGCGTGCCACCCGTGGTGCACTCCATCAACAGCAGGTGCATTTCAAGAGCGGCAAATTTGAATCCAAATAAATGTCAAAATTCAAATTTTTCAAAAATACAACTATGTTACACCATTTGAAAGATAAACATCTCCTTAATCTAACCACGTTTTACGATTTCAAAAAGGTTTTACGGCGAAAGCATAAATTTAGAGTATGTTAGGACAGTACATTTACAAGAGTTGTGTGTAATGTTTTGTCAAGTCAAAGACAGGGTCACCAAAACCATAAAACCAGCTAAAACGATGCACTAACCTTTTACAATCTCCATCAGATGACACTCCTAGGACATTATGTTAGACAATGCATGCATTTTTAGTTCTATCAAGTTCATATTTACATCCAAAAACAGCGTTTTACTATGGCATTGATGTTGAGGAAATCGTTTCCCTCCAATAACCGGCAGTCAAGTCAGCGTCACAAATTAAATAATTAAAATTAGAAAACATTGGTAAAATATTATATTGTCATTTAAAGAATTATAGATTTACATCTCTTGAACTCAATCAACTTGCCAGATTTCAAAATAACCTTACTGGGAAATCACACTTTGCAATAATCTGAGCACTGCGCCCAGAAAAATACGCGTTGCGATACAGACTAGACGTCATGTTGGGGAGATCTAAAATCGAAAATACTATGTAAATAATCCATTACCTTTGATTCTCTTCATCAGATGTCACTTCCAGGTATCACAGGTCCATAACGAATGTAGTTTTGTTCAAAAAAGCTCATCATTTATGTCCAAAAATCTCCGTCTCGTTAGCACATGATGTAAGCCAGCCGGACTTCTCGTCATGAACGAGGGGAAAAAATATATTTCCGTTCGTTCAAACATGTCAAACGTTGTATAGCATAAATCATTAGGGCCTTTTTTAACCAGAACATGAATAATATTCAAGGTGGACGAATGCATACTCTTTTATAATGTATTGGAACGAGGGTACCCAACATGAACTAGCGCGCCAGGTGTCTAATGGGACATCAACGTTCCATGGCTCTTGTTCGGTCAGATCTCCCTCCAGAAGACTCAAAACACTTTGTAAAGGCTGGTGACATCTAGTGGAAGCAATAGGAAGTGCCAAAATATTCCTAAACCCCTGTATTTTTCAATGGGATAGGTTTAAAGTCAATACAACACATCAGGTATCCACTTCCTGTCAGAAAATGTCTCAGGGTTTTGCCTGCCAAATGAGTTCTGTTATACTCACAGACACCATTCAAACAGTTTTGGAAACTTTAGAGTGTTTTCTATCCATATATAATAAGTATATGCATATTCTAGTTACTGGGTAGGATTAGTAACCAGATTAAATCGGGTACATTTTTTTTATCCAGACGTGCAAATGCTGCCCCCTAGACCCAACAGGTTAACCATTTATCAGGTTCAGATGGACTATATATTTAACCATTGATCAGGTTCAGATGGACTATATATTTAACCATTGGATGGTTCAGAGGGACTATATATTTAACCATTGATCAGGTTCAGATGGACTATATATTTAACCATTGACCAGGTTCAGATGGACTATATATTTAACCATTGATCAGGATCAGATCGACTATATATTTAACCATTGGATGGTTCAGATGGACTATATATTTAACCATTGATCAGGTTCAGATGGACTATATATTTAACCATTGATCAGGATCAGATCGACTATATATTTAACCATTGGATGGTTCAGATGGACTATATATTTAACAATTGATCAGGTTCAGATGGACTATATATTTAACCATTGATCAGGTTCAGATGGACTATATATTTAACCATTGATCAGGTTCAGATGGACTAAATATTTAACCATTGGATGGTTCAGATGGACTATATATATTTAACCATTGGATGGTTCAGATGGACTATATATTTAACCATTGATCAGGTTCAGATGGACTATATATTTAACCATTGGATGGTTCAGAGGGACTATATATTTAACCATTGATCAGGTTCAGATGGACTATATATTTAACCATTGATCAGGTTCAGATGGACTATATATTTAACCATTGATTAGGTTCAGATGGACTATATATTTAACCATTGATTAGGTTCAGATCGACTATATATTTAACCATTGGATGGTTCAGATGGACTATATATTTAACCATTGGATGGTTCAGATGGACTATATATTTAACCATTTATCAGGTTCAGATGGACTATATATTTAACCATTGATCAATTTCAGATGGACTATATATTTAAGCATTGGATTGTTCAGATGGACTATATATTTAACCATTGGATGGTTCAGATGGACTATATATTTAACCATTGATCAGGTTCAGATGGACTATATATTTAACCATTGATCAGGTTCAGATGGACTATATATTTAACCATTGGATGGTTCAGATGGACTATATATTTAACCATTGATCAGGTTCAGATGGACTATATATTTAACCATTGATCAGGTTCAGATGGACTATATATTTAACCATTGATCAGGTTCAGATGGACTATATATTTAACCATTGGATGGTTCAGAGGGACTATATATTTAACCATTGATCAGGTTCAGATGGACTATATATTTAACCATTGATCAGGTTCAGATGGACTATATATTTAACCATTGATTAGTTTCAGATCGACTATATATTTAACCATTGGATGGTTCAGATCGACTATATATTTAACCATTGGATGGTTCAGATGGACTATATATTTAACCATTGACCAGGTTCAGATGGACTATATATTTAACCATTGATCAGGATCAGATCGACTATATATTTAACCATTGGATGGTTCAGATGGACTATATATTTAACCATTGATCAGGTTCAGATGGACTATATATTTAACCATTGATCAGGATCAGATCGACTATATATTTAACCATTGGATGGTTCAGATGGACTATATATTTAACAATTGATCAGGTTCAGATGGACTATATATTTAACCATTGATCAGGTTCAGATGGACTATATATTTAACCATTGATCAGGTTCAGATGGACTAAATATTTAACCATTGGATGGTTCAGATGGACTATATCTATTTAACCATTGGATGGTTCAGATGGACTATATATTTAACGATTGATCAGGTTCAGATGGACTATATATTTAACCATTGATCTGGATCAGATCGACTATATATTTAACCATTGGATGGTTCAGATGGACTATATATTTAACCATTGATCAGGTTCAGATGGACTATATATTTAACCATTGATCAGGATCAGATCGACTATATATTTAACCATTGATCAGGTTCAGATGGACTATATATTTAACCATTGATCAGGTTCAGATGGACTATATATTTAACCATTGATCAGATCGACTATATATTTAACCATTGGATGGTTCAGATGGACTATATATATTTAACCATTGATCAGGTTCAGATGGACTATATATTTAAACATTGGATGGTTCAGATGGACTATATATTTAACCATTGATCAGGTTCAGATGGACTATATATTTAACCATTGATCAGGTTCAGATGGACTATATATTTAACCATTGATCAGGTTCAGATGGACTATATATTTAACCATTGGATGGTTCAGAGGGACTATATATTTAACCATTGATCAGGTTCAGATGGACTATATATTTAACCATTGATCAGGTTCAGATGGACTATATATTTAACCATTGATTAGGTTCAGATCGACTATAAATTTAACCATTGGATGGTTCAGATGGACTATATATATTTAACCATTGGATGGTTCAGATGGACTATATATTTAACCATTGATCAGTTTCAGATGGACTATATATTTAACCATTGGATGGTTCAGATGGACAATATATTTAACATTTGATCATGTTCAGATGGACAATATATTTAACCATTGAATGGTTCTGATGGACTATATATTTAACGATTGATCAGGTTCAGATGGACTATATATTTAACCATTGATCTGGATCAGATCGACTATATATTTAACCATTGGATGGTTCAGATGGACTATATATTTAACCATTGATCAGGTTCAGATGGACTATATATTTAACCATTGGATGGTTCAGATGGACAATATATTTAACATTTGATCATGTTCAGATGGACAATATATTTAACCATTGAATGGTTCTGATGGACTATATATTTAACGATTGATCAGGTTCAGATGGACTATATATTTAACCATTGATCTGGATCAGATCGACTATATATTTAACCATTGGATGGTTCAGATGGACTATATATTTAACCATTGATCAGGTTCAGATGGACTATATATTTAACCATTGATCAGGATCAGATCGACTATATATTTAACCATTGGATGGTTCAGATGGACTATATATTTAACAATTGATCAGGTTCAGATGGACTATATATTTAACCATTGATCAGGTTCAGATGGACTATATATTTAACCATTGATCAGGTTCAGATGGACTAAATATTTAACCATTGGATGGTTCAGATGGACTATATATATTTAACCATTGGATGGTTCAGATGGACTATATATTTAACCATTGATCAGGTTCAGATGGACTATATATTTAACCATTGGATGGTTCAGAGGGACTATATATTTAACCATTGATCAGGTTCAGATGGACTATATATTTAACCATTGATCAGGTTCAGATGGACTATATATTTAACCATTGATTAGGTTCAGATGGACTATATATTTAACCATTGATTAGGTTCAGATCGACTATATATTTAACCATTGGATGGTTCAGATGGACTATATATTTAACCATTGGATGGTTCAGATGGACTATATATTTAACCATTTATCAGGTTCAGATGGACTATATATTTAACCATTGATCAATTTCAGATGGACTATATATTTAAGCATTGGATTGTTCAGATGGACTATATATTTAACCATTGGATGGTTCAGATGGACTATATATTTAACCATTGATCAGGTTCAGATGGACTATATATTTAACCATTGATCAGGTTCAGATGGACTATATATTTAACCATTGGATGGTTCAGATGGACTATATATTTAACCATTGATCAGGTTCAGATGGACTATATATTTAACCATTGATCAGGTTCAGATGGACTATATATTTAACCATTGATCAGGTTCAGATGGACTATATATTTAACCATTGGATGGTTCAGAGGGACTATATATTTAACCATTGATCAGGTTCAGATGGACTATATATTTAACCATTGATCAGGTTCAGATGGACTATATATTTAACCATTGATTAGTTTCAGATCGACTATATATTTAACCATTGGATGGTTCAGATCGACTATATATTTAACCATTGGATGGTTCAGATGGACTATATATTTAACCATTGACCAGGTTCAGATGGACTATATATTTAACCATTGATCAGGATCAGATCGACTATATATTTAACCATTGGATGGTTCAGATGGACTATATATTTAACCATTGATCAGGTTCAGATGGACTATATATTTAACCATTGATCAGGATCAGATCGACTATATATTTAACCATTGGATGGTTCAGATGGACTATATATTTAACAATTGATCAGGTTCAGATGGACTATATATTTAACCATTGATCAGGTTCAGATGGACTATATATTTAACCATTGATCAGGTTCAGATGGACTAAATATTTAACCATTGGATGGTTCAGATGGACTATATCTATTTAACCATTGGATGGTTCAGATGGACTATATATTTAACGATTGATCAGGTTCAGATGGACTATATATTTAACCATTGATCTGGATCAGATCGACTATATATTTAACCATTGGATGGTTCAGATGGACTATATATTTAACCATTGATCAGGTTCAGATGGACTATATATTTAACCATTGATCAGGATCAGATCGACTATATATTTAACCATTGATCAGGTTCAGATGGACTATATATTTAACCATTGATCAGGTTCAGATGGACTATATATTTAACCATTGATCAGATCGACTATATATTTAACCATTGGATGGTTCAGATGGACTATATATATTTAACCATTGATCAGGTTCAGATGGACTATATATTTAACCATTGGATGGTTCAGATGGACTATATATTTAACCATTGATCAGGTTCAGATGGACTATATATTTAACCATTGATCAGGTTCAGATGGACTATATATTTAACCATTGATCAGGTTCAGATGGACTATATATTTAACCATTGGATGGTTCAGAGGGACTATATATTTAACCATTGATCAGGTTCAGATGGACTATATATTTAACCATTGATCAGGTTCAGATGGACTATATATTTAACCATTGATTAGGTTCAGATCGACTATAAATTTAACCATTGGATGGTTCAGATGGACTATATATATTTAACCATTGGATGGTTCAGATGGACTATATATTTAACCATTGATCAGTTTCAGATGGACTATATATTTAACCATTGGATGGTTCAGATGGACAATATATTTAACATTTGATCATGTTCAGATGGACAATATATTTAACCATTGAATGGTTCTGATGGACTATATATTTAACGATTGATCAGGTTCAGATGGACTATATATTTAACCATTGATCTGGATCAGATCGACTATATATTTAACCATTGGATGGTTCAGATGGACTATATATTTAACCATTGATCAGGTTCAGATGGACTATATATTTAACCATTGGATGGTTCAGATGGACAATATATTTAACATTTGATCATGTTCAGATGGACAATATATTTAACCATTGAATGGTTCTGATGGACTATATATTTAACGATTGATCAGGTTCAGATGGACTATATATTTAACCATTGATCTGGATCAGATCGACTATATATTTAACCATTGGATGGTTCAGATGGACTATATATTTAACCATTGATCAGGTTCAGATGGACTATATATTTAACCATTGATCAGGATCAGATCGACTATATATTTAACCATTGGATGGTTCAGATGGACTATATATTTAACCATTGATCAGGTTCAGATGGACTATATATTTAACCATTGATCAGATCGACTATATATTTAACCATTGGATGGTTCAGATGGACTATATATATTTAACCATTGATCAGGTTCAGATGGACTATATATTTAACCATTGGATGGTTCAGATGGACTATATATTTAACCATTGGATGGTTCAGATGGACTATATATTTAACCATTGATCAGGTTCAGATGGACTATATATTTAACCATTGATCAGGTTCAGATGGACTATATATTTAACCATTGATCAGGTTCAGATGGACTATATATTTAACCATTGATCAGGTTCAGATGGACTATATATTTAACCATTGGATGGTTCAGAGGGACTATATATTTAACCATTGATCAGGTTCAGATGGACTATATATTTAACCATTGATCAGGTTCAGATGGACTATATATTTAACCATTGATTAGGTTCAGATCGACTATAAATTTAACCATTGGATGGTTCAGATCGACTATATATTTAACCATTGGATGGTTCAGATGGACTATATATTTAACCATTGACCAGGTTCAGATGGACTATATATTTAACCATTGATCAGGATCAGATCGACTATATATTTAACCATTGGATGGTTCAGATGGACTATATATTTAACCATTGATCAGGTTCAGATGGACTATATATTTAACCATTGATCAGGATCAGATCGACTATATATTTAACCATTGGATGGTTCAGATGGACTATATATTTAACAATTGATCAGGTTCAGATGGACTATATATTTAACCATTGATCAGGTTCAGATGGACTGTATATTTAACCATTGATCAGGTTCAGATGGACTAAATATTTAACCATTGGATGGTTCAGATGGACTATATATATTTAACCATTGGATGGATCAGATGGACTATATATTTAACCATTGATCAGTTTCAGATGGACTATATATTTAACCATTGGATGGTTCAGATGGACAATATATTTAACATTTGATCATGTTCAGATGGACAATATATTTAACCATTGAATGGTTCAGATGGACTATATATTTAACCATTGATCAGGTTCAGATGGACTATATATTTAACCATTGATCTGGATCAGATCGACTATATATTTAACCATTGGATGGTTCAGATGGACTATATATTTAACCATTGATCAGGTTCAGATGGACTATATATTCAACCATTGATCAGGATCAGATCGACTATATATTTAACCATTGGATGGTTCAGATGGACTATATATTTAACCATTGATCAGGTTCAGATGGACTATATATTTAACCATTGATCAGGATCAGATCGACTATATATTTAACCATTGGATGGTTCAGATGGACTATATATTTAACAATTGATCAGGTTCAGATGGACTATATATTTAACCATTGATCAGGTTCAGATGGACTATATATTTAACCATTGATCAGGTTCAGATGGACTAAATATTTAACCATTGGATGGTTCAGATGGACTATATATATTTAACCATTGGTTGGTTCAGATGGACTATATATTTAACCATTGGATGGTTCAGATGGACTATATATTTAACCATTGATCAGTATCAGATGGACTATATATTTAACCATTGGATGGTTCAGATGGACTATATATTTAACCATTGGATGGTTCAGATGGACTATATATTTAACCATTGGATGGTTCAGATGGACTATATATTTAACCATTGACCAGGTTCAGATGGACTATATATTTAACCATTGATCAGGTTCAGATGGACTATATATTTAACCATTGATCAGGTTCAGATCGACTATATATTTAAACATTGGATGGTTCAGATGGACTATATATTTAACCTCTTGGGGCTAGGTGGGACGCTAGCGTGCCACCCGTGGTGCACTCCATCAACAGCAGGTGCATTTCAAGAGCGGCAAATTTGAATCCAAATAAATGTCAAAATTCAAATTTTTCAAAAATACAACTATGTTACACCATTTGAAAGATAAACATCTCCTTAATCTAACCACGTTTTACGATTTCAAAAAGGTTTTACGGCGAAAGCATAAATTTAGAGTATGTTAGGACAGTACATTTACAAGAGTTGTGTGTAATGTTTTGTCAAGTCAAAGACAGGGTCACCAAAACCATAAAACCAGCTAAAATGATGCACTAACCTTTTACAATCTCCATCAGATGACACTCCTAGGACATTATGTTAGACAATGCATGCATTTTTAGTTCTATCAAGTTCATATTTATATACAAAAACAGCGTTTTACTATGGCATTGATGGTGAGGAAATCGTTTCCCTCCAATAACCGGCAGTCAAGTCAGCGTCAGAAATTAAATAATTAAAATTAGAAAACATTGGTAAAATATTATATTGTCATTTAAAGAATTATAGATTTACATCTCTTGAACGCAATCAACTTGCCAGATTTAAAAATAACCTTACTGGGAAATCACACTTTGCAATAATCTGAGCACTGCGCCCAGAAAAATACGCGTTGCGATACAGACTAGACGTCATGTTGGGGAGATCTAAAATCGAAAATACTATGTAAATAATCCATTACCTTTGATTCTCTTCATCAGATGTCACTTCCAGGTATCACAGGTCCATAACGAATGTAGTTTTGTTCAAAAAAGCTCATCATTTATGTCCAAAAATCTCCGTCTCGTTAGCACATGATGTAAGCCAGCCGGACTTCTCGTCATGAACGAGGGGAAAAAATATATTTCCGTTCGTTCAAACATGTCAAACGTTGTATAGCATAAATCATTAGGGCCTTTTTTAACCAGAACATGAATAATATTCAAGGTGGACGAATGCATACTCTTTTATAACGTATTGGAACGAGGGTACCCAACATGAAGTAGCGCGCCAGGTGTCTAATGGGACATCACCGTTCCATGGCTCTTGTTCGGTCAGATCTCCCTCCAGAAGACTCAAAACACTTTGTAAAGGCTGGTGACATCTAGTGGAAGCAATAGGAAGTGCCAAAATATTCCTAAACCCCTGTGTTTTTCAATGGGATAGGTTTAAAGTCAATACAACACATCAGGTATCCACTTCCTGTCAGAAAATGTCTCAGGGTTTTGCCTGCCAAATGAGTTCTGTTATACTCACAGACACCATTCAAACAGTTTTGGAAACTTTAGAGTGTTTTCTATCCATATATAATAAGTATATGCATATTCTAGTTACTGGGTAGGATTAGTAACCAGATTAAATCGGGTACATTTTTTTTATCCAGACGTGCAAATGCTGCCCCCTAGACCCAACAGGTTAACAATTGATCAGGTTCAGATGGACTATATATTTAACCATTGATGAGGTTCAGATGGACTATATATTTAACCATTGATCAGGTTCAGATGGAATAAATATTTAACCATTGGATGGTTCAGATGGACTATATATTTAACCATTGGATGGTTCAGATGGACTATATATTTAACCATTGGATGGTTCAGATGGACAATATATTTAACATTTGATCAGGTTCAGATGGACTATAAATTTAACCATTGAATGGTACAGATGGACTATATATTTAACCATTGATCAGGTTCAGAAGGACTACATATTTAACCATTGATCAGGTTTAGATGGACTATATATTTAACCATTGGATGGTTCAGATGGACTATTTATTTAACCATTGATCAGGTTCAGATCGACTACATATTTAACCATTGATCAGGTTCATTTGGACTATATATTTAACCATTGATCAGGTTCAGATGGACTATATATTTAACCATTGGATGGTTCAGATGGACTATATATTTAACCATTGGATGGTTCAGATGGACAATATATTTAACATTTGATCAGGTTCAGATGGACTATATATTTAACCATTGAATGGTTCAGATGGACTATATATTTAACCATTGATCAGGTTCAGAAGGACTACATATTTAACCATTGATCAGGTTCAGATGGACTATATATTTAACCATTGGATGGTTCAGATGGACTATATATTTAACCATTTATCAGGTTCAGATGGACTATATATTTAACCATTGATCAATTTCAGATGGACTATATATTTAAGCATTGGATGGTTCAGATGGACTATATATTTAACCATTGGATGGTTCAGATGGACTATATATTTAACCATTGATCAGGTTCAGATGGACTATATATTTAACCATTGATCAGGTTCAGATGGACTATATATTTAACCATTGATCAGGTTCAGATGGACTATATATTTAACCATTGGATGGTTCAGATGGACGATATATTTAACATTTGATCAGGTTCAGATGGACTATATAGTTAACCATTGATCAGGTTCAGATGGACTATATATTTAACCATTGATCAATTTCAGATGGACTATATATTTAAGCATTGGATGGTTCAGATGGACTATATATTTAACCATTGGATGGTTCAGATGGACTATATATTTAACCATTTATCAGGTTCAGAAGGACTACATATTTAACCATTGATCAGGTTCAGATGGACTATATATTTAACCATTGGATGGTTCAGATGGACTATATATTTAACCATTAGATGGTTCAGATGGACTATATATTTATCCATTGATCAGGTTCAGATCGACTACATATTTAACCATTGATCAGGTTCAGGTGGACTATATATTGTTTGTTAGATACATTTTAGACTACAAATGCTATGATCGTATGCTATCCATTTGTTTGTCTTTTTGTATGTTCTTTGTATGCCATTTTTTTTTATATTTGAGTTAACCAATGATATTAGGCCATACTTGGCCATGATTACAAACACCTGTGTGTCTCTTGACACTATATAAATGACTCATCTCGCAGTGTTTGATGATACCCTGATGAAGACAGCTTCGCTGTCGAAACGTTGGTGATTAAATTTTTGCATCTGAGCTCTTAGAGTGTGCGGCTTTCCTTTATTTTCTAGAGGACTATATATTTAACCATTGATCAGGTTCAGATGGACTATATATTTAACCATTGGATGGTTCAGAGGGACTATATATTTAACCATTGGATGGTTCAGAGGGACTATATATTTAACCATTGATCAGGTTCAGATGGACTATATATTTAACCATTGGATGGTTTAGATGGACTATATATTTAACCATTGGATGGTTCAGATGGACTATATATTTAACCATTGACCAGGTTCAGATGGACTATATATTTAACCATTGATCAGGTTCAGATGGACTATATATTTAACCATTGATCAGGTTCAGATGGACTATATATTTAACCATTGGATGGTTCAGATGGACTATATATTTAACAATTGATCAGGTTCAGATGGACTATATATTTAACCATTGATCAGGTTCAGATGGACTATATATTTTACTATTGATCAGGTTCAGATGGAATAAATATTTAACAATTGGATGGTTCAGATGGACTATATATTTAACCATTGGATGGTTCAGATGGACTAAATATTTAACCATTGGATGGTTCAGATGGACTATATATTTAACCATTGATCAGTTTCAGATGGACTATATATTTAACCATTGGATGGTTCAGATGGACAATATATTTAACATTTGATCAGGTTCAGATGGACTATATATTTACCCATTGAAGGGTTCAGATGGACTATATATTTAACCATTGATCAGGTTCAGAAGGACTACATATTTAACCATTGATCAGGTTCAGATGGACTATATATTTAACCATTGGATGGTTCAGATGGACTATATATTTAACCATTTATCAGGTTCAGATGGACTATATATTTAACCATTGATCAATTTCAGATGGACTATATATTTAAGCATTGGATGGTTCAGATGGACTATATATTTAACCATTGGATGGTTCAGATGGACTATATATTTAACCATTGATCAGGTTCAGATGGACTATATATTTAACCATTGGATGGTTCAGATGGACAATATATTTAAACATTGATCAGGTTCAGATGGACTATATATTTAACCATTGGATGGTTTAGATGGACTATATATTTAACCATTGGATGGTTCAGATGGACTATATATTTAACCATTGATCAGGTTCAGATGGAATATATATTTAACCATTGGATGGTTCAGATGGACAATATATTTAACCATTGATCAGGTTCAGATGGACTATATATTTAACCATTGGATGGTTTAGATGGACTATATATTTAACCATTGGATGGTTCAGATGGACTATACATTTAACAATTGGATGGTTCAGATGGACTATATATTTAACCATTGGATGGTTCAGATGGACTATATATTTAACCATTGGATGGTTCAGATGGACTATATATTTAACCATTGATCAGGTTCAGATGGACTATATATTTAACCATTGATCAGGTTCAGATGGACTATATATTTAACCATTGATTAGGTTCAGATCGACTATATATTTAACCATTGGATGGTTCAGATCGACTATATATTTAACCATTGGATGGTTCAGATGGACTATATATTTAACCATTGACCAGGTTCAGATGGACTATATATTTAACCATTGATCAGGTTCAGATGGACTATATATTTAACCATTGATCAGGTTCAGATCGACTATATATTTAACCATTGGATGGTTCAGATGGACTATATATTTAACAATTGATCAGGTTCAGATGGACTATATATTTAACCATTGATCAGGTTCAGATGGACTATATATTTAACCATTGATCAGGTTCAGATGGAATAAATATTTAACAATTGGATGGTTCAGATGGACTATATATTTAACCATTGGATGGTTCAGATGGACTATATATTTAACCATTGGATGGTTCAGATGGACTATATATTTAACCATTGATCAGTTTCAGATGGACTATATATTTAACCATTGGATGGTTCAGATGGACAATATATTTAACATTTGATCAGGTTCAGATGGACTATATATTTAACCATTGAATGGTTCAGATGGACTATATATTTAACCATTGATCAGGTTCAGAAGGACTACATATTTAACCATTGATCAGGTTCAGATGGACTATATATTTAACCATTGATCAGGTTCAGATGGACTATATATTTAACCATTGATCAGGTTCAGATGGACTATATATTTAACCATTGGATGGTTCAGAGGGACTATATATTTAACCATTGATCAGGTTCAGATGGACTATATATTTAACCATTGGATGGTTCAGATGGACTATATATTTAACCATTGGATGGTTCAGATGGACTATATATTTAACAATTGGATGGTTCAGATGGACTATATATTTAACCATTGGATGGTTCAGATGGACTATATATTTAACCATTGGATGGTTCAGATGGACTATATATTTAACCATTGATCAGGTTCAGATGGACTATATATTTAACCATTGATCAGGTTCAGATGGACTATATATTTAACCATTGATTAGGTTCAGATCGACTATATATTTAACCATTGGATGGTTCAGATGGACTATATATTTAACCATTGGATGGTTCAGATGGACTATATATTTAACCATTGACCAGGTTCAGATGGACTATATATTTAACCATTGATCAGGTTCAGATCGACTATATATTTAACCATTGGATGGTTCAGATGGACTATATATTTAACAATTGATCAGGTTCAGATGGACTATATATTTAACCATTGATCAGGTTCAGATGGACTATATATTTAACCATTGATCAGGTTCAGATGGAATAAATATTTAACAATTGGATGGTTCAGATGGACTATATATTTAACCATTGGATGGTTCAGATGGACTATATATTTAACCATTGATCAGTTTCAGATGGACTATATATTTAACCATTGATTAGGTTCAGATCGACTATATATTTAACCATTGGATGGTTCAGATCGACTATATATTTAACCATTGGATGGTTCAGATGGACTATATATTTAACCATTGATCAGGTTCAGATGGAATAAATATTTAACAATTGGATGGTTCAGATGGACTATATATTTAACCATTGGATGGTTCAGATGGACAATATATTTAACATTTGATCAGGTTCAGATGGACTATATATTTAACCATTGAATGGTTCAGATGGACTATATATTTAACCATTGATCAGGTTCAGAAGGACTATATATTTAACCATTGATCAGGTTCAGATGGACTATATATTTAACCATTGGATGGTTCAGATGGACTATATATTTAACCATTTATCAGGTTCAGATGGACTATATATTTAACCATTGATCAATTTCAGATGGACTATATATTTAAGCATTGGATGGTTCAGATGGACTATATATTTAACCATTGGATGGTTCAGATGGACTATATATTTAACCATTGATCAGGTTCAGATGGACTATATATTTAACCATTGGATGGTTCAGATGGACAATATATTTAACCATTGATCAGGTTCAGATGGACTATATATTTAACCATTGATCAGGTTCAGATGGACTATATATTTAACCATTGGATGGTTTAGATGGACTATATATTTAACCATTGGATGGTTCAGATGGACTATATATTTAACAATTGGATGGTTCAGATGGACTATATATTTAACCATTGGATGGTTCAGATGGACTATATATTTAACCATTGGATGGTTCAGATGGACTATATATTTAACCATTGGATGGTTCAGATGGACTATATATTTAACCATTGATCAGGTTCAGATGGACTATATATTTAACCATTGATTAGGTTCAGATCGACTATATATTTAACCATTGGATGGTTCAGATCGACTATATATTTAACCATTGGATGGTTCAGATGGACTATATATTTAACCATTGATCAGGTTCAGATGGAATAAATATTTAACAATTGGATGGTTCAGATGGACTATATATTTAACCATTGGATGGTTCAGATGGACTATATATTTAACCATTGATCAGTTTCAGATGGACTATATATTCAACCATTGGATGGTTCAGATGGACAATATATTTAACATTTGATCAGGTTCAGATGGACTATATATTTAACCATTGAATGGTTCAGATGGACTATATATTTAACCATTGATCAGGTTCAGAAGGACTACATATTTAACCATTGATCAGGTTCAGATGGACTATATATTTAACCATTGGATTGTTCAGATGGACTATATATTTAACCATTTATCAGGTTCAGATGGACTATATATTTAACCATTGATCAATTTCAGATGGACTATATATTTAAGCATTGGATGGTTCAGATGGACTATATATTTAACCATTGGATGGTTCAGATGGACTATATATTTAACCATTGATCAGGTTCAGATGGACTATATATTTAACCATTGGATGGTTCAGATGGACAATATATTTAACCATTGATCAGGTTCAGATGGACTATATATTTAACCATTGATCAGGTTCAGATGGACTATATATTTAACCATTGGATGGTTTAGATGGACTATATATTTAACCATTGGATGGTTAAGATGGACTATATATTTAACAATTGGATGGTTCAGATGGACTATATATTTAACCATTGGATGGTTCAGATGGACTATATATTTAACCATTGGATGGTTCAGATGGACTATATATTTAACCATTGGATGGTTCAGATGGACTATATATTTAACCATTGATCAGGTTCAGATGGACTATATATTTAACCATTGATTAGGTTCAGATCGACTATATATTTAACCATTGGATCGTTCAGATCGACTATATATTTAACCATTGATCAGGTTCAGATGGAATAAATATTTAACAATTGGATGGTTCAGATGGACTATATATTCAACCATTGGATGGTTCAGATGGACTATATATTTAACCATTGGATGGTTCAGATGGACTATATATTTAACCATTGATCAGTTTCAGATGGACTATATATTCAACCATTGGATGGTTCAGATGGACAATATATTTAACATTTGATCAGGTTCAGATGGACTATATATTTAACCATTGAATGGTTCAGATGGACTATATATTTAACCATTGATCAGGTTCAGAAGGACTACATATTTAACCATTGATCAGGTTCAGATGGACTATATATTTAACCATTGGATGGTTCAGATGGACTATATATTTAACCATTTATCAGGTTCAGATGGACTATATATTTAACCATTGATCAATTTCAGATGGACTATATATTTAAGCATTGGATGGTTCAGATGGACTATATATTTAACCATTGGATGGTTCAGATGGACTATATATTTAACCATTGATCAGGTTCAGATGGACTATATATTTAACCATTGGATGGTTCAGATGGACAATATATTTAACCATTGATCAGGTTCAGATGGACTATATATTTAACCATTGGATGGTTTAGATGGACTATATATTTAACCATTGGATGGTTCAGATGGACTATATATTTAACCATTGATCAGGTTCAGATGGACTATATATTTAAACATTGGATGGTTCAGAAGGACTACATATTTAACCATTGATCAGGTTCAGATGGACTATATATTTAACCATTGGATGGTTCAGATGGACTATATATTTAACCATTGAATGGTTCAGATGGACTATATATTTAACCATTGATCAGGTTCAGAAGGACTACATATTTAACCATTGATCAGGTTCAGATGGACTATATATTTAACCATTGGATGGTTCAGATGGACTATATATTTAACCATTTATCAGGTTCAGATGGACTATATATTTAACCATTGATCAATTTCAGATGGACTATATATTTAAGCATTGGATGGTTCAGATGGACTATATATTTAACCATTGGATGGTTCAGATGGACTATATATTTAACCATTGATCAGGTTCAGATGGACTATATATTTAACCATTGGATGGTTCAGATGGACAATATATTTAACCATTGATCAGGTTCAGATGGACTATATATTTAACCATTGATCAGGTTCAGATGGACTATATATTTAACCATTGGATGGTTTAGATGGACTATATATTTAACCATTGGATGGTTCAGATGGACTATATATTTAACAATTGGATGGTTCAGATGGACTATATATTTAACCATTGGATGGTTCAGATGGACTATATATTTAACCATTGGATGGTTCAGATGGACTATATATTTAACCATTGGATGGTTCAGATGGACTATATATTTAACCATTGATCAGGTTCAGATGGACTATATATTTAACCATTGATTAGGTTCAGATCGACTATATATTTAACCATTGGATGGTTCAGATCGACTATATATTTAACCATTGGATGGTTCAGATGGACTATATATTTAACCATTGATCAGGTTCAGATGGAATAAATATTTAACAATTGGATGGTTCAGATGGACTATATATTTAACCATTGGATGGTTCAGATGGACTATATATTTAACCATTGATCAGTTTCAGATGGACTATATATTCAACCATTGGATGGTTCAGATGGACAATATATTTAACATTTGATCAGGTTCAGATGGACTATATATTTAACCATTGAATGGTTCAGATGGACTATATATTTAACCATTGATCAGGTTCAGAAGGACTACATATTTAACCATTGATCAGGTTCAGATGGACTATATATTTAACCATTGGATTGTTCAGATGGACTATATATTTAACCATTTATCAGGTTCAGATGGACTATATATTTAACCATTGATCAATTTCAGATGGACTATATATTTAAGCATTGGATGGTTCAGATGGACTATATATTTAACCATTGGATGGTTCAGATGGACTATATATTTAACCATTGATCAGGTTCAGATGGACTATATATTTAACCATTGGATGGTTCAGATGGACAATATATTTAACCATTGATCAGGTTCAGATGGACTATATATTTAACCATTGATCAGGTTCAGATGGACTATATATTTAACCATTGGATGGTTTAGATGGACTATATATTTAACCATTGGATGGTTAAGATGGACTATATATTTAACAATTGGATGGTTCAGATGGACTATATATTTAACCATTGGATGGTTCAGATGGACTATATATTTAACCATTGGATGGTTCAGATGGACTATATATTTAACCATTGGATGGTTCAGATGGACTATATATTTAACCATTGATCAGGTTCAGATGGACTATATATTTAACCATTGATTAGGTTCAGATCGACTATATATTTAACCATTGGATCGTTCAGATCGACTATATATTTAACCATTGATCAGGTTCAGATGGAATAAATATTTAACAATTGGATGGTTCAGATGGACTATATATTCAACCATTGGATGGTTCAGATGGACTATATATTTAACCATTGGATGGTTCAGATGGACAATATATTTAACATTTGATCAGGTTCAGATGGACTATATATTTAACCATTGAATGGTTCAGATGGACTATATATTTAACCATTGATCAGGTTCAGAAGGACTACATATTTAACCATTGATCAGGTTCAGATGGACTATATATTTAACCATTGGATGGTTCAGATGGACTATATATTTAACCATTTATCAGGTTCAGATGGACTATATATTTAACCATTGATCAATTTCAGATGGACTATATATTTAAGCATTGGATGGTTCAGATGGACTATATATTTAACCATTGGATGGTTCAGATGGACTATATATTTAACCATTGATCAGGTTCAGATGGACTATATATTTAACCATTGGATGGTTCAGATGGACAATATATTTAACCATTGATCAGGTTCAGATGGACTATATATTTAACCATTGGATGGTTTAGATGGACTATATATTTAACCATTGGATGGTTCAGATGGACTATATATTTAACCATTGATCAGGTTCAGATGGACTATATATTTAAACATTGGATGGTTCAGAAGGACTACATATTTAACCATTGATCAGGTTCAGATGGACTATATATTTAACCATTGGATGGTTCAGATGGACTATATATTTAACCATTGAATGGTTCAGATGGACTATATATTTAACCATTGATCAGGTTCAGAAGGACTACATATTTAACCATTGATCAGGTTCAGATGGACTATATATTTAACCATTGGATGGTTCAGATGGACTATATATTTAACCATTTATCAGGTTCAGATGGACTATATATTTAACCATTGATCAATTTCAGATGGACTATATATTTAAGCATTGGATGGTTCAGATGGACTATATATTTAACCATTGGATGGTTCAGATGGACTATATATTTAACCATTGATCAGGTTCAGATGGACTATATATTTAACCATTGGATGGTTCAGATGGACAATATATTTAACCATTGATCAGGTTCAGATGGACTATATATTTAACCATTGGATGGTTTAGATGGACTATATATTTAACCATTGGATGGTTCAGATGGACTATATATTTAACCATTGGATGGTTCAGATCGACAATATATTTAACAATTGATCAGGTTCAGATGGACTATATATTTAACCATTGGATGGTTTAGATGGACTATATATTTAACCATTGGATGGTTCAGATGGACTATATATTTAACAATTGGATGGTTCAGATGGACTATATATTTAACCATTGGATGGTTCAGATGGACTATATATTTAACCATTGGATGGTTCAGATGGACTATATATTTAACCATTGATCAGGTTCAGATGGACTATATATTTAACCATTGATCAGGTTCAGATGGACTATATATTTAACCATTGATTAGGTTCAGATCGACTATATATTTAACCATTGGATGGTTCAGATCGACTATATATTTAACCATTGGATGGTTCAGATGGACTATATATTTAACCATTGACCAGGTTCAGATGGACTATATATTTAACCATTGATCAGGTTCAGATGGACTATATATTTAACCATTGATCAGGTTTAGATGGACTATATATTTAACCATTGGATGGTTCAGATGGACTATATATTTAACAATTGATCAGGTTCAGATGGACTATATATTTAACCATTGATCAGGTTCAGATGGACTATATATTTAACCATTGATCAGGTTCAGATGGAATAAATATTTAACAATTGGATGGTTCAGATGGACTATATATTTAACCATTGGATGGTTCAGATGGACTATATATTTAACCATTGGATGGTTCAGATGGACTATATATTTAACATTTGATCAGGTTCAGATGGACTATATATTTAACCATTGAATGGTTCAGATGGACTATATATTTAACCATTGATCAGGTTCAGAAGGACTACATATTTAACCATTGATCAGGTTCAGATGGACTATATATTTAACCATTGATCAGGTTCAGATGGACTATATATTTAACCATTGATTAGGTTCAGATCGACTATATATTTAACCATTGGATGGTTCAGATCGACTATATATTTAACCATTGGATGGTTCAGATGGACTATATATTTAACCATTGATCAGGTTCAGATGGAATAAATATTTAACAATTGGATGGTTCAGATGGACTATATATTTAACCATTGGATGGTTCAGATGGACTATATATTTAACCATTGGATGGTTCAGATGGACTATATATTTAACCATTGATCAGTTTCAGATGGACTATATATTCAACCATTGGATGGTTCAGATGGACAATATATTTAACATTTGATCAGGTTCAGATGGACTATATATTTAACCATTGAATGGTTCAGATGGACTATATATTTAACCATTGATCAGGTTCAGAAGGACTACATATTTAACCATTGATCAGGTTCAGATGGACTATATATTTAACCATTGGATGGTTCAGATGGACTATATATTTAACCATTTATCAGGTTCAGATGGACTATATATTTAACCATTGATCAATTTCAGATGGACTATATATTTAAGCATTGGATGGTTCAGATGGACTATATATTTAACCATTGGATGGTTCAGATGGACTATATATTTAACCATTGATCAGGTTCAGATGGACTATATATTTAACCATTATATGGTTCAGATGGACAATATATTTAACCATTGATCAGGTTCAGATGGACTATATATTTAACCATTGGATGGTTTAGATGGACTATATATTTAACCATTGGATGGTTCAGATGGACTATATATTTAACCATTGATCAGGTTCAGATGGACTACATATTTAACCATTGATCAGGTTCAGATGGACTATATATTTAACCATTGATCAGGTTCAGGTGGACTATATATTTAACCATTGGATGGTTCAGATGGACAATATATTTAACATTTGATCAGGTTCAGATGGACTATATATTTAACCATTGAATGGTTCAGATGGACTATATATTTAACCATTGATCAGGTTCAGGTGGACTATATATTTAACCATTGGATGGTTCAGATGGACAATATATTTAACATTTGATCAGGTTCAGATGGACTATATATTTAACCATTGAATGGTTCAGATGGACTATATATTTAACCATTGATCAGGTTCAGAAGGACTACATATTTAACCATTGATCAGGTTCAGATGGACTATATATTTAACCATTGATCAGGTTCAGGTGGACTATATATTTAACCATTGATCAGGTTCAGATGGACTATATATTTAACCATTGATCAGGTTCAGATGGACTGTATATTTAACCATTGGATGGTTCAGAGGGACTATATATTTAACCATTGATCAGGTTCAGATGGACTATATATTTAAACATTGGATGGTTCAGATGGACTATATATTTAACCATTGGATGGTTCAGATGGACTATATATTTAACAATTGGTTGGTTCAGATGGACTATATATTTAACCATTGGATGGTTCAGATGGACTATATATTTAACCATTGGATGGTTCAGATGGACTATATATTTAACCATTGATCAGGTTCAGATGGACTATATATTTAACCATTGATCAGGTTCAGATGGACTATATATTTAACCATTGATTAGGTTCAGATCGACTATATATTTAACCATTGGATGGTTCAGATGGACTATATATTTAACCATTGGATGGTTCAGATGGACTATATATTTAACCATTGACCAGGTTCAGATGGACTATATATTTAACCATTGATCAGGTTCAGATGGACTATATATTTAACCATTGATCAGGTTCAGATCGACTATATATTTAACCATTGGATGGTTCAGATGGACTATATATTTAACAATTGATCAGGTTCAGATGGACTATATATTTAACCATTGATCAGGTTCAGATGGACTATATATTTAACCATTGATCAGGTTCAGATGGAATAAATATTTAACAATTGGATGGTTCAGATGGACTATATATTTAACCATTGGATGGTTCAGATGGACTATATATTTTACCATTGATCAGTTTCAGATGGACTATATATTTAACCATTGGATGGTTCAGATGGACAATATATTTAACATTTGATCAGGTTCAGATGGACTATATATTTAACCATTGAATGGTTCAGATGGACTATATATTTAACCATTGATCAGGTTCAGAAGGACTATATATTTAACCATTGAGCAGGTTCAGATGGACTATATATTTAACCATTGGATGGTTCAGATGGACTATATATTTAACCATTTATCAGGTTCAGATGGACTATATATTTAACCATTGATCAATTTCAGATGGACTATATATTTAAGCATTGGATGGTTCAGATGGACTATATATTTAACCATTGGATGGTTCAGATGGACTATATATTTAACCATTGGATGGTTCAGATGGACTATATATTTAACCATTGATCAGGTTCAGATGGACTATATATTTAACCATTGGATGGTTCAGATGGACTATATATTTAACCATTGATCAGTTTCAGATGGACTATATATTTAACCATTGGATGGTTCAGATGGACTATATATTTAACCATTGATCAGGTTCAGATGGACTATATATTTAACCATTGGATGGTTCAGATGGACAATATACTTAACATTTGATCAGGTTCAGATGGACTATATATTTAACCATTGAATGGTTCAGATGGACTATATATTTAACCATTGATCAGGTTCAGAAGGACTACATATTTAACCATTGATCAGGTTCAGATGGACTATATATTTAACCATTGGATGGTTCAGATGGACTATATATTTAACAATTGGATGGTTCAGATGGACTATATATTTAACCATTGGATGGTTCAGATGGACTATATATTTAACCATTGGATGGTTCAGATGGACTATATATTTAACCATTGATCAGGTTCAGATGGACTATATATTTAACCATTGGATGGTTCAGATGGACTATATATTTAACCATTGATCAGTTTCAGATGGACTATATATTTAACCATTGGATGGTTCAGATGGACTATATATTTAACCATTGATCAGGTTCAGATGGACTATATATTTAACCATTGGATGGTTCAGATGGACTATATATTTAACCATTGATCAGTTTCAGATGGACTATATATTTAACCATTGGATGGTTCAGATGGACAATATATTTAACATTTGATCAGGTTCAGATGGACTATATATTTAACCATTGAATGGTTCAGATGGACTATATATTTAACCATTGATCAGGTTCAGAAGGACTACATATTTAACCATTGATCAGGTTCAGATGGACTATATATTTAACCATTGGATGGTTCAGATGGACTATATATTTAACCATTTATCAGGTTCAGATAGACTATATATTTAACCATTGATCAATTTCAGATGGACTATATATTTAACCATTGGATGGTTCAGATGGACAATATATTTAACATTTGATCAGGTTCAGATGGACTATATATTTAACCATTGGATGGTTCAGATGGACTATATATTTAACCATTTATCAGGTTCAGATAGACTATATATTTAACCATTGATCAATTTCAGATGGACAATATATTTAACCATTGATCAGGTTCAGATGGACTATATATTTAACCATTGGATGGTTTAGATGGACTATATATTTAACCATTGGATGGTTCAGATGGACTATATATTTAACCATTGATCAGGTTCAGATGGACTATATATTTAACCATTGGATGGTTCAGATGGACAATATATTTAACCATTGATCAGGTTCAGATGGACTATATATTTAACCATTGGATGGTTTAGATGGACTATATATTTAACCATTGGATGGTTCAGATGGACTATATATTTAACCATTGATCAGGTTCAGATGGACTATATATTTAACCATTGGATGGTTCAGATGGACAATATATTTAACCATTGATCAGGTTCAGATGGACTATATATTTAACCATTGGATGGTTTAGATGGACTATATATTTAACCATTGGATGGTTCAGATGGACTATATATTTAACAATTGGATGGTTCAGATGGACTATATATTTAACCATTGGATGGTTCAGATGGACTATATATTTAACCATTGGATGGTTCAGATGGACTATATATTTAACCATTGATCAGGTTCAGATGGACTATATATTTAACCATTGATCAGGTTTACATGGACTATATATTTAACCATTGATTAGGTTCAGATCGACTATATATTTAACCATTGGATGGTTCAGATGGACTATATATTTAACCATTGGATGGTTCAGATGGACTATATATTTAACCATTGACCAGGTTCAGATGGACTATATATTTAACCATTGATCAGGTTCAGATGGACTATATATTTAACCATTGATCAGGTTCAGATGGACTATATATTTAACCATTGGATGGTTCAGATGGACTATATATTTAACAATTGATCAGGTTCAGATGGACTATATATTTAACCATTGATCAGGTTCAGATGGACTATATATTTAACCATTGATTAGGTTCAGATCGACTATATATTTAACCATTGGATGGTTCAGATGGACTATATATTTAACCATTGGATGGTTCAGATGGACTATATATTTAACCATTGATCAGGTTCAGATGGAATAAATATTTAACAATTGGATGGTTCAGATGGACTATATATTTAACCATTGGATGGTTCAGATGGACTATATATTTAACCATTGGATGGTTCAGATGGACTATATATTTAACCATTGATCAGTTTCAGATGGACTATATATTCAACCATTGGATGGTTCAGATGGACAATATATTTAACATTTGATCAGGTTCAGATGGACTATATATTTAACCATTGAATGGTTCAGATGGACTATATATTTAACCATTGATCAGGTTCAGAAGGACTACATATTTAACCATTGATCAGGTTCAGATGGACTATATATTTAACCATTGGATGGTTCAGATGGACTATATATTTAACCATTTATCAGGTTCAGATGGACTATATATTTAACCATTGATCAATTTCAGATGGACTATATATTTAAGCATTGGATGGTTCAGATGGACTATATATTTAACCATTGGATGGTTCAGATGGACTATATATTTAACCATTGATCAGGTTCAGATGGACTATATATTTAACCATTGGATGGTTCAGATGGACAATATATTTAACCATTGATCAGGTTCAGATGGACTATATATTTAACCATTGATCAGGTTCAGATGGACTATATATTTAACCATTGGATGGTTCAGATGGACTATATATTTAACAATTGATCAGGTTCAGATGGACTATATATTTAACCATTGATCAGGTTCAGATGGACTATATATTTAACCATTGATTAGGTTCAGATCGACTATATATTTAACCATTGGATGGTTCAGATCGACTATATATTTAACCATTGGATGGTTCAGATGGACTATATATTTAACCATTGATCAGGTTCAGATGGAATAAATATTTAACAATTGGATGGTTCAGATGGACTATATATTTAACCATTGGATGGTTCAGATGGACTATATATTTAACCATTGGATGGTTCAGATGGACTATATATTTAACCATTGATCAGTTTCAGATGGACTATATATTCAACCATTGGATGGTTCAGATAGACAATATATTTAACATTTGATCAGGTTCAGATGGACTATATATTTAACCATTGAATGGTTCAGATGGACTATATATTTAACCATTGATCAGGTTCAGAAGGACTACATATTTAACCATTGATCAGGTTCAGATGGACTATATATTTAACCATTGGATGGTTCAGATGGACTATATATTTAACCATTTATCAGGTTCAGATGGACTATATATTTAACCATTGATCAATTTCAGATGGACTATATATTTAAGCATTGGATGGTTCAGATGGACTATATATTTAACCATTGGATGGTTCAGATGGACTATATATTTAACCATTGATCAGGTTCAGATGGACTATATATTTAACCATTGGATGGTTCAGATGGACAATATATTTAACCATTGATCAGGTTCAGATGGACTATATATTTAACCATTGGATGGTTTAGATGGACTATATATTTAACCATTGGATGGTTCAGATGGACTATATATTTAACCATTGATCAGGTTCAGATGGACTACATATTTAACCATTGATCAGGTTCAGATGGACTATATATTTAACCATTGATCAGGTTCAGGTGGACTATATATTTAACCATTGGATGGTTCAGATGGACAATATATTTAACATTTGATCAGGTTCAGATGGACTATATATTTAACCATTGAATGGTTCAGATGGACTATATATTTAACCATTGATCAGGTTCAGGTGGACTATATATTTAACCATTGGATGGTTCAGATGGACAATATATTTAACATTTGATCAGGTTCAGATGGACTATATATTTAACCATTGAATGGTTCAGATGGACTATATATTTAACCATTGATCAGGTTCAGAAGGACTACATATTTAACCATTGATCAGGTTCAGATGGACTATATATTTAACCATTGATCAGGTTCAGGTGGACTATATATTTAACCATTGATCAGGTTCAGATGGACTATATATTTAACCATTGATCAGGTTCAGATGGACTATATATTTAACCATTGGATGGTTCAGATGGACTATATATTTAACCATTGATCAGGTTCAGATGGACTACATATTTAACCATTGATCAGGTTCAGATGGACTATATATTTAACCATTGATCAGGTTCAGGTGGACTATATATTTAACCATTGGATGGTTCAGATGGACAATATATTTAACATTTGATCAGGTTCAGATGGACTATATATTTAACCATTGAATGGTTCAGATGGACTATATATTTAACCATTGATCAGGTTCAGGTGGACTATATATTTAACCATTGGATGGTTCAGATGGACAATATATTTAACATTTGATCAGGTTCAGATGGACTATATATTTAACCATTGAATGGTTCAGATGGACTATATATTTAACCATTGATCAGGTTCAGAAGGACTACATATTTAACCATTGATCAGGTTCAGATGGACTATATATTTAACCATTGATCAGGTTCAGGTGGACTATATATTTAACCATTGATCAGGTTCAGATGGACTATATATTTAACCATTGATCAGGTTCAGATGGACTATATATTTAACCATTGGATGGTTCAGAGGGACTATATATTTAACCATTGATCAGGTTCAGATGGACTATATATTTAAACATTGGATGGTTCAGATGGACTATATATTTAACCATTGGATGGTTCAGAGGGACTATATATTTAACCATTGATCAGGTTCAGATGGACTATATATTTAAACATTGGATGGTTCAGATGGACTATATATTTAAACATTGGATGGTTCAGATGGACTATATATTTAACAATTGGATGGTTCAGATGGACTATATATTTAACCATTGGATGGTTCAGATGGACTATATATTTAACCATTGGATGGTTCAGATGGACTATATATTTAACCATTGATCAGGTTCAGATGGACTATATATTTAACCATTGATCAGGTTCAGATGGACTATATATTTAACCATTGATTAGGTTCAGATCGACTATATATTTAACCATTGGATGGTTCAGATGGACTATATATTTAACCATTGGATGGTTCAGATGGACTATATATTTAACCATTGGATGGTTCAGATGGACTATATATTTAACCATTGACCAGGTTCAGATGGACTATATATTTAACCATTGATCAGGTTCAGATGGACTATATATTTAACCATTGATCAGGTTCAGATCGACTATATATTTAACCATTGGATGGTTCAGATGGACTATATATTTAACAATTGATCAGGTTCAGATGGACTATATATTTAACCATTGATCAGGTTCAGATGGACTATATATTTAACCATTGATCAGGTTCAGATGGAATAAATATTTAACAATTGGATGGTTCAGATGGACTATATATTTAACCATTGGATGGTTCAGATGGACTATATATTTTACCATTGATCAGTTTCAGATGGACTATATATTTAACCATTGGATGGTTCAGATGGACAATATATTTAACATTTGATCAGGTTCAGATGGACTATATATTTAACCATTGAATGGTTCAGATGGACTATATATTTAACCATTGATCAGGTTCAGAAGGACTATATATTTAACCATTGAGCAGGTTCAGATGGACTATATATTTAACCATTGGATGGTTCAGATGGACTATATATTTAACCATTTATCAGGTTCAGATGGACTATATATTTAACCATTGATCAATTTCAGATGGACTATATATTTAAGCATTGGATGGTTCAGATGGACTATATATTTAACCATTGGATGGTTCAGATGGACTATATATTTAACCATTGGATGGTTCAGATGGACTATATATTTAACCATTGATCAGGTTCAGATGGACTATATATTTAACCATTGGATGGTTCAGATGGACTATATATTTAACCATTGAATGGTTCAGATGGACTATATATTTAACCATTGATCAGGTTCAGAAGGACTACATATTTAACCATTGATCAGGTTCAGATGGACTATATATTTAACCATTGGATGGTTCAGATGGACTATATATTTAACAATTGGATGGTTCAGATGGACTATATATTTAACCATTGGATGGTTCAGATGGACTATATATTTAACCATTGGATGGTTCAGATGGACTATATATTTAACCATTGATCAGGTTCAGATGGACTATATATTTAACCATTGGATGGTTCAGATGGACTATATATTTAACCATTGATCAGTTTCAGATGGACTATATATTTAACCATTGGATGGTTCAGATGGACTATATATTTAACCATTGATCAGGTTCAGATGGACTATATATTTAACCATTGGATGGTTCAGATGGACTATATATTTAACCATTGATCAGTTTCAGATGGACTATATATTTAACCATTGGATGGTTCAGATGGACAATATATTTAACATTTGATCAGGTTCAGATGGACTATATATTTAACCATTGAATGGTTCAGATGGACTATATATTTAACCATTGATCAGGTTCAGAAGGACTACATATTTAACCATTGATCAGGTTCAGATGGACTATATATTTAACCATTGGATGGTTCAGATGGACTATATATTTAACCATTTATCAGGTTCAGATAGACTATATATTTAACCATTGATCAATTTCAGATGGACTATATATTTAAGCATTGGATGGTTCAGATGGACTATATATTTAACCATTGGATGGTTCAGATGGACTATATATTTAACCATTGATCAGGTTCAGATGGACTATATATTTAACCATTGGATGGTTCAGATGGACAATATATTTAACCATTGATCAGGTTCAGATGGACTATATATTTAACCATTGGATGGTTTAGATGGACTATATATTTAACCATTGGATGGTTCAGATGGACTATATATTTAACCATTGGATGGTTCAGATGGACTATATATTTAACCATTGATCAGGTTCAGATGGACTATATATTTAACCATTGATCAGGTTTAGATGGACTATATATTTAACCATTGATTAGGTTCAGATCGACTATATATTTAACCATTGGATGGTTCAGATGGACTATATATTTAACCATTGGATGGTTCAGATGGACTATATATTTAACCATTGACCAGGTTCAGATGGACTATATATTTAACCATTGACCAGGTTCAGATGGACTATATATTTAACCATTGATCAGGTTCAGATGGACTATATATTTAACCATTGGATGGTTCAGATGGACTATATATTTAACAATTGATCAGGTTCAGATGGACTATATATTTAACCATTGATCAGGTTCAGATGGACTATATATTTAACCATTGATCAGGTTCATATGGAATAAATATTTAACAATTGGATGGTTCAGATGGACTATATATTTAACCATTGGATGGTTCAGATGGACTATATATTTAACCATTGGATGGTTCAGATGGACTATATATTTAACATTTTATCAGGTTCAGATGGACTATATATTTAACCATTGAATGGTTCAGATGGACTATATATTTAACCATTGATCAGGTTCAGAAGGACTACATATTTAACCATTGATCAGGTTCAGATGGACTATATATTTAACCATTGATCAGGTTCAGGTGGACTATATATTTAACCATTGATCAGGTTCAGATGGACTATATATTTAACCATTGATCAGGTTCAGATGGACTATATATTTAACCATTGGATGGTTCAGAGGGACTATATATTTAACCATTGATCAGGTTCAGATGGACTATATATTTAACCATTGGACGGTTCAGATGGACTATATATTTAACCATTGGATGGTTCAGATGGACTATATATTTAACAATTGGATGGTTCAGATGGACTATATATTTAACCATTGGATGGTTCAGATGGACTATATATTTCACCATTGGATGGTTCAGATGGACTATATATTTAACCATTGATCAGGTTCAGATGGACTATATATTTAACCATTGATCAGGTTCAGATGGACTATATATTTAACCATTGATTAGGTTCAGATGGACTATATATTTAACCATTGGATGGTTCAGATGGACTATATATTTAACCATTGGATGGTTCAGATGGACTATATATTTAACCATTGGATGGTTCAGATGGACTATATATTTAACCATTGACCAGGTTCAGATGGACTATATATTTAACCATTGATCAGGTTCAGATGGACTATATATTTAACCATTGATCAGGTTCAGATCGACTATATATTTAACCATTGGATGGTTCAGATGGACTATATATTTAACAATTGATCAGGTTCAGATGGACTATATATTTAACCATTGATCAGGTTCAGATGGACTATATATTTAACCATTGATCAGGTTCAGATGGAATAAATATTTAACAATTGGATGGTTCAGATGGACTATATATTTAACCATTGGATGGTTCAGATGGACTATATATTTTACCATTGATCAGTTTCAGATGGACTATATATTTAACCATTGGATGGTTCAGATGGACAATATATTTAACATTTGATCAGGTTCAGATGGACTATATATTTAACCATTGAATGGTTCAGATGGACTATATATTTAACCATTGATCAGGTTCAGAAGGACTATATATTTAACCATTGAGCAGGTTCAGATGGACTATATATTTAACCATTGGATGGTTCAGATGGACTATATATTTAACCATTTATCAGGTTCAGATGGACTATATATTTAACCATTGATCAATTTCAGATGGACTATATATTTAAGCATTGGATGGTTCAGATGGACTATATATTTAACCATTGGATGGTTCAGATGGACTATATATTTAACCATTGGATGGTTCAGATGGACTATATATTTAACCATTGATCAGGTTCAGATGGACTATATATTTAACCATTGGATGGTTCAGATGGACTATATATTTAACCATTGAATGGTTCAGATGGACTATATATTTAACCATTGATCAGGTTCAGAAGGACTACATATTTAACCATTGATCAGGTTCAGATGGACTATATATTTAACCATTGGATGGTTCAGATGGACTATATATTTAACAATTGGATGGTTCAGATGGACTATATATTTAACCATTGGATGGTTCAGATGGACTATATATTTAACCATTGGATGGTTCAGATGGACTATATATTTAACCATTGATCAGGTTCAGATGGACTATATATTTAACCATTGGATGGTTCAGATGGACTATATATTTAACCATTGATCAGTTTCAGATGGACTATATATTTAACCATTGGATGGTTCAGATGGACTATATATTTAACCATTGATCAGGTTCAGATGGACTATATATTTAACCATTGGATGGTTCAGATGGACTATATATTTAACCATTTATCAGGTTCAGATAGACTATATATTTAACCATTGATCAATTTCAGATGGACTATATATTTAAGCATTGGATGGTTCAGATGGACTATATATTTAACCATTGGATGGTTCAGATGGACTATATATTTAACCATTGATCAGGTTCAGATGGACTATATATTTAACCATTGGATGGTTCAGATGGACAATATATTTAACCATTGATCAGGTTCAGATGGACTATATATTTAACCATTGGATGGTTTAGATGGACTATATATTTAACCATTGGATGGTTCAGATGGACTATATATTTAACCATTGGATGGTTCAGATGGACTATATATTTAACCATTGATCAGGTTCAGATGGACTATATATTTAACCATTGATCAGGTTTAGATGGACTATATATTTAACCATTGATTAGGTTCAGATCGACTATATATTTAACCATTGGATGGTTCAGATGGACTATATATTTAACCATTGGATGGTTCAGATGGACTATATATTTAACCATTGACCAGGTTCAGATGGACTATATATTTAACCATTGACCAGGTTCAGATGGACTATATATTTAACCATTGATCAGGTTCAGATGGACTATATATTTAACCATTGGATGGTTCAGATGGACTATATATTTAACAATTGATCAGGTTCAGATGGACTATATATTTAACCATTGATCAGGTTCAGATGGACTATATATTTAACCATTGATCAGGTTCATATGGAATAAATATTTAACAATTGGATGGTTCAGATGGACTATATATTTAACCATTGGATGGTTCAGATGGACTATATATTTAACCATTGGATGGTTCAGATGGACTATATATTTAACATTTTATCAGGTTCAGATGGACTATATATTTAACCATTGAATGGTTCAGATGGACTATATATTTAACCATTGATCAGGTTCAGAAGGACTACATATTTAACCATTGATCAGGTTCAGATGGACTATATATTTAACCATTGATCAGTTTCAGGTGGACTATATATTTAACCATTGATCAGGTTCAGATGGACTATATATTTAACCATTGATCAGGTTCAGATGGACTATATATTTAACCATTGGATGGTTCAGAGGGACTATATATTTAACCATTGATCAGGTTCAGATGGACTATATATTTAACCATTGGATGGTTCAGATGGACTATATATTTAACCATTGGATGGTTCAGATGGACTATATATTTAACAATTGGATGGTTCAGATGGACTATATATTTAACCATTGGATGGTTCAGATGGACTATATATTTCACCATTGGATGGTTCAGATGGACTATATATTTAACCATTGATCAGGTTCAGATGGACTATATATTTAACCATTGATCAGGTTCAGATGGACTATATATTTAACCATTGATTAGGTTCAGATCGACTATATATTTAACCATTGGATGGTTCAGATGGACTATATATTTAACCATTGGATGGTTCAGATGGACTATATATTTAACCATTGACCAGGTTCAGATGGACTATATATTTAACCATTGATCAGGTTCAGATGGACTATATATTTAACAATTGATCAGGTTCAGATGGACTATATATTTAACAATTGATCAGGTTCAGATGGACTATATATTTAACCATTGATCAGGTTCAGATGGACTATATATTTAACAATTGGATGGTTCAGATGGAATAAATATTTAACAATTGGATGGTTCAGATGGACTATATATTTAACCATTGGATGGTTCAGATGGACTATATATTTAACAATTGGATGGTTCAGATGGACTATATATTTAACCATTGGATGGTTCAGATGGACTATATATTTAACCATTGGATGGTTCAGATGGACTATATATTTAACCATTGATCAGTTTCAGATGGACTATATATTTAACCATTGGATGGTTCAGATGGACAATATATTTAACATTTGATCAGGTTCAGATGGACTATATATTTAACCATTGATCAGGTTCAGAAGGACTACATATTTAACCATTGATCAGGTTCAGATGGACTATATATTTAACCATTGGATGGTTCAGATGGACTATATATTTAACCATTTATCAGGTTCAGATGGACTATATATTTAACCATTGATCAATTTCAGATGGACTATATATTTAAGCATTGGATGGTTCAGATGGACTATATATTTAACCATTGGATGGTTCAGATGGACTATATATTTAACCATTGATCAGGTTCAGATGGACTATATATTTAACCATTGGATGGTTCAGATGGACAATATATTTAACCATTGATCAGGTTCAGATGGACTATATATTTAACCATTGATCAGGTTCAGATGGACTATATATTTAACCATTGGATGGTTCAGATGGACTATATATTTAACAATTGGATGGTTCAGATGGACTATATATTTAACCATTGGATGGTTCAGATGGACTATATATTTAACCATTGGATGGTTCAGATGGACTATATATTTAACCATTGATCAGGTTCAGATGGACTATATATTTAACCATTGATCAGGTTCAGATGGACTAGATATTTAACCATTGATTAGGTTCAGATCGACTATATTTTTAACCATTGGATGGTTCAGATGGACTATATATTTAACCATTGGATGGTTCAGATGGACTATATATTTAACCATTGAACAGGTTCAGATGGACTATATATTTAACCATTGATCAGGTTCAGATGGACTATATATTTAACCATTGATCAGGTTCAGATCGACTATATATTTAACCATTGGATGGTTCAGATGGACTATATATTTAACAATTGATCAGGTTCAGATGGACTATATATTTAACCATTGATCAGGTTCAGATGGACTATATATTTAACCATTGATCAGGTTCAGATGGAATAAATATTTAACAATTGGATGGTTCAGATGGACTATATATTTAACCATTGGATGGTTCAGATGGACTATATATTTAACCATTGGATGGTTCAGATGGACTATATATTTAACCAATGATCAGTTTCAGATGGACTATATATTTAACCATTGGATGGTTCAGATGGACAATATATTTAACATTTGATCAGGTTCAGATGGACTATATATTTAACCATTGAATGGTTCAGATGGACTATATATTTAACCATTGATCAGGTTCAGAAGGACTACATATTTAACCATTGATCAGGTTCAGATGGACTATATATTTAACCATTGGATGGTTCAGATGGACTATATATTTAACCATTTATTAGGTTCAGATGGACTATATATTTAACCATTGATCAATTTCAGATGGACTATATATTTAAGCATTGGATGGTTCAGATGGACTATATATTTAACCATTGATCAGGTTCAGATGGACTATATATTTAACCATTGATCAATTTCAGATGGACTATATATTTAAGCATTGGATGGTTCAGATGGACTATATATTTAACCATTGGATGGTTCAGATGGACTATATATTTAACCATTGATCAGGTTCAGATGGACTATATATTTAACCATTGGATGGTTCAGATGGACAATATATTTAACCATTGATCAGGTTCAGATGGACTATATATTTAACCATTGATCAGGTTCAGATGGACTATATATTTAACCATTGATCAGGTTCAGATGGACTATATATTTAACCATTGGATGGTTCAGAGGGACTATATATTTAACCATTGATCAGGTTCAGATGGACTATATATTTAACCATTGGATGGTTTAGATGGACTATATATTTAACAATTGGATGGTTCAGATGGACTATATATTTAACCATTGGATGGTTCAGATGGACTATATATTTAACCATTGGATGGTTCAGATGGACTATATATTTAACCATTGATCAGTTTCAGATGGACTATATATTTAACCATTGGATGGTTCAGATGGACAATATATTTAACATTTGATCAGGTTCAGATGGACTATATATTTAACCATTGATCAGGTTCAGAAGGACTACATATTTAACCATTGATCAGGTTCAGATGGACTATATATTTAACCATTGGATGGTTCAGATGGACTATATATTTAACCATTTATCAGGTTCAGATGGACTATATATTTAACCATTGATCAATTTCAGATGGACTATATATTTAAGCATTGGATGGTTCAGATGGACTATATATTTAACCATTGGATGGTTCAGATGGACTATATATTTAACCATTGATCAGGTTCAGATGGACTATATATTTAACCATTGGATGGTTCAGATGGACAATATATTTAACCATTGATCAGGTTCAGATGGACTATATATTTAACCATTGATCAGGTTCAGATGGACTATATATTTAACCATTGGATGGTTCAGATGGACTATATATTTAACAATTGGATGGTTCAGATGGACTATATATTTAACCATTGGATGGTTCAGATGGACTATATATTTAACCATTGGATGGTTCAGATGGACTATATATTTAACCATTGATCAGGTTCAGATGGACTATATATTTAACCATTGATCAGGTTCAGATGGACTAGATATTTAACCATTGATTAGGTTCAGATCGACTATATTTTTAACCATTGGATGGTTCAGATGGACTATATATTTAACCATTGGATGGTTCAGATGGACTATATATTTAACCATTGAACAGGTTCAGATGGACTATATATTTAACCATTGATCAGGTTCAGATGGACTATATATTTAACCATTGATCAGGTTCAGATCGACTATATATTTAACCATTGGATGGTTCAGATGGACTATATATTTAACAATTGATCAGGTTCAGATGGACTATATATTTAACCATTGATCAGGTTCAGATGGACTATATATTTAACCATTGATCAGGTTCAGATGGAATAAATATTTAACAATTGGATGGTTCAGATGGACTATATATTTAACCATTGGATGGTTCAGATGGACTATATATTTAACCATTGGATGGTTCAGATGGACTATATATTTAACCAATGATCAGTTTCAGATGGACTATATATTTAACCATTGGATGGTTCAGATGGACAATATATTTAACATTTGATCAGGTTCAGATGGACTATATATTTAACCATTGAATGGTTCAGATGGACTATATATTTAACCATTGATCAGGTTCAGAAGGACTACATATTTAACCATTGATCAGGTTCAGATGGACTATATATTTAACCATTGGATGGTTCAGATGGACTATATATTTAACCATTTATTAGGTTCAGATGGACTATATATTTAACCATTGATCAATTTCAGATGGACTATATATTTAAGCATTGGATGGTTCAGATGGACTATATATTTAACCATTGATCAGGTTCAGATGGACTATATATTTAACCATTGATCAATTTCAGATGGACTATATATTTAAGCATTGGATGGTTCAGATGGACTATATATTTAACCATTGGATGGTTCAGATGGACTATATATTTAACCATTGATCAGGTTCAGATGGACTATATATTTAACCATTGGATGGTTCAGATGGACAATATATTTAACCATTGATCAGGTTCAGATGGACTATATATTTAACCATTGATCAGGTTCAGATGGACTATATATTTAACCATTGATCAGGTTCAGATGGACTATATATTTAACCATTGGATGGTTCAGAGGGACTATATATTTAACCATTGATCAGGTTCAGATGGACTATATATTTAACCATTGGATGGTTTAGATGGACTATATATTTAACCATTGGATGGTTCAGATGGACTATATATTTAACAATTGGATGGTTCAGATGGACTATATATTTAACCATTGGATGGTTCAGATGGACCATATATTTAACCATTGGATGGTTCAGATGGACTATATATTTAACCATTGATCAGGTTCAGATGGACTATATATTTAACCATTGATCAGGATCAGATCGACTATATATTTAACCATTGGATGGTTCAGATGGACTATATATTTAACCATTGATCAGGTTCAGATGGACTATATATTTAACCATTGATCAGGATCAGATCGACTATATATTTAACCATTGGATGGTTCAGATGGACTATATATTTAACAATTGATCAGGTTCAGATGGACTATATATTTAACAATTGATCAGGTTCAGATGGACTATATATTTAACCATTGATCAGGTTCAGATGGACTATATATTTAACCATTGATCAGGTTCAGATGGACTAAATATTTAACCATTGGATGGTTCAGATGGACTATATATATTTAACCATTGGATGGTTCAGATGGACTATATATTTAACCATTGGATGGTTCAGATGGACTATATATTTAACCATTGATCAGTTTCAGATGGACTATATATTTAACCATTGGATGGTTCAGATGGACAATATATTTAACATTTGATCAGGTTCAGATGGACAATATATTTAACCATTGAATGGTTCAGATGGACTACATATTTAACCATTGATCAGGTTCAGAAGGACTACATATTTAACCATTGATCAGGTTCAGATGGACTATATTTTTAACCATTGGATGGTTCAGATGGACTATATATTTAACCATTGACCAGGTTCAGATGGACTATATATTTAACCATTGATCAGGTTCAGATGGACTATATATTTAACCATTGATCAGGTTCAGATCGACTACATATTTAACCATTGATCAGGTTCAGGTGGACTATATATTTAACCATTGATCAGGTTCAGATAGACTATATATTTAACCTTTGATCAGGTTCAGATGGACTATATATTTAACCATTGGATGGTTCAGAGGGACTATATATTTAACCATTGATCAGGTTCAGATGGACTATATATTTAACCATTGGATGGTTTAGATGTACTATATATTTAACCATTGGATGGTTCAGATGGACTATATATTTAACAATTGGATGGTTCAGATGGACTATATATTTAACCATTGGATGGTTCAGATGGACTATATATTTAACCATTGATCAGGTTCAGATGGACTAAATATTTAACCATTGGATGGTTCAGATGGACTATATATTTAACCATTGATCAGGTTCAGATGGACTATATATTTAACCATTGGATGGTTCAGATGGACTATATATTTAACCATTGGATGGTTCAGATGGACTATATATTTAACCATTGGATGGTTCAGATGGACTATATATTTAACCATTGATCAGGTTCAGATGGACTATATATTTAACCATTGATTAGGTTCAGATCGACTATATATTTAACCATTGGATGGTTCAGATCGACTATATATTTAACCATTGGATGGTTCAGATGGACTATATATTTAACCATTGACCAGGTTCAGATGGACTATATATTTAACCATTGATCAGGATCAGATCGACTATATATTTAACCATTGGATGGTTCAGATGGACTATATATTTAACCATTGATCAGGTTCAGATGGACTATATATTTAACCATTGATCAGGATCAGATCGACTATATATTTAACCATTGGATGGTTCAGATGGACTATATATTTAACAATTGATCAGGTTCAGATGGACTATATATTTAACAATTGATCAGGTTCAGATGGACTATATATTTAACCATTGATCAGGTTCAGATGGACTATATATTTAACCATTGATCAGGTTCAGATGGACTAAATATTTAACCATTGGATGGTTCAGATGGACTATATATATTTAACCATTGGATGGTTCAGATGGACTATATATTTAACCATTGGATGGTTCAGATGGACTATATATTTAACCATTGATCAGTTTCAGATGGACTATATATTTAACCATTGGATGGTTCAGATGGACAATATATTTAACATTTGATCAGGTTCAGATGGACAATATATTTAACCATTGAATGGTTCAGATGGACTATATATTTAACCATTGATCAGGTTCAGAAGGACTACATATTTAACCATTGATCAGGTTCAGATGGACTATATTTTTAACCATTGGATGGTTCAGATGGACTATATATTTAACCATTGACCAGGTTCAGATGGACTATATATTTAACCATTGATCAGGTTCAGATGGACTATATATTTAACCATTGATCAGGTTCAGATCGACTACATATTTAACCATTGATCAGGTTCAGGTGGACTATATATTTAACCATTGATCAGGTTCAGATAGACTATATATTTAACCTTTGATCAGGTTCAGATGGACTATATATTTAACCATTGGATGGTTCAGAGGGACTATATATTTAACCATTGATCAGGTTCAGATGGACTATATATTTAACCATTGGATGGTTTAGATGTACTATATATTTAACCATTGGATGGTTCAGATGGACTATATATTTAACAATTGGATGGTTCAGATGGACTATATATTTAACCATTGGATGGTTCAGATGGACTATATATTTAACCATAGATCAGGTTCAGATGGACTAAATATTTAACCATTGGATGGTTCAGATGGACTATATATTTAACCATTGGATGGTTCAGATGGACTATATATTTAACCATTGGATGGTTCAGATGGACTATATATTTAACCATTGATCAGTTTCAGATGGACTATATATTTAACCATTGGATTGTTCAGATGGACAATATATTTAACATTTGATCAGGTTCAGATGGACTATATATTTAACCATTGAATGGTTCAGATGGACTATATATTTAACCATAGATCAGGTTCAGAAGGACTACATATTTAACCATTGATCAGGTTCAGATGGACTATATATTTAACCATTGGATGGTTCAGATGGACTATATATTTAACCATTAGATGGTTCAGATGGACTATATATTTAACCATTAGATGGTTCAGATGGACTATATATTTAACCAATCATCAGGTTCAGGTGGACTATATATTTAACCATTGATCAGGTTCAGATGGACTATATATTTAACCATTGATCAGGTTCAAATGGACTATATATTTAACCATTGGATGGCTCAGATGGACTATATATTTAACCATTGATCAGGTTCAGATGGACTATATCTTTAACCATTGATCAGGTTCAGATGGACTATATTTTTAACCATTGGATGGTTAAGATGGACAATATATTTAACCATTGATCAGGTTCAGATGGACTATATATTTACCCATTAATCAGGTTCAGATGGACTATATATTTAACCATTGGATGGTTCAGATGGACTATATATATTTCACCATTGGATGGTTCAGATGGACTATATATTTAACCATTGGATGGTTCAGATGGACTATATATTTAACCATTGATCAGGTTCAGATGGACTATATATTTAACAATTGATCAGGTACAGACGGACTATATATTTAACCATTTATGGTTCAGATTGACTATATATTTAACCATTGATCAGGTTCAGATGGACTATATATTTAACCATTGGATGGTTCAGATGGACTATATATTTAACCATTGATCAGGTTCAGATGGACTATATATTTAACCATTGGATGGTTCAGATGGACTATATATTTAACCATTGGATGGTTCAGATGGACTATATATTTAACCATTGATCAGGTTCAGATGGACTATATATTTAACCACTGATCAGGTTCAGATGGACTAAATATTTAACCATTTGATGGTTCAGATGGACTATATATTTAACCATTGGATGGTTCAGATGGACTATATATTTAACCATTGATCAGTTTCAGATGGACTATATATTTAACCATTGGATGGTTCAGATGGACAATATATTTAACATTTGATCAGGTTCAGATGGACTATATATTTAACCATTGAATGGTTCAGATGGACTATATATTTAACCATTGATCAGGTTCAGAAGGACTACATATTTAACCATTGATCAGGTTCAGATGGACTATATATTTAACCATTGGATGGTTCAGATGGACTATATATTTAACCATTGATCAGGTTCAGGTGGACTATATATTTAACCATTGATCAGGTTCAGATGGACTATATATTTAACCATTGATCAGGTTCAGATGGACTATATATTTAACCATTGGATGGTTCAGATGGACTATATATTTAACCATTGATCAGGTTCAGATGGACTATATATTTAACCATTGATCAGGTTCAGATGGACTAAATATTTAACCATTGCATGGTTCAGATGGACTATATATTTAACCATTGGATGGTTCAGATGGACTATATATTTAACGATTGGATGGTTCAGATGGACAATATATTTAACATTTGATCAGGTTCAGATGGACAATATATTTAATCATTGAATGGTTCAGATGGACTATATATTTAACCATTGATCAGGTTCAGAAGGACTACATATTTAACCATTGATCAGGTTCAGATCGACTATATTTTTAACCATTGGATGGTTCAGATGGACTATATATTTAACCATTGACCAGGTTCAGATGGACTATATATTTAACCATTGATCAGGTTCAGATGGACTATATATTTAACCATTGATCAGGTTCAGATCGACTACATATTTAACCATTGATCAGGTTCAGGTGGACTATATATTTAACCATTGATCAGGTTCAGATGGACTATATATTTAACCATTGATCAGGTTCAGATGGACTATATATTTAACCATTGGATGGTTCAGAGGGACTATATATTTAACCATTGATCAGGTTCAGATGGACTATATATTTAACCATTGGATGGTTTAGATGGACTATATATTTAACCATTGGATGGTTCAGATGGACTATATATTTAACAATTGGATGGTTCAGATGGACTATATATTTATCCATTGGATGGTTCAGATGGACTATATATTTAACCATTGATCAGGTTCAGATGGACTAAATATTTAACCATTGGATGGTTCAGATGGACTATATATTTAACCTTTGGATGGTTCAGATGGACTATATATTTAACCATTGGATGGTTCAGATGGACTATATATTTAACCATTGATCAGTTTCAGATGGACTATATATTTAACCATTGGATTGTTCAGATGGACAATATATTTAACATTTGATCAGGTTCAGATGGACTATATATTTAACCATTGAATGGTTCAGATGGACTATATATTTAACCATTGATCAGGTTCAGAAGGACTACATATTTAACCATTGATCAGGTTCAGATGGACTATATATTTAACCATTGGATGGTTCAGATGGACTATATATTTAACCATTGGATGGTTCAGATGGACTATATATTTAACCATTGGATGGTTCAGATGGACTATATATTTAACCATTGATCAGTTTCAGATGGACTATATATTTAACCATTGGATTGTTCAGATGGACAATATATTTAACATTTGATCAGGTTCAGATGGACTATATATTTAACCATTGAATGGTTCAGATGGACTATATATTTAACCATTGATCAGGTTCAGAAGGACTACATATTTAACCATTGATCAGGTTCAGATGGACTATATATTTAACCATTGGATGGTTCAGATGGACTATATATTTAACCATTAGATGGTTCAGATGGACTATATATTTAACCAATCATCAGGTTCAGATGGACTATATATTTAACCATTGATCAGGTTCAGATGGACTATATATTTAACCATTGATCAGGTTCAAATGGACTATATATTTAACCATTGGATGGTTCAGATGGACTATATATTTAACCATTGATCAGGTTCAGATGGACTATATATTTAACCATTGATCAGGTTCAGATGGACTATATATTTAAACATTGGATGGTTAAGATGGACTATATATTTAACCATTGATCAGGTTCAGATGGACTATATATTTACCCATTAATCAGGTTCAGATGGACTATATATTTAACCATTGGATGGTTCAGATGGACTATATATATTTCACCATTGGATGGTTCAGATGGACTATATATTTAACCATTGGATGGTTCAGATGGACTATATATTTAACCATTGATCAGGTTCAGATGGACTATATATTTAACAATTGATCAGGTACAGATGGACTATATATTTAACCATTGGATGGTTCAGATTGACTATATATTTAACCATTGATCAGGTTCAGATGGACTATATATTTAACCATTGGATGGTTCAGATGGACTATATATTTAACCATTGATCAGGTTCAGATGGACTATATATTTAACCATTGGATTGTTCAGATGGACTATATATTTAACCATTGGATGGTTCAGATGGACTATATATTTAACCATTGATCAGGTTCAGATGGACTATATATTTAACCATTGATCAGGTTCAGATGGACTAAATATTTAACCATTGGATGGTTCAGATGGACTATATATTTAACCATTGAATGGTTCAGATGGACTATATATTTAACCATTGATCAGTTTCAGATGGACTATATATTTAACCATTGGATGGTTCAGATGGACAATATATTAAACATTTGATCAGGTTCAGATGGACTATATATTTAACCATTGAATGGTTCAGATGGACTATATATTTAACCATTGATCAGGTTCAGAAGGACTACATATTTAACCATTGATCAGGTTCAGATGGACTATATATTTAACCATTGGATGGTTCAGATGGACTATATATTTAACCATTAGATGGTTCAGATGGACTATATATTTAACCATTGATCAGGTTCAGGTGGACTATATATTTAACCATTGATCAGGTTCAGATGGACTATATATTTAACCATTGATCAGGTTCAGATGGACTAAATATTTAACCATTGGATGGTTCAGATGGACTATATATTTAACCATTGGATGGTTCAGATGGACTATATATTTAACCATTGGATGGTTCAGATGGACTATATATTTAACCATTGATCAGGTTCAGATGGACTATATATTTAACCATTGGATGGTTCAGATGGACAATATATTTAACATTTGATCAGGTTCAGATGGACTATATATTTAACCATTGAATGGTTCAGATGGACTATGTATTTAACCATTGATCAGGTTCAGAAGGACTACATATTTAACCATTGATCAGGTTCAGATGGACTATATATTTAACCATTGGATGGTTCAGATGGACTATATATTTAACCATTAGATGGTTCAGATGGACTATATATTTAACCATTGATCAGGTTCAGATGGACTAAATATTTAACCATTGGATGGTTCAGATGGACTATATATATTTAACCATTGGATGGTTCAGATGGACTATATATTTAACCATTGGATGGTTCAGATGGACTATATATTTAACCATTGATCAGTATCAGATGGACTATATATTTAACCATTGGATGGTTCAGATGGACAATATATTTAACATTTGATCAGGTTCAGATGGACTATATATTTAACCATTGAATGGTTCAGATGGACTATATATTTAACCATTGATCAGGTTCAGAAGGACTACATATTTAACCATTGATCAGGTTCAGATGGACTATATATTTAACCATTGGATGGTTCAGATTGACTATATATTTAAACATTAGATGGTTCAGATGGACTATATATTTAACCATTAGATGTTTCAGATGGACTATATATTTAACCAATCATCAGGTTCAGATGGATTATATATTTAACCATTGATCAGGTTCAGATGGACTATATATTTAACCATTGGATGGTTCAGAGGGACTATATATTTAACCATTGATCAGGTTCAGATGGACTATATATTTAACCATTGGATGGTTTAGATGGACTATATATTTAACCATTGGATGGTTCAGATGGACTATATATTTAACAATTGGATGGTTCAGATGGACTATATATTTATCCATTGGATGGTTCAGATGGACTATATATTTAACCATTGATCAGGTTCAGATGGACTAAATATTTAACCATTGGATGGTTCAGATGGACTATATATTTAACCTTTGGATGGTTCAGATGGACTATATATTTAACCATTGGATGGTTCAGATGGACTATATATTTAACCATTGATCAGTTTCAGATGGACTATATATTTAACCATTGGATTGTTCAGATGGACAATATATTTAACATTTGATCAGGTTCAGATGGACTATATATTTAACCATTGAATGGTTCAGATGGACTATATATTTAACCATTGATCAGGTTCAGAAGGACTACATATTTAACCATTGATCAGGTTCAGATGGACTATATATTTAACCATTGGATGGTTCAGATGGACTATATATTTAACCATTGGATGGTTCAGATGGACTATATATTTAACCATTGGATGGTTCAGATGGACTATATATTTAACCATTGATCAGTTTCAGATGGACTATATATTTAACCATTGGATTGTTCAGATGGACAATATATTTAACATTTGATCAGGTTCAGATGGACTATATATTTAACCATTGAATGGTTCAGATGGACTATATATTTAACCATTGATCAGGTTCAGAAGGACTACATATTTAACCATTGATCAGGTTCAGATGGACTATATATTTAACCATTGGATGGTTCAGATGGACTATATATTTAACCATTAGATGGTTCAGATGGACTATATATTTAACCAATCATCAGGTTCAGATGGACTATATATTTAACCATTGATCAGGTTCAGATGGACTATATATTTAACCATTGATCAGGTTCAAATGGACTATATATTTAACCATTGGATGGTTCAGATGGACTATATATTTAACCATTGATCAGGTTCAGATGGACTATATATTTAACCATTGATCAGGTTCAGATGGACTATATATTTAAACATTGGATGGTTAAGATGGACTATATATTTAACCATTGATCAGGTTCAGATGGACTATATATTTACCCATTAATCAGGTTCAGATGGACTATATATTTAACCATTGGATGGTTCAGATGGACTATATATATTTCACCATTGGATGGTTCAGATGGACTATATATTTAACCATTGGATGGTTCAGATGGACTATATATTTAACCATTGATCAGGTTCAGATGGACTATATATTTAACAATTGATCAGGTACAGATGGACTATATATTTAACCATTGGATGGTTCAGATTGACTATATATTTAACCATTGATCAGGTTCAGATGGACTATATATTTAACCATTGGATGGTTCAGATGGACTATATATTTAACCATTGATCAGGTTCAGATGGACTATATATTTAACCATTGGATTGTTCAGATGGACTATATATTTAACCATTGGATGGTTCAGATGGACTATATATTTAACCATTGATCAGGTTCAGATGGACTATATATTTAACCATTGATCAGGTTCAGATGGACTAAATATTTAACCATTGGATGGTTCAGATGGACTATATATTTAACCATTGAATGGTTCAGATGGACTATATATTTAACCATTGATCAGTTTCAGATGGACTATATATTTAACCATTGGATGGTTCAGATGGACAATATATTAAACATTTGATCAGGTTCAGATGGACTATATATTTAACCATTGAATGGTTCAGATGGACTATATATTTAACCATTGATCAGGTTCAGAAGGACTACATATTTAACCATTGATCAGGTTCAGATGGACTATATATTTAACCATTGGATGGTTCAGATGGACTATATATTTAACCATTAGATGGTTCAGATGGACTATATATTTAACCATTGATCAGGTTCAGGTGGACTATATATTTAACCATTGATCAGGTTCAGATGGACTATATATTTAACCATTGATCAGGTTCAGATGGACTAAATATTTAACCATTGGATGGTTCAGATGGACTATATATTTAACCATTGGATGGTTCAGATGGACTATATATTTAACCATTGATCAGGTTCAGAAGGACTACATATTTAACCATTGATCAGGTTCAGATGGACTATATATTTAACCATTGGATGGTTCAGATGGACTATATATTTAACCATTAGATGGTTCAGATGGACTATATATTTAACCATTGATCAGGTTCAGATGGACTAAATATTTAACCATTGGATGGTTCAGATGGACTATATATATTTAACCATTGGATGGTTCAGATGGACTATATATTTAACCATTGGATGGTTCAGATGGACTATATATTTAACCATTGATCAGTATCAGATGGACTATATATTTAACCATTGGATGGTTCAGATGGACAATATATTTAACATTTGATCAGGTTCAGATGGACTATATATTTAACCATTGGATTGTTCAGATGGACAATATATTTAACATTTGATCAGGTTCAGATGGACTATATATTTAACCATTGATCAGGTTCAGAAGGACTACATATTTAACCATTGATCAGGTTCAGATGGACTATATATTTAACCATTGGATGGTTCAGATGGACTATATATTTAACCATTAGATGTTTCAGATGGACTATATATTTAACCATTAGATGGTTCAGATGGACTATATATTTAACCAATCATCAGGTTCAGGTGGACTATATATTTAACCATTGATCAGGTTCAGATGGACTATATATTTAACCATTGATCAGGTTCAAATGGACTATATATTTAACCATTGGATGGTTCAGATGGACTATATATTTAACCATTGATCAGGTTCAGATGGACTATATCTTTAACCATTGATCAGGTTCAGATGGACTATATATTTAACCATTGGATGGTTAAGATGGACTATATATTTAACCATTGATCAGGTTCAGATGGACTATATATTTACCCATTAATCAGGTTCAGATGGACTATATATTTAACCATTGGATGGTTCAGATGGACTATATATATTTCACCATTGGATGGTTCAGATGGACTATATATTTAACCATTGGATGGTTCAGATGGACTATATATTTAACCATTGATCAGGTTCAGATGGACTATATATTTAACAATTGATCAGGTACAGAAGGACTATATATTTAACCATTCATGGTTCAGATTGACTATATATTTAACCATTGATCAGGTTCAGATGGACTATATATTTAATCATTGGATGGTTCAGATGGACTATATATTTAACCATTGATCAGGTTCAGATGGACTATATATTTAACCATTGGATGGTTCAGATGGACTATATATTTAACCATTGGATGGTTCAGATGGACTATATATTTAACCATTGATCAGGTTCAGATGGACTATATATTTAACCACTGATCAGGTTCAGATGGACTAAATATTTAACCATTTGATGGTTCAGATGGACTATATATTTAACCATTGGATGGTTCAGATGGACTATATATTTAACCATTGATCAGTTTCAAATGGACTATATATTTAACCATTGGATGGTTCAGATGGACAATATATTTAACATTTGATCAGGTTCAGATGGACTATATATTTAACCATTGAATGGTTCAGATGGACTATATATTTAACCATTGATCAGGTTCAGAAGGACTACATATTTAACCATTGATCAGGTTCAGATGGACTATATATTTAACCATTGGATGGTTCAGATGGACTATATATTTAACCATTGATCAGGTTCAGGTGGACTATATATTTAAACATTGATCAGGTTCAGATGGACTATATATTTAACCATTGATCAGGTTCAGATGGACTATATATTTAACCATTGGATGGTTCAGATGGACTATATATTTAACCATTGATCAGGTTCAGATGGACTATATATTTAACCATTGATCAGGTTCAGATGGACTAAATATTTAACCATTGCATGGTTCAGATGGACTATATATTTAAACATTCGATGGTTCAGATGGACTATATATTTAACGAATGGATGGTTCAGATGGACAATATATTTAACATTTGATCAGGTTCAGATGGACAATATATTTAATCATTGAATGGTTCAGATGGACTATATATTTAACCATTGATCAGGTTCAGAAGGACTACATATTTAACCATTGATCAGGTTCAGATGGACTATATTTTTAACCATTGGATGGTTCAGATGGACTATATATTTAACCATTGACCAGGTTCAGATGGACTATATATTTAACCATTGATCAGGTTCAGATGGACTATATATTTAACCACTGATCAGGTTCAGATCGACTACATATTTAACCATTGATCAGGTTCAGGTGGACTATATATTTAACCATTGATCAGGTTCAGATGGACTATATATTTAACCATTGATCAGGTTCAGATGGACTATATATTTAACCATTGGATGGTTCAGAGGGACTATATATTTAACCATTGATCAGGTTCAGATGGACTATATATTTAACCATTGGATGGTTTAGATGGACTATATATTTAACCATTGGATGGTTCAGATGGACTATATATTTAACAATTGGATGGTTCAGATGGACTATATATTTAACCATTGATCAGTTTCAGATGGACTAAATATTTAACCATTGGATGGTTCAGATGGACTATATATTTAACCATTTGATGGTTCAGATGGACTATATATTTAACCATTGGATGGTTCAGATGGACTATATATTTAACCATTGATCAGTTTCAGATGGACTATATATTTAACCATTGGATTGTTCAGATGGACAATATATTTAACATTTGATCAGGTTCAGATGGACTATATATTTAACCATTGAATGGTTCAGATGGACTATATATTTAACCATTGATCTGGTTCAGAAGGACTACATATTTATCCATTGATCAGGTTCAGATGGACTATATATTTAACCATTGGATGGTTCAGATGGACTATATATTTAACCATTGGATGGTTCAGATGGACTATATATTTAACCATTGGATAGTTCAGATGGACTATATATTTAACCATTGATAAGTTTCAGATGGACTATATATTTAACCATTGGATTGTTCAGATGGACAATATATTTAACATTTGATCTGGTTCAGATGGACTATATATTTAACCATTGAATGGTTCAGATGGACTATATATTTAACCATTGATCAGGTTCAGAAGGACTACATATTTAACCATTGATCAGGTTCAGATGGACTATATATTTAACCATTGGATGGTTCAGATGGACTATATATTTAACCATTAGATGGTTCAGATGGACTATATATTTAACCATTAGATGGTTCAGATGGACTATATATTTAACCAATCATCAGGTTCAGATGGACTATATATTTAACCATTGATCAGGTTCAGATGGACTATATATTTAACCATTGATCAGGTTCAAATGGACTATATATTTAACCATTGGATGGTTCAGATGGACTATATATTTAACCATTGATCAGGTTCAGATGGACTATATATTTAACCATTGATCAGGTTCAGATGGACTATATATTTAACCATTGGATGGTTAAGATGGACTATATATTTAACCATTGATCAGGTTCAGATGGACTATATATTTACCCATTAATCAGGTTCAGATGGACTATATATTTAACCATTGGATGGTTCAGATGGACTATATATATTTCACCATTGGATGGTTCAGATGGACTATATATTTAACCATTGGATGGTTCAGATGGACTATATATTTAACCATTGATCAGGTTCAGATGGACTATATATTTAACAATTGATCAGGTACAGATGGACTATATATTTAACCATTGGATGGTTCAGATTGACTATATATTTAACCATTGATCAGGTTCAGATGGACTATATATTTAACCATTGGATGGTTCAGATGGACTATATATTTAACCATTGATCAGGTTCAGATGGACTATATATTTAACCATTGGATGGTTCAGATGGACTATATATTTAACCATTGGATGGTTCAGATGGACTATATATTTAACCATTGATCAGGTTCAGATGGACTATATATTTAACCATTGATCAGGTTCAGATGGACTAAATATTTAACCATTGGATGGTTCAGATGGACTATATATTTAACCATTGGATGGTTCAGATGGACTATATATTTAACCATTGATCAGTTTCAGATGGACTATATATTTAACCATTGGATGGTTCAGATGGACAATATATTAAACATTTGATCAGGTTCAGATGGACTATATATTTAACCATTGAATGGTTCAGATGGACTATTTATTTAACCATTGATCAGGTTCAGAAGGACTACATATTTAACCATTGATCAGGTTCAGATGGACTATATATTTAACCATTGGATGGTTCAGATGGACTATATATTTAACCATTAGATGGTTCAGATGGACTATATATTTAACCATTGATCAGGTTCAGGTGGACTATATATTTAACCATTGATCAGGTTCAGATGGACTATATATTTAACCATTGATCAGGTTCAGATGGACTAAATATTTAACCATTGGATGGTTCAGATGGACTATATATTTAACCATTGGATGGTTCAGATGGACTATATATTTAACCATTGGATGGTTCAGATGGACTATATATTTAACCATTGATCAGGTTCAGATGGACTATATATTTAACCATTGGATGGTTCAGATGGACAATATATTTAACATTTGATCAGGTTCAGATGGACTATATATTTAACCATTGAATGGTTCAGATGGACTATATATTTAACCATTGATCAGGTTCAGAAGGACTACATATTTAACCATTGATCAGGTTCAGATGGTCTATATATTTAACCATTGGATGGTTCAGATGGACTATATATTTAACCATTAGATGGTTCAGATGGACTATATATTTAACCATTGATCAGGTTCAGATGGACTAAATATTTAACCATTGGATGGTTCAGATGGACTATATATATTTAACCATTGGATGGTTCAGATGGACTATATATTTAACCATTGATCAGGTTCAGATGGACTAAATATTTAACCATTGCATGGTTCAGATGGACTATATATTTAACCATTCGATGGTTCAGATGGACTATATATTTAACGATTGGATGGTTCAGATGGACAATATATTTAACATTTGATCAGGTTCAGATGGACAATATATTTAATCATTGAATGGTTCAGATGGACTATATATTTAACCATTGATCAGGTTCAGAAGGACTACATATTTAACCATTGATCAGGTTCAGATGGACTATATTTTTAACCATTGGATGGTTCAGATGGACTATATATTTAACCATTGACCAGGTTCAGATGGACTATATATTTAACCATTGACCAGGTTCAGATGGACTATATATTTAACCACTGATCAGGTTCAGATCGACTACATATTTAACCATTGATCAGGTTCAGGTGGACTATATATTTAACCATTGATCAGGTTCAGATGGACTATATATTTAACCATTGATCAGGTTCAGATGGACTATATATTTAACCATTGGATGGTTCAGAGGGACTATATATTTAACCATTGATCAGGTTCAGATGGACTATATATTTAACCATTGGATGGTTTAGATGGACTATATATTTAACCATTGGATGGTTCAGATGGACTATATATTTAACAATTGGATGGTTCAGATGGACTATATATTTAACCATTGATCAGTTTCAGATGGACTAAATATTTAACCATTGGATGGTTCAGATGGACTATATATTTAACCATTGGATGGTTCAGATGGACTATATATTTAACCATTGGATGGTTCAGATGGACTATATATTTAACCATTGATCAGTTTCAGATGGACTATATATTTAACCATTGGATTGTTCAGATGGACAATATATTTAACATTTGATCAGGTTCAGATGGACTATATATTTAACCATTGAATGGTTCAGATGGACTATATATTTAACCATTGATCTGGTTCAGAAGGACTACATATTTAACCATTGATCAGGTTCAGATGGACTATATATTTAACCATTGGATGGTTCAGATGGACTATATATTTAACCATTGGATGGTTCAGATGGACTATATATTTAACCATTGGATGGTTCAGATGGACTATATATTTAACCATTGATCAGTTTCAGATGGACTATATATTTAACCATTGGATTGTTCAGATGGACAATATATTTAACATTTGATCAGGTTCAGATGGACTATATATTTAACCATTGAATGGTTCAGATGGACTATATATTTAACCATTGATCAGGTTCAGAAGGACTACATATTTAACCATTGATCAGGTTCAGATGGACTATATATTTAACCATTGGATGGTTCAGATGGACTATATATTTAACCATTAGATGGTTCAGATGGACTATATATTTAACCATTAGATGGTTCAGATGGACTATATATTTAACCAATCATCAGGTTCAGATGGACTATATATTTAACCATTGATCAGGTTCAGATGGACTATATATTTAACCATTGATCAGGTTCAAATGGACTATATATTTAACCATTGGATGGTTCAGATGGACTATATATTTAACCATTGATCAGGTTCAGATGGACTATATATTTAACCATTGATCAGGTTCAGATGGACTATATATTTACCCATTAATCAGGTTCAGATGGACTATATATTTAACCATTGGATGGTTCAGATGGACTATATATATTTCACCATTGGATGGTTCAGATGGACTATATATTTAACCATTGGATGGTTCAGATGGACTATATATTTAACCATTGATCAGGTTCAGATGGACTATATATTTAACAATTGATCAGGTACAGATGGACTATATATTTAACCATTGGATGGTTCAAATGGACTATATATTTAACCATTGGATGGTTCAGATGGACTATATATTTAACCATTGATCAGGTTCAGATGGACTATATATTTAACCATTGATCAGGTTCAGATGGACTATATATTTACCCATTAATCAGGTTCAGATGGACTATATATTTAACCATTGGATGGTTCAGATGGACTATATATATTTCACCATTGGATGGTTCAGATGGACTATATATTTAACCAATGGATGGTTCAGATGGACTATATATTTAACCATTGATCAGGTTCAGATGGACTATATATTTAACAATTGATCAGGTACAGATGGACTATATATTTAACCATTGGATGGTTCAGATTGACTATATATTTAACCATTGATCAGGTTCAGATGGACTATATATTTAACCATTGGATGGTTCAGATGGACTATATATTTAACCATTGATCAGGTTCAGATGGACTATATATTTAACCATTGGATGGTTCAGATGGACTATATATTTAACCATTGATCAGGTTCAGATGGACTATATATTTAACCATTGATCAGGTTCAGATGGACTAAATATTTAACCATTGGATGGTTCAGATGGACTATATATTTAACCATTGGATGGTTCAGATGGACTATATATTTAACCATTGATCAGTTTCAGATGGACTATATATTTAACCATTGGATGGTTCAGATGGACAATATATTAAACATTTGATCAGGTTCAGATGGACTATATATTTAACCATTGAATGGTTCAGATGGACTATATATTTAACCATTGATCAGGTTCAGAAGGACTACATATTTAACCATTGATCAGGTTCAGATGGACTATATATTTAACCATTGGATGGTTCAGATGGACTATATATTTAACCATTAGATGGTTCAGATGGACTATATATTTAACCATTGATCAGGTTCAGATGGACTAAATATTTAACCATTGGATGGTTCAGATGGACTATATATATTTAACCATTGGATGGTTCAGATGGACTATATATTTAACCATTGGATGGTTCAGATGGACTATATATTTAACCATTGATCAGTATCAGATGGACTATATATTTAACCATTGGATGGTTCAGATGGACAATATATTTAACATTTGATCAGGTTCAGATGGACTATATATTTAACCATTGAATGGTTCAGATGGACTATATATTTAACCATTGATCAGGTTCAGAAGGACTACATATTTAACCATTGATCAGGTTCAGATGGACTATATATTTAACCATTGGATGGTTCAGATTGACTATATATTTAACCATTAGATGGTTCAGATGGACTATATATTTAACCATTAGATGTTTCAGATGGACTATATATTTAACCAATCATCAGGTTCAGATGGACTATATATTTAACCATTGATCAGGTTCAGATGGACTATATATTTAACCATTGATCAGGTTCAGATGGACTATATATTTAACCATTGGATTGTTCAGATGGACAATATATTTAACATTTGATCAGGTTCAGATGGACTATATATTTAACCATTGAATGGTTCAGATGGACTATATATTTAAACATTGATCAGGTTCAGAAGGACTACATATTTAACCATTGATCAGGTTCAGATGGACTATATATTTAACCATTGGATGGTTCAGATGGACTATATATTTAACCATTAGATGGTTCAGATGGACTATATATTTAACCAATCATCAGGTTCAGATGGACTATATATTTAACCATTGATCAGGTTCAGATGGACTATATATTTAACCATTGATCAGGTTCAAATGGACTATATATTTAACCATTGGATGGTTCAGATGGACTATATATTTAACCATTGATCAGGTTCAGATGGACTATATATTTAACCATTGATCAGGTTCAGATGGACTATATATTTAACCATTGGATGGTTAAGATGGACTATATATTTAACCATTGATCAGGTTCAGATGGACTATATATTTACCCATTAATCAGGTTCAGATGGACTATATATTTAACCATTGGATGGTTCAGATGGACTATATATATTTCACCATTGGATGGTTCAGATGGACTATATATTTAACCATTGGATGGTTCAGATGGACTATATATTTAACCATTGATCAGGTTCAGATGGACTATATATTTAACAATTGATCAGGTACAGATGGACTATATATTTAACCATTGGATGGTTCAGATTGACTATATATTTAACCATTGATCAGGTTCAGATGGACTATATATTTAACCATTGGATGGTTCAGATGGACTATATATTTAACCATTGATCAGGTTCAGATGGACTATATATTTAACCATTGGATGGTTCAGATGGACTATATATTTAACCATTGATCAGGTTCAGATGGACTATATATTTAACCATTGATCAGGTTCAGATGGACTAAATATTTAACCATTGGATGGTTCAGATGGACTATATATTTAACCATTGGATGGTTCAGATGGACTATATATTTAACCATTGATCAGTTTCAGATGGACTATATATTTAACCATTGGATGGTTCAGATGGACAATATATTAAACATTTGATCAGGTTCAGATGGACTATATATTTAACCATTGAATGGTTCAGATGGACTATATATTTAACCATTGATCAGGTTCAGAAGGACTACATATTTAACCATTGATCAGGTTCAGATGGACTATATATTTAACCATTGGATGGTTCAGATGGACTATATATTTAACCATTAGATGGTTCAGATGGACTATATATTTAACCATTGATCAGGTTCAGATGGACTAAATATTTAACCATTGGATGGTTCAGATGGACTATATATATTTAACCATTGGATGGTTCAGATGGACTATATATTTAACCATTGGATGGTTCAGATGGACTATATATTTAACCATTGATCAGTATCAGATGGACTATATATTTAACCATTGGATGGTTCAGATGGACAATATATTTAACATTTGATCAGGTTCAGATGGACTATATATTTAACCATTGAATGGTTCAGATGGACTATATATTTAACCATTGATCAGGTTCAGAAGGACTACATATTTAACCATTGATCAGGTTCAGATGGACTATATATTTAACCATTGGATGGTTCAGATTGACTATATATTTAACCATTAGATGGTTCAGATGGACTATATATTTAACCATTAGATGTTTCAGATGGACTATATATTTAACCAATCATCAGGTTCAGATGGACTATATATTTAACCATTGATCAGGTTCAGATGGACTATATATTTAACCATTGATCAGGTTCAGATGGACTATATATTTAACCATTGGATTGTTCAGATGGACAATATATTTAACATTTGATCAGGTTCAGATGGACTATATATTTAACCATTGAATGGTTCAGATGGACTATATATTTAAACATTGATCAGGTTCAGAAGGACTACATATTTAACCATTGATCAGGTTCAGATGGACTATATATTTAACCATTGGATGGTTCAGATGGACTATATATTTAACCATTAGATGGTTCAGATGGACTATATATTTAACCAATCATCAGGTTCAGATGGACTATATATTTAACCATTGATCAGGTTCAGATGGACTATATATTTAACCATTGATCAGGTTCAAATGGACTATATATTTAACCATTGGATGGTTCAGATGGACTATATATTTAACCATTGATCAGGTTCAGATGGACTATATATTTAACCATTGATCAGGTTCAGATGGACTATATATTTAACCATTGGATGGTTAAGATGGACTATATATTTAACCATTGATCAGGTTCAGATGGACTATATATTTACCCATTAATCAGGTTCAGATGGACTATATATTTAACCATTGGATGGTTCAGATGGACTATATATATTTCACCATTGGATGGTTCAGATGGACTATATATTTAACCATTGGATGGTTCAGATGGACTATATATTTAACCATTGATCAGGTTCAGATGGACTATATATTTAACAATTGATCAGGTACAGATGGACTATATATTTAACCATTGGATGGTTCAGATTGACTATATATTTAACCATTGATCAGGTTCAGATGGACTATATATTTAACCATTGGATGGTTCAGATGGACTATATATTTAACCATTGATCAGGTTCAGATGGACTATATATTTAACCATTGGATGGTTCAGATGGACTATATATTTAACCATTGATCAGGTTCAGATGGACTATATATTTAACCATTGATCAGGTTCAGATGGACTAAATATTTAACCATTGGATGGTTCAGATGGACTATATATTTAACCATTGGATGGTTCAGATGGACTATATATTTAACCATTGATCAGTTTCAGATGGACTATATATTTAACCATTGGATGGTTCAGATGGACAATATATTAAACATTTGATCAGGTTCAGATGGACTATATATTTAACCATTGAATGGTTCAGATGGACTATATATTTAACCATTGATCAGGTTCAGAAGGACTACATATTTAACCATTGATCAGGTTCAGATGGACTATATATTTAACCATTGGATGGTTCAGATGGACTATATATTTAACCATTAGATGGTTCAGATGGACTATATATTTAACCATTGATCAGGTTCAGATGGACTAAATATTTAACCATTGGATGGTTCAGATGGACTATATATATTTAACCATTGGATGGTTCAGATGGACTATATATTTAACCATTGGATGGTTCAGATGGACTATATATTTAACCATTGATCAGTATCAGATGGACTATATATTTAACCATTGGATGGTTCAGATGGACAATATATTTAACATTTGATCAGGTTCAGATGGACTATATATTTAACCATTGAATGGTTCAGATGGACTATATATTTAACCATTGATCAGGTTCAGAAGGACTACATATTTAACCATTGATCAGGTTCAGATGGACTATATATTTAACCATTGGATGGTTCAGATTGACTATATATTTAACCATTAGATGGTTCAGATGGACTATATATTTAACCATTAGATGTTTCAGATGGACTATATATTTAACCAATTATCAGGTTCAGATGGACTATATATTTAACCATTGATCAGGTTCAGATGGACTATATATTTAACCATTGATCAGGTTCAGATGGACTATATATTTAACCATTGGATTGTTCAGATGGACAATATATTTAACATTTGATCAGGTTCAGATGGACTATATATTTAACCATTGGATGGTTCAGAGGGACTATATATTTAAACATTGATCAGGTTCAGATGGACTAAATATTTAACCATTGGATGGTTCAGATGGACTATATATTTAACCATTGGATGGTTCAGATGGAGTATATATTTAACCATTGGATGGTTCAGATGGACTACATATTTAACCATTGATCAGGTTCAGATGGACTATATATTTAACCATTGATCAGGTTCAGATGGACTATATATTTAACCATTGGATGGTTCAGAGGGACTATATATTTAACCATTGATCAGGTTCAGATGGACTATATATTTAACCATTGATCAGGTTCAGATGGACTAAATATTTAACCATTGGATGGTTCAGATGGACTATATATTTAACCATTGGATGGTTCAGATGGACTATATATTTAACCATTGGATGTTTCAGATGGACTATATATTTAACCATTGATCAGGTTCAGATGGACTATATATTTAACCATTGGATGGTTCAGATGGACAATATATTTAACATTTGATCAGGTTCAGATGGACTATATATTTAACCATTGAATGGTTCAGATGGACTATATATTTAACAATTGGATGGTTCAGATGGACTATATATTTAACCATTGGATGGTTCAGATGGACTATATATTTAACCATTGGATGGTTCAGATGGACTATATATTTAACCATTGATCAGGTTCAGATGGACTATATATTTAACCATTGATCAGGTTCAGATGGACTATATATTTAACCATTGATTAGGTTCAGATCGACTATATATTTAACCATTGGATGGTTCAGATCGACTATATATTTAACCATTGGATGGTTCAGATGGACTATATATTTAACCATTGACCAGGTTCAGATGGACTATATATTTAACCATTGATCAGGTTCAGATGGACTATATATTTAACCATTGATCAGGTTCAGATGGACTATATATTTAACCATTGGATGGTTCAGATGGAATAAATATTTAACCATTGGATGGTTCAGATGGACTATATATTTAACCATTGAATGGTTCAGATGGACTATATATTTAACCATTGGATGGTTCAGATGGACTATATATTTAACCATTGGATGGTTCAGATGGACAATATATTTAACATTTGATCAGGTTCAGATGGACTATATATTTAACCATTGGATGGTTCAGATGGACAATATATTTAACATTTGATCAGGTTCAGATGGACTATATATTTAACCATTGAATGGTTCAGATGGACTATATATTTAACATTTGATCAGGTTCAGATGGACTATATATTTAACCATTGAATGGTTCAGATGGACTATATATTTAACCATTGATCAGGTTCAGAAGGACTACATATTTAACCATTGATCAGGTTCAGATGGACTATATATTTAACCATTGGATGGTTCAGATGGACTATATATTTAACCATTTATCAGGTTCAGATGGACTATATATTTAACCATTGATCAATTTCAGATGGACTATATATTTAAGCATTGGATGGTTCAGATGGACTATATATTTAACCATTGGATGGTTCAGATGGACTATATATTTAACCATTGATCAGGTTCAGATGGACTATATATTTAACCATTGGATGGTTCAGATGGACAATATATTTAACATTTGATCAGGTTCAGATGGACTATATATTTAAACATTGAATGGTTCAGATGGACTATATATTTAACCATTGATCAGGTTCAGAAGGACTAAATATTTAACCATTGATCAGGTTCAGATGGACTATATATTTAACCATTGGATGGTTCAGATGGACTATATATTTAACCATTGGATGGTTCAGATGGACGATATATTTAACCATTGATCAGGTTCAGATGGACTATATATTTAACCATTGGATGGTTCAGATGGACAATATATTTAACATTTGATCAGGTTCAGATGGACTATATATTTAACCATTGAATGGTTCAGATGGACTATATATTTAACCATTGGATGGTTCAGATGGACTATATATTTAACCATTGATCAGGTTCAGATGGACTATATATTTAACCATTGATCAGGTTCAGATGGACTATATATTTAACCATTGGATGGTTCAGAGGGACTATATATTTAACCATTTATCAGGTTCAGATGGACTATATATTTAACCATTGGATGGTTTAGATGGACTATATATTTAACCATTGGATGGTTCAGATGGACTATATATTTAACAATTGGATGGTTCAGATGGACTATATATTTAACCATTGGATGGTTCAGATGGACTATATATTTAACCATTGGATGGTTCAGATGGACTATATATTTAACCATTGATCAGGTTCAGATGGACTATATATTTAACCATTGATCAGGTTCAGATGGACTATATATTTAACCATTGATTAGGTTCAGATCGACTACCTATTTAACCATTGGATGGTTCAGATGGACTATATATTTAACCATTGGATGGTTCAGATGGACTATATATTTAACCATTGATCAGGTTCAGATGGACTATATATTTAACCATTGATCAGGTTCAGATGGACTAAATATTTAACCATTGGATGGTTCAGATGGACTATATATTTAACCATTGGATGGTTCAGATGGACTATATATTTAACCATTGATCAGTTTCAGATGGACTATATATTTAACCATTGGATGGTTCAGATGGACAATATATTAAACATTTGATCAGGTTCAGATGGACTATATATTTAACCATTGAATGGTTCAGATGGACTATATATTTAACCATTGATCAGGTTCAGATGGACTATATATTTAACCATTGATTAGGTTCAGATCGACTATATATTTAACCATTGGATGGTTCAGATCGACTATATATTTAACCATTGGATGGTTCAGATGGACTATATATTTAACCATTGACCAGGTTCAGATGGACTATATATTTAACCATTGATCAGGTTCAGATGGACTATATATTTAACCATTGATCAGGTTCAGATGGACTATATATTTAACCATTGGATGGTTCAGATGGACTATATATTTAACAATTGATCAGGTTCAGATGGACTATATATTTAACCATTGATCAGGTTCAGATGGACTATATATTTAACCATTGATCAGGTTCAGATGGAATAAATATTTAACCATTGGATGGTTCAGATGGACTATATATTTAACCATTGAATGGTTCAGATGGACTATATATTTAACCATTGGATGGTTCAGATGGACTATATATTTAACCATTGGATGGTTCAGATGGACAATATATTTAACATTTGATCAGGTTCAGATTGACTATATATTTAACCATTGGATGGTTCAGATGGACAATATATTTAACATTTGATCAGGTTCAGATGGACTATATATTTAACCATTGAATGGTTCAGATGGACTATATATTTAACATTTGATCAGGTTCAGATGGACTATATATTTAACCATTGAATGGTTCAGATGGACTATATATTTAACCATTGATCAGGTTCAGAAGGACTACATATTTAACCATTGATCAGGTTCAGATGGACTATATATTTAACCATTGGATGGTTCAGATGGACTATATATTTAACCATTTATCAGGTTCAGATGGACTATATATTTAACCATTGATCAATTTCAGATGGACTATATATTTAAGCATTGTATGGTTCAGATGGACTATATATTTAACCATTGGATGGTTCAGATGGACTATATATTTAACCATTGATCAGGTTCAGATGGACTATATATTTAACCATTGATCAGGTTCAGATGGACTAAATATTTAACCATTGGATGGTTCAGATGGACTATATATTTAACCATTGGATGGTTCAGATGGACTATATATTTAACCATTGATCAGTTTCAGATGGACTATATATTTAACCATTGGATGGTTCAGATGGACAATATATTAAACATTTGATCAGGTTCAGATGGACTATATATTTAACCATTGAATGGTTCAGATGGACTATATATTTAACCATTGATCAGGTTCAGATGGACTATATATTTAACCATTGATTAGGTTCAGATCGACTATATATTTAACCATTGGATGGTTCAGATCGACTATATATTTAACCATTGGATGGTTCAGATGGACTATATATTTAACCATTGACCAGGTTCAGATGGACTATATATTTAACCATTGATCAGGTTCAGATGGACTATATATTTAACCATTGATCAGGTTCAGATGGACTATATATTTAACCATTGGATGGTTCAGATGGACTATATATTTAACAATTGATCAGGTTCAGATGGACTATATATTTAACCATTGATCAGGTTCAGATGGACTATATATTTAACCATTGATCAGGTTCAGATGGAATAAATATTTAACCATTGGATGGTTCAGATGGACTATATATTTAACCATTGAATGGTTCAGATGGACTATATATTTAACCATTGGATGGTTCAGATGGACTATATATTTAACCATTGGATGGTTCAGATGGACAATATATTTAACATTTGATCAGGTTCAGATTGACTATATATTTAACCATTGGATGGTTCAGATGGACAATATATTTAACATTTGATCAGGTTCAGATGGACTATATATTTAACCATTGAATGGTTCAGATGGACTATATATTTAACATTTGATCAGGTTCAGATGGACTATATATTTAACCATTGAATGGTTCAGATGGACTATATATTTAACCATTGATCAGGTTCAGAAGGACTACATATTTAACCATTGATCAGGTTCAGATGGACTATATATTTAACCATTGATCAGGTTCAGGTGGACTATATATTTAACCATTGATCAGGTTCAGATGGACTATATATTTAACCATTGATCAGGTTCAGATGGACTAAATATTTAACCATTGGATGGTTCAGATGGACTATATATTTAACCATTGGATGGTTCAGATGGACTATATATTTAACCATTGGATGGTTCAGATGGACTATATATTTAACCATTGATCAGGTTCAGATGGACTATATATTTAACCATTGGATGGTTCAGATGGACAATATATTTAACATTTGATCAGGTTCAGATGGACTATATATTTAACCATTGAATGGTTCAGATGGACTATATATTTAACCATTGATCAGGTTCAGAAGGACTACATATTTAACCATTGATCAGGTTCAGATGGTCTATATATTTAACCATTGGATGGTTCAGATGGACTATATATTTAACCATTAGATGGTTCAGATGGACTATATATTTAACCATTGATCAGGTTCAGATGGACTAAATATTTAACCATTGGATGGTTCAGATGGACTATATATATTTAACCATTGGATGGTTCAGATGGACTATATATTTAACCATTGATCAGGTTCAGATGGACGAAATATTTAACCATTGCATGGTTCAGATGGACTATATATTTAACCATTCGATGGTTCAGATGGACTATATATTTAACGATTGGATGGTTCAGATGGACAATATATTTAACATTTGATCAGGTTCAGATGGACAATATATTTAATCATTGAATGGTTCAGATGGACTATATATTTAACCATTGATCAGGTTCAGAAGGACTACATATTTAACCATTGATCAGGTTCAGATGGACTATATTTTTAACCATTGGATGGTTCAGATGGACTATATATTTAACCATTGACCAGGTTCAGATGGACTATATATTTAACCATTGACCAGGTTCAGATGGACTATATATTTAACCACTGATCAGGTTCAGATCGACTACATATTTAACCATTGATCAGGTTCAGGTGGACTATATATTTAACCATTGATCAGGTTCAGATGGACTATATATTTAACCATTGATCAGGTTCAGATGGACTATATATTTAACCATTGGATGGTTCAGAGGGACTATATATTTAACCATTGATCAGGTTCAGATGGACTATATATTTAACCATTGGATGGTTTAGATGGACTATATATTTAACCATTGGATGGTTCAGATGGACTATATATTTAACAATTGGATGGTTCAGATGGACTATATATTTAACCATTGATCAGTTTCAGATGGACTAAATATTTAACCATTGGATGGTTCAGATGGACTATATATTTAACCATTGGATGGTTCAGATGGACTATATATTTAACCATTGGATGGTTCAGATGGACTATATATTTAACCATTGATCAGTTTCAGATGGACTATATATTTAACCATTGGATTGTTCAGATGGACAATATATTTAACATTTGATCAGGTTCAGATGGACTATATATTTAACCATTGAATGGTTCAGATGGACTATATATTTAACCATTGATCTGGTTCAGAAGGACTACATATTTAACCATTGATCAGGTTCAGATGGACTATATATTTAACCATTGGATGGTTCAGATGGACTATATATTTAACCATTGGATGGTTCAGATGGACTATATATTTAACCATTGGATGGTTCAGATGGACTATATATTTAACCATTGATCAGTTTCAGATGGACTATATATTTAACCATTGGATTGTTCAGATGGACAATATATTTAACATTTGATCAGGTTCAGATGGACTATATATTTAACCATTGAATGGTTCAGATGGACTATATATTTAACCATTGATCAGGTTCAGAAGGACTACATATTTAACCATTGATCAGGTTCAGATGGACTATATATTTAACCATTGGATGGTTCAGATGGACTATATATTTAACCATTAGATGGTTCAGATGGACTATATATTTAACCATTAGATGGTTCAGATGGACTATATATTTAACCAATCATCAGGTTCAGATGGACTATATATTTAACCATTGATCAGGTTCAGATGGACTATATATTTAACCATTGATCAGGTTCAAATGGACTATATATTTAACCATTGGATGGTTCAGATGGACTATATATTTAACCATTGATCAGGTTCAGATGGACTATATATTTAACCATTGATCAGGTTCAGATGGACTATATATTTAACCATTGGATGGTTAAGATGGACTATATATTTAACCATTGATCAGGTTCAGATGGACTATATATTTACCCATTAATCAGGTTCAGATGGACTATATATTTAACCATTGGATGGTTCAGATGGACTATATATTTAACCATTGATCAGGTTCAGATGGACTATATATTTAACCATTGGATGGTTCAGATGGACTATATATTTAACCATTGATCAGGTTCAGATGGACTATATATTTAACCATTGATCAGGTTCAGATGGACTAAATATTTAACCATTGGATGGTTCAGATGGACTATATATTTAACCATTGGATGGTTCAGATGGACTATATATTTAACCATTGATCAGTTTCAGATGGACTATATATTTAACCATTGGATGGTTCAGATGGACAATATATTAAACATTTGATCAGGTTCAGATGGACTATATATTTAACCATTGAATGGTTCAGATGGACTATATATTTAACCATTGATCAGGTTCAGAAGGACTACATATTTAACCATTGATCAGGTTCAGATGGACTATATATTTAACCATTGGATGGTTCAGATGGACTATATATTTAACCATTAGATGGTTCAGATGGACTATATATTTAACCATTGATCAGGTTCAGATGGACTAAATATTTAACCATTGGATGGTTCAGATGGACTATATATATTTAACCATTGGATGGTTCAGATGGACTATATATTTAACCATTGGATGGTTCAGATGGACTATATATTTAACCATTGATCAGTATCAGATGGACTATATATTTAACCATTGGATGGTTCAGATGGACAATATATTTAACATTTGATCAGGTTCAGATGGACTATATATTTAACCATTGAATGGTTCAGATGGACTATATATTTAACCATTGATCAGGTTCAGAAGGACTACATATTTAACCATTGATCAGGTTCAGATGGACTATATATTTAACCATTGGATGGTTCAGATTGACTATATATTTAACCATTAGATGGTTCAGATGGACTATATATTTAACCATTAGATGTTTCAGATGGACTATATATTTAACCAATCATCAGGTTCAGATGGACTATATATTTAACCATTGATCAGGTTCAGATGGACTATATATTTAACCATTGATCAGGTTCAGATGGACTATATATTTAACCATTGGATTGTTCAGATGGACAATATATTTAACATTTGATCAGGTTCAGATGGACTATATATTTAACCATTGAATGGTTCAGATGGACTATATATTTAAACATTGATCAGGTTCAGAAGGACTACATATTTAACCATTGATCAGGTTCAGATGGACTATATATTTAACCATTGGATGGTTCAGATGGACTATATATTTAACCATTAGATGGTTCAGATGGACTATATATTTAACCAATCATCAGGTTCAGATGGACTATATATTTAACCATTGATCAGGTTCAGATGGACTATATATTTAACCATTGATCAGGTTCAAATGGACTATATATTTAACCATTGGATGGTTCAGATGGACTATATATTTAACCATTGATCAGGTTCAGATGGACTATATATTTAACCATTGATCAGGTTCAGATGGACTATATATTTAACCATTGGATGGTTAAGATGGACTATATATTTAACCATTGATCAGGTTCAGATGGACTATATATTTACCCATTAATCAGGTTCAGATGGACTATATATTTAACCATTGGATGGTTCAGATGGACTATATATATTTCACCATTGGATGGTTCAGATGGACTATATATTTAACCATTGGATGGTTCAGATGGACTATATATTTAACCATTGATCAGGTTCAGATGGACTATATATTTAACAATTGATCAGGTACAGATGGACTATATATTTAACCATTGGATGGTTCAGATTGACTATATATTTAACCATTGATCAGGTTCAGATGGACTATATATTTAACCATTGGATGGTTCAGATGGACTATATATTTAACCATTGATCAGGTTCAGATGGACTATATATTTAACCATTGGATGGTTCAGATGGACTATATATTTAACCATTGATCAGGTTCAGATGGACTATATATTTAACCATTGATCAGGTTCAGATGGACTAAATATTTAACCATTGGATGGTTCAGATGGACTATATATTTAACCATTGGATGGTTCAGATGGACTATATATTTAACCATTGATCAGTTTCAGATGGACTATATATTTAACCATTGGATGGTTCAGATGGACAATATATTAAACATTTGATCAGGTTCAGATGGACTATATATTTAACCATTGAATGGTTCAGATGGACTATATATTTAACCATTGATCAGGTTCAGAAGGACTACATATTTAACCATTGATCAGGTTCAGATGGACTATATATTTAACCATTGGATGGTTCAGATGGACTATATATTTAACCATTAGATGGTTCAGATGGACTATATATTTAACCATTGATCAGGTTCAGATGGACTAAATATTTAACCATTGGATGGTTCAGATGGACTATATATATTTAACCATTGGATGGTTCAGATGGACTATATATTTAACCATTGGATGGTTCAGATGGACTATATATTTAACCATTGATCAGTATCAGATGGACTATATATTTAACCATTGGATGGTTCAGATGGACAATATATTTAACATTTGATCAGGTTCAGATGGACTATATATTTAACCATTGAATGGTTCAGATGGACTATATATTTAACCATTGATCAGGTTCAGAAGGACTACATATTTAACCATTGATCAGGTTCAGATGGACTATATATTTAACCATTGGATGGTTCAGATTGACTATATATTTAACCATTAGATGGTTCAGATGGACTATATATTTAACCATTAGATGTTTCAGATGGACTATATATTTAACCAATCATCAGGTTCAGATGGACTATATATTTAACCATTGATCAGGTTCAGATGGACTATATATTTAACCATTGATCAGGTTCAGATGGACTATATATTTAACCATTGGATTGTTCAGATGGACAATATATTTAACATTTGATCAGGTTCAGATGGACTATATATTTAACCATTGGATGGTTCAGAGGGACTATATATTTAAACATTGATCAGGTTCAGATGGACTAAATATTTAACCATTGGATGGTTCAGATGGACTATATATTTAACCATTGGATGGTTCAGATGGAGTATATATTTAACCATTGGATGGTTCAGATGGACTACATATTTAACCATTGATCAGGTTCAGATGGACTATATATTTAACCATTGATCAGGTTCAGATGGACTATATATTTAACCATTGGATGGTTCAGAGGGACTATATATTTAACCATTGATCAGGTTCAGATGGACTATATATTTAACCATTGATCAGGTTCAGATGGACTAAATATTTAACCATTGGATGGTTCAGATGGACTATATATTTAACCATTGGATGGTTCAGATGGACTATATATTTAACCATTGGATGTTTCAGATGGACTATATATTTAACCATTGATCAGGTTCAGATGGACTATATATTTAACCATTGGATGGTTCAGATGGACAATATATTTAACATTTGATCAGGTTCAGATGGACTATATATTTAACCATTGAATGGTTCAGATGGACTATATATTTAACAATTGGATGGTTCAGATGGACTATATATTTAACCATTGGATGGTTCAGATGGACTATATATTTAACCATTGGATGGTTCAGATGGACTATATATTTAACCATTGATCAGGTTCAGATGGACTATATATTTAACCATTGATCAGGTTCAGATGGACTATATATTTAACCATTGATTAGGTTCAGATCGACTATATATTTAACCATTGGATGGTTCAGATCGACTATATATTTAACCATTGGATGGTTCAGATGGACTATATATTTAACCATTGACCAGGTTCAGATGGACTATATATTTAACCATTGATCAGGTTCAGATGGACTATATATTTAACCATTGATCAGGTTCAGATGGACTATATATTTAACCATTGGATGGTTCAGATGGAATAAATATTTAACCATTGGATGGTTCAGATGGACTATATATTTAACCATTGAATGGTTCAGATGGACTATATATTTAACCATTGGATGGTTCAGATGGACTATATATTTAACCATTGGATGGTTCAGATGGACAATATATTTAACATTTGATCAGGTTCAGATGGACTATATATTTAACCATTGGATGGTTCAGATGGACAATATATTTAACATTTGATCAGGTTCAGATGGACTATATATTTAACCATTGAATGGTTCAGATGGACTATATATTTAACATTTGATCAGGTTCAGATGGACTATATATTTAACCATTGAATGGTTCAGATGGACTATATATTTAACCATTGATCAGGTTCAGAAGGACTACATATTTAACCATTGATCAGGTTCAGATGGACTATATATTTAACCATTGGATGGTTCAGATGGACTATATATTTAACCATTTATCAGGTTCAGATGGACTATATATTTAACCATTGATCAATTTCAGATGGACTATATATTTAAGCATTGGATGGTTCAGATGGACTATATATTTAACCATTGGATGGTTCAGATGGACTATATATTTAACCATTGATCAGGTTCAGATGGACTATATATTTAACCATTGGATGGTTCAGATGGACAATATATTTAACATTTGATCAGGTTCAGATGGACTATATATTTAAACATTGAATGGTTCAGATGGACTATATATTTAACCATTGATCAGGTTCAGAAGGACTAAATATTTAACCATTGATCAGGTTCAGATGGACTATATATTTAACCATTGGATGGTTCAGATGGACTATATATTTAACCATTGGATGGTTCAGATGGACGATATATTTAACCATTGATCAGGTTCAGATGGACTATATATTTAACCATTGGATGGTTCAGATGGACAATATATTTAACATTTGATCAGGTTCAGATGGACTATATATTTAACCATTGAATGGTTCAGATGGACTATATATTTAACCATTGGATGGTTCAGATGGACTATATATTTAACCATTGATCAGGTTCAGATGGACTATATATTTAACCATTGATCAGGTTCAGATGGACTATATATTTAACCATTGGATGGTTCAGAGGGACTATATATTTAACCATTTATCAGGTTCAGATGGACTATATATTTAACCATTGGATGGTTTAGATGGACTATATATTTAACCATTGGATGGTTCAGATGGACTATATATTTAACAATTGGATGGTTCAGATGGACTATATATTTAACCATTGGATGGTTCAGATGGACTATATATTTAACCATTGGATGGTTCAGATGGACTATATATTTAACCATTGATCAGGTTCAGATGGACTATATATTTAACCATTGATCAGGTTCAGATGGACTATATATTTAACCATTGATTAGGTTCAGATCGACTACCTATTTAACCATTGGATGGTTCAGATGGACTATATATTTAACCATTGGATGGTTCAGATGGACTATATATTTAACCATTGATCAGGTTCAGATGGACTATATATTTAACCATTGATCAGGTTCAGATGGACTAAATATTTAACCATTGGATGGTTCAGATGGACTATATATTTAACCATTGATCAGTTTCAGATGGACTATATATTTAACCATTGGATGGTTCAGATGGACAATATATTAAACATTTGATCAGGTTCAGATGGACTATATATTTAACCATTGAATGGTTCAGATGGACTATATATTTAACCATTGATCAGGTTCAGATGGACTATATATTTAACCATTGATTAGGTTCAGATCGACTATATATTTAACCATTGGATGGTTCAGATCGACTATATATTTAACCATTGGATGGTTCAGATGGACTATATATTTAACCATTGACCAGGTTCAGATGGACTATATATTTAACCATTGATCAGGTTCAGATGGACTATATATTTAACCATTGATCAGGTTCAGATGGACTATATATTTAACCATTGGATGGTTCAGATGGACTATATATTTAACAATTGATCAGGTTCAGATGGACTATATATTTAACCATTGATCAGGTTCAGATGGACTATATATTTAACCATTGATCAGGTTCAGATGGAATAAATATTTAACCATTGGATGGTTCAGATGGACTATATATTTAACCATTGAATGGTTCAGATGGACTATATATTTAACCATTGGATGGTTCAGATGGACTATATATTTAACCATTGGATGGTTCAGATGGACAATATATTTAACATTTGATCAGGTTCAGATTGACTATATATTTAACCATTGGATGGTTCAGATGGACAATATATTTAACATTTGATCAGGTTCAGATGGACTATATATTTAACCATTGAATGGTTCAGATGGACTATATATTTAACATTTGATCAGGTTCAGATGGACTATATATTTAACCATTGAATGGTTCAGATGGACTATATATTTAACCATTGATCAGGTTCAGAAGGACTACATATTTAACCATTGATCAGGTTCAGATGGACTATATATTTAACCATTGGATGGTTCAGATGGACTATATATTTAACCATTTATCAGGTTCAGATGGACTATATATTTAACCATTGATCAATTTCAGATGGACTATATATTTAAGCATTGTATGGTTCAGATGGACTATATATTTAACCATTGGATGGTTCAGATGGACTATATATTTAACCATTGATCAGGTTCAGATGGACTATATATTTAACCATTGATCAGGTTCAGATGGACTAAATATTTAACCATTGGATGGTTCAGATGGACTATATATTTAACCATTGGATGGTTCAGATGGACTATATATTTAACCATTGATCAGTTTCAGATGGACTATATATTTAACCATTGGATGGTTCAGATGGACAATATATTAAACATTTGATCAGGTTCAGATGGACTATATATTTAACCATTGAATGGTTCAGATGGACTATATATTTAACCATTGATCAGGTTCAGATGGACTATATATTTAACCATTGATTAGGTTCAGATCGACTATATATTTAACCATTGGATGGTTCAGATCGACTATATATTTAACCATTGGATGGTTCAGATGGACTATATATTTAACCATTGACCAGGTTCAGATGGACTATATATTTAACCATTGATCAGGTTCAGATGGACTATATATTTAACCATTGATCAGGTTCAGATGGACTATATATTTAACCATTGGATGGTTCAGATGGACTATATATTTAACAATTGATCAGGTTCAGATGGACTATATATTTAACCATTGATCAGGTTCAGATGGACTATATATTTAACCATTGATCAGGTTCAGATGGAATAAATATTTAACCATTGGATGGTTCAGATGGACTATATATTTAACCATTGAATGGTTCAGATGGACTATATATTTAACCATTGGATGGTTCAGATGGACTATATATTTAACCATTGGATGGTTCAGATGGACAATATATTTAACATTTGATCAGGTTCAGATTGACTATATATTTAACCATTGGATGGTTCAGATGGACAATATATTTAACATTTGATCAGGTTCAGATGGACTATATATTTAACCATTGAATGGTTCAGATGGACTATATATTTAACATTTGATCAGGTTCAGATGGACTATATATTTAACCATTGAATGGTTCAGATGGACTATATATTTAACCATTGATCAGGTTCAGAAGGACTACATATTTAACCATTGATCAGGTTCAGATGGACTATATATTTAACCATTGGATGGTTCAGATGGACTATATATTTAACCATTTATCAGGTTCAGATGGACTATATATTTAACCATTGATCAATTTCAGATGGACTATATATTTAAGCATTGTATGGTTCAGATGGACTATATATTTAACCATTGGATGGTTCAGATGGACTATATATTTAACCATTGATCAGGTTCAGATGGACTATATATTTAACCATTGGATGGTTCAGATGGACAATATATTTAACATTTGATCAGGTTCAGATGGACTATATATTTAAACATTGAATGGTTCAGATGGACTATATATTTAACCATTGATCAGGTTCAGAAGGACTAAATATTTAACCATTGATCAGGTTCAGATGGACTATATATTTAACCATTGGATGGTTCAGATGGACTATATATTTAACCATTGGATGGTTCAGATGGACTATATATTTAACCATTGATCAGGTTCAGATGGACTATATATTTAACCATTGGATGGTTCAGATGGACAATATATTTAACATTTGATCAGGTTCAGATGGACTATATATTTAACCATTGAATGGTTCAGATGGACTATATATTTAACCATTGATCAGGTTCAGAAGGACTACATATTTAACCATTGATCAGGTTCAGATGGACTATATATTTAACCATTGATCAGGTTCAGATGGACTATATATTTAACCATTGGATGGTTCAGAGGGACTATATATTTAACCATTTATCAGGTTCAGATGGACTATATATTTAACCATTGGATGGTTTAGATGGACTATATATTTAACCATTGGATGGTTCAGATGGACTATATATTTAACAATTGGATGGTTCAGATGGACTATATATTTAACCATTGGATGGTTCAGATGGACTATATATTTAACCATTGGATGGTTCAGATGGACTATATATTTAACCATTGATCAGGTTCAGATGGACTATATATTTAACCATTGATCAGGTTCAGATGGACTATATATTTAACCATTGATTAGGTTCAGATCGACTACCTATTTAACCATTGGATGGTTCAGATGGACTATATATTTAACCATTGGATGGTTCAGATGGACTATATATTTAACCATTGATCAGGTTCAGATGGACTATATATTTAACCATTGATCAGGTTCAGATGGACTAAATATTTAACCATTGGATGGTTCAGATGGACTATATATTTAACCATTGGATGGTTCAGATGGACTATATATTTAACCATTGATCAGTTTCAGATTGACTATATATTTAACCATTGGATGGTTCAGATGGACAATATATTAAACATTTGATCAGGTTCAGATGGACTATATATTTAACCATTGAATGGTTCAGATGGACTATATATTTAACCATTGATCAGGTTCAGAAGGACTACATATTTAACCATTGATCAGGTTCAGATGGACTATATATTTAACCATTGGATGGTTCAGATGGACTATATATTTAACCATTAGATGGTTCAGATGGACTATATATTTAACCATTGATCAGGTTCAGGTGGACTATATATTTAACCATTGATCAGGTTCAGATGGACTATATATTTAACCATTGATCAGGTTCAGATGGACTAAATATTTAACCATTGGATGGTTCAGATGGACTATATATTTAACCATTGGATGGTTCAGATGGACTATATATTTAACCATTGGATGGTTCAGATGGACTATATATTTAACCATTGATCAGTTTCAGATGGACTATATATTTAACCATTGGATTGTTCAGATGGACAATATATTTAACATTTGATCAGGTTCAGATGGACTATATATTTAACCATTGAATGGTTCAGATGGACTATATATTTAACCATTGATCTGGTTCAGAAGGACTACATATTTAACCATTGATCAGGTTCAGATGGACTATATATTTAACCATTGGATGGTTCAGATGGACTATATATTTAACCATTGGATGGTTCAGATGGACTATATATTTAACCATTGGATGGTTCAGATGGACTATATATTTAACCATTGATCAGTTTCAGATGGACTATATATTTAACCATTGGATTGTTCAGATGGACAATATATTTAACATTTGATCAGGTTCAGATGGACTATATATTTAACCATTGAATGGTTCAGATGGACTATATATTTAACCATTGATCAGGTTCAGAAGGACTACATATTTAACCATTGATCAGGTTCAGATGGACTATATATTTAACCATTGGATGGTTCAGATGGACTATATATTTAACCATTAGATGGTTCAGATGGACTATATATTTAACCATTAGATGGTTCAGATGGACTATATATTTAACCAATCATCAGGTTCAGATGGACTATATATTTAACCATTGATCAGGTTCAGATGGACTATATATTTAACCATTGATCAGGTTCAAATGGACTATATATTTAACCATTGGATGGTTCAGATGGACTATATATTTAACCATTGATCAGGTTCAGATGGACTATATATTTAACCATTGATCAGGTTCAGATGGACTATATATTTAACCATTGGATGGTTAAGATGGACTATATATTTAACCATTGATCAGGTTCAGATGGACTATATATTTACCCATTAATCAGGTTCAGATGGACTATATATTTAACCATTGGATGGTTCAGATGGACTATATATATATTTCACCATTGGATGGTTCAGATGGACTATATATTTAACCATTGGATGGTTCAGATGGACTATATATTTAACCATTGATCAGGTTCAGATGGACTATATATTTAACAATTGATCAGGTACAGATGGACTATATATTTAACCATTGGATGGTTCAGATTGACTATATATTTAACCATTGATCAGGTTCAGATGGACTATATATTTAACCATTGGATGGTTCAGATGGACTATATATTTAACCATTGATCAGGTTCAGATGGACTATATATTTAACCATTGGATGGTTCAGATGGACTATATATTTAACCATTGATCAGGTTCAGATGGACTATATATTTAACCATTGATCAGGTTCAGATGGACTAAATATTTAACCATTGGATGGTTCAGATGGACTATATATTTAACCATTGGATGGTTCAGATGGACTATATATTTAACCATTGATCAGTTTCAGATGGACTATATATTTAACCATTGGATGGTTCAGATGGACAATATATTAAACATTTGATCAGGTTCAGATGGACTATATATTTAACCATTGAATGGTTCAGATGGACTATATATTTAACCATTGATCAGGTTCAGAAGGACTACATATTTAACCATTGATCAGGTTCAGATGGACTATATATTTAACCATTGGATGGTTCAGATGGACTATATATTTAACCATTAGATGGTTCAGATGGACTATATATTTAACCATTGATCAGGTTCAGATGGACTAAATATTTAACCATTGGATGGTTCAGATGGACTATATATATTTAACCATTGGATGGTTCAGATGGACTATATATTTAACCATTGGATGGTTCAGATGGACTATATATTTAACCATTGATCAGTATCAGATGGACTATATATTTAACCATTGGATGGTTCAGATGGACAATATATTTAACATTTGATCAGGTTCAGATGGACTATATATTTAACCATTGAATGGTTCAGATGGACTATATATTTAACCATTGATCAGGTTCAGAAGGACTACATATTTAACCATTGATCAGGTTCAGATGGACTATATATTTAACCATTGGATGGTTCAGATTGACTATATATTTAACCATTAGATGGTTCAGATGGACTATATATTTAACCATTAGATGTTTCAGATGGACTATATATTTAACCAATCATCAGGTTCAGATGGACTATATATTTAACCATTGATCAGGTTCAGATGGACTATATATTTAACCATTGATCAGGTTCAGATGGACTATATATTTAACCATTGGATTGTTCAGATGGACAATATATTTAACATTTGATCAGGTTCAGATGGACTATATATTTAACCATTGAATGGTTCAGATGGACTATATATTTAAACATTGATCAGGTTCAGAAGGACTACATATTTAACCATTGATCAGGTTCAGATGGACTATATATTTAACCATTGGATGGTTCAGATGGACTATATATTTAACCATTAGATGGTTCAGATGGACTATATATTTAACCAATCATCAGGTTCAGATGGACTATATATTTAACCATTGATCAGGTTCAGATGGACTATATATTTAACCATTGATCAGGTTCAAATGGACTATATATTTAACCATTGGATGGTTCAGATGGACTATATATTTAACCATTGATCAGGTTCAGATGGACTATATATTTAACCATTGATCAGGTTCAGATGGACTATATATTTAACCATTGGATGGTTAAGATGGACTATATATTTAACCATTGATCAGGTTCAGATGGACTATATATTTACCCATTAATCAGGTTCAGATGGACTATATATTTAACCATTGGATGGTTCAGATGGACTATATATTTAACCATTGATCAGGTTCAGATGGACTATATATTTAACCATTGGATGGTTCAGATGGACTATATATTTAACCATTGATCAGGTTCAGATGGACTATATATTTAACCATTGATCAGGTTCAGATGGACTAAATATTTAACCATTGGATGGTTCAGATGGACTATATATTTAACCATTGGATGGTTCAGATGGACTATATATTTAACCATTGATCAGTTTCAGATGGACTATATATTTAACCATTGGATGGTTCAGATGGACAATATATTAAACATTTGATCAGGTTCAGATGGACTATATATTTAACCATTGAATGGTTCAGATGGACTATATATTTAACCATTGATCAGGTTCAGAAGGACTACATATTTAACCATTGATCAGGTTCAGATGGACTATATATTTAACCATTGGATGGTTCAGATGGACTATATATTTAACCATTAGATGGTTCAGATGGACTATATATTTAACCATTGATCAGGTTCAGATGGACTAAATATTTAACCATTGGATGGTTCAGATGGACTATATATATTTAACCATTGGATGGTTCAGATGGACTATATATTTAACCATTGGATGGTTCAGATGGACTATATATTTAACCATTGATCAGTATCAGATGGACTATATATTTAACCATTGGATGGTTCAGATGGACAATATATTTAACATTTGATCAGGTTCAGATGGACTATATATTTAACCATTGAATGGTTCAGATGGACTATATATTTAACCATTGATCAGGTTCAGAAGGACTACATATTTAACCATTGATCAGGTTCAGATGGACTATATATTTAACCATTGGATGGTTCAGATTGACTATATATTTAACCATTAGATGGTTCAGATGGACTATATATTTAACCATTAGATGTTTCAGATGGACTATATATTTAACCAATCATCAGGTTCAGATGGACTATATATTTAACCATTGATCAGGTTCAGATGGACTATATATTTAACCATTGATCAGGTTCAGATGGACTATATATTTAACCATTGGATTGTTCAGATGGACAATATATTTAACATTTGATCAGGTTCAGATGGACTATATATTTAACCATTGGATGGTTCAGAGGGACTATATATTTAAACATTGATCAGGTTCAGATGGACTAAATATTTAACCATTGGATGGTTCAGATGGACTATATATTTAACCATTGGATGGTTCAGATGGAGTATATATTTAACCATTGGATGGTTCAGATGGACTACATATTTAACCATTGATCAGGTTCAGATGGACTATATATTTAACCATTGATCAGGTTCAGATGGACTATATATTTAACCATTGGATGGTTCAGAGGGACTATATATTTAACCATTGATCAGGTTCAGATGGACTATATATTTAACCATTGATCAGGTTCAGATGGACTATATATTTAACCATTGATCAGGTTCAGATGGACTAAATATTTAACCATTGGATGGTTCAGATGGACTATATATTTAACCATTGGATGGTTCAGATGGACTATATATTTAACCATTGGATGTTTCAGATGGACTATATATTTAACCATTGATCAGGTTCAGATGGACTATATATTTAACCATTGGATGGTTCAGATGGACAATATATTTAACATTTGATCAGGTTCAGATGGACTATATATTTAACCATTGAATGGTTCAGATGGACTATATATTTAACAATTGGATGGTTCAGATGGACTATATATTTAACCATTGGATGGTTCAGATGGACTATATATTTAACCATTGGATGGTTCAGATGGACTATATATTTAACCATTGATCAGGTTCAGATGGACTATATATTTAACCATTGATCAGGTTCAGATGGACTATATATTTAACCATTGATTAGGTTCAGATCGACTATATATTTAACCATTGGATGGTTCAGATCGACTATATATTTAACCATTGGATGGTTCAGATGGACTATATATTTAACCATTGACCAGGTTCAGATGGACTATATATTTAACCATTGATCAGGTTCAGATGGACTATATATTTAACCATTGATCAGGTTCAGATGGACTATATATTTAACCATTGGATGGTTCAGATGGAATAAATATTTAACCATTGGATGGTTCAGATGGACTATATATTTAACCATTGAATGGTTCAGATGGACTATATATTTAACCATTGGATGGTTCAGATGGACTATATATTTAACCATTGGATGGTTCAGATGGACAATATATTTAACATTTGATCAGGTTCAGATGGACTATATATTTAACCATTGGATGGTTCAGATGGACAATATATTTAACATTTGATCAGGTTCAGATGGACTATATATTTAACCATTGAATGGTTCAGATGGACTATATATTTAACATTTGATCAGGTTCAGATGGACTATATATTTAACCATTGAATGGTTCAGATGGACTATATATTTAACCATTGATCAGGTTCAGAAGGACTACATATTTAACCATTGATCAGGTTCAGATGGACTATATATTTAACCATTGGATGGTTCAGATGGACTATATATTTAACCATTTATCAGGTTCAGATGGACTATATATTTAACCATTGATCAATTTCAGATGGACTATATATTTAAGCATTGGATGGTTCAGATGGACTATATATTTAACCATTGGATGGTTCAGATGGACTATATATTTAACCATTGATCAGGTTCAGATGGACTATATATTTAACCATTGGATGGTTCAGATGGACAATATATTTAACATTTGATCAGGTTCAGATGGACTATATATTTAAACATTGAATGGTTCAGATGGACTATATATTTAACCATTGATCAGGTTCAGAAGGACTAAATATTTAACCATTGATCAGGTTCAGATGGACTATATATTTAACCATTGGATGGTTCAGATGGACTATATATTTAACCATTGGATGGTTCAGATGGACGATATATTTAACCATTGATCAGGTTCAGATGGACTATATATTTAACCATTGGATGGTTCAGATGGACAATATATTTAACATTTGATCAGGTTCAGATGGACTATATATTTAACCATTGAATGGTTCAGATGGACTATATATTTAACCATTGGATGGTTCAGATGGACTATATATTTAACCATTGATCAGGTTCAGATGGACTATATATTTAACCATTGATCAGGTTCAGATGGACTATATATTTAACCATTGGATGGTTCAGAGGGACTATATATTTAACCATTTATCAGGTTCAGATGGACTATATATTTAACCATTGGATGGTTTAGATGGACTATATATTTAACCATTGGATGGTTCAGATGGACTATATATTTAACAATTGGATGGTTCAGATGGACTATATATTTAACCATTGGATGGTTCAGATGGACTATATATTTAACCATTGGATGGTTCAGATGGACTATATATTTAACCATTGATCAGGTTCAGATGGACTATATATTTAACGTTTGATCAGGTTCAGATGGACTATATATTTAACCATTGATTAGGTTCAGATCGACTACCTATTTAACCATTGGATGGTTCAGATGGACTATATATTTAACCATTGGATGGTTCAGATGGACTATATATTTAACCATTGATCAGGTTCAGATGGACTATATATTTAACCATTGATCAGGTTCAGATGGACTAAATATTTAACCATTGGATGGTTCAGATGGACTATATATTTAACCATTGGATGGTTCAGATGGACTATATATTTAACCATTGATCAGTTTCAGATGGACTATATATTTAACCATTGGATGGTTCAGATGGACAATATATTAAACATTTGATCAGGTTCAGATGGACTATATATTTAACCATTGAATGGTTCAGATGGACTATATATTTAACCATTGATCAGGTTCAGATGGACTATATATTTAACCATTGATTAGGTTCAGATCGACTATATATTTAACCATTGGATGGTTCAGATCGACTATATATTTAACCATTGGATGGTTCAGATGGACTATATATTTAACCATTGACCAGGTTCAGATGGACTATATATTTAACCATTGATCAGGTTCAGATGGACTATATATTTAACCATTGATCAGGTTCAGATGGACTATATATTTAACCATTGGATGGTTCAGATGGACTATATATTTAACAATTGATCAGGTTCAGATGGACTATATATTTAACCATTGATCAGGTTCAGATGGACTATATATTTAACCATTGATCAGGTTCAGATGGAATAAATATTTAACCATTGGATGGTTCAGATGGACTATATATTTAACCATTGAATGGTTCAGATGGACTATATATTTAACCATTGGATGGTTCAGATGGACTATATATTTAACCATTGGATGGTTCAGATGGACAATATATTTAACATTTGATCAGGTTCAGATTGACTATATATTTAACCATTGGATGGTTCAGATGGACAATATATTTAACATTTGATCAGGTTCAGATGGACTATATATTTAACCATTGAATGGTTCAGATGGACTATATATTTAACATTTGATCAGGTTCAGATGGACTATATATTTAACCATTGAATGGTTCAGATGGACTATATATTTAACCATTGATCAGGTTCAGAAGGACTACATATTTAACCATTGATCAGGTTCAGATGGACTATATATTTAACCATTGGATGGTTCAGATGGACTATATATTTAACCATTTATCAGGTTCAGATGGACTATATATTTAACCATTGATCAATTTCAGATGGACTATATATTTAAGCATTGTATGGTTCAGATGGACTATATATTTAACCATTGGATGGTTCAGATGGACTATATATTTAACCATTGATCAGGTTCAGATGGACTATATATTTAACCATTGGATGGTTCAGATGGACAATTTATTTAACATTTGATCAGGTTCAGATGGACTATATATTTAAACATTGAATGGTTCAGATGGACTATATATTTAACCATTGATCAGGTTCAGAAGGACTAAATATTTAACCATTGATCAGGTTCAGATGGACTATATATTTAACCATTGGATGGTTCAGATGGACTATATATTTAACCATTGGATGGTTCAGATGGACTATATATTTAACCATTGATCAGGTTCAGATGGACTATATATTTAACCATTGGATGGTTCAGATGGACAATATATTTAACATTTGATCAGGTTCAGATGGACTATATATTTAACCATTGAATGGTTCAGATGGACTATATATTTAACCATTGATCAGGTTCAGAAGGACTACATATTTAACCATTGATCAGGTTCAGATGGACTATATATTTAACCATTGATCAGGTTCAGATGGACTATATATTTAACCATTGGATGGTTCAGAGGGACTATATATTTAACCATTTATCAGGTTCAGATGGACTATATATTTAACCATTGGATGGTTTAGATGGACTATATATTTAACCATTGGATGGTTCAGATGGACTATATATTTAACAATTGGATGGTTCAGATGGACTATATATTTAACCATTGGATGGTTCAGATGGACTATATATTTAACCATTGGATGGTTCAGATGGACTATATATTTAACCATTGATCAGGTTCAGATGGACTATATATTTAACCATTGATCAGGTTCAGATGGACTATATATTTAACCATTGATTAGGTTCAGATCGACTACCTATTTAACCATTGGATGGTTCAGATGGACTATATATTTAACCATTGGATGGTTCAGATGGACTATATATTTAACCATTGATCAGGTTCAGATGGACTATATATTTAACCATTGATCAGGTTCAGATGGACTAAATATTTAACCATTGGATGGTTCAGATGGACTATATATTTAACCATTGGATGGTTCAGATGGACTATATATTTAACCATTGATCAGTTTCAGATTGACTATATATTTAACCATTGGATGGTTCAGATGGACAATATATTAAACATTTGATCAGGTTCAGATGGACTATATATTTAACCATTGAATGGTTCAGATGGACTATATATTTAACCATTGATCAGGTTCAGAAGGACTACATATTTAACCATTGATCAGGTTCAGATGGACTATATATTTAACCATTGGATGGTTCAGATGGACTATATATTTAACCATTAGATGGTTCAGATGGACTATATATTTAACCATTGATCAGGTTCAGGTGGACTATATATTTAACCATTGATCAGGTTCAGATGGACTATATATTTAACCATTGATCAGGTTCAGATGGACTAAATATTTAACCATTGGATGGTTCAGGTGGACTATATATTTAACCATTGGATGGTTCAGATGGACTATATATTTAACCATTGGATGGTTCAGATGGACTATATATTTAACCATTGATCAGGTTCAAATGGACTATATATTTAACCATTGGATGGTTCAGATGGACAATATATTTAACATTTGATCAGGTTCAGATGGACTATATATTTAACCATTGAATGGTTCAGATGGACTATATATTTAACCATTGATCAGGTTCAGAAGGACTACATATTTAACCATTGATCAGGTTCAGATGGACTATATATTTAACCATTGGATGGTTCAGATGGACTATATATTTAACCATTAGATGGTTCAGATGGACTATATATTTAACCATTGATCAGGTTCAGATGGACTAAATATTTAACCATTGGATGGTTCAGATGGACTATATATATTTAACCATTGGATGGTTCAGATGGACTATATATTTAACCATTGGATGGTTCAGATGGACTATATATTTAACCATTGATCAGTATCAGATGGACTATATATTTAACCATTGGATGGTTCAGATGGACAATATATTTAACATTTGATCAGGTTCAGATGGACTATATATTTAACCATTGAATGGTTCAGATGGACTATATATTTAACCATTGATCAGGTTCAGAAGGACTACATATTTAACCATTGATCAGGTTCAGATGGACTATATATTTAACCATTGGATGGTTCAGATGGACTATATATTTAACCATTAGATGGTTCAGATGGACTATATATTTAACCATTAGATGGTTCAGATGGACTATATATTTAACCATTGATCAGGTTCAGATGGACTATATATTTAACCATTGATCAGGTTCAGATGGACTATATATTTAACCATTGGATGGTTAAGATGGACTATATATTTAACCATTGATCAGGTTCAGATGGACTATATATTTACCCATTAATCAGGTTCAGATGGACTATATATTTAACCATTGATCAGTTTCAGATGGACTATATATTTAACCATTGGATGGTTCAGATGGACAATATATTAAACATTTGATCAGGTTCAGATGGACTATATATTTAACCATTGAATGGTTCAGATGGACTATATATTTAACCATTGATCAGGTTCAGAAGGACTACATATTTAACCATTGATCAGGTTCAGATGGACTATATATTTAACCATTGGATGGTTCAGATGGACTATATATTTAACCATTAGATGGTTCAGATGGACTATATATTTAACCATTGATCAGGTTCAGGTGGACTATATATTTAACCATTGATCAGGTTCAGATGGACTATATATTTAACCATTGATCAGGTTCAGATGGACTAAATATTTAACCATTGGATGGTTCAGATGGACTATATATTTAACCATTGGATGGTTCAGATGGACTATATATTTAACCATTGGATGGTTCAGATGGACTATATATTTAACCATTGATCAGGTTCAGATGGACTATATATTTAACCATAGGATGGTTCAGATGGACAATATATTTAACATTTGATCAGGTTCAGATGGACTATATATTTAACCATTGAATGGTTCAGATGGACTATATATTTAACCATTGATCAGGTTCAGAAGGACTACATATTTAACCATTGATCAGGTTCAGATGGACTATATATTTAACCATTGGATGGTTCAGATGGACTATATATTTAACCATTAGATGGTTCAGATGGACTATATATTTAACCATTGATCAGGTTCAGATGGACTAAATATTTAACCATTGGATGGTTCAGATGGACTATATATATTTAACCATTGGATGGTTCAGATGGACTATATATTTAACCATTGGATGGTTCAGATGGACTATATATTTAACCATTGATCAGTATCAGATGGACTATATATTTAACCATTGGATGGTTCAGATGGACAATATATTTAACATTTGATCAGGTTCAGATGGACAATATATTTAACCATTGAATGGTTCAGATGGACTATATATTTAACCATTGATCAGGTTCAGAAGGACTACATATTTAACCATTGATCAGGTTCAGATGGACTATATTTTTAACCATTGGATGGTTCAGATGGACTATATATTTAACCATTGACCAGGTTCAGATGGACTATATATTTAACCATTGATCAGGTTCAGATCGACTACATATTTAACCATTGACCAGGTTCAGATGGACTATATATTTAACCATTGATCAGGTTCAGATGGACTATATATTTAACCATTGATCAGGTTCAGATCGACTACATATTTAACCATTGATCAGGTTCAGATGGACTATATATTTAACCATTGGATGGTTCAGATGGACTATATATTTAACCATTAGATGGTTCAGATGGACTATATATTTAACCATTGATCAGGTTCAGGTGGACTATATATTTAACCATTGATCAGGTTCAGATGGACTATATATTTAACCATTGATCAGGTTCAGATGGACTAAATATTTAACCATTGGATGGTTCAGATGGACTATATATTTAACCATTGGATGGTTCAGATGGACTATATATTTAACCATTGGATGGTTCAGATGGACTATATATTTAACCATTGATCAGGTTCAGATGGACTATATATTTAACCATAGGATGGTTCAGATGGACAATATATTTAACATTTGATCAGGTTCAGATGGACTATATATTTAACCATTGAATGGTTCAGATGGACTATATATTTAACCATTGATCAGGTTCAGAAGGACTACATATTTAACCATTGATCAGGTTCAGATGGACTATATATTTAACCATTGGATGGTTCAGATGGACTATATATTTAACCATTAGATGGTTCAGATGGACTATATATTTAACCATTGATCAGGTTCAGATGGACTAAATATTTAACCATTGGATGGTTCAGATGGACTATATATATTTAACCATTGGATGGTTCAGATGGACTATATATTTAACCATTGGATGGTTCAGATGGACTATATATTTAACCATTGATCAGTATCAGATGGACTATATATTTAACCATTGGATGGTTCAGATGGACAATATATTTAACATTTGATCAGGTTCAGATGGACAATATATTTAACCATTGAATGGTTCAGATGGACTATATATTTAACCATTGATCAGGTTCAGAAGGACTACATATTTAACCATTGATCAGGTTCAGATGGACTATATTTTTAACCATTGGATGGTTCAGATGGACTATATATTTAACCATTGACCAGGTTCAGATGGACTATATATTTAACCATTGATCAGGTTCAGATGGACTATATATTTAACCATTGATCAGGTTCAGATGGACTATATATTTAACCATAGGATGGTTCAGATGGACAATATATTTAACATTTGATCAGGTTCAGATGGACTATATATTTAACCATTGAATGGTTCAGATGGACTATATATTTAACCATTGATCAGGTTCAGAAGGACTACATATTTAACCATTGATCAGGTTCAGATGGACTATATATTTAACCATTGGATGGTTCAGATGGACTATATATTTAACCATTAGATGGTTCAGATGGACTATATATTTAACCATTGATCAGGTTCAGATGGACTAAATATTTAACCATTGGATGGTTCAGATGGACTATATATATTTAACCATTGGATGGTTCAGATGGACTATATATTTAACCATTGGATGGTTCAGATGGACTATATATTTAACCATTGATCAGTATCAGATGGACTATATATTTAACCATTGGATGGTTCAGATGGACAATATATTTAACATTTGATCAGGTTCAGATGGACAATATATTTAACCATTGAATGGTTCAGATGGACTATATATTTAACCATTGATCAGGTTCAGAAGGACTACATATTTAACCATTGATCAGGTTCAGATGGACTATATTTTTAACCATTGGATGGTTCAGATGGACTATATATTTAACCATTGACCAGGTTCAGATGGACTATATATTTAACCATTGATCAGGTTCAGATGGACTATATATTTAACCATTGATCAGATTCAGATCGACTACATATTTAACCATTGATCAGGTTCAGATGGACTAAATATTTAACCATTGGATGGTTCAGATGGACTATATATTTAACCATTGGATGGTTCAGATGGAGTATATATTTAACCATTGGATGGTTCAGATGGACTACATATTTAACCATTGATCAGGTTCAGATGGACTATATATTTAACCATTGGATGGTTCAGAGGGACTATATATTTAACCATTGATCAGGTTCAGATGGACTATATATTTAACCATTGGATTGTTCAGATGGACTATATATTTAACCATTGATCAGGTTCAGATGGACTAAATATTTAACCATTGGATGGTTCAGATGGACTATATATTTAACCATTGGATGGTTCAGATGGACTATATATTTAACCATTGGATGTTTCAGATGTACTATATATTTAACCATTGATCAGGTTCAGATGGACTATATATTTAACCATTGGATGGTTCAGATGGACAATATATTTAACATTTGATCAGGTTCAGATGGACTATATATTTAACCATTGAATGGTTCAGATGGACTATATATTTAACCATTGGATGGTTCAGATGGACTATATATTTAACCATTGATTAGGTTCAGATCGACTATATATTTAACCATTGGATGGTTCAGATGGACTATATATTTAACCATTGGATGGTTCAGATGGACTATATATTTAACCATTGATCAGGTTCAGATGGACTATATATTTAACCATTGATCAGGTTCAGATGGACTATATATTTAACCATTGATCAGGTTCAGATGGACTATATATTTAAACATTGATTAGGTTCAGATCGACTATATATTTAACCATTGGATGGTTCAGATCGACTATATATTTAACCATTGGATGGTTCAGATGGACTATATATTTAACCATTGATCAGGTTCAGATGGACTATATATTTAACCATTGATCAGGTTCAGATGGACTATATATTTAACCATTGATCAGGTTCAGATGGACTATATATTTAACCATTGGATGGTTCAGATGGACTATATATTTAACAATTGATCAGGTTCAGATGGACTATATATTTAACCATTGATCAGGTTCAGATGGACTATATATTTAACCATTGATCAGGTTCAGATGGAATAAATATTTAACCATTGGATGGTTCAGATGGACTATATATTTAACCATTGAATGGTTCAGATGGACTATATATTTAACCATTGGATGGTTCAGATGGACTATATATTTAACCATTGGATGGTTCAGATGGACAATATATTTAACATTTGATCAGGTTCAGATGGACTATATATTTAACCATTGGATGGTTCAGATGGACAACATATTTAACATTTGATCAGGTTCAGATGGACTATATATTTAACCATTGAATGGTTCAGATGGACTATATATTTAACATTTGATCAGGTTCAGATGGACTATATATTTAACCATTGAATGGTTCAGATGGACTATATATTTAACCATTGATCAGGTTCAGAAGGACTACATATTTAACCATTGATCAGGTTCAGATGGACTATATATTTAACCATTGGATGGTTCAGATGGACTATATATTTAACCATTTATCAGGTTCAGATGGACTATATATTTAACCATTGATCAATTTCAGATGGACTATATATTTAAGCATTGGATGGTTCAGATGGACTATATATTTAACCATTGGATGGTTCAGATGGACTATATATTTAACCATTGATCAGGTTCAGATGGACTATATATTTAACCATTGGATGGTTCAGATGGACAATATATTTAACATTTGATCAGGTTCAGATGGACTATATATTTAAACATTGAATGGTTCAGATGGACTATATATTTAACCATTGATCAGGTTCAGAAGGACTAAATATTTAACCATTGATCAGGTTCAGATGGACTATATATTTAACCATTGGATGGTTCAGATGGACTATATATTTAACCATTGGATGGTTCAGATGGACTATATATTTAACCATTGATCAGGTTCAGATGGACTATATATTTAACCATTGGATGGTTCAGATGGACAATATATTTAACATTTGATCAGGTTCAGATGGACTATATATTTAACCATTGAATGGTTCAGATGGACTATATATTTAACCATTGGATGGTTCAGATGGACTATATATTTAACCATTGATCAGGTTCAGATGGACTATATATTTAACCATTGATCAGGTTCAGATGGACTATATATTTAACCATTGGATGGTTCAGAGGGACTATATATTTAACCATTTATCAGGTTCAGATGGACTATATATTTAACCATTGGATGGTTTAGATGGACTATATATTTAACCATTGGATGGTTCAGATGGACTATATATTTAACCATTGGATGGTTCAGATGGACTATATATTTAACCATTGATCAGTTTCAGATGGACTATATATTTAACCATTGGATGGTTCAGATGGACAATATATTAAACATTTGATCAGGTTCAGATGGACTATATATTTAACCATTGAATGGTTCAGATGGACTATATATTTAACCATTGATCAGGTTCAGAAGGACTACATATTTAACCATTGATCAGGTTCAGATGGACTATATATTTAACCATTGGATGGTTCAGATGGACTATATATTTAACCATTAGATGGTTCAGATGGACTATATATTTAACCATTGATCAGGTTCAGGTGGACTATATATTTAACGATTGATCAGGTTCAGATGAACTATATATTTAACCATTGATCAGGTTCAGATGGACTAAATATTTAACCATTGGATGGTTCAGATGGACTATATATTTAACCATTGGATGGTTCAGATGGACTATATATTTAACCATTGGATGGTTCAGATGGACTATATATTTAACCATTGATCAGGTTCAGATGGACTATATATTTAACCATAGGATGGTTCAGATGGACAATATATTTAACATTTGATCAGGTTCAGATGGACTATATATTTAACCATTGAATGGTTCAGATGGACTATATATTTAACCATTGATCAGGTTCAGAAGGACTACATATTTAACCATTGATCAGGTTCAGATGGACTATATATTTAACCATTGGATGGTTCAGATGGACTATATATTTAACCATTAGATGGTTCAGATGGACTATATATTTAACCATTGATCAGGTTCAGATGGACTAAATATTTAACCATTCGATGGTTCAGATGGACTATATATATTTAACCATTGGATGGTTCAGATGGACTATATATTTAACCATTGGATGGTTCAGATGGACTATATATTTAACCATTGATCAGTATCAGATGGACTATATATTTAACCATTGGATGGTTCAGATGGACAATATATTTAACATTTGATCAGGTTCAGATGGACAATATATTTAACCATTGAATGGTTCAGATGGACTATATATTTAACCATTGATCAGGTTCAGAAGGACTACATATTTAACCATTGATCAGGTTCAGATGGACTATATTTTTAACCATTGGATGGTTCAGATGGACTATATATTTAACCATTGACCAGGTTCAGATGGACTATATATTTAACCATTGATCAGGTTCAGATGGACTATATATTTAACCATTGATCAGGTTCAGATCGACTACATATTTAACCATTGATCAGGTTCAGATGGACTATATATTTAACCATTGGATGGTTCAGAGGGACTATATATTTAACCATTGATCAGGTTCAGATGGACTAAATATTTAACCATTGGATGGTTCAGATGGACTATATATTTAACCATTGGATGGTTCAGATGGAGTATATATTTAACCATTGGATGGTTCAGATGGACTACATATTTAACCATTGATCAGGTTCAGATGGACTATATATTTAACCATTGATCAGGTTCAGATGGACTATATATTTAACCATTGGATGGTTCAGAGGGACTATATATTTAACCATTGATCAGGTTCAGATGGACTATATATTTAACCATTGGATTGTTCAGATGGACTATATATTTAACCATTGATCAGGTTCAGATGGACTAAATATTTAACCATTGGATGGTTCAGATGGACTATATATTTAACCATTGGATGGTTCAGATGGACTATATATTTAACCATTGGATGTTTCAGATGGACTATATATTTAACCATTGATCAGGTTCAGATGGACTATATATTTAACCATTGGATGGTTCAGATGGACAATATATTTAACATTTGATCAGGTTCAGATGGACTATATATTTAACCATTGAATGGTTCAGATGGACTATATATTTAACAATTGGATGGTTCAGATGGACTATATATTTAACCATTGGATGGTTCAGATGGACTATATATTTAACCATTGGATGGTTCAGATGGACTATATATTTAACCATTGATCAGGTTCAGATGGACTATATATTTAACCATTGATCAGGTTCAGATGGACTATGTATTTAACCATTGATTAGGTTCAGATCGACTATATATTTAACCATTGGATGGTTCAGATCGACTATATATTTAACCATTGGATGGTTCAGATGGACTATATATTTAACCATTGACCAGGTTCAGATGGACTATATATTTAACCATTGATCAGGTTCAGATGGACTATATATTTAACCATTGATCAGGTTCAGATGGACTATATATTTAACCATTGGATGGTTCAGATGGACTATATATTTAACAATTGATCAGGTTCAGATGGACTATATATTTAACCATTGATCAGGTTCAGATGGACTATATATTTAACCATTGATCAGGTTCAGATGGAATAAATATTTAACCATTGGATGGTTCAGATGGACTATATATTTAACCATTGAATGGTTCAGATGGACTATATATTTAACCATTGGATGGTTCAGATGGACTATATATTTAACCATTGGATGGTTCAGATGGACAATATATTTAACATTTGATCAGGTTCAGATGGACTATATATTTAACCATTGGATGGTTCAGATGGACAACATATTTAACATTTGATCAGGTTCAGATGGACTATATATTTAACCATTGAATGGTTCAGATGGACTATATATTTAACATTTGATCAGGTTCAGATGGACTATATATTTAACCATTGAATGGTTCAGATGGACTATATATTTAACCATTGATCAGGTTCAGAAGGACTACATATTTAACCATTGATCAGGTTCAGATGGACTATATATTTAACCATTGGATGGTTCAGATGGACTATATATTTAACCATTTATCAGGTTCAGATGGACTATATATTTAACCATTGATCAGGTTCAGATGGACTATATATTTAACCATTGATCAATTTCAGATGGACTATATATTTAAGCATTGGATGGTTCAGATGGACTATATATTTAACCATTGGATGGTTCAGATGGACTATATATTTAACCATTGATCAGGTTCAGATGGACTATATATTTAACCATTGGATGGTTCAGATGGACAATATATTTAACATTTGATCAGGTTCAGATGGACTATATATTTAAACATTGAATGGTTCAGATGGACTATATATTTAACCATTGATCAGGTTCAGAAGGACTAAATATTTAACCATTGATCAGGTTCAGATGGACTATATATTTAACCATTGGATGGTTCAGATGGACTATATATTTAACCATTGGATGGTTCAGATGGACTATATATTTAACCATTGATCAGGTTCAGATGGACTATATATTTAACCATTGGATGGTTCAGATGGACAATATATTTAACATTTGATCAGGTTCAGATGGACTATATATTTAACCATTGAATGGTTCAGATGGACTATATAGTTAACCATTGGATGGTTCAGATGGACTATATATTTAACCATTGATCAGGTTCAGATGGACTATATATTTAACCATTGATCAGGTTCAGATGGACTATATATTTAACCATTGGATGGTTCAGAGGGACTATATATTTAACCATTTATCAGGTTCAGATGGACTATATATTTAACCATTGGATGGTTTAGATGGACTATATATTTAACCATTGGATGGTTCAGATGGACTATATATTTAACAATTGGATGGTTCAGATGGACTATATATTTAACCATTGGATGGTTCAGATGGACTATATATTTAACCATTGGATGGTTCAGATGGACTATATATTTAACCATTGATCAGGTTCAGATGGACTATATATTTAACCATTGACCAGGTTCAGATGGACTATATATTTAACCATTGATCAGGTTCAGATCGACTATATATTTAACCATTGGATGGTTCAGATGGACTATATATTTAACAATTGATCAGGTTCAGATCGACTATATATTTAACCATTGATCAGGTTCAGATGGACTATATATTTAACCATTGATCAGGTTCAGATGGAATAAATAATTGGATGGTTCAGATGAACTATATATTTAACCATTGAATGGTTCAGATGGACTATATATTTAACCATTGTATGGTTCAGATGGACTATATATTTAACCATTGACCAGGTTCAGATGGACTATATATTTAACCATTGATCAGGATCAGATCGACTATATATTTAACCATTGGATGGTTCAGATGGACTATATATTTAACAATTGATCAGGTTCAGATGGACTATATATTTAACCATTGGATGGTTCAGATGGACTATATATTTAACCATTGATCAGGTTCAGAAGGACTACATATTTAACCATTGATCAGGTTCAGATGGACTATATATTTAACCATTGGATGGTTCAGATGGACTATATATTTAACCATTAGATGGTTCAGATGGACTATATATTTAACCATTGATCAGGTTCAGGTGGACTATATATTTAACGATTGATCAGGTTCAGATGGACTATATATTTAACCATTGATCAGGTTCAGATGGACTAAATATTTAACCATTGGATGGTTCAGATGGACTATATATTTAACCATTGGATGGTTCAGATGGACTATATATTTAACCATTGGATGGTTCAGATGGACTATATATTTAACCATTGGATGGTTCAGATGGAGTATATATTTAACCATTGGATGGTTCAGATGGACTACATATTTAACCATTGATCAGGTTCAGATGGACTATATATTTAACCATTGATCAGGTTCAGATGGACTATATATTTAACCATTGGATGGTTCAGAGGGACTATATATTTAACCATTGATCAGGTTCAGATGGACTATATATTTAACCATTGGATTGTTCAGATGGACTATATATTTAACCATTGATCAGGTTCAGATGGACTAAATATTTAACCATTGGATGGTTCAGATGGACTATATATTTAACCATTGGATGGTTCAGATGGACTATATATTTAACCATTGGATGTTTCAGATGGACTATATATTTAACCATTGATCAGGTTCAGATGGACTATATATTTAACCATTGGATGGTTCAGATGGACAATATATTTAACATTTGATCAGGTTCAGATGGACTATATATTTAACCATTGAATGGTTCAGATGGACTATATATTTAACAATTGGATGGTTCAGATGGACTATATATTTAACCATTGGATGGTTCAGATGGACTATATATTTAACCATTGGATGGTTCAGATGGACTATATATTTAACCATTGATCAGGTTCAGATGGACTATATATTTAACCATTGATCAGGTTCAGATGGACTATGTATTTAACCATTGATTAGGTTCAGATCGACTATATATTTAACCATTGGATGGTTCAGATCGACTATATATTTAACCATTGGATGGTTCAGATGGACTATATATTTAACCATTGACCAGGTTCAGATGGACTATATATTTAACCATTGATCAGGTTCAGATGGACTATATATTTAACCATTGATCAGGTTCAGATGGACTATATATTTAACCATTGGATGGTTCAGATGGACTATATATTTAACAATTGATCAGGTTCAGATGGACTATATATTTAACCATTGATCAGGTTCAGATGGACTATATATTTAACCATTGATCAGGTTCAGATGGAATAAATATTTAACCATTGGATGGTTCAGATGGACTATATATTTAACCATTGAATGGTTCAGATGGACTATATATTTAACCATTTGATGGTTCAGATGGACTATATATTTAACCATTGGATGGTTCAGATGGACAATATATTTAACATTTGATCAGGTTCAGATGGACTATATATTTAACCATTGGATGGTTCAGATGGACAACATATTTAACATTTGATCAGGTTCAGATGGACTATATATTTAACCATTGAATGGTTCAGATGGACTATATATTTAACATTTGATCAGGTTCAGATGGACTATATATTTAACCATTGAATGGTTCAGATGGACTATATATTTAACCATTGATCAGGTTCAGAAGGACTACATATTTAACCATTGATCAGGTTCAGATGGACTATATATTTAACCATTGGATGGTTCAGATGGACTATATATTTAACCATTTATCAGGTTCAGATGGACTATATATTTAACCATTGATCAGGTTCAGATGGACTATATATTTAACCATTGATCAATTTCAGATGGACTATATATTTAAGCATTGGATGGTTCAGATGGACTATATATTTAACCATTGGATGGTTCAGATGGACTATATATTTAACCATTGATCAGGTTCAGATGGACTATATATTTAACCATTGGATGGTTCAGATGGACAATATATTTAACATTTGATCAGGTTCAGATGGACTATATATTTAAACATTGAATGGTTCAGATGGACTATATATTTAACCATTGATCAGGTTCAGAAGGACTAAATATTTAACCATTGATCAGGTTCAGATGGACTATATATTTAACCATTGGATGGTTCAGATGGACTATATATTTAACCATTGGATGGTTCAGATGGACTATATATTTAACCATTGATCAGGTTCAGATGGACTATATATTTAACCATTCGATGGTTCAGATGGACAATATATTTAACATTTGATCAGGTTCAGATGGACTATATATTTAACCATTGAATGGTTCAGATGGACTATATATTTAACCATTGGATGGTTCAGATGGACTATATATTTAACCATTGATCAGGTTCAGATGGACTATATATTAAACCATTGATCAGGTTCAGATGGACTATATATTTAACCATTGGATGGTTCAGAGGGACTATATATTTAACCATTTATCAGGTTCAGATGGACTATATATTTAACCATTGGATGGTTTAGATGGACTATATATTTAACCATTGGATGGTTCAGATGGACTATATATTTAACAATTGGATGGTTCAGATGGACTATATATTTAACCATTGGATGGTTCAGATGGACTATATATTTAACCATTGGATGGTTCAGATGGACTATATATTTAACCATTGATCAGGTTCAGATGGACTATATATTTAACCATTGATCAGGTTCAGATGGACTATATATTTAACCATTGATTAGGTTCAGATCGACTACCTATTTAACCATTGGATGGTTCAGATGGACTATATATTTAACCATTGGATGGTTCAGATGGACTATATATTTAACCATTGACCAGGTTCAGATGGACTATATATTTAACCATTGATCAGGTTCAGATCGACTATATATTTAACCATTGGATGGTTCAGATGGACTATATATTTAACAATTGATCAGGTTCAGATGGACTATATATTTAACCATTGATCAGGTTCAGATGGACTATATATTTAACCATTGATCAGGTTCAGATGGAATAAATATTTAACCATTGGATGGTTCAGATGAACTATATATTTAACCATTGAATGGTTCAGATGGACTATATATTTAACCATTGTATGGTTCAGATGGACTATATATTTAACCATTGACCAGGTTCAGATGGACTATATATTTAACCATTGATCAGGATCAGATCGACTATATATTTAACCATTGGATGGTTCAGATGGACTATATATTTAACAATTGATCAGGTTCAGATGGACTATATATTTAACCATTGATCAGGTTCAGATGGACTATATATTTAACCATTGATCAGGTGCAGATGGACTAAATATTTAACCATTGGATGGTTCAGATGGACTATATATATTTAACCATTGGATGGTTCAGATGGACTATATATTTAACCATTGGATGGTTCAGATGGACTATATATTTAACCATTGATCAGTTTCAGATGGACTATATATTTAACCATTGGATGGTTCAGATGGACAATATATTTAACCATTGACCAGGTGCAGGTGGACTATATATTTAACCATTGATCAGGTTCAGATGGACTATATATTTAACCATTGATCAGGTTCAGATGGACTATATATTTAACCATTGGATGGTTCAGAGGGACTATATATTTAACCATTGATCAGGTTCAGATGGACTATATATTTAACCATTGGATGGTTTAGATGGACTATATATTTAACAATTGGATGTTTCAGATGGACTATATATTTAACAATTGGATGGTTCAGATGGACTATATATTTAACCATTGGATGGTTCAGATGGACTATATATTTAACCATTGATCAGGTTCAGATGGACTAAATATTTAACCATTGGATGGTTCAGATGGACTATATATTTAACCATTGGATGGTTCAGATGGACTATATATTTAACCATTGGATGGTTCAGATGGACTATATATTTAACCATTGATCAGTTTCAGATGGACTATATATTTAACCATTGGATTGTTCAGATGGACAATATATTTAACATTTGATCAGGTTCAGATGGACTATATATTTAACCATTGAATGGTTCAGATGGACTATATATTTAACCATTGATCAGGTTCAGAAGGACTACATATTTAACCATTGATCAGGTTCAGATGGACTATATATTTAACCATTGGATGGTTCAGATGGACTATATATTTAACCATTAGATGGTTCAGATGGACTATATATTTAACCATTAGATGGTTCAGATGGACTATATATTTAACCAATCATCAGGTTCAGGTGGACTATATATTTAACCATTGATCAGGTTCAGATGGACTATATATTTAACCATTGATCAGGTTCAAATGGACTATATATTTAACCATTGGATGGTTCAGATGGACTATATATTTAACCATTGATCAGGTTCAGATGGACTATATATTTAACCATTGATCAGGTTCAGATGGACTATATATTTAACCATTGGATGGTTCAGAGGGACTATATATTTAACCATTGATCAGGTTCAGATGGACTATATATTTAACCATTGGATGGTTTAGATGGACTATATATTTAACCATTGGATGGTTCAGATGGACTATATATTTAACAATTGGATGGTTCAGATGGACTATATATTTAACCATTGGATGGTTCAGATGGACTATATATTTAACCATTGGATGGTTCAGATGGACTATATATTTAACCATTGATCAGGTTCAGATGGACTATATATTTAACCATTGATCAGGTTCAGATGGACTATATATTTAACCATTGATTAGGTTCAGATCGACTACATATTTAACCATTGGATGGTTCAGATGGACTATATATTTAACCATTGGATGGTTCAGATGGACAATATATTTAACCATTGATCAGGTTCAGATGGACTATATATTTAACCATTGGATGGTTTAGATGGACTATATATTTAACCATTGGATGGTTCAGATGGAATATATATTTAACAATTGGATGGTTCAGATGGACTATATATTTAACCATTGGATGGTTCAGATGGACTATATATTTAACCATTGGATGGTTCAGATGGACTATATATTTAACCATTGATCAGGTTCAGATGGACTATATATTTAACCATTGATTAGGTTCAGATCGACTATATATTTAACCATTGGATGGTTCAGATCGACTACATATTTAACCATTGTATGGTTCAGATGGACTATATATTTAACCATTGATCAGGTTCAGATGGACTATATATTTAACCATTGATCAGGTGCAGATGGACTAAATATTTAACCATTGGATGGTTCAGATGGACTATATATATTTAACCATTGGATGGTTCAGATGGACTATATATTTAACCATTGGATGGTTCAGATGGACTATATATTTAACCATTGATCAGTTTCAGATGGACAATATATTTAACCATTGATCAGTTTCAGATGGACTATATATTTAACCATTGGATGGTTCAGATGGACAATATATTTAACATTTGATCAGGTTCAGATGGACAATATATTTAACCATTGAATGGTTCAGATGGACTATATATTTAACCATTGATCAGGTTCAGAAGGACTACATATTTAACCATTGATCAGGTTCAGATGGACTATATTTTTAACCATTGGATGGTTCAGATGGACTATATATTTAACCATTGACCAGGTTCAGATGTACTATATATTTAACCATTGATCAGGTTCAGATGGACTATATATTTAACCATTGATCAGGTTCAGATCGACTACATATTTAACCATTGATCAGGTTCAGGTGGACTATATATTTAACCATTGATCAGGTTCAGATGGACTATATATTTAACCATTGATCAGGTTCAGATGGACTATATATTTAACCATTGGATGGTTCAGAGGGACTATATATTTAACCATTGATCAGGTTCAGATGGACTATATATTTAACCATTGGATGGTTTAGATGGACTATATATTTAACAATTGGATGGTTCAGATGGACTATATATTTAACAATTGGATGGTTCAGATGGACTATATATTTAACCATTGGATGGTTCAGATGGACTATATATTTAACCATTGATCAGGTTCAGATGGACTAAATATTTAACCATTGGATGGTTCAGATGGACTATATATTTAACCATTGGATGGTTCAGATGGACTATATATTTAACCATTGGATGGTTCAGATGGACTATATATTTAACCATTGGATGGTTCAGATGGACTATATATTTAACCATTGATCAGGTTCAGATGGACTATATATTTAACCATTGATCAGGTTCAGATTGACTATGTATTTAACCATTGATTAGGTTCAGATCGACTATATATTTAACCATTGGATGGTTCAGATCGACTATATATTTAACCATTGGATGGTTCAGATGGACTATATATTTAACCATTGACCAGGTTCAGATGGACTATATATTTAACCATTGATCAGGTTCAGATGGACTATATATTTAACCATTGATCAGGTTCAGATGGACTATATATTTAACCATTGGATGGTTCAGATGGACTATATATTTAACAATTGATCAGGTTCAGATGGACTATATATTTAACCATTGATCAGGTTCAGATGGACTATATATTTAACCATTGATCAGGTTCAGATGGAATAAATATTTAACCATTGGATGGTTCAGATGGACTATATATTTAACCATTGAATGGTTCAGATGGACTATATATTTAACCATTGGATGGTTCAGATGGACTATATATTTAACCATTGGATGGTTCAGATGGACTATATATTTAACCATTGATCAGGTTCAGATGGACTATATATTTAACCATTGATCAGGTTCAGATGGACTATGTATTTAACCATTGATTAGGTTCAGATCGACTATATATTTAACCATTGGATGGTTCAGATCGACTATATATTTAACCATTGGATGGTTCAGATGGACTATATATTTAACCATTGACCAGGTTCAGATGGACTATATATTTAACCATTGATCAGGTTCAGATGGACTATATATTTAACCATTGATCAGGTTCAGATGGACTATATATTTAACCATTGGATGGTTCAGATGGACTATATATTTAACAATTGATCAGGTTCAGATGGACTATATATTTAACCATTGATCAGGTTCAGATGGACTATATATTTAACCATTGATCAGGTTCAGATGGAATAAATATTTAACCATTGGATGGTTCAGATGGACTATATATTTAACCATTGAATGGTTCAGATGGACTATATATTTAACCATTGGATGGTTCAGATGGACAATATATTTAACATTTGATCAGGTTCAGATGGACTATATATTTAACCATTGGATTGTTCAGATGGACAACATATTTAACATTTGATCAGGTTCAGATGGACTATATATTTAACCATTGAATGGTTCAGATGGACTATATATTTAACATTTGATCAGGTTCAGATGGACTATATATTTAACCATTGGATGGTTCAGATGGACTATATATTTAACCATTTATCAGGTTCAGATGGACTATATATTTAACCATTGATCAATTTCAGATGGACTATATATTTAAGCATTGGATGGTTCAGATGGACTATATATTTAACCATTGGATGGTTCAGATGGACTATATATTTAACCATTGATCAGGTTCAGATGGACTATATATTTAACCATTGGATGGTTCAGATGGACAATATATTTAACATTTGATCAGGTTCAGATGGACTATATATTTAAACATTGAATGGTTCAGATGGACTATATATTTAACCATTGATCAGGTTCAGAAGGACTAAATATTTAACCATTGATCAGGTTCAGATGGACTATATATTTAACCATTGGATGGTTCAGATGGACTATATATTTAACCATTGGATGGTTCAGATGGACTATATATTTAACCATTGATCAGGTTCAGATGGACTATATATTTAACCATTGGATGGTTCAGATGGACAATATATTTAACATTTGATCAGGTTCAGATGGACTATATATTTAACCATTGAATGGTTCAGATGGACTATATATTTAACCATTGGATGGTTCAGATGGACTATATATTTAACCATTGATCAGGTTCAGATGGACTATATATTTAACCATTGATCAGGTTCAGATGGACTATATATTTAACCATTGGATGGTTCAGAGGGACTATATATTTAACCATTTATCAGGTTCAGATGGACTATATATTTAACCATTGGATGGTTTAGATGGACTATATATTTAACCATTGGATGGTTCAGATGGACTATATATTTAACAATTGGATGGTTCAGATGGACTATATATTTAACCATTGGATGGTTCAGATGGACTATATATTTAACCATTGGATGGTTCAGATGGACTATATATTTAACCATTGATCAGGTTCAGATGGACTATATATTTAACCATTGATCAGGTTCAGATGGACTATATATTTAACCATTGATTAGGTTCAGATCGACTACCTATTTAACCATTGGATGGTTCAGATGGACTATATATTTAACCATTGGATGGTTCAGATGGACTATATATTTAACCATTGACCAGGTTCAGATGGACTATATATTTAACCATTGATCAGGTTCAGATCGACTATATATTTAACCATTGGATGGTTCAGATGGACTATATATTTAACAATTGATCAGGTTCAGATGGACTATATATTTAACCATTGATCAGGTTCAGATGGACTATATATTTAACCATTGATCAGGTTCAGATGGAATAAATATTTAACCATTGGATGGTTCAGATGAACTATATATTTAACCATTGAATGGTTCAGATGGACTATATATTTAACCATTGTATGGTTCAGATGGACTATATATTTAACCATTGACCAGGTTCAGATGGACTATATATTTAACCATTGATCAGGATCAGATCGACTATATATTTAACCATTGGATGGTTCAGATGGACTATATATTTAACAATTGATCAGGTTCAGATGGACTATATATTTAACCATTGATCAGGTTCAGATGGACTATATATTTAACCATTGATCAGGTGCAGATGGACTAAATATTTAACCATTGGATGGTTCAGATGGACTATATATATTTAACCATTGGATGGTTCAGATGGACTATATATTTAACCATTGGATGGTTCAGATGGACTATATATTTAACCATTGATCAGTTTCAGATGGACTATATATTTAACCATTGGATGGTTCAGATGGACAATATATTTAACCATTGACCAGGTTCAGATGGACTATATATTTAACCATTGATCAGGTTCAGATGGACTATATATTTAACCATTGATCAGGTTCAGATCGACTACATATTTAACCATTGATCAGGTGCAGGTGGACTATATATTTAACCATTGATCAGGTTCAGATGGACTATATATTTAACCATTGATCAGGTTCAGATGGACTATATATTTAACCATTGGATGGTTCAGAGGGACTATATATTTAACCATTGATCAGGTTCAGATGGACTATATATTTAACCATTGGATGGTTTAGATGGACTATATATTTAACAATTGGATGTTTCAGATGGACTATATATTTAACAATTGGATGGTTCAGATGGACTATATATTTAACCATTGATCAGGTTCAGATGGACTATATATTTAACCATTGATCAGGTTCAGATGGACTAAATATTTAACCATTGGATGGTTCAGATGGACTATATATTTAACCATTGGATGGTTCAGATGGACTATATATTTAACCATTGGATGGTTCAGATGGACTATATATTTAACCATTGATCAGTTTCAGATGGACTATATATTTAACCATTGGATTGTTCAGATGGACAATATATTTAACATTTGATCAGGTTCAGATGGACTATATATTTAACCATTGAATGGTTCAGATGGACTATATATTTAACCATTGATCAGGTTCAGAAGGACTACATATTTAACCATTGATCAGGTTCAGATGGACTATATATTTAACCATTGGATGGTTCAGATGGACTATATATTTAACAATTAGATGGTTCAGATGGACTATATATTTAACCATTAGATGGTTCAGATGGACTATATATTTAACCAATCATCAGGTTCAGGTGGACTATATATTTAACCATTGATCAGGTTCAGATGGACTATATATTTAACCATTGATCAGGTTCAAATGGACTATATATTTAACCATTGGATGTTCAGATGGACTATATATTTAACCATTGATCAGGTTCAGATGGACTATATATTTAACCATTGATCAGGTTCAGATGGACTATATATTTAACCATTGGATGGTTCAGAGGGACTATATATTTAACCATTGATCAGGTTCAGATGGACTATATATTTAACCATTGGATGGTTTAGATGGACTATATATTTAACCATTGGATGGTTCAGATGGACTATATATTTAACAATTGGATGGTTCAGATGGACTATATATTTAACCATTGGATGGTTCAGATGGACTATATATTTAACCATTGGATGGTTCAGATGGACTATATATTTAACCATTGATCAGGTTCAGATGGACTATATATTTAACCATTGATCAGGTTCAGATGGACTATATATTTAACCATTGATTAGGTTCAGATCGACTACATATTTAACCATTGGATGGTTCAGATGGACTATATATTTAACCATTGGATGGTTCAGATGGACAATATATTTAACCATTGATCAGGTTCAGATGGACTATATATTTAACCATTGATCAGGTTCAGATGGACTATATATTTAACCATTGGATGGTTTAGATGGACTATATATTTAACCATTGGATGGTTCAGATGGACTATATATTTAACAATTGGATGGTTCAGATGGACTATATATTTAACCATTGGATGGTTCAGATGGACTATATATTTAACCATTGGATGGTTCAGATGGACTATATATTTAACCATTGATCAGGTTCAGATGGACTATATATTTAACCATTGATTAGGTTCAGATCGACTATATATTTAACCATTGGATGGTTCAGATCGACTATATATTTAACCATTGTATGGTTCAGATCGACTATATATTTAACCATTGACCAGGTTCAGATGGACTATATATTTAACCATTGATCAGGATCAGATCGACTATATATTTAACCATTGGATGGTTCAGATGGACTATATATTTAACCATTGATCAGGTTCAGATGGACTATATATTTAACCATTGATCAGGATCAGATCGACTATATATTTAAACATTGGATGGTTCAGATGGACTATATATTTAACAATTGATCAGGTTCAGATGGACTATATATTTAACCATTGATCAGGTTCAGATGGACTATATATTTAACCATTGATCAGGTGCAGATGGACTAAATATTTAACCATTGGATGGTTCAGATGGACTATATATATTTAACCATTGGATGGTTCAGATGGACTATATATTTAACCATTGGATGGTTCAGATGGACTATATATTTAACCATTGATCAGTTTCAGATGGACTATATATTTAACCATTGATCAGTTTCAGATGGACTATATATTTAACCATTGGATGGTTCAGATGGACAATATATTTAACATTTGATCAGGTTCAGATGGACAAAATATTTAACCATTGAATGGTTCAGATGGACTATATATTTAACCATTGATCAGGTTCAGAAGGACTACATATTTAACCATTGATCAGGTTCAGATGGACTATATTTTTAACCATTGGATGGTTCAGATGGACTATATATTTAACCATTGACCAGGTTCAGATGTACTATATATTTAACCATTGATCAGGTTCAGATGGACTATATATTTAACCATTGATCAGGTTCAGATCGACTACATATTTAACCATTGATCAGGTTCAGGTGGACTATATATTTAACCATTGATCAGGTTCAGATGGACTATATATTTAACCATTGATCAGGTTCAGATGGACTATATATTTAACCATTGGATGGTTCAGAGGGACTATATATTTAACCATTGATCAGGTTCAGATGGACTATATATTTAACCATTGGATGGTTTAGATGGACTATATATTTAACAATTGGATGGTTCAGATGGACTATATATTTAACAATTGGATGGTTCAGATGGACTATATATTTAACCATTGGATGGTTCAGATGGACTATATATTTAACCATTGATCAGGTTCAGATGGACTAAATATTTAACCATTGGATGGTTCAGATGGACTATATATTTAACCATTGGATGGTTCAGATGGACTATATATTTAACAATTGGATGGTTCAGATGGACTATATATTTAACCATTGGATGGTTCAGATGGACTATATATTTAACCATTGGATGGTTCAGATGGACTATATATTTAACCATTGATCAGGTTCAGATGGACTATATATTTAACCATTGATCAGGTTCAGATGGACTATATATTTAACCATTGATTAGGTTCAGATCGACTACATATTTAACCATTGGATGGTTCAGATGGACTATATATTTAACCATTGGATGGTTCAGATGGACAATATATTTAACCATTGATCAGGTTCAGATGGACTATATATTTAACCATTGATCAGGTTCAGATGGACTATATATTTAACCATTGGATGGTTTAGATGGACTATATATTTAACCATTGGATGGTTCAGATGGACTATATATTTAACAATTGGATGGTTCAGATGGACTATATATTTAACCATTGGATGGTTCAGATGGACTATATATTTAACCATTGGATGGTTCAGATGGACTATATATTTAACCATTGATCAGGTTCAGATGGACTATATATTTAACCATTGATTAGGTTCAGATCGACTATATATTTAACCATTGGATGGTTCAGATCGACTATATATTTAACCATTGTATGGTTCAGATCGACTATATATTTAACCATTGACCAGGTTCAGATGGACTATATATTTAACCATTGATCAGGATCAGATCGACTATATATTTAACCATTGGATGGTTCAGATGGACTATATATTTAACCATTGATCAGGTTCAGATGGACTATATATTTAACCATTGATCAGGATCAGATCGACTATATATTTAAACATTGGATGGTTCAGATGGACTATATATTTAACAATTGATCAGGTTCAGATGGACTATATATTTAACCATTGATCAGGTTCAGATGGACTATATATTTAACCATTGATCAGGTGCAGATGGACTAAATATTTAACCATTGGATGGTTCAGATGGACTATATATATTTAACCATTGGATGGTTCAGATGGACTATATATTTAACCATTGGATGGTTCAGATGGACTATATATTTAACCATTGATCAGTTTCAGATGGACTATATATTTAACCATTGATCAGTTTCAGATGGACTATATATTTAACCATTGGATGGTTCAGATGGACAATATATTTAACATTTGATCAGGTTCAGATGGACAATATATTTAACCATTGAATGGTTCAGATGGACTATATATTTAACCATTGATCAGGTTCAGAAGGACTACATATTTAACCATTGATCAGGTTCAGATGGACTATATTTTTAACCATTGGATGGTTCAGATGGACTATATATTTAACCATTGACCAGGTTCAGATGTACTATATATTTAACCATTGATCAGGTTCAGATGGACTATATATTTAACCATTGATCAGGTTCAGATCGACTACATATTTAACCATTGATCAGGTTCAGGTGGACTATATATTTAACCATTGATCAGGTTCAGATGGACTATATATTTAACCATTGATCAGGTTCAGATGGACTATATATTTAACCATTGGATGGTTCAGAGGGACTATATATTTAACCATTGATCAGGTTCAGATGGACTATATATTTAACCATTGGATGGTTTAGATGGACTATATATTTAACAATTGGATGGTTCAGATGGACTATATATTTAACAATTGGATGGTTCAGATGGACTATATATTTAACCATTGGATGGTTCAGATGGACTATATATTTAACCATTGATCAGGTTCAGATGGACTAAATATTTAACCATTGGATGGTTCAGATGGACTATATATTTAACCATTGGATGGTTCAGATGGACTATATATTTAACCATTGATCAGTTTCAGATGGACAATATATTTAACCATTGATCAGTTTCAGATGGACTATATATTTAACCATTGGATGGTTCAGATGGACAATATATTTAACATTTGATCAGGTTCAGATGGACAATATATTTAACCATTGAATGGTTCAGATGGACTATATATTTAACCATTGATCAGGTTCAGAAGGACTACATATTTAACCATTGATCAGGTTCAGATGGACTATATTTTTAACCATTGGATGGTTCAGATGGACTATATATTTAACCATTGACCAGGTTCAGATGTACTATATATTTAACCATTGAATGGTTCAGATGGACTATATATTTAACCATTGATCAGGTTCAGAAGGACTACATATTTAACCATTGATAAGGTTCAGATGGACTATATATTTAACCATTGGATGGTTCAGATGGACTATATATTTAACCATTAGATGGTTCAGATGGACTATATATTTAACCAATCATCAGGTTCAGGTGGACTATATATTTAACCATTGATCAGGTTCAGATGGACTATATATTTAACCATTGATCAGGTTCAAATGGACTATATATTTAACCATTGGATGGTTCAGATGGACTATATATTTAACCATTGATCAGGTTCAGATGGACTATATATTTAACCATTGATCAGGTTCAGATGGACTATATATTTAACCATTGGATGGTTCAGAGGGACTATATATTTAACCATTGATCAGGTTCAGATGGACTATATATTTAACCATTGGATGGTTTAGATGGACTATATATTTAACCATTGGATGGTTCAGATGGACTATATATTTAACAATTGGATGGTTCAGATGGACTATATATTTAACCATTGGATGGTTCAGATGGACTATATATTTAACCATTGGATGGTTCAGATGGACTATATATTTAACCATTGGATGGTTCAGATGGACTATATATTTAACCATTGATCAGGTTCAGATGGACTATATATTTAACCATTGATCAGGTTCAGATGGACTATATATTTAACCATTGATTAGGTTCAGATCGACTACATATTTAACCATTGGATGGTTCAGATGGACTATATATTTAACCATTGGATGGTTCAGATGGACAATATATTTAACCATTGATCAGGTTCAGATGGACTATATATTTAACCATTGGATGGTTTAGATGGACTATATATTTAACCATTGGATGTTTCAGATGGAATATATATTTAACAATTGGATGGTTCAGATGGACTATATATTTAACCATTGGATGGTTCAGATGGACTATATATTTAACCATTGGATGGTTCAGATGGACTATATATTTAACCATTGATCAGGTTCAGATGGACTATATATTTAACCATTGATTAGGTTCAGATCGACTATATATTTAACCATTGGATGGTTCAGATCGACTATATATTTAACCATTGTATGGTTCAGATGGACTATATATTTAACCATTGACCAGGTTCAGATGGACTATATATTTAACCATTGATCAGGATCAGATCGACTATATATTTAACCATTGGATGGTTCAGATGGACTATATATTTAACCATTGATCAGGTTCAGATGGACTATATATTTAACCATTGATCAGGTGCAGATGGACTAAATATTTAACCATTGGATGGTTCAGATGGACTATATATATTTAACCATTGGATGGTTCAGATGGACTATATATTTAACCATTGGATGGTTCAGATGGACTATATATTTAACCATTGATCAGTTTCAGATGGACAATATATTTAACCATTGATCAGTTTCAGATGGACTATATATTTAACCATTGGATGGTTCAGATGGACAATATATTTAACATTTGATCAGGTTCAGATGGACAATATATTTAACCATTGAATGGTTCAGATGGACTATATATTTAACCATTGATCAGGTTCAGAAGGACTACATATTTAACCATTGATCAGGTTCAGATGGACTATATTTTTAACCATTGGATGGTTCAGATGGACTATATATTTAACCATTGACCAGGTTCAGATGTACTATATATTTAACCATTGATCAGGTTCAGATGGACTATATATTTAACCATTGATCAGGTTCAGATCGACTACATATTTAACCATTGATCAGGTTCAGGTGGACTATATATTTAACCATTGATCAGGTTCAGATGGACTATATATTTAACCATTGATCAGGTTCAGATGGACTATATATTTAACCATTGGATGGTTCAGAGGGACTATATATTTAACCATTGATCAGGTTCAGATGGACTATATATTTAACCATTGGATGGTTTAGATGGACTATATATTTAACAATTGGATGGTTCAGATGGACTATATATTTAACAATTGGATGGTTCAGATGGACTATATATTTAACCATTGGATGGTTCAGATGGACTATATATTTAACCATTGATCAGGTTCAGATGGACTAAATATTTAACCATTGGATGGTTCAGATGGACTATATATTTAACCATTGGATGGTTCAGATGGACTATATATTTAACCATTGGATGGTTCAGATGGACTATATATTTAACCATTGATCAGTTTCAGATGGACTATATATTTAACCATTGGATTGTTCAGATGGACAATATATTTAACCTTTGATCAGGTTCAGATGGACTATATATTTAACCATTGGATGGTTCAGATGGACTATATATTTAACCATTAGATGGTTCAGATGGACTATATATTTAACCATTAGATGGTTCAGATGGACTATATATTTAACAAATCATCAGGTTCAGGTGGACTATATATTTAACCATTGATCAGGTTCAGATGGACTATATATTTAACCATTGATCAGGTTCAAATGGACTATATATTTAACCATTGGATGGTTCAGATGGACTATATATTTAACCATTGATCAGGTTCAGATGGACTATATATTTAACCATTGATCAGGTTCAGATGGACTATATATTTAACCATTGGATGGTTCAGAGGGACTATATATTTAACCATTGATCAGGTTCAGATGGACTATATATTTAACCATTGGATGGTTTAGATGGACTATATATTTAACCATTGGATGGTTCAGATGGACTATATATTTAACAATTGGATGGTTCAGATGGACTATATATTTAACCATTGGATGGTTCAGATGGACTATATATTTAACCATTGATCAGGTTCAGATGGACTATATATTTAACCATTGATCAGGTTCAGATGGACTATATATTTAACCATTGATTAGGTTCAGATCGACTACATATTTAACCATTGGATGGTTCAGATGGACTATATATTTAACCATTGGATGGTTCAGATGGACTATATATTTAACCATTGACCAGGTTCAGATGGACTATATATTTAACCATTGATCAGGTTCAGATGGACTATATATTTAACCATTGATCAGGTTCAGATGGACTATATATTTAACCATTGATCAGGTTCAGATCGACTATATATTTAACCATTGGATGGTTCAGATGGACTATATATTTAACATTTGATCAGGTTCAGATGGACTATATATTTAACCATTGATCAGGTTCAGATGGACTACATATTTAACCATTGATCAGGTTCAGATGGAATAAATATTTAACCATTGGATGGTTCAGATGGACTATATATTTAACCATTGAATGGTTCAGATGGACTATATATTAACCATTGGATGGTTCAGATGGAATATGTATTTAACCATTGGATGGTTCAGATGGACAATATATTTAACATTTGATCAGGTTTAGATGGACTATATATTTAACCATTGGATGGTTCAGATGGACAATATATTTAACATTTGATCAGGTTCAGATGGACTATATATTTAACCATTGAATGGTTCAGATGGACAATATATTTAACATTTGATCAGGTTCAGATGGACTATATATTTAACCATTGAATGGTTCAGATGGACTATATATTTAACCATTGATCAGGTTCAGAAGGACTACATATTTAACCATTGATCAGGTTCAGATGGACTATATATTTAACCATTGGATGGTTCAGATGGACTATATATTTAACCATTTATCAGGTTCAGATGGACTATATATTTAACCATTGATCAATTTCAGATGGACTATATATTTAAGCATTGGATGGTTCAGATGGACTATATATTTAACCATTGGATGGTTCAGATGGACTATATATTTAACCATTGATCAGGTTCAGATGGACTATATATTTAACCATTGGATGGTTCAGATGGACAATATATTTAACATTTGATCAGGTTCAGATGGACTATATATTTAACCATTAGATGGTTCAGATGGACTATATATTTATCCAATAATCAGGTTCAGATGGACTATATATTTAACCATTGGATGGTTTAGATGGACTATATATTTAACCATTGGATGGTTCAGATGGACTATTTAACAATTGGATGGTTCAGATGGACTATATATTTAACCATTGGATGGTTCAGATGGACTATATATTTAACCATTGGATGGTTCAGATGGACTATATATTTAACCATTGATCAGGTTCAGATGGACTATATATTTAACCATTGATTAGGTTCAGATCGACTATATATTTAACCATTGATCAGGTTCAGATGGACTATATATTTAACCATTGATCAGGTTCAGATGGACTATATATTTAACCATTGATTAGGTTCAGATCAACTATATATTTAACCATTGGATGGTTCAGATCGACTATATATTTAACCATTGGATGGTTCAGATGGACTATATATTTAACCATTGACCAGGTTCAGATGGACTATATATTTAACCATTGATCAGGTTCAGATGGACTATATATTTAACCATTGATCAGGTTCAGATCGACTATATATTTAACCATTGGATGGTTCAGATGGACTATATATTTAACCATTGGATGGTTCAGATGGACTATATATTTAACCATTGGATGGTTCAGATGGACTATATATTTAACCATTGATCAGGTTCAGATGGACTATATATTTAACCATTGATTAGGTTCAGATCGACTATATATTTAACCATTGGATGGTTCAGATCGACTATATATTTAACCATTGTATGGTTCAGATGGACTATATATTTAACCATTGACCAGGTTCAGATGGACTATATATTTAACCATTGATCAGTTTCAGATGGACAATATATTTAACCATTGATCAGTTTCAGATGGACTATATATTTAACCATTGGATGGTTCAGATGGACAATATATTTAACATTTGATCAGGTTCAGATGGACAATATATTTAACCATTGAATGGTTCAGATGGACTATATATTTAACCATTGATCAGGTTCAGAAGGACTACATATTTAACCATTGATCAGGTTCAGATGGACTATATTTTTAACCATTGGATGGTTCAGATGGACTATATATTTAACCATTGACCAGGTTCAGATGTACTATATATTTAACCATTGATCAGGTTCAGATGGCCTATATATTTAACCATTGATCAGGTTCAGATCGACTACATATTTAACCATTGATCAGGTTCAGGTGGACTATATATTTAACCATTGATCAGGTTCAGATGGACTATATATTTAACCATTGATCAGGTTCAGATGGACTATATATTTAACCATTGGATGGTTCAGAGGGACTATATATTTAACCATTGATCAGGTTCAGATGGACTATATATTTAACCATTGGATGGTTTAGATGGACTATATATTTAACAATTGGATGGTTCAGATGGACTATATTTTTAACAATTGGATGGTTCAGATGGACTATATATTTAACCATTGGATGGTTCAGATGGACTATATATTTAACCATTGGTCAGGTTCAGATGGACTAAATATTTAACCATTGGATGGTTCAGATGGACTATATATTTAACCATTGGATGGTTCAGATGGACTATATATTTAACCATTGGATGGTTCAGATGGACTATATATTTAACCATTGATCAGTTTCAGATGGACTATATATTTAACCATTGGATTGTTCAGATGGACAATATATTTAACATTTGATCAGGTTCAGATGGACTATATATTTAACCAATGGATGGTTCAGATGGACTATATATTTAACCATTAGATGGTTCAGATGGACTATATATTTAACCATTAGATGGTTCAGATGGACTATATATTTAACCAATCATCAGGTTCAGGTGGACTATATATTTAACCATTGATCAGGTTCAGATGGACTATATATTTAACCATTGATCAGGTTCAAATGGACTATATATTTAACCATTGGATGGTTCAGATGGACTATATATTTAACCATTGATCAGGTTCAGATGGACTATATATTTAACCATTGATCAGGTTCAGATGGACTATATATTTAACCATTGGATGGTTCAGAGGGACTATATATTTAACCATTGATCAGGTTCAGATGGACTATATATTTAACCATTGGATGGTTTAGATGGACTATATATTTAACCATTGGATGGTTCAGATGGACTATATATTTAACAATTGGATGGTTCAGATGGACTATATATTTAACCATTGGATGGTTCAGATGGACTATATATTTAACCATTGATCAGGTTCAGATGGACTATATATTTAACCATTGATCAGGTTCAGATGGACTATATATTTAACCATTGATTAGGTTCAGATCGACTACATATTTAACCATTGGATGGTTCAGATGGACTATATATTTAACCATTGAATGGTTCAGATGGACTATATATTAACCATTGGATGGTTCAGATGGAATATGTATTTAACCATTGGATGGTTCAGATGGACAATATATTTAACATTTGATCAGGTTTAGATGGACTATATATTTAACCATTGATCAGGTTCAGATGGACTATATATTTAACCATTGATCAGGTTCAGATGGACTATATATTTAACCATTGATTAGGTTCAGATCAACTATATATTTAACCATTGGATGGTTCAGATCGACTATATATTTAACCATTGGATGGTTCAGATGGACTATATATTTAACCATTGACCAGGTTCAGATGGACTATATATTTAACCATTGATCAGGTTCAGATGGACTATATATTTAACCATTGATCAGGTTCAGATCGACTATATATTTAACCATTGGATGGTTCAGATGGACTATATATTTAACCATTGGATGGTTCAGATGGACTATATATTTAACCATTGGATGGTTCAGATGGACTATATATTTAACCATTGATCAGGTTCAGATGGACTATATATTTAACCATTGATTAGGTTCAGATCGACTATATATTTAACCATTGGATGGTTCAGATCGACTATATATTTAACCATTGTATGGTTCAGATGGACTATATATTTAACCATTGACCAGGTTCAGATGGACTATATATTTAACCATTGATCAGTTTCAGATGGACAATATATTTAACCATTGATCAGTTTCAGATGGACTATATATTTAACCATTGGATGGTTCAGATGGACAATATATTTAACATTTGATCAGGTTCAGATGGACAATATATTTAACCATTGAATGGTTCAGATGGACTATATATTTAACCATTGATCAGGTTCAGAAGGACTACATATTTAACCATTGATCAGGTTCAGATGGACTATATTTTTAACCATTGGATGGTTCAGATGGACTATATATTTAACCATTGACCAGGTTCAGATGTACTATATATTTAACCATTGATCAGGTTCAGATGGACTATATATTTAACCATTGATCAGGTTCAGATCGACTACATATTTAACCATTGATCAGGTTCAGGTGGACTATATATTTAACCATTGATCAGGTTCAGATGGACTATATATTTAACCATTGATCAGGTTCAGATGGACTATATATTTAACCATTGGATGGTTCAGAGGGACTATATATTTAACCATTGATCAGGTTCAGATGGACTATATATTTAACCATTGGATGGTTTAGATGGACTATATATTTAACAATTGGATGGTTCAGATGGACTATATATTTAACAATTGGATGGTTCAGATGGACTATATATTTAACCATTGGATGGTTCAGATGGACTATATATTTAACCATTGATCAGGTTCAGATGGACTAAATATTTAACCATTGGATGGTTCAGATGGACTATATATTTAACCATTGGATGGTTCAGATGGACTATATATTTAACCATTGGATGGTTCAGATGGACTATATATTTAACCATTGATCAGTTTCAGATGGACTATATATTTAACCATTGGATTGTTCAGATGGACAATATATTTAACATTTGATCAGGTTCAGATGGACTATATATTTAACCATTGGATGGTTCAGATGGACTATATATTTAACCATTAGATGGTTCAGATGGACTATATATTTAACCATTAGATGGTTCAGATGGACTATATATTTAACCAATCATCAGGTTCAGGTGGACTATATATTTAACCATTGATCAGGTTCAGATGGACTATATATTTAACCATTGATCAGGTTCAAATGGACTATATATTTAACCATTGGATGGTTCAGATGGACTATATATTTAACCATTGATCAGGTTCAGATGGACTATATATTTAACCATTGATCAGGTTCAGATGGACTATATATTTAACCATTGGATGGTTCAGAGGGACTATATATTTAACCATTGATCAGGTTCAGATGGACTATATATTTAACCATTGGATGGTTTAGATGGACTATATATTTAACCATTGGATGGTTCAGATGGACTATATATTTAACAATTGGATGGTTCAGATGGACTATATATTTAACCATTGGATGGTTCAGATGGACTATATATTTAACCATTGATCAGGTTCAGATGGACTATATATTTAACCATTGATCAGGTTCAGATGGACTATATATTTAACCATTGATTAGGTTCAGATCGACTACATATTTAACCATTGGATGGTTCAGATGGACTATATATTTAACCATTGGATGGTTCAGATGGACTATATATTTAACCATTGACCAGGTTCAGATGGACTATATATTTAACCATTGATCAGGTTCAGATGGACTATATATTTAACCATTGATCAGGTTCATATCGACTATATATTTAACCATTGGATGGTTCAGATGGACTATATATTTAACATTTGATCAGGTTCAGATGGACTATATATTTAACCATTGATCAGGTTCAGATGGACTACATATTTAACCATTGATCAGGTTCAGATGGAATAAATATTTAACCATTGGATGGTTCAGATGGACTATATATTTAACCATTGAATGGTTCAGATGGACTATATATTAACCATTGGATGGTTCAGATGGAATATGTATTTAACCATTGGATGGTTCAGATGGACAATATATTTAACATTTGATCAGGTTTAGATGGACTATATATTTAACCATTGGATGGTTCAGATGGACAATATATTTAACATTTGATCAGGTTCAGATGGACTATATATTTAACCATTGAATGGTTCAGATTGACAATATATTTAACATTTGATCAGGTTCAGATGGACTATATATTTAACCATTGAATGGTTCAGATGGACTATATATTTAACCATTGATCAGGTTCAGAAGGACTACATATTTAACCATTGATCAGGTTCAGATGGACTATATATTTAACCATTGGATGGTTCAGATGGACTATATATTTAACCATTTATCAGGTTCAGATGGACTATATATTTAACCATTGATCAATTTCAGATGGACTATATATTTAAGCATTGGATGGTTCAGATGGACTATATATTTAACCATTGGATGGTTCAGATGGACTATATATTTAACCATTGATCAGGTTCAGATGGACTATATATTTAACCATTGGATGGTTCAGATGGACAATATATTTAACATTTGATCAGGTTCAGATGGACTATATATTTAACCATTAGATGGTTCAGATGGACTATATATTTATCCAATAATCAGGTTCAGATGGACTATACATTTAACCATTGGATGGTTTAGATGGACTATATATTTAACCATTGGATGGTTCAGATGGACTATATATTTAACAATTGGATGGTTCAGATGGACTATATATTTAACCATTGGATGGTTCAGATGGACTATATATTTAACCATTGGATGGTTCAGATGGACTATATATTTAACCATTGATCAGGTTCAGATGGACTATATATTTAACCATTGATTAGGTTCAGATCGACTATATATTTAACCATTTATCAGGTTCAGATGGACTATATATTTAACCATTGATCAATTTCAGATGGACTATATATTTAAGCATTGGATGGTTCAGATGGACTATATATTTAACCATTGGATGGTTCAGATGGACTATATATTTAACCATTGATCAGGTTCAGATGGACTATATATTTAACCATTGGATGGTTCAGATGGACAATATATTTAACATTTGATCAGGTTCAGATGGACTATATATTTAACCATTAGATGGTTCAGATGGACTATATATTTATCCAATAATCAGGTTCAGATGGACTATATATTTAACCATTGGATGGTTTAGATGGACTATATATTTAACCATTGGATGGTTCAGATGGACTATATATTTAACCATTGATCAGGTTCAGATGGACTATATATTTAACCATTGATTAGGTTCAGATCGACTATATATTTAACCATTGATCAAGTTCAGATGGACTATATATTTAACCATTGATCAGGTTCAGATGGACTATATATTTAACCATTGATTAGGTTCAGATCGACTATATATTTAACCATTGGATGGTTCAGATCGACTATATATTTAACCATTGGATGGTTCAGATGGACTATATATTTAACCATTGACCAGGTTCAGATGGACTATATATTTAACCATTGATCAGGTTCAGATGGACTATATATTTAACCATTGATCAGGTTCAGATCGACTATATATTTAACCATTGGATGGTTCAGATGGACTATATATTTAACAATTGATCAGGTTCAGATGGACTATATATTTAACCATTGATCAGGTTCAGATGGACTATATATTAAACCATTGATCAGGTTCAGATGGAATAAATATTTAACAATTGGATGGTTCAGATGCACTATATATTTAACCATTGGATGGTTCAGATGGACAATATATTTAACATTTGATCAGGTTCAGATGGACTATATATTTAACCATTGAATGGTTCAGATGGACTATATATTTAACCATTGATCAGGTTCAGAAGGACTACATATTTAACCATTGATCAGGTTCAGATGGACTATATATTTAACCATTGGATGGTTCAGATGGACTATATATTTAACCATTTATCAGGTTCAGATGGACTATATATTTAACCATTGGATGGTTCAGATGGACTATATATTTAACCATTGGATGGTTCAGATGGACTATATATTTAACCATTGATCAGTTTCAGATGGACTATATATTTAACCATTGGATTGTTCAGATGGACAATATATTTAACATTTGATCAGGTTCAGATGGACTATATATTTAACCATTGAATGGTTCAGATGGACTATATATTTAACCATTGATCAGGTTCAGAAGGACTACATATTTAACCATTGATCAGGTTCAGATGGACTATATATTTAACCATTAGATGGTTCAGATGGACTATATATTTATCCAATAATCAGGTTCAGATGGACTATATATTTAACCATTGGATGGTTTAGATGGACTATATATTTAACCATTGGATGGTTCAGATGGACTATATATTTAACCATTGATCAGGTTCAGATGGACTATATATTTAACCATTGATTAGGTTCAGATCGACTATATATTTAACCATTGATCAAGTTCAGATGGACTATATATTTAACCATTGATCAGGTTCAGATGGACTATATATTTAACCATTGATTAGGTTCAGATCGACTATATATTTAACCATTGGATGGTTCAGATCGACTATATATTTAACCATTGGATGGTTCAGATGGACTATATATTTAACCATTGACCAGGTTCAGATGGACTATATATTTAACCATTGATCAGGTTCAGATGGACTATATATTTAACCATTGATCAGGTTCAGATCGACTATATATTTAACCATTGGATGGTTCAGATGGACTATATATTTAACAATTGATCAGGTTCAGATGGACTATATATTTAACCATTGATCAGGTTCAGATGGACTATATATTAAACCATTGATCAGGTTCAGATGGAATAAATATTTAACAATTGGATGGTTCAGATGCACTATATATTTAACCATTGGATGGTTCAGATGGACAATATATTTAACATTTGATCAGGTTCAGATGGACTATATATTTAACCATTGAATGGTTCAGATGGACTATATATTTAACCATTGATCAGGTTCAGAAGGACTACATATTTAACCATTGATCAGGTTCAGATGGACTATATATTTAACCATTGGATGGTTCAGATGGACTATATATTTAACCATTTATCAGGTTCAGATGGACTATATATTTAACCATTGGATGGTTCAGATGGACTATATATTTAACCATTGGATGGTTCAGATGGACTATATATTTAACCATTGATCAGTTTCAGATGGACTATATATTTAACCATTGGATTGTTCAGATGGACAATATATTTAACATTTGATCAGGTTCAGATGGACTATATATTTAACCATTGAATGGTTCAGATGGACTATATATTTAACCATTGATCAGGTTCAGAAGGACTACATATTTAACCATTGATCAGGTTCAGATGGACTATATATTTAACCATTAGATGGTTCAGATGGACTATATATTTATCCAATAATCAGGTTCAGATGGACTATATATTTAACCATTGGATGGTTTAGATGGACTATATATTTAACCATTGGATGGTTCAGATGGACTATATATTTAACCATTGATCAGGTTCAGATGGACTATATATTTAACCATTGATTAGGTTCAGATCGACTATATATTTAACCATTGATCAAGTTCAGATGGACTATATATTTAACCATTGATCAGGTTCAGATGGACTATATATTTAACCATTGATTAGGTTCAGATCGACTATATATTTAACCATTGGATGGTTCAGATCGACTATATATTTAACCATTGGATGGTTCAGATGGACTATATATTTAACCATTGACCAGGTTCAGATGGACTATATATTTAACCATTGATCAGGTTCAGATGGACTATATATTTAACCATTGATCAGGTTCAGATCGACTATATATTTAACCATTGGATGGTTCAGATGGACTATATATTTAACAATTGATCAGGTTCAGATGGACTATATATTTAACCATTGATCAGGTTCAGATGGACTATATATTAAACCATTGATCAGGTTCAGATGGAATAAATATTTAACAATTGGATGGTTCAGATGCACTATATATTTAACCATTGGATGGTTCAGATGGACAATATATTTAACATTTGATCAGGTTCAGATGGACTATATATTTAACCATTGAATGGTTCAGATGGACTATATATTTAACCATTGATCAGGTTCAGAAGGACTACATATTTAACCATTGATCAGGTTCAGATGGACTATATATTTAACCATTGGATGGTTCAGATGGACTATATATTTAACCATTTATCAGGTTCAGATGGACTATATATTTAACCATTGGATGGTTCAGATGGACTATATATTTAACCATTGGATGGTTCAGATGGACTATATATTTAACCATTGATCAGTTTCAGATGGACTATATATTTAACAATTGGATTGTTCAGATGGACAATATATTTAACATTTGATCAGGTTCAGATGGACTATATATTTAACCATTGAATGGTTCAGATGGACTATATATTTAACCATTGATCAGGTTCAGAAGGACTACATATTTAACCATTGATCAGGTTCAGATGGACTATATATTTAACCATTGGATGGTTCAGATGGACTATATATTTAACCATTAGATGGTTCAGATGGACTATATATTTAACCATTAGATGGTTCAGATGGACTATATATTTAACCAATCATCAGGTTCAGGTCGACTATATATTTAACAATTGATCAGGTTCAGATGGACTATATATTTAACCATTGATCAGGTTCAAATGGACTATATATTTAACCATTGGATGGTTCAGATGGACTATATATATAACCATTGATCAGGTTCAGATGGACTATATATTTAACCATTGATCAGGTTCAGATGGACTATATATTTAACCATTGGATGGTTCAGAGGGACTATATATTTAACCATTGATCAGGTTCAGATGGACTATATATTTAACCATTGGATGGTTTAGATGGACTATATATTTAACCATTGGATGGTTTAGATGGACTATATATTTAACAATTGGATGGTTCAGATGGACTATATATTTAACCATTGGATGGTTCAGATGGACTATATATTTAACCATTGGATGGTTCAGATGGACTATATATTTAACCATTGATCAGGTTCAGATGGACTATATATTTAACCATTGATCAGGTTCAGATGGACTATATATTTAACCATTGATTAGGTTCAGATCGACTACATATTTAACCATTGGATGGTTCAGATGGACTATATATTTAACCATTGGATGGTTCAGATGGACAATATATTTAACCATTGATCAGGTTCAGATGGACTATATATTTAACCATTGATCAGGTTCAGATGGACTATATATTTAACCATTGGATGGTTTAGATGGACTATATATTTAACCATTGGATGGTTCAGATGGACTATATATTTAACAATTGGATGGTTCAGATGGACTATATATTTAACCATTGGATGGTTCAGATGGACTATATATTTAACCATTGGATGGTTCAAATGGACTATATATTTAACCATTGATCAGGTTCAGATGGACTATATATTTAACCATTGATTAGGTTCAGATCGACTATATATTTAACCATTGGATGGTTCAGATCGACTATATATTTAACCATTGTATGGTTCAGATGGACTATATATTTAACCATTGACCAGGTTCAGATGGACTATATATTTAACCATTGATCAGGATCAGATCGACTATATATTTAACCATTGGATGGTTCAGATGGACTATATATTTAACCATTGATCAGGTTCAGATGGACTATATATTTAACCATTGATCAGGATCAGATCGACTATATATTTAAACATTGGATGGTTCAGATGGACTATATATTTAACAATTGATCAGGTTCAGATGGACTATATATTTAACCATTGATCAGGTTCAGATGGACTATATATTTAACCATTGATCAGGTGCAGATGGACTAAATATTTAACCATTGGATGGTTCAGATGGACTATATATATTTAACCATTGGATGGTTCAGATGGACTATATATTTAACCATTGGATGGTTCAGATGGACTATATATTTAACCATTGATCAGTTTCAGATGGACTATATATTTAACCATTGATCAGTTTCAGATGGACTATATATTTAACCATTGGATGGTTCAGATGGACAATATATTTAACATTTGATCAGGTTCAGATGGACAATATATTTAACCATTGAATGGTTCAGATGGACTATATATTTAACCATTGATCAGGTTCAGAAGGACTACATATTTAACCATTGATCAGGTTCAGATGGACTATATTTTTAACCATTGGATGGTTCAGATGGACTATATATTTAACCATTGACCAGGTTCAGATGTACTATATATTTAACCATTGATCAGGTTCAGATGGACTATATATTTAACCATTGATCAGGTTCAGATCGACTACATATTTAACCATTGATCAGGTTCAGGTGGACTATATATTTAACCATTGATCAGGTTCAGATGGACTATATATTTAACCATTGATCAGGTTCAGATGGACTATATATTTAACCATTGGATGGTTTAGATGGACTATATATTTAACAATTGGATGGTTCAGATGGACTATATATTTAACAATTGGATGGTTCAGATGGACTATATTTTTAACCATTGGATGGTTCAGATGGACTATATATTTAACCATTGATCAGGTTCAGATGGACTAAATATTTAACCATTGGATGGTTCAGATGGACTATATATTTAACCATTGGATGGTTCAGATGGACTATATATTTAACCATTGGATGGTTCAGATGGACTATATATTTAACCATTGATCAGTTTCAGATGGACTATATATTTAACCATTGGATTGTTCAGATGGACAATATATTTAACATTTGATCAGGTTCAGATGGACTATATATTTAACCATTGAATGGTTCAGATGGACTATATATTTAACCATTGATCAGGTTCAGAAGGACTACATATTTAACCATTGATCAGGTTCAGATGGACTATATATTTAACCATTGGATGGTTCAGATGGACTATATATTTAACCATTAGATGGTTCAGATGGACTATATATTTAACCATTAGATGGTTCAGATGGACTATATATTTAACCAATCATCAGGTTCAGGTGGACTATATATTTAACCATTGATCAGGTTCAGATGGACTATATATTTAACCATTGATCAGGTTCAAATGGACTATATATTTAACCAGTGGATGGTTCAGATGGACTATATATTTAACCATTGATCAGGTTCAGATGGACTATATATTTAACCATTGATCAGGTTCAAATGGACTATATATTTAACCATTGGATGGTTCAGAGGGACTATATATTTAACAATTGGATGGTTCAGATGGACTATATATTTAACCATTGGATGGTTCAGATGGACTATATATTTAACCATTGGATGGTTCAGATGGACTATATATTTAACCATTGATCAGGTTCAGATGGACTATATATTTAACCATTGATCAGGTTCAGATGGACTATATATTTAACCATTGATTAGGTTCAGATCGACTACATATTTAACCATTGGATGGTTCAGATGGACTATATATTTAACCATTGGATGGTTCAGATGGACAATATATTTAACCATTGATCAGGTTCAGATGGACTATATATTTAACCATTGATCAGGTTCAGATGGACTATATATTTAACCATTGGATGGTTTAGATGGACTATATATTTAACCATTGGATGGTTCAGATGGACTATATATTTAACAATTGGATGGTTCAGATGGACTATATATTTAACCATTGGATGGTTCAGATGGACTATATATTTAACCATTGGATGGTTCAGATGGACTATATATTTAACCATTGATCAGGTTCAGATGGACTATATATTTAACCATTGATTAGGTTCAGATCGACTATATATTTAACCATTGGATGGTTCAGATCGACTATATATTTAACCATTGTATGGTTCAGATGGACTATATATTTAACCATTGACCAGGTTCAGATGGACTATATATTTAACCATTGATCAGGATCAGATCGACTATATATTTAACCATTGGATGGTTCAGATGGACTATATATTTAACCATTGATCAGGTTCAGATGGACTATATATTTAACCATTGATCAGGATCAGATCGACTATATATTTAAACATTGGATGGTTCAGATGGACTATATATTTAACAATTGATCAGGTTCAGATGGACTATATATTTAACCATTGATCAGGTTCAGATGGACTATATATTTAACCATTGATCAGGTGCAGATGGACTAAATATTTAACCATTGGATGGTTCAGATGGACTATATATATTTAACCATTGGATGGTTCAGATGGACTATATATTTAACCATTGGATGGTTCAGATGGACTATATATTTAACCATTGATCAGTTTCAGATGGACTATATATTTAACCATTGGATGGTTCAGATGGACAATATATTTAACATTTGATCAGGTTCAGATGGACAATATATTTAACCATTGAATGGTTCAGATGGACTATATATTTAACCATTGATCAGGTTCAGATGGACTATATATTTAACCATTGATCAGGTTCAGATCGACTACATATTTAACCATTGATCAGGTTCAGGTGGACTATATATTTAACCATTGATCAGGTTCAGATGGACTATATATTTAACCATTGATCAGGTTCAGATGGACTATATATTTAACCATTGGATGGTTCAGAGGGACTATATATTTAACCATTGATCAGGTTCAGATGGACTATATATTTAACCATTGGATGGTTTAGATGGACTATATATTTAACAATTGGATGGTTCAGATGGACTATATATTTAACAATTGGATGGTTCAGATGGACTATATATTTAACCATTGGATGGTTCAGATGGACTATATATTTAACCATTGATCAGGTTCAGATGGACTAAATATTTAACCATTGGATGGTTCAGATGGACTATATATTTAACCATTGGATGGTTCAGATGGACTATATATTTAACCATTGGATGGTTCAGATGGACTATATATTTAACCATTGATCAGTTTCAGATGGACTATATATTTAACCATTGGATTGTTCAGATGGACAATATATTTAACATTTGATCAGGTTCAGATGGACTATATATTTAACCATTGGATGGTTCAGATGGACTATATATTTAACCATTAGATGGTTCAGATGGACTATATATTTAACCATTAGATGGTTCAGATGGACTATATATTTAACCAATCATCAGGTTCAGGTGGACTATATATTTAACCATTGATCAGGTTCAGATGGACTATATATTTAACCATTGATCAGGTTCAAATGGACTATATATTTAACCATTGGATGGTTCAGATGGACTATATATTTAACCATTGATCAGGTTCAGATGGACTATATATTTAACCATTGATCAGGTTCAGATGGACTATATATTTAACCATTGGATGGTTCAGAGGGACTATATATTTAACCATTGATCAGGTTCAGATGGACTATATATTTAACCATTGGATGGTTTAGATGGACTATATATTTAACCATTGGATGGTTCAGATGGACTATATATTTAACAATTGGATGGTTCAGATGGACTATATATTTAACCATTGGATGGTTTAGATGGACTATATATTTAACAATTGGATGGTTCAGATGGACTATATATTTAACAATTGGATGGTTCAGATGGACTATATATTTAACCATTGGATGGTTCAGATGGACTATATATTTAACCATTGATCAGGTTCAGATGGACTAAATATTTAACCATTGGATGGTTAAGATGGACTATATATTTAACCATTGGATGGTTCAGATGGACTATATATTTAACCATTGGATGGTTCAGATGGACTATATATTTAACCATTGATCAGTTTCAGATGGACTATATATTTAACCATTGGATTGTTCAGATGGACAATATATTTAACATTTGATCAGGTTCAGATGGACTATATATTTAACCATTGGATGGTTCAGATGGACTATATATTTAACCATTAGATGGTTCAGATGGACTATATATTTAACCATTAGATGGTTCAGATGGACTATATATTTAACCAATCATCAGGTTCTGTTGGACTATATATTTAACCATTGATCAGGTTCAGATGGACTATATATTTAACCATTGATCAGGTTCAAATGGACTATATATTTAACCATTGGATGGTTCAGATGGACTATATATTTAACCATTGATCAGGTTCAGATGGACTATATATTTAACCATTGATCAGGTTCAGATGGACTATATATTTAACCATTGGATGGTTCAGAGGGACTATATATTTAACCATTGATCAGGTTCAGATGGACTATATATTTAACCATTGGATGGTTTAGATGGACTATATATTTAACCATTGGATGGTTCAGATGGACTATATATTTAACAATTGGATGGTTCAGATGGACTATATATTTAACCATTGGATGGTTCAGATGGACTATATATTTAACCATTGATCAGGTTCAGATGGACTATATATTTAACCATTGATCAGGTTCAGATGGACTATATATTTAACCATTGATTAGGTTCAGATCGACTACATATTTAACCATTGGATGGTTCAGATGGACTATATATTTAACCATTGGATGGTTCAGATGGACTATATATTTAACCATTGACCAGGTTCAGATGGACTATATATTTAACCATTGATCAGGTTCAGATGGACTATATATTTAACCATTGATCAGGTTCAGATCGACTATATATTTAACCATTGGATGGTTCAGATGGACTATATATTTAACATTTGATCAGGTTCAGATGGACTATATATTTAACCATTGATCAGGTTCAGATGGACTACATATTTAACCATTGATCAGGTTCAGATGGAATAAATATTTAACCATTGGATGGTTCAGATGGACTATATATTTAACCATTGAATGGTTCAGATGGACTATATATTTAACCATTGGATGGTTCAGATGGAATATGTATTTAACCATTGGATGGTTCAGATGGACAATATATTTAACATTTGATCAGGTTTAGATGGACTATATATTTAACCATTGGATGGTTCAGATGGACAATATATTTAACATTTGATCAGGTTCAGATGGACTATATATTTAACCATTGAATGGTTCAGATGGACAATATATTTAACATTTGATCAGGTTCAGATGGACTATATATTTAACCATTGAATGGTTCAGATGGACTATATATTTAACCATTGATCAGGTTCAGAAGGACTACATATTTAACCATTGATCAGGTTCAGATGGACTATATATTTAACCATTGGATGGTTCAGATGGACTATATATTTAACCATTTATCAGGTTCAGATGGACTATATATTTAACCATTGATCAATTTCAGATGGACTATATATTTAAGCATTGGATGGTTCAGATGGACTATATATTTAACCATTGGATGGTTCAGATGGACTATATATTTAACCATTGATCAGGTTCAGATGGACTATATATTTAACCATTGGATGGTTCAGATGGACAATATATTTAACATTTGATCAGGTTCAGATGGACTATATATTTAACCATTAGATGGTTCAGATGGACTATATATTTATCCATTGATCAGGTTCAGATCGACTACATATTTAACCATTGATCAGGTTCAGGTGGACTATATATTTAACCATTGATCAGGTTCAGATGGACTATATATTTAACCATTGATCAGGTTCAGATGGACTATATATTTAACCATTGGATGGTTCAGAGGGACTATATATTTAACCATTGATCAGGTTCAGATGGACTATATATTTAACCATTGGATGGTTTAGATGGACTATATATTTAACCATTGGATGGTTCAGATGGACTATATATTTAACCATTGGATGGTTCAGATGGACTATATATTTAACCATTGGATGGTTCAGATGGACTATATATTTAACCATTGGATGGTTCAGATGGACTATATATTTAACCATTGATCAGGTTCAGATGGACTATATATTTAACCATTGATTAGGTTCAGATCGACTATATATTTAACCATTGATCAGGTTCAGATGGACTATATATTTAACCATTGATCAGGTTCAGATGGACTATATATTTAACCATTGATCAGGTTCAGATGGACTATATATTTAACCATTGATCAGGTTCAGATCGACTATATATTTAACCATTGGATGGTTCAGATGGACTATATATTTAACAATTGATCAGGTTCAGATGGACTATATATTAAACCATTGATCAGGTTCAGATGGAATAAATATTTAACAATTGGATGGTTCAGATGCACTATATATTTAACCATTGGATGGTTCAGATGGACAATATATTTAACATTTGATCAGGTTCAGATGGACTATATATTTAACCATTGAATGGTTCAGATGGACTATATATTTAACCATTGATCAGGTTCAGAAGGACTACATATTTAACCATTGATCAGGTTCAGATGGACTATATATTTAACCATTGGATGGTTCAGATGGACTATATATTTAACCATTTATCAGGTTCAGATGGACTATATATTTAACCATTGATCAATTTCAGATGGACTATATATTTAAGCATTGGATGGTTCAGATGGACTATATATTTAACCATTGGATGGTTCAGATGGACTATATATTTAACCATTGATCAGGTTCAGATGGACTATATATTTAACCATTGGATGGTTCAGATGGACAATATATTTAACCATTGATCAGGTTCAGATGGACTATATATTTAACCATTGATCAGGTTCAGATGGACTATATATTTAACCATTGATCAATTTCAGATGGACTATATATTTAAGCATTGGATGGTTCAGATGGACTATATATTTAACCATTGGATGGTTCAGATGGACTATATATTTAACCATTGATCAGGTTCAGATGGACTATATATTTAACCATTGGATGGTTCAGATGGACAATATATTTAACCATTGATCAGGTTCAGATGGACTATATATTTAACCTTTGATCAGGTTCAGATGGACTATATATTTAACCATTGATCAGGTTCAGATTGACTATATATTTAACCATTGGATGGTTCAGAGGGACTATATATTTAACCATTGATCAGGTTCAGATGGACTATATATTTAACCATTGGATGGTTTAGATGGACTATATATTTAACCATTGGATGGTTCAGATGGACTATATATTTAACAATTGGATGGTTCAGATGGACTATATATTTAACCATTGGATGGTTCAGATGGACTATATATTTAACCATTGGATGGTTCAGATGGACTATATATTTAACCATTGATCAGGTTCAGATGGACTATATATTTAACCATTGATTAGGTTCAGATCGACTATATATTTAACCATTGGATGGTTCAGATCGACTATATATTTAACCATTGGATGGTTCAGATGGACTATATATTTAACCATTGACCAGGTTCAGATGGACTATATATTTAACCATTGATCAGGATCAGATCGACTATATATTTAACCATTGGATGGTACAGATGGACTATATATTTAACCATTGATCAGGTTCAGATGGACTATATATTTAACCATTGATCAGGTTCAGATGGACTATATATTTAACCATTGGATGGTTCAGATGGACAATATATTTAACCATTGATCAGGTTCAGATGGACTATATATTTAACCATTGATCAGGTTCAGATGGACTATATATTTAACCATTGATCAGGTTCAGATGGACTATATATTTAACCATTGGATGGTTCAGAGGGACTATATATTTAACCATTGATCAGGTTCAGATGGACTATATATTTAACCATTGGATGGTTTAGATGGACTATATATTTAACCATTGGATGGTTCAGATGGACTATATATTTAACAATTGGATGGTTCAGATGGACTATATATTTAACCATTGGATGGTTCAGATGGACTATATATTTAACCATTGGATGGTTCAGATGGACTATATATTTAACCATTGATCAGGTTCAGATGGACTATATATTTAACCATTGATTAGGTTCAGATCGACTATATATTTAACCATTGGATGGTTCAGATCGACTATATATTTAACCATTGGATGGTTCAGATGGACTATATATTTAACCATTGACCAGGTTCAGATGGACTATATATTTAACCATTGATCAGGATCAGATCGACTATATATTTAACCATTGGATGGTACAGATGGACTATATATTTAACCATTGATCAGGTTCAGATGGACTATATATTTAACCATTGATCAGGATCAGATCGACTATATATTTAACCATTGGATGGTTCAGATGGACTATATATTTAACAATTGATCAGGTTCAGATGGACTATATATTTAACCATTGATCAGGTTCAGATGGACTATATATTTAACCATTGATCAGGTTCAGATGGACTAAATATTTAACCATTGGATGTTTCAGATGGACTATATATATTTAACCATTGGATGGTTCAGATGGACTATATATTTAAACATTGGATGGTTCAGATGGACTATATATTTAACCATTGATCAGTTTCAGATGGACTATATATTTAACCATTGATCAGGTTCAGATGGACTATATATTTAACCATTGATCAGGTTCAGATGGACTATATATTTAACCATTGGATGGTTCAGAGGGACTATATATTTAACCATTGATCAGGTTCAGATGGACTATATATTTAACCATTGGATGGTTTAGATGGACTATATATTTAACCATTGGATGGTTCAGATGGACTATATATTTAACAATTGGATGGTTCAGATGGACTATATATTTAACCATTGGATGGTTCAGATGGACTATATATTTAACCATTGGATGGTTCAGATGGACTATATATTTAACCATTGATCAGGTTCAGATGGACTATATATTTAACCATTGATTAGGTTCAGATCGACTATATATTTAACCATTGATCAGGTTCAGATGGACTATATATTTAACCATTGATCAGGTTCAAATGGACTATATATTTAACCATTGGATGGTTCAGATGGACTATATATTTAACCATTGATCAGGTTCAGATGGACTATATATTTAACCATTGATCAGGTTCAGAGGGACTATATATTTAACCATTGGATGGTTCAGAGGGACAATATATTTAACCATTGATCAGGTTCAGATGGACTATATATTTAACCTTTGATCAGGTTCAGATGGACTATATATTTAACCATTGATCAGGTTCAGATGGACTATATATTTAACCATTGGATGGTTCAGAGGGACTATATATTTAACCATTGATCAGGTTCAGATGGACTATATATTTAACCATTGGATGGTTTAGATGGACTATATATTTAACCATTGGATGGTTCAGATGGACTATATATTTAACAATTGGATGGTTCAGATGGACTATATATTTAACCATTGGATGGTTCAGATCGACTATATATTTAACCATTGGATTGTTCAGATGGACTATATATTTAACCATTGACCAGGTTCAGATGGACTATATATTTAACCATTGATCAGGATCAGATCGACTATATATTTAACCATTGGATGGTACAGATGGACTATATATTTAACCATTGATCAGGTTCAGATGGACTATATATTTAACCATTGATCAGGATCAGATCGACTATATATTTAACCATTGGATGGTTCAGATGGACTATATATTTAACAATTGATCAGGTTCAGATGGACTATATATTTAACCATTGATCAGGTTCAGATGGACTATATATTTAACCATTGATCAGGTTCAGATGGACTAAATATTTAACCATTGGATGGTTCAGATGGACTATATATATTTAACCATTGGATGGTTCAGATGGACTATATATTTAACCATTGGATGGTTCAGATGGACTATATATTTAACCATTGATCAGTTTCAGATGGACTATATATTTAACCATTGGATGGTTCAGATGGACAATATATTTAACATTTGATCAGGTTCAGATGGACAATATATTTAACCATTGAATGGTTCAGATGGACTATATATTTAACCATTGATCAGGTTCAGAAGGACTACATAATTAACCATTGATCAGGTTCAGATGGACTATATTTTTAACCATTGGATGGTTCAGATGGACTATATATTTAACCATTGACCAGGTTCAGATGGACTATATATTTAACCATTGATCAGGTTCAGATGGACTATATATTTAACCATTGATCAGGTTCAGATCGACTACATATTTAACCATTGATCAGGTTCAGGTGGACTATATATTTAACCATTGATCAGGTTCAGATGGACTATATATTTAACCATTGATCAGGTTCAGATGGACTATATATTTAACCATTGGATGGTTCAGAGGGACTATATATTTAACCATTGATCAGGTTCAGATGGACTATATATTTAACCATTGGATGGTTTAGATGGACTATATATTTAACAATTGGATGGTTCAGATGGACTATATATTTAACAATTGGATGGTTCAGATGGACTATATATTTAACCATTGATCAGGTTCAGATGGACTATATATTTAAAGATTGATCAGGTTCAGATGGACTAAATATTTAACCATTGGATGGTTCAGATGGACTATATATTTAACCATTGGATGGTTCAGATGGACTATATATTTAACCATTGGATCGTTCAGATGGACTATATATTTAACCATTGATCAGTTTCAAATGGACTATATATTTAACCATTGGATTGTTCAGATGGACAATATATTTAACATTTGATCAGGTTCAGATGGACTATATATTTAACCATTGAATGGTTCAGATGGACTATATATTTAACCATTGATCAGGTTCAGAAGGACTACATATTTAACCATTGATCAGTTTCAGATGGACTATATATTTAACCATTGGATGGTTCAGATGGACTATATATTTAACCATTAGATGGTTCAGATGGACTATATATTTAACCATTAGATGGTTCAGATGGACTATATATTTAACCAATCATCAGGTTCAGATGGACTATATATTTAACCATTGATCAGGTTCAAATGGACTATATATTTAACCATTGGATGGTTCAGATGGACTATATATTTAACCATTGATCAGGTTCAGATGGACTATATATTTAACCATTGATCAGGTTCAGATGGACTATATATTTAAACATTGGATGGTTCATATGGACTATATATTTAACCATTGGATGGTTCATATGGACTATATATTTAACCATTGGATGGTTCAGATGGACAATATATTTAACCATTGATCAGGTTCAGATGGACTATATATTTAACCTTTGATCAGGTTCAGATGGACTATATATTTAACCATTGATCAGGTTCAGATGGACTATATATTTAACCATTGGATGGTTCAGAGGGACTATATATTTAACCATTGATCAGGTTCAGATGGACTATATATTTAACCATTGGATGGTTTAGATGGACTATATATTTAACCATTGGATGGTTCAGATGGACTATATATTTAACAATTGGATGGTTCAGATGGACTATATATTTAACCATTGGATGGTTCAGATGGACTATATATTTAACCATTGACCAGGTTCAGATGGACTATATATTTAACCATTGACCAGGTTCAGATGGACTATATATTTAACCATTGATCAGGTTCAGATGGACTATATATTTAACCATTGATCAGGTTCAGGTCGACTACATATTTAACCATTGATCAGGTTCAGGTGGACTATATATTTAACCATTGATCAGGTTCAGATGGACTATATATTTAACCATTGATCAGGTTCAGATGGACTATATATTTAACCATTGGATGGTTCAGAGGGACTATATATTTAACCATTGATCAGGTTCAGATGGACTATATATTTAACCATTGGATGGTTTAGATGGACTATATATTTAACAATTGGATGGTTCAGATGGACTAAATATTTAACAATTGGATGGTTCAGATGGACTATATATTTAACCATTGGATGGTTCAGATGGACTATATATTTAACCATTGATCAGGTTCAGATGGACTAAATATTTAACCATTGGATGGATCAGATGGACTATATATTTAACCATTGGATGGTTCAGATGGACTATATATTTAACCATTGGATCGTTCAGATGGACTATATATTTAACCATTGATCAGTTTCAGATGGACTATATATTTAACCATTGGATTGTTCAGATGGACAATATATTTAACATTTGATCAGGTTCAGATGGACTATATATTTAACCATTGAATGGTTCAGATGGACTATATATTTAACCATTGATCAGGTTCAGAAGGACTACATATTTAACCATTGATCAGTTTCAGATGGACTATATATTTAACCATTGGATGGTTCAGATGGACTATATATTTAACCATCAGATGGTTCAGATGGACTATATATTTAACCATTAGATGGTTCAGATGGACTATATATTTAACCAATCATCAGGTTCAGGTGGACTATATATTTAACCATTGATCAGGTTCAGATGGACTATATATTTAACCATTGATCAGGTTCAAATGGACTATATATTTAACCATTGGATGGTTCAGATGGACTATATATTTAACCATTGATCAGGTTCAGATGGACTATATATTTAACCATTGATCAGGTTCAGATGGACTATATATTTAAACATTGGATGGTTCATATGGACTATATATTTAACCATTGGATGGTTCATATGGACTATATATTTAACCATTGGATGGTTCAGATGGACAATATATTTAACCATTGATCAGGTTCAGATGGACTATATATTTAACCTTTGATCAGGTTCAGATGGACTATATATTTAACCATTGATCAGGTTCAGATGGACTATATATTTAACCATTGGATGGTTCAGAGGGACTATATATTTAACCATTGATCAGGTTCAGATGGACTATATATTTAACCATTGGATGGTTTAGATGGACTATATATTTAACCATTGGATGGTTCAGATGGACTATATATTTAACAATTGGATGGTTCAGATGGACTATATATTTAACCATTGGATGGTTCAGATGGACTATATATTTAACCATTGATCAGGTTCAGATGGACTATATATTTAACCATTGATTAGGTTCAGATCGACTATATATTTAACCATTGGATGGTTCAGATCGACTATATATTTAACCATTGGATGGTTCAGATGGACTATATATTTAACCATTGACCAGGTTCAGATGGACTATATATTTAACCATTGATCAGGATCAGATCGACTATATATTTAACCATTGGATGGTACAGATGGACTATATATTTAACCATTGATCAGGTTCAGATGGACTATATATTTAACCATTGATCAGGATCAGATCGACTATATATTTAACCATTGGATGGTTCAGATGGACTATATATTTAACAATTGATCAGGTTCAGATGGACTATATATTTAACCATTGATCAGGTTCAGATGGACTATATATTTAACCATTGATCAGGTTCAGATGGACTAAATATTTAACCATTGGATGTTTCAGATGGACTATATATATTTAACCATTGGATGGTTCAGATGGACTATATATTTATCCATTGATCAGGTTCAGATGGACTATATATTTAACCATTGATCAGGTTCAGATGGACTATATATTTAACCATTGGATGGTTCAGATGGACAATATATTTAACCATTGATCAGGTTCAGATGGACTATATATTTAACCATTGGATGGTTCAGAGGGACTATATATTTAACCATTGATCAGGTTCAGATGGACTATATATTTAACCATTGGATGGTTTAGATGGACTATATATTTAACCATTGGATGGTTCAGATGGACTATATATTTAACAATTGGATGGTTCAGATGGACTATATATTTAACCATTGGATGGTTCAGATGGACTATATATTTAACCATTGGATGGTTCAGATGGACTATATATTTAACCATTGATCAGGTTCAGATGGACTATATATTTAACCATTGATTAGGTTCAGATCGACTATATATTTAACCATTGGATGGTTCAGATCGACTATATATTTAACCATTGGATGGTTCAGATGGACTATATATTTAACCATTGACCAGGTTCAGATGGACTATATATTTAACCATTGATCAGGATCAGATCGACTATATATTTAACCATTGGATGGTACAGATGGACTATATATTTAACCATTGATCAGGTTCAGATGGACTATATATTTAACCATTGATCAGGATCAGATCGACTATATATTTAACCATTGGATGGTTCAGATGGACTATATATTTAACAATTGATCAGGTTCAGATGGACTATATATTTAACCATTGATCAGGTTCAGATGGACTATATATTTAACCATTGATCAGGTTCAGATGGACTAAATATTTAACCATTGGATGTTTCAGATGGACTATATATATTTAACCATTGGATGGTTCAGATGGACTATATATTTAAACATTGGATGGTTCAGATGGACTATATATTTAACCATTGATCAGTTTCAGATGGACTATATATTTAACCATTGATCAGGTTCAGATGGACTATATATTTAACCATTGATCAGGTTCAGATGGACTATATATTTAACCATTGGATGGTTCAGAGGGACTATATATTTAACCATTGATCAGGTTCAGATGGACTATATATTTAACCATTGGATGGTTTAGATGGACTATATATTTAACCATTGGATGGTTCAGATGGACTATATATTTAACAATTGGATGGTTCAGATGGACTATATATTTAACCATTGGATGGTTCAGATGGACTATATATTTAACCATTGGATGGTTCAGATGGACTATATATTTAACCATTGATCAGGTTCAGATGGACTATATATTTAACCATTGATTAGGTTCAGATCGACTATATATTTAACCATTGATCAGGTTCAGATGGACTATATATTTAACCATTGGATGGTTCAGAGGGACTATATATTTAACCATTGATCAGGTTCAGATGGACTATATATTTAACCATTGGATGGTTTAGATGGACTATATATTTAACCATTGGATGGTTCAGATGGACTATATATTTAACAATTGGATGGTTCAGATGGACTATATATTTAACCATTGGATGGTTCAGATGGACTATATATTTAACCATTGGATGGTTCAGATGGACTATATATTTAACCATTGATCAGGTTCAGATGGACTATATATTTAACCATTGATTAGGTTCAGATCGACTATATATTTAACCATTGATCAGGTTCAGATGGACTATATATTTAACCATTGATCAGGTTCAGATGGACTATATATTTAACCATTGATTAGGTTCAGATCGACTATATATTTAACCATTGGATGGTTCAGATCGACTATATATTTAACCATTGGATGGTTCAGATGGACTATATATTTAACCATTGACCAGGTTCAGATGGACTATATATTTAACCATTGATCAGATTCAGATGGACTATATATTTAACCATTGATCAGGTTCAGATCGACTATATATTTAACCATTGGATGGTTCAGATGGACTATATATTTAACAATTGATCAGGTTCAGATGGACTATATATTTAACCTTTGATCAGGTTCAGATGGACTATATATTAAACCATTGATCAGGTTCAGATGGAATAAATATTTAACAATTGGATGGTTCAGATGGACTATATATTTAACCATTGGATGGTTCAGATGGACAATATATTTAACATTTGATCAGGTTCAGATGGACTATATATTTAACCATTGAATGGTTCAGATGGACTATATATTTAACCATTGATCAGGTTCAGAAGGACTACATATTTAACCATTGATCAGGTTCAGATGGACTATATATTTAACCATTGGATGGTTCAGATGGACTATATATTTAACCATTTATCAGGTTCAGATGGACTATATATTTAACCATTGATCAATTTCAGATGGACTATATATTTAAGCATTGGATGGTTCAGATGGACTATATATTTAACCATTGGATGGTTCAGATGGACTATATATTTAACCATTGATCAGGTTCAGATGGACTATATATTTAACCATTGGATGGTTCAGATGGACAATATATTTAACCATTGATCAGGTTCAGATGGACTATATATTTAACCATTGATCAGGTTCAGATGGACTATATATTTAACCATTGATCAATTTCAGATGGACTATATATTTAAGCATTGGATGGTTCAGATGGACTATATATTTAACCATTGGATGGTTCAGATGGACTATATATTTAACCATTGATCAGGTTCAGATGGACTATATATTTAACCATTGGATGGTTCAGATGGACAATATATTTAACCATTGATCAGGTTCAGATGGACTATATATTTAACCATTGGATGGTTCAGATGGACAATATATTTAACCATTGATCAGGTTCAGATGGACTATATATTTAACCTTTGATCAGGTTCAGATGGACTATATATTTAACCATTGATCAGGTTCAGATGGACTATATATTTAACCATTGGATGGTTCAGAGGGACTATATATTTAACCATTGATCAGGTTCAGATGGACTATATATTTAACCATTGGATGGTTTAGATGGACTATATATTTAACCATTGGATGGTTCAGATGCACTATATATTTAACAATTGGATGGTTCAGATGGACTATATATTTAACCATTGGATGGTTCAGATCGACTATATATTTAACCATTGGATTGTTCAGATGGACTATATATTTAACCATTGACCAGGTTCAGATGGACTATATATTTAACCATTGATCAGGATCAGATCGACTATATATTTAACCATTGGATGGTACAGATGGACTATATATTTAACCATTGATCAGGTTCAGATGGACTATATATTTAACCATTGATCAGGATCAGATCGACTATATATTTAACCATTGGATGGTTCAGATGGACTATATATTTAACAATTGATCAGGTTCAGATGGACTATATATTTAACCATTGATCAGGTTCAGATGGACTATATATTTAACCATTGATCAGGTTCAGATGGACTAAATATTTAACCATTGGATGGTTCAGATGGACTATATATATTTAACCATTGGATGGTTCAGATGGACTATATATTTAACCATTGGATGGTTCAGATGGACTATATATTTAACCATTGATCAGTTTCAGATGGACTATATATTTAACCATTGGATGGTTCAGATGGACAATATATTTAACATTTGATCAGGTTCAGATGGACAATATATTTAACCATTGAATGGTTCAGATGGACTATATATTTAACCATTGATCAGGTTCAGAAGGACTACATAATTAACCATTGATCAGGTTCAGATGGACTATATTTTTAACCATTGGATGGTTCAGATGGACTATATATTTAACCATTGACCAGGTTCAGATGGACTATATATTTAACCATTGATCAGGTTCAGATGGACTATATATTTAACCATTGATCAGGTTCAGATCGACTACATATTTAACCATTGATCAGGTTCAGGTGGACTATATATTTAACCATTGATCAGGTTCAGATGGACTATATATTTAACCATTGATCAGGTTCAGATGGACTATATATTTAACCATTGGATGGTTCAGAGGGACTATATATTTAACCATTGATCAGGTTCAGATGGACTATATATTTAACCATTGGATGGTTTAGATGGACTATATATTTAACAATTGGATGGTTCAGATGGACTATATATTTAACAATTGGATGGTTCAGATGGACTATATATTTAACCATTGATCAGGTTCAGATGGACTATATATTTAAAGATTGATCAGGTTCAGATGGACTAAATATTTAACCATTGGATGGTTCAGATGGACTATATATTTAACCATTGGATGGTTCAGATGGACTATATATTTAACCATTGGATCGTTCAGATGGACTATATATTTAACCATTGATCAGTTTCAAATGGACTATATATTTAACCATTGGATTGTTCAGATGGACAATATATTTAACATTTGATCAGGTTCAGATGGACTATATATTTAACCATTGAATGGTTCAGATGGACTATATATTTAACCATTGATCAGGTTCAGAAGGACTACATATTTAACCATTGATCAGTTTCAGATGGACTATATATTTAACCATTGGATGGTTCAGATGGACTATATATTTAACCATTAGATGGTTCAGATGGACTATATATTTAACCATTAGATGGTTCAGATGGACTATATATTTAACCAATCATCAGGTTCAGATGGACTATATATTTAACCATTGATCAGGTTCAAATGGACTATATATTTAACCATTGGATGGTTCAGATGGACTATATATTTAACCATTGATCAGGTTCAGATGGACTATATATTTAACCATTGATCAGGTTCAGATGGACTATATATTTAAACATTGGATGGTTCATATGGACTATATATTTAACCATTGGATGGTTCATATGGACTATATATTTAACCATTGGATGGTTCAGATGGACAATATATTTAACCATTGATCAGGTTCAGATGGACTATATATTTAACCTTTGATCAGGTTCAGATGGACTATATATTTAACCATTGATCAGGTTCAGATGGACTATATATTTAACCATTGGATGGTTCAGAGGGACTATATATTTAACCATTGATCAGGTTCAGATGGACTATATATTTAACCATTGGATGGTTTAGATGGACTATATATTTAACCATTGGATGGTTCAGATGGACTATATATTTAACAATTGGATGGTTCAGATGGACTATATATTTAACCATTGGATGGTTCAGATGGACTATATATTTAACCATTGACCAGGTTCAGATGGACTATATATTTAACCATTGACCAGGTTCAGATGGACTATATATTTAACCATTGATCAGGTTCAGATGGACTATATATTTAACCATTGATCAGGTTCAGGTCGACTACATATTTAACCATTGATCAGGTTCAGGTGGACTATATATTTAACCATTGATCAGGTTCAGATGGACTATATATTTAACCATTGATCAGGTTCAGATGGACTATATATTTAACCATTGGATGGTTCAGAGGGACTATATATTTAACCATTGATCAGGTTCAGATGGACTATATATTTAACCATTGGATGGTTTAGATGGACTATATATTTAACAATTGGATGGTTCAGATGGACTAAATATTTAACAATTGGATGGTTCAGATGGACTATATATTTAACCATTGGATGGTTCAGATGGACTATATATTTAACCATTGATCAGGTTCAGATGGACTAAATATTTAACCATTGGATGGATCAGATGGACTATATATTTAACCATTGGATGGTTCAGATGGACTATATATTTAACCATTGGATCGTTCAGATGGACTATATATTTAACCATTGATCAGTTTCAGATGGACTATATATTTAACCATTGGATTGTTCAGATGGACAATATATTTAACATTTGATCAGGTTCAGATGGACTATATATTTAACCATTGAATGGTTCAGATGGACTATATATTTAACCATTGATCAGGTTCAGAAGGACTACATATTTAACCATTGATCAGTTTCAGATGGACTATATATTTAACCATTGGATGGTTCAGATGGACTATATATTTAACCATCAGATGGTTCAGATGGACTATATATTTAACCATTAGATGGTTCAGATGGACTATATATTTAACCAATCATCAGGTTCAGGTGGACTATATATTTAACCATTGATCAGGTTCAGATGGACTATATATTTAACCATTGATCAGGTTCAAATGGACTATATATTTAACCATTGGATGGTTCAGATGGACTATATATTTAACCATTGATCAGGTTCAGATGGACTATATATTTAACCATTGATCAGGTTCAGATGGACTATATATTTAAACATTGGATGGTTCATATGGACTATATATTTAACCATTGGATGGTTCATATGGACTATATATTTAACCATTGGATGGTTCAGATGGACAATATATTTAACCATTGATCAGGTTCAGATGGACTATATATTTAACCTTTGATCAGGTTCAGATGGACTATATATTTAACCATTGATCAGGTTCAGATGGACTATATATTTAACCATTGGATGGTTCAGAGGGACTATATATTTAACCATTGATCAGGTTCAGATGGACTATATATTTAACCATTGGATGGTTTAGATGGACTATATATTTAACCATTGGATGGTTCAGATGGACTATATATTTAACAATTGGATGGTTCAGATGGACTATATATTTAACCATTGGATGGTTCAGATGGACTATATATTTAACCATTGATCAGGTTCAGATGGACTATATATTTAACCATTGATTAGGTTCAGATCGACTATATATTTAACCATTGGATGGTTCAGATCGACTATATATTTAACCATTGGATGGTTCAGATGGACTATATATTTAACCATTGACCAGGTTCAGATGGACTATATATTTAACCATTGATCAGGATCAGATCGACTATATATTTAACCATTGGATGGTACAGATGGACTATATATTTAACCATTGATCAGGTTCAGATGGACTATATATTTAACCATTGATCAGGATCAGATCGACTATATATTTAACCATTGGATGGTTCAGATGGACTATATATTTAACAATTGATCAGGTTCAGATGGACTATATATTTAACCATTGATCAGGTTCAGATGGACTATATATTTAACCATTGATCAGGTTCAGATGGACTAAATATTTAACCATTGGATGTTTCAGATGGACTATATATATTTAACCATTGGATGGTTCAGATGGACTATATATTTATCCATTGATCAGGTTCAGATGGACTATATATTTAACCATTGATCAGGTTCAGATGGACTATATATTTAACCTTTGGATGGTTCAGAGTGACTATATATTTAACCATTGATCAGGTTCAGATGGACTATATAGTTAACCATTGGATGGTTTAGATGGACTATATATTTAACCATTGGATGGTTCAGATGGACTATATATTTAACAATTGGATGGTTCAGATGGACTATATATTTAACCATTGGATGGTTCAGATGGACTATATATTTAACCATTGGATGGTTCAGATGGACTATATATTTAACCATTGATCAGGTTCAGATGGACTATATATTTAACCATTGATTAGGTTCAGATCGACTATATATTTAACCATTGATCAGGTTCAGATGGACTATATATTTAACCATTGATCAGGTTCAGATGGACTATATATTTAACCATTGATTAGGTTCAGATCGACTATATATTTAACCATTGGATGGTTCAGATCGACTATATATTTAACCATTGGATGGTTCAGATGGACTATATATTTAACCATTGACCAGGTTCAGATGGACTATATATTTAACCATTGATCAGGTTCAGATGGACTATATATTTAACCATTGAATGGTTCAGATGGACTTTATATTTAACCATTGATCAGGTTCAGAAGGACTACATATTTAACCATTGATCAGGTTCAGATGGACTATATATTTAAGCATTGGATGGTTCAGATGGACTATATATTTAACCATTGGATGGTTCAGATGGACTATATATTTAACCATTGATCAGGTTCAGATGGACTATATATTTAACCATTGATCAGGTTCAGATGGACTATATATTTAACCATTGATCAATTTCAGATGGACTATATATTTAACCATTGGATGGTTCAGATGGACTATATATTTATCCATTGATCAGGTTCAGATGGACTATATATTTAACCATTGGATGGTTCAGATGGACAATATATTTAACCATTGATCAGGTTCAGATGGACTATATATTTAACCTTTGATCAGGTTCAGATGGACTATATATTTAACCATTGGATGGTTCAGATGGACTATATATTTAAACATTGGATGGTTCAGATGGACTATATATTTAACCATTGATCAGTTTCAGATGGACTATATATTTAACCATTGATCAGGTTCAGATGGACTATATATTTAACCATTGATCAGGTTCAGATGGACTATATATTTAACCATTGGATGGTTCAGAGGGACTATATATTTAACCATTGATCAGGTTCAGATGGACTATATATTTAACCATTGGATGGTTTAGATGGACTATATATTTAACCATTGGATGGTTCAGATGGACTATATATTTAACAATTGGATGGTTCAGATGGACTATATATTTAACCATTGGATGGTTCAGATGGACTATATATTTAACCATTGGATGGTTCAGTTGGACTATATATTTAACCATTGATCAGGTTCAGATGGACTATATATTTAACCATTGATTAGGTTCAGATCGACTATATATTTAACCATTGATCAGGTTCAGATGGACTATATATTTAACCATTGATCAGGTTCAGATGGACTATATATTTAACCATTGATTAGGTTCAGATCGACTATATATTTAACCATTGGATGGTTCAGATCGACTATATATTTAACCATTGGATGGTTCAGATGGACTATATATTTAACCATTGGATGGTTCAGATGGACTATATATTTAACCATTGGATGGTTCAGATGGACTATATATTTAACCATTGATCAGGTTCAGATGGACTATATATTTAACCATTGATTAGGTTCAGATCGACTATATATTTAACCATTGATCAGGTTCAGATGGACTATATATTTAACCATTGATCAGGTTCAGATGGACTATATATTTAACCATTGATTAGGTTCAGATCGACTATATATTTAACCATTGGATGGTTCAGATCGACTATATATTTAACCATTGGATGGTTCAGATGGACTATATATTTAACCATTGACCAGGTTCAGATGGACTATATATTTAACCATTGATCAGGTTCAGATGGACTATATATTTAACCATTGAATGGTTCAGATGGACTTTATATTTAACCATTGATCAGGTTCAGAAGGACTACATATTTAACCATTGATCAGGTTCAGATGGACTATATATTTAAGCATTGGATGGTTCAGATGGACTATATATTTAACCATTGGATGGTTCAGATGGACTATATATTTAACCATTGATCAGGTTCAGATGGACTATATATTTAACCATTGATCAGGTTCAGATGGACTATATATTTAACCATTGATCAATTTCAGATGGACTATATATTTAACCATTGGATGGTTCAGATGGACTATATATTTATCCATTGATCAGGTTCAGATGGACTATATATTTAACCATTGGATGGTTCAGATGGACAATATATTTAACCATTGATCAGGTTCAGATGGACTATATATTTAACCTTTGATCAGGTTCAGATGGACTATATATTTAACCATTGGATGGTTCAGATGGACTATATATTTAAACATTGGATGGTTCAGATGGACTATATATTTAACCATTGATCAGTTTCAGATGGACTATATATTTAACCATTGATCAGGTTCAGATGGACTATATATTTAACCATTGATCAGGTTCAGATGGACTATATATTTAACCATTGGATGGTTCAGAGGGACTATATATTTAACCATTGATCAGGTTCAGATGGACTATATATTTAACCATTGGATGGTTTAGATGGACTATATATTTAACCATTGGATGGTTCAGATGGACTATATATTTAACAATTGGATGGTTCAGATGGACTATATATTTAACCATTGGATGGTTCAGATGGACTATATATTTAACCATTGGATGGTTCAGATGGACTATATATTTAACCATTGATCAGGTTCAGATGGACTATATATTTAACCATTGATTAGGTTCAGATCGACTATATATTTAACCATTGATCAGGTTCAGATGGACTATATATTTAACCATTGATCAGGTTCAGATGGACTATATATTTAACCATTGATTAGGTTCAGATCGACTATATATTTAACCATTGGATGGTTCAGATCGACTATATATTTAACCATTGGATGGTTCAGATGGACTATATATTTAACCATTGACCAGGTTCAGATGGACTATATATTTAACCATTGATCAGGTTCAGATGGAATAAATATTTAACAATTGGATGGTTCAGATGGACTATATATTTAACCATTGGATGGTTCAGATGGACAATATATTTAACATTTGATCAGGTTCAGATGGACTATATATTTAACCATTGAATGGTTCAGATGGACTATATATTTAACCATTGATCAGGTTCAGAAGGACTACATATTTAACCATTGATCAGGTTCAGATGGACTATATATTTAACGATTGGATGGTTCAGATGGACTATATATTTAACCATTTATCAGGTTCAGATGGACTATATATTTAACCATTGATCAATTTCAGATGGACTATATATTTAAGCATTGGATGGTTCAGATGGACTATATATTTAACCATTGGATGGTTCAGATGGACTATATATTTAACCATTGATCAGGTTCAGATGGACTATATATTTAACCATTGGATGGTTCAGATGGACAATATATTTAACCATTGATCAGGTTCAGATGGACTATATATTTAACCATTGATCAGGTTCAGATGGACTATATATTTAACCATTGATCAATTTCAGATGGACTATATATTTAAGCATTGGATGGTTCAGATGGACTATATATTTAACCATTGGATGGTTCAGATGGACTATATATTTAACCATTGATCAGGTTCAGATGGACTATATATTTAACCATTGGATGGTTCAGATGGACAATATATTTAACCATTGATCAGGTTCAGATGGACTATATATTTAACCTTTGATCAGGTTCAGATGGACTATATATTTAACCATTGATCAGGTTCAGATGGACTATATATTTAACCATTGGATGGTTCAGAGGGACTATATATTTAACCATTGATCAGGTTCAGATGGACTATATATTTAACCATTGGATGGTTTAGATGGACTATATATTTAACCATTGGATGGTTCAGATGGACTATATATTTAACCATTGGATGGTTCAGATGGACTATATATTTAACCATTGGATGGTTCAGATCGACTATATATTTAACCATTGGATTGTTCAGATGGACTATATATTTAACCATTGACCAGGTTCAGATGGACTATATATTTAACCATTGATCAGGATCAGATCGACTATATATTTAACCATTGGATGGTACAGATGGACTATATATTTAACCATTGATCAGGTTCAGATGGACTATATATTTAACCATTGATCAGGATCAGATCGACTATATATTTAACCATTGGATGGTTCAGATGGACTATATATTTAACAATTGATCAGGTTCAGATGGACTATATATTTAACCATTGATCAGTTTCAGATGGACTATATATTTAACCATTGATCAGGTTCAGATGGACTAAATATTTAACCATTGGATGGTTCAGATGGACTATATATATTTAACCATTGGATGGTTCAGATGGACTATATATTTAACCATTGGATGGTTCAGATGGACTATATATTTAACCATTGATCAGTTTCAGATGGACTATATATTTAACCATTGGATGGTTCAGATGGACAATATATTTAACATTTGATCAGGTTCAGATGGACAATATATTTAACCATTGAATGGTTCAGATGGACTATATATTTAACCATTGATCAGGTTCAGAAGGACTACATAATTAACCATTGATCAGGTTCAGATGGACTATATTTTTAACCATTGGATGGTTCAGATGGACTATATATTTAACCATTGACCAGGTTCAGATGGACTATATATTTAACCATTGATCAGGTTCAGATGGACTATATATTTAACCATTGATCAGGTTCAGATCGACTACATATTTAACCATTGATCAGGTTCAGGTGGACTATATATTTAACCATTGATCAGGTTGAGATGGACTATATATTTAACCATTGATCAGGTTCAGATGGACTATATATTTAACCATTGGATGGTTCAGAGGGACTATATATTTAACCATTGATCAGGTTCAGATGGACTATATATTTAACCATTGATCAGGTTCAGATGGACTAAATATTTAACCATTGGATGGTTCAGATGGACTATATATTTAACCATTGGATGGTTCAGATGGACTATATATTTAACCATTGGATCGTTCAGATGGACTATATATTTAACCATTGATCAGTTTCAAATGGACTATATATTTAACCATTGGATTGTTCAGATGGACAATATATTTAACATTTGATCAGGTTCAGATGGACTATATATTTAACCATTGAATGGTTCAGATGGACTATATATTTAACCATTAGATGGTTCAGATGGACTATATATTTAACCATTAGATGGTTCAGATGGACTATATATTTAACCAATCATCAGGTTCAGGTGGACTATATATTTAACCATTGATCAGGTTCAGATGGACTATATATTTAACCATTGATCAGGTTCAGATGGACTATATATTTAAACATTGGATGGTTCATATGGACTATATATTTAACCATTGGATGGTTCATATGGACTATATATTTAACCATTGGATGGTTCAGATGGACAATATATTTAACCATTGATCAGGTTCAGATGGACTATATATTTAACCTTTGATCAGGTTCAGATGGACTATATATTTAACCATTGATCAGGTTCAGATGGACTATATATTTAACCATTGGATGGTTCAGAGGGACTATATATTTAACCATTGATCAGGTTCAGATGGACTATATATTTAACCATTGGATGGTTTAGATGGACTATATATTTAACCATTGGATGGTTCAGATGGACTATATATTTAACAATTGGATGGTTCAGATGGACTATATATTTAACCATTGGATGGTTCAGATGGACTATATATTTAACCATTGACCAGGTTCAGATGGACTATATATTTAACCATTGACCAGGTTCAGATGGACTATATATTTAACCATTGATCAGGTTCAGATGGACTATATATTTAACCATTGATCAGGTTCAGGTCGACTACATATTTAACCATTGATCAGGTTCAGGTGGACTATATATTTAACCATTGATCAGGTTCAGATGGACTATATATTTAACCATTGATCAGGTTCAGATGGACTATATATTTAACCATTGGATGGTTCAGAGGGACTATATATTTAACCATTGATCAGGTTCAGATGGACTATATATTTAACCATTGGATGGTTTAGATGGACTATATATTTAACAATTGGATGGTTCAGATGGACTATATATTTAACAATTGGATGGTTCAGATGGACTATATATTTAACCATTGGATGGTTCAGATGGACTATATATTTAACCATTGATCAGGTTCAGATGGACTAAATATTTAACCATTGGATGGTTCAGATGGACTATATATTTAACCATTGGATTGTTCAGATGGACAATATATTTAACATTTGATCAGGTTCAGATGGACTATATATTTAACCATTGAATGGTTCAGATGGACTATATATTTAACCATTGATCAGGTTCAGAAGGACTACATATTTAACCATTGATCAGTTTCAGATGGACTATATATTTAACCATTGGATGGTTCAGATGGACTATATATTTAACCATTGGATGGTTCATATGGACTATATATTTAACCATTGGATGGTTCAGATGGACAATATATTTAACCATTGATCAGGTTCAGATGGACTATATATTTAACCTTTGATCAGGTTCAGATGGACTATATATTTAACCATTGATCAGGTTCAGATGGACTATATATTTAACCATTGGATGGTTCAGAGGGACTATATATTTAACCATTGATCAGGTTCAGATGGACTATATATTTAACCATTGGATGGTTTAGATGGACTATATATTTAACCATTGGATGGTTCAGATGGACTATATATTTAACAATTGGATGGTTCAGATGGACTATATATTTAACCATTGGATGGTTCAGATAGACTATATATTTAACCATTGGATGGTTCAGATGGACTATATATTTAACCATTGATCAGGTTCAGATGGACTATATATTTAACCATTGATTAGGTTCAGATCGACTATATATTTAACCATTGGATGGTTCAGATCGACTATATATTTAACCATTGGATGGTTCAGATGGACTATATATTTAACCATTGACCAGGTTCAGATGGACTATATATTTAACCATTGATCAGGATCAGATCGACTATATATTTAACCATTGGATGGTACAGATGGACTATATATTTAACCATTGATCAGGTTCAGATGGACTATATATTTAACCATTGATCAGGATCAGATCGACTATATATTTAACCATTGGATGGTTCAGATGGACTATATATTTAACAATTGATCAGGTTCAGATGGACTATATATTTAACCATTGATCAGGTTCAGATGGACTATATATTTAACCATTGATCAGGTTCAGATGGACTAAATATTTAACCATTGGATGTTTCAGATGGACTATATATATTTAACCATTGGATGGTTCAGATGGACTATATATTTAACCATTGGATGGTTCAGATGGACTATATATTTAACCATTGATCAGTTTCAGATGGACTATATATTTAACCATTGATCAGGTTCAGATGGACTATATATTTAACCATTGATCAGGTTCAGATGGACTATATATTTAACCTTTGGATGGTTCAGAGTGACTATATATTTAACCATTGATCAGGTTCAGATGGACTATATAGTTAACCATTGGATGGTTTAGATGGACTATATATTTAACCATTGGATGGTTCAGATGGACTATATATTTAACAATTGGATGGTTCAGATGGACTATATATTTAACCATTGGATGGTTCAGATGGACTATATATTTAACCATTGGATGGTTCAGATGGACTATATATTTAACCATTGATCAGGTTCAGATGGACTATATATTTAACCATTGATTAGGTTCAGATCGACTATATATTTAACCATTGATCAGGTTCAGATGGACTATATATTTAACCATTGATCAGGTTCAGATGGACTATATATTTAACCATTGATTAGGTTCAGATCGACTATATATTTAACCATTGGATGGTTCAGATCGACTATATATTTAACCATTGGATGGTTCAGATGGACTATATATTTAACCATTGACCAGGTTCAGATGGACTATATATTTAACCATTGATCAGGTTCAGATGGACTATATATTTAACCATTGATCAGGTTCAGATCAACTATATATTTAACCATTGGATGGTTCAGATGGACTATATATTTAACAATTGATCAGGTTCAGATGGACTATATATTTAACCATTGATCAGGTTCAGATGGACTATTTATTAAACCATTGATCAGGTTCAGATGGAATAAATATTTAACAATTGGATGGTTCAGATGGACTATATATTTAACCATTGGATGGTTCAGATGGACAATATATTTAACAATTGATCAGGTTCAGATGGACTATATATTTAACCATTGAATGGTTCAGATGGACTATATATTTAACCATTGATCAGGTTCAGAAGGACTACATATTTAACCATTGATCAGGTTCAGATGGACTATATATTTAAGCATTGGATGGTTCAGATGGACTATATATTTAACCATTGGATGGTTCAGATGGACTATATATTTAACCATTGATCAGGTTCAGATGGACTATATATTTAACTATTGATCAGGTTCAGATGGACTATATATTTAACCATTGATCAATTTCAGATGGACTATATATTTAAGCATTGGATGGTTCAGATGGACTATATATTTAACCATTGGATGGTTCAGATGGACTATATATTTATCCATTGATCAGGTTCAGATGGACTATATATTTAACCATTGGATGGTTCAGATGGACAATATATTTAACCATTGATCAGGTTCAGATGGACTATATATTTAACCTTTGATCAGGTTCAGATGGACTATATATTTAACCATTGATCAGGTTCAGATGGACTATATATTTAACCATTGGATGGTTTAGATGGACTATATATTTAACCATTGGATGGTTCAGATGGACTATATATTTAACAATTGGATGGTTCAGATGGACTATATATTTAACCATTGGATGGTTCAGATGGACTATATATTTAACCATTGGATGGTTCAGATGGACTATATATTTAACCATTGACCAGGTTCAGATGGACTATATATTTAACCATTGATCAGGATCAGATCGACTATATATTTAACCATTGGATGGTACAGATGGACTATATATTTAACCATTGATCAGGTTCAGATGGACTATATATTTAACCATTGATCAGGATCAGATCGACTATATATTTAACCATTGGATGGTTCAGATGGACTATATATTTAACAATTGATCAGGTTCAGATGGACTATATATTTAACCATTGATCAGGTTCAGATGGACTATATATTTAACCATTGATCAGGTTCAGATGGACTAAATATTTAACCATTGGATGGTTCAGATGGACTATATATATTTAACCATTGGATGGTTCAGATGGACTATATATTTAACCATTGGATGGTTCAGATGGACTATATATTTAACCATTGATCAGTTTCAGATGGACTATATATTTAACCATTGGATGGTTCAGATGGACAATATATTTAACATTTGATCAGGTTCAGATGGACAATATATTTAACCATTGAATGGTTCAGATGGACTATATATTTAACCATTGATCAGGTTCAGAAGGACTACATATTTAACCATTGATCAGGTTCAGATGGACTATATTTTTAACCATTGGATGGTTCAGATGGACTATATATTTAACCATTGACCAGGTTCAGATGGACTATATATTTAACCATTGATCAGGTTCAGATGGACTATATATTTAACCATTGATCAGGTTCAGATCGACTACATATTTAACCATTGATCAGGTTCAGGTGGACTATATATTTAACCATTGATCAGGTTCAGATGGACTATATATTTAACCATTGATCAGGTTCAGATGGACTATATATTTAACCATTGGATGGTTCAGAGGGACAATATATTTAACATTTGATCAGGTTCAGATGGACTATATATTTAACCATTGGATGGTTCAGATGGACTATATATTTAACAATTGGATTGTTCAGATGGACTATATATTTAACCATTGGATGGTTCAGATGGACTATATATTTAACCATTGATCAGGTTCAGATGGACTAAATATTTAACCATTGGATGGTTCAGATGGACTATATATTTAACCATTGGATCGTTCAGATGGACTATATATTTAACCATTGATCAGTTTCAGATGGAATATATATTTAACCATTGGATTGTTCAGATGGACAATATATTTAACATTTGATCAGGTTCAGATGGACTATATATTTAACCATTGAATGGTTCAGATGGACTATATATTTAACCATTGATCAGGTTCAGAAGGACTACATATTTAACCATTGATCAGGTTCAGATGGACTATATATTTAACCATTGGATGGTTCAGATGGACTATATATTTAACCATTAGATGGTTCAGATGGACTATATATTTAACCATTAGATGGTTCAGATGGACTATATATTTAACCAATCATCAGGTTCAGGTGGACTATATATTTAACCATTGATCAGGTTCAGATGGACTATATATTTAACCATTGATCAGGTTCAAATGGACTATATATTTAACCATTGATCAGGTTCAGATTGACTATATATTTAACCATTGGATGGTTCAGATGGACTATATATTTAACCATTTATCAGGTTCAGATGGACTATATATTTAACCATTGATCAATTTCAGATGGACTATATATTTAAGCATTGGATGGTTCAGATGGACTATATATTTAACCATTGGATGGTTCAGATGGACTATATATTTAACCATTGATCAGGTTCAGATGGACTATATATTTAACCATTGATCAGGTTCAGATGGACTATATATTTAACCATTGATCAATGTCAGATGGACTATATATTTAAGCATTGGATGGTTCAGATGGACTATATATTTAACCATTGGATGGTTCAGATGGACTATATATTTATCCATTGATCAGGTTCAGATGGACTATATATTTAACCATTGGATGGTTCAGATGGACAATATATTTAACCATTGATCAGGTTCAGATGGACTATATATTTAACCTTTGATCAGGTTCAGATGGACTATATATTTAACCATTGATCAGGTTCAGATGGACTATATATTTAACCATTGGATGGTTCAGAGGGACTATATATTTAACCATTGATCAGGTTCAGATGGACTATATATTTAACCATTGGATGGTTTAGATGGACTATATATTTAACCATTGGATGGTTCAGATGGACTATATATTTAACAATTGGATGGTTCAGATGGACTATATATTTAACCATTGGATGGTTCAGATGGACTATATATTTAACCATTGGATGGTTCAGATGGACTATATATTTAACCATTGATCAGGTTCAGATCGACTATATATTTAACCATTGGATTGTTCAGATGGACTATATATTTAACCATTGACCAGGTTCAGATGGACTATATATTTAACCATTGATCAGGATCAGATCGACTATATATTTAACCATTGGATGGTACAGATGGACTATATATTTAACCATTGATCAGGATCAGATCGACTATATATTTAACCATTGGATGGTACAGATGGACTATATATTTAACCATTGATCAGGTTCAGATGGACTATATATTTAACCATTGATCAGGATCAGATCGACTATATATTTAACCATTGGATGGTTCAGATGGACTATATATTTAACAATTGATCAGGTTCAGATGGACTATATATTTAACCATTGATCAGGTTCAGATGGACTATATATTTAACCATTGATCAGGTTCAGATGGACTAAATATTTAACCATTGGATGGTTCAGATGGACTATATATATTTAACCATTGGATGGTTCAGATGGACTATATATTTAACCATTGGATGGTTCAGATGGACTATATATTTAACCATTGATCAGTTTCAGATGGACTATATATTTAACCATTGGATGGTTCAGATGGACAATATATTTAACATTTGATCAGGTTCAGATGGACAATATATTTAACCATTGTATGGTTCAGATGGACTATATATTTAACCATTGATCAGGTTCAGAAGGACTACATATTTAACCATTGATCAGGTTCAGATGGACTATATTTTTAACCATTGGATGGTTCAGATGGACTATATATTTAACCATTGACCAGGTTCAGATGGACTATATATTTAACCATTGATCAGGTTCAGATGGACTATATATTTAACCATTGATCAGTTTCAGATCGACTACATATTTAACCATTGATCAGGTTCAGGTGGACTATATATTTAACCATTGATCAGGTTCAGATGGACTATATATTTAACCATTGATCAGGTTCAGATGGACTATATATTTAACCATTGGATGGTTCAGAGGGACTATATATTTAACCATTGATCAGGTTCAGATGGACTATATATTTAACCATTGGATGGTTTAGATGGACTATATATTTAACAATTGGATGGTTCAGATGGACTATATATTTAACAATTGGATGGTTCAGATGGACTATATATTTAACCATTGGATGGTTCAGATGGACTATATATTTAACCATTGATCAGGTTCAGATGGACTAAATATTTAACCATTGGATGGTTCAGATGGGCTATATATTTAACCATTGGATCGTTCAGATGGACTATATATTTAACCATTGATCAGTTTCAGATGGAATATATATTTAACCATTGGATTGTTCAGATGGACAATATATTTAACATTTGATCAGGTTCAGATGGACTATATATTTAACCATTGAATGGTTCAGATGGACTATATATTTAACCATTGATCAGGTTCAGAAGGACTACATATTTAACAATTGATCAGGTTCAGATGGACTATATATTTAACCATTGGATGGTTCAGATGGACTATATATTTAACCATTAGATGGTTCAGATGGACTATATATTTAACCATTAGATGGTTCAGATGGACTATATATTTAACCAATCATCAGGTTCAGGTGGACTATATATTTAACCATTGATCAGGTTCAGATGGACTATATATTTAACCATTGATCAGGTTCAAATGGACTATATATTTAACCATTGGATGGTTCAGATGGACTATATATTTAACCATTGATCAGGTTCAGATGGACTATATATTTAACCATTGATCAGGTTCAGATGGACTATATATTTAAACATTGGATGGTTAAGATGGATTATATATTTAACCATTGATCAGGTTCAGATGGACTATATATTTAACCATTGATCAGGTTCAGATGGACTAAATATTTAACCATTGGATGGTTCAGATGGACTATATATTTAACCATTGGATGGTTCAGATGGACTATATATTTAACCATTGGATGGTTCAGATGGACTATATATTTAACCATTGGATGGTTCAGATGGACTATATATTTAACCATTGATCAGTTTCAGATGGACTATATATTTAACCATTGAATGGTTCAGATGGACAATATATTTAACATTTGATCAGGTTCAGATGGACTATATATTGAACCATTGAATGGTTCAGATGGACTATATATTTAACCATTGATCAGGTTCAGAAGGACTACATATTTAACCATTGATCAGGTTCAGATGGACTATATATTTAACCATTGGATGGTTCAGATGGACTATATATTTAACCACTAGATGGTTCAGATGGACTATATATTTAACCATTGATCAGGTTCAGGTGGACTATATATTTAACCATTGATCAGGTTCAGATGGACTATATATTTAACCATTGATCAGGTTCAGATGGACTATATATTTAACCATTGGATGGTTCAGATGGACTATATATTTAACCATTGATCAGGTTCAGATGGACTATATATTTAACCATTGATCAGGTTCAGATGGACTAAATATTTAACCATTGGATGGTTCAGATGGACTATATATTTAACCATTGGATGGTTCAGATGGACTATATATTTAACCATTGATCAGGTTCAGATGGACTATATATTTAACCATTGGATGGTTCAGATGGACAATATATTTAACATTTGATCAGGTTCAGATGGACTATATATTTAACCATTGAATGGTTCAGATGGACTATATATTTAACCATTGATCAGGTTCAGAAGGACTACATATTTAACCATTGATCAGGTTCAGATGGACTATATATTTAACCATTGGATGGTTCAGATGGACTATATATTTAACCATTAGATGGTTCAGATGGACTATATATTTAACCATTGATCAGGTTCAGATCGACTACATATTTAACCATTGATCAGGTTCAGGTGGACTATATATTTAACCATTGATCAGGTTCAGATGGACTATATATTTAACCATTGATCAGTTTCAGATGGACTATATATTTAACCATTGGATGGTTCAGATGGACAATATATTTAACATTTGATCAGGTTCAGATGGACAATATATTTAACCATTGAATGGTTCAGATGGACTATATATTTAACCATTGATCAGGTTCAGAAGGACTACATATTTAACCATTGATCAGGTTCAGATGGACTATATTTTTAACCATTGGATGGTTCAGATGGACTATATATTTAACCATTGACCAGGTTCAGATGGACTATATATTTAACCATTGATCAGGTTCAGATGGACTATATATTTAACCATTGATCAGGTTCAGATCGACTACATATTTAACCATTGATCAGGTTCAGGTGGACTATATATTTAACCATTGATCAGGTTCAGATGGACTATATATTTAACCATTGATCAGGTTCAGATGGACTATATATTTAACCATTGGATGGTTCAGAGGGACTATATATTTAACCATTGATCAGGTTCAGATGGACTATATATTTAACCATTGGATGGTTTAGATGGACTATATATTTAACAATTGGATGGTTCAGATGGACTATATATTTAACAATTGGATGGTTCAGATGGACTATATATTTAACCATTGGATGGTTCAGATGGACTATATATTTAACCATTGATCAGGTTCAGATGGACTAAATATTTAACCATTGGATGGTTCAGATGGACTATATATTTAACCATTGGATGGTTCAGATGGACTATATATTTAACCATTGATCAGGTTCAGATGGACTATATATTTAACCATTGGATGGTTCAGATGGACAATATATTTAACATTTGATCAGGTTCAGATGGACTATATATTTAACCATTGAATGGTTCAGATGGACTATATATTTAACCATTGATCAGGTTCAGAAGGACTACATATTTAACCATTGATCAGGTTCAGATGGACTATATATTTAACCATTGGATGGTTCAGATGGACTATATATTTAACCATTAGATGGTTCAGATGGACTATATATTTAACCATTGATCAGGTTCAGATCGACTACATATTTAACCATTGATCAGGTTCAGGTGGACTATATATTTAACCATTGATCAGGTTCAGATGGACTATATATTTAACCATTGATCAGGTTCAGATGGACTATATATTTAACAATTGGATGGTTCAGAGGGACTATATATTTAACCATTGATCAGGTTCAGATGGACTATATATTTAACCATTGGATGGTTTAGATTGACTATATATTTAACAATTGGATGGTTCAGATGGACTATATATTTAACCATTGGATGGTTCAGATGGACTATATATTTAACCATTGGATGGTTCAAATGGACTATATATTTAACCATTGATCAGGTTCAGATGGACTATATATTTAACCATTGATCAGGTTCAGATGGACTATATATTTAACCATTGATTAGGTTCAGATCGACTATATATTTAACCATTGGATGGTTCAGATCGACAATATATTTAACCATTGGATGGTTCAGATGGACTATATATTTAACCATTGATCAGGTTCAGATGGACTAAATATTTAACCATTGGATGGTTCAGATGGACTATATATTTAACCATTGGATGGTTCAGATGGACTATATATTTAACCATTGGATGGTTCAGATGGACTATATATTTAACCATTGGATGGTTCAGATGGACTATATATTTAACCATTGATCAGTTTCAGATGGACTATATATTTAACCATTGAATGGTTCAGATGGACAATATATTTAACATTTGATCAGGTTCAGATGGACTATATATTGAACCATTGAATGGTTCAGATGGACTATATATTTAACCATTGATCAGGTTCAGAAGGACTACATATTTAACCATTGATCAGGTTCAGATGGACTATATATTTAACCATTGGATGGTTCAGATGGACTATATATTTAACCATTAGATGGTTCAGATGGACTATATATTTAACCATTGATCAGGTTCAGATCGACTACATATTTAACCATTGATCAGGTTCAGGTGGACTATATATTTAACCATTGATCAGGTTCAGATGGACTATATATTTAACCATTGATCAGTTTCAGATGGACTATATATTTAACCATTGGATGGTTCAGATGGACAATATATTTAACATTTGATCAGGTTCAGATGGACAATATATTTAACCATTGAATGGTTCAGATGGACTATATATTTAACCATTGATCAGGTTCAGAAGGACTACATATTTAACCATTGATCAGGTTCAGATGGACTATATTTTTAACCATTGGATGGTTCAGATGGACTATATATTTAACCATTGACCAGGTTCAGATGGACTATATATTTAACCATTGATCAGGTTCAGATGGACTATATATTTAACCATTGATCAGGTTCAGATGGACTATATATTTAACCATTGGATGGTTCAGAGGGACTATATATTTAACCATTGATCAGGTTCAGATGGACTATATATTTAACCATTGGATGGTTTAGATGGACTATATATTTAACAATTGGATGGTTCAGATGGACTATATATTTAACAATTGGATGGTTCAGATGGACTATATATTTAACCATTGGATGGTTCAGATGGACTATATATTTAACCATTGATCAGGTTCAGATGGACTAAATATTTAACCATTGGATGGTTCAGATGGGCTATATATTTAACCATTGGATCGTTCAGATGGACTATATATTTAACCATTGATCAGGTTCAGATGGACTATATATTTAACCATTGGATGGTTCAGATGGACAATATATTTAACATTTGATCAGGTTCAGATGGACTATATATTTAACCATTGAATGGTTCAGATGGACTATATATTTAACCATTGATCAGGTTCAGAAGGACTACATATTTAACCATTGATCAGGTTCAGATGGACTATATATTTAACCATTGGATGGTTCAGATGGACTATATATTTAACCATTAGATGGTTCAGATGGACTATATATTTAACCATTAGATGGTTCAGATGGACTATATATTTAACCAATCATCAGGTTCAGGTGGACTATATATTTAACCATTGATCAGGTTCAGATGGACTATATATTTAACCATTGATCAGGTTCAAATGGACTATATATTTAACCATTGGATGGTTCAGATGGACTATATATTTAACCATTGATCAGGTTCAGATGGACTATATATTTAACCATTGATCAGGTTCAGATGGACTATATATTTAAACATTGGATGGTTAAGATGGATTATATATTTAACCATTGATCAGGTTCAGATGGACTATATATTTAACCATTGATCAGGTTCAGATGGACTAAATATTTAACCATTGGATGGTTCAGATGGACTATATATTTAACCATTGGATGGTTCAGATGGACTATATATTTAACCATTGGATGGTTCAGATGGACTATATATTTAACCATTGGATGGTTCAGATGGACTATATATTTAACCATTGATCAGTTTCAGATGGACTATATATTTAACCATTGAATGGTTCAGATGGACAATATATTTAACATTTGATCAGGTTCAGATGGACTATATATTGAACCATTGAATGGTTCAGATGGACTATATATTTAACCATTGATCAGGTTCAGAAGGACTACATATTTAACCATTGATCAGGTTCAGATGGACTATATATTTAACCATTGGATGGTTCAGATGGACTATATATTTAACCACTAGATGGTTCAGATGGACTATATATTTAACCATTGATCAGGTTCAGGTGGACTATATATTTAACCATTGATCAGGTTCAGATGGACTATATATTTAACCATTGATCAGGTTCAGATGGACTATATATTTAACCATTGGATGGTTCAGATGGACTATATATTTAACCATTGATCAGGTTCAGATGGACTATATATTTAACCATTGATCAGGTTCAGATGGACTAAATATTTAACCATTGGATGGTTCAGATGGACTATATATTTAACCATTGGATGGTTCAGATGGACTATATATTTAACCATTGATCAGGTTCAGATGGACTATATATTTAACCATTGGATGGTTCAGATGGACAATATATTTAACATTTGATCAGGTTCAGATGGACTATATATTTAACCATTGAATGGTTTAGATGGACTATATATTTAACCATTGATCAGGTTCAGAAGGACTACATATTTAACCATTGATCAGGTTCAGATGGACTATATATTTAACCATTGGATGGTTCAGATGGACTATATATTTAACCATTAGATGGTTCAGATGGACTATATATTTAACCATTGATCAGGTTCAGATCGACTACATATTTAACCATTGATCAGGTTCAGGTGGACTATATATTTAACCATTGATCAGGTTCAGATGGACTATATATTTAACCATTGATCAGTTTCAGATGGACTATATATTTAACCATTGGATGGTTCAGATGGACAATATATTTAACATTTGATCAGGTTCAGATGGACAATATATTTAACCATTGAATGGTTCAGATGGACTATATATTTAACCATTGATCAGGTTCAGAAGGACTACATATTTAACCATTGATCAGGTTCAGATGGACTATATTTTTAACCATTGGATGGTTCAGATGGACTATATATTTAACCATTGACCAGGTTCAGATGGACTATATATTTAACCATTGATCAGGTTCAGATGGACTATATATTTAACCATTGATCAGGTTCAGATCGACTACATATTTAACCATTGATCAGGTTCAGGTGGACTATATATTTAACCATTGATCAGGTTCAGATGGACTATATATTTAACCATTGATCAGGTTCAGATGGACTATATATTTAACCATTGGATGGTTCAGAGGGACTATATATTTAACCATTGATCAGGTTCAGATGGACTATATATTTAACCATTGGATGGTTTAGATGGACTATATATTTAACAATTGGATGGTTCAGATGGACTATATATTTAACAATTGGATGGTTCAGATGGACTATATATTTAACCATTGGATGGTTCAGATGGACTATATATTTAACCATTGATCAGGTTCAGATGGACTAAATATTTAACCATTGGATGGTTCAGATGGACTATATATTTAACCATTGGATGGTTCAGATGGACTATATATTTAACCATTGATCAGGTTCAGATGGACTATATATTTAACCATTGGATGGTTCAGATGGACAATATATTTAACATTTGATCAGGTTCAGATGGACTATATATTTAACCATTGAATGGTTCAGATGGACTATATATTTAACCATTGATCAGGTTCAGAAGGACTACATATTTAACCATTGATCAGGTTCAGATGGACTATATATTTAACCATTGGATGGTTCAGATGGACTATATATTTAACCATTAGATGGTTCAGATGGACTATATATTTAACCATTAGATGGTTCAGATGGACTATATATTTAACCAATCATCAGGTTCAGGTGGACTATATATTTAACCATTGATCAGGTTCAGATGGACTATATATTTAACCATTGATCAGGTTCAAATGGACTATATATTTAACCATTGGATGGTTCAGATGGACTATATATTTAACCATTGATCAGGTTCAGATGGACTATATATTTAACCATTGATCAGGTTCAGATGGACTATATATTTAAACATTGGATGGTTAAGATGGATTATATATTTAACCATTGATCAGGTTCAGATGGACTATATATTTAACCATTGATCAGGTTCAGATGGACTAAATATTTAACCATTGGATGGTTCAGATGGACTATATATTTAACCATTGGATGGTTCAGATGGACTATATATTTAACCATTGGATGGTTCAGATGGACTATATATTTAACCATTGGATGGTTCAGATGGACTATATATTTAACCATTGATCAGTTTCAGATGGACTATATATTTAACCATTGAATGGTTCAGATGGACAATATATTTAACATTTGATCAGGTTCAGATGGACTATATATTGAACCATTGAATGGTTCAGATGGACTATATATTTAACCATTGATCAGGTTCAGAAGGACTACATATTTAACCATTGATCAGGTTCAGATGGACTATATATTTAACCATTGGATGGTTCAGATGGACTATATATTTAACCACTAGATGGTTCAGATGGACTATATATTTAACCATTGATCAGGTTCAGGTGGACTATATATTTAACCATTGATCAGGTTCAGATGGACTATATATTTAACCATTGATCAGGTTCAGATGGACTATATATTTAACCATTGGATGGTTCAGATGGACTATATATTTAACCATTGATCAGGTTCAGATGGACTATATATTTAACCATTGATCAGGTTCAGATGGACTAAATATTTAACCATTGGATGGTTCAGATGGACTATATATTTAACCATTGGATGGTTCAGATGGACTATATATTTAACCATTGATCAGGTTCAGATGGACTATATATTTAACCATTGGATGGTTCAGATGGACAATATATTTAACATTTGATCAGGTTCAGATGGACTATATATTTAACCATTGAATGGTTTAGATGGACTATATATTTAACCATTGATCAGGTTCAGAAGGACTACATATTTAACCATTGATCAGGTTCAGATGGACTATATATTTAACCATTGGATGGTTCAGATGGACTATATATTTAACCATTAGATGGTTCAGATGGACTATATATTTAACCATTGATCAGGTTCAGATCGACTACATATTTAACCATTGATCAGGTTCAGGTGGACTATATATTTAACCATTGATCAGGTTCAGATGGACTATATATTTAACCATTGATCAGTTTCAGATGGACTATATATTTAACCATTGGATGGTTCAGATGGACAATATATTTAACATTTGATCAGGTTCAGATGGACAATATATTTAACCATTGAATGGTTCAGATGGACTATATATTTAACCATTGATCAGGTTCAGAAGGACTACATATTTAACCATTGATCAGGTTCAGATGGACTATATTTTTAACCATTGGATGGTTCAGATGGACTATATATTTAACCATTGACCAGGTTCAGATGGACTATATATTTAACCATTGATCAGGTTCAGATGGACTATATATTTAACCATTGATCAGGTTCAGATCGACTACATATTTAACCATTGATCAGGTTCAGGTGGACTATATATTTAACCATTGATCAGGTTCAGATGGACTATATATTTAACCATTGATCAGGTTCAGATGGACTATATATTTAACCATTGGATGGTTCAGAGGGACTATATATTTAACCATTGATCAGGTTCAGATGGACTATATATTTAACCATTGGATGGTTTAGATGGACTATATATTTAACAATTGGATGGTTCAGATGGACTATATATTTAACAATTGGATGGTTCAGATGGACTATATATTTAACCATTGGATGGTTCAGATGGACTATATATTTAACCATTGATCAGGTTCAGATGGACTAAATATTTAACCATTGGATGGTTCAGATGGACTATATATTTAACCATTGGATGGTTCAGATGGACTATATATTTAACCATTGATCAGGTTCAGATGGACTATATATTTAACCATTGGATGGTTCAGATGGACAATATATTTAACATTTGATCAGGTTCAGATGGACTATATATTTAACCATTGAATGGTTCAGATGGACTATATATTTAACCATTGATCAGGTTCAGAAGGACTACATATTTAACCATTGATCAGGTTCAGATGGACTATATATTTAACCATTGGATGGTTCAGATGGACTATATATTTAACCATTAGATGGTTCAGATGGACTATATATTTAACCATTGATCAGGTTCAGATCGACTACATATTTAACCATTGATCAGGTTCAGGTGGACTATATATTTAACCATTGATCAGGTTCAGATGGACTATATATTTAACCATTGATCAGGTTCAGATGGACTATATATTTAACAATTGGATGGTTCAGAGGGACTATATATTTAACCATTGATCAGGTTCAGATGGACTATATATTTAACCATTGGATGGTTTAGATTGACTATATATTTAACAATTGGATGGTTCAGATGGACTATATATTTAACCATTGGATGGTTCAGATGGACTATATATTTAACCATTGGATGGTTCAAATGGACTATATATTTAACCATTGATCAGGTTCAGATGGACTATATATTTAACCATTGATCAGGTTCAGATGGACTATATATTTAACCATTGATCAGGTTCAGATGGACTATATATTTAACCATTGGATGGTTCAGATCGACAATATATTTAACCATTGGATGGTTCAGATGGACTATATATTTAACCATTGACCAGGTTCAGATGGACTATATATTTAACCATTGATCAGGTTCAGATGGACTATATATTTAACCATTGATCAGGTTCAGATCGACTATATATTTAACCATTGGATGGTTCAGATGGACTATATATTTAACAATTGATCAGGTTCAGATGGACTATATATTTAACCATTGATCAGGTTCAGATGGACTATATATTTAACCATTGATCAGGTTCAGATGGAATAAATATTTAACCATTGGATGGTTCAGATGGACTATATATTTAACCACTGGATGGTTCAGATGGACTATATATTTAACCATTAGATGGTTCAGATGGACTATATATTTAACCATTGATCAGGTTCAGATGGACAATATATTTAACCATTGGATGGTTAAGATGGACTATATATTTAACCATTGATCAGGTTCAGATGGACTATATATTTAACCATTAATCAGGTTCAGATGGACTATATATTTAACCATTGGATGTTTCAGATGGGCTATATATATTTCACCATTAGATGGTTCAGATGGATAAATATATTTAACCATTGATCAGGTTCAGATCGACTACATATTTAACCATTGATCAGGTTCAGGTGGACTATATATTTAACCATTGGATGGTTCAGATGGACAATATATTTAACCATTAGATGGTTAAGATGGACTATATATTTAACCATTGATCAGGTTCAGCTCGACTACATATTTAACCATTGATCAGGTTCAGGTGGACTATATATTTAACCATTGGATGGTTCAGATGGACTATATATTTAACCATTAGATGGTTCAGATGGACTATATATTTAACCATTGATCAGGTTCAGATCGACTACATATTTAACCATTGATCAGGTTCAGGTGGACTATATATTTAACCATTGATCAGGTTCAGATGGACTATATATTTAACCATTGATCAGGTTCAGATGGACTATATATTTAACCATTGGATGGTTCAGAGGGACTATATATTTAACAATTGGATGGTTCAGATGGACTATATATTTAACCATTGGATGGTTCAGATGGACTATATATTTAACCATTGGATGGTTCAGATGGACTATATATTTAACCATTGATCAGGTTCAGATGGACTATATATTTAACCATTGATCAGGTTCAGATGGACAATATATTTAACCATTGATTAGGTTCAGATTGACTATATATTTAACCATTGGATGGTTAAGATCGACTATATATTTAACCATTGGATGGTTCAGATGGACTATATATTTAACCATTGACCAGGTTCAGATGGACTATATATTTAACCATTGATCAGGTTCAGATGGAATATATATTTAACCATTGATCAGGTTCAGATCGACTATATATTTAACCATTGGATGGTTCAGATGGACTATATATTTAACAATTGATCAGGTTCAGATGGACTATATATTTAACCATTGATCAGGTTCAGATGGACTATATATTTAACCATTGATCAGGTTCAGATGGAATAAATATTTAACCATTGGATGGTTCAGATGGACTATATATTTAACCACTGGATGGTTCAGATGGACTATATATTTAACCATTGGATGGTTCAGATGGACTATATATTTAACCATTGATCAGTTTCAGATGGACTATATATTTAACAATTGGATGGTTCAGATGGACAATATATTTAACATTTGGTCAGGTTCAGATGGACTATATATTTAACCATTGAATGGTTCAGATGGACTATATATTTAACCATTGATCAGGTTCAGAAGGACTACATATTTAACCATTGATCAGGTTCAGATGGACTATATATTTAACCATTGGATGGTTCAGATGGACTATATATTTAACCATTAGATGGTTCAGATGGACTATATATTTAACCATTGATCAGGTTCAGATGGACTATATATTTAACCATTGGATGGTTAAGATGGACTATATATTTAACCATTGATCAGGTTCAGATGGACTATATATTTAACCATTAATCAGGTTCAGATGGACTATATATTTAACCATTGGATGTTTCAGATGGGCTATATATATTTCACCATTAGATGGTTCAGATGGACTATATATTTAACCATTGATCAGGTTCAGATCGACTACATATTTAACCATTGATCAGGTTCAGGTGGACTATATATTTAACCATTGGATGGTTCAGATGGACAATATATTTAACCATTAGATGGTTCAGATGGACTATATATTTAACCATTGATCAGGTTCAGCTCGACTACATATTTAACCATTGATCAGGTTCAGGTGGACTATATATTTAACCATTGGATGGTTCAGATGGACTATATTTTTAACCATTAGATGGTTCAGATGGACTATATATTTAACCATTGATCAGGTTCAGATCGACTACATATTTAACCATTGATCAGGTTCAGGTGGACTATATATTTAACCATTGATCAGGTTCAGATGGACTATATAATTAACCATTGATCAGGTTCAGATGGACTATATATTTAACCATTGGATGGTTCAGAGGGACTATATATTTAACAATTGGATGGTTCAGATGGACTATATATTTAACCATTGGATGGTTCAGATGGACTATATATTTAACCATTGGATGGTTCAGATGGACTATATATTTAACCATTGATCAGGTTCAGATGGACTATATATTTAACCATTGATCAGGTTCAGATGGACAATATATTTAACCATTGATTAGGTTCAGATCGACTATATATTTAACCATTGGATGGTTAAGATCGACTATATATTTAACCATTGGATGGTTCAGATGGACTATATATTTAAACATTGACCAGGTTCAGATGGACTACATATTTAACCATTGATCAGGTTCAGATGGACTATATATTTAACCATTGATCAGGTTCAGATCGACTATATATTTAACCATTGGATGGTTCAGATGGACTATATATTTAACAATTGATCAGGTTCAGATGGACTATATATTTAACCATTGATCAGGTTCAGATGGACTATATATTTAACCATTGATCAGGTTCAGATGGAATAAATATTTAACCATTGGATGGTTCAGATGGACTATATATTTAACCATTGGATGGTTCAGATGGACTATATATTTAACCATTGGATGGTTCAGATCGACTATATATTTAACCATTGATCAGTTTCAGATGGACTATATATTTAACCATTGGATGGTTCAGATGGACAATATATTTAACATTTGATCAGGTTCTGAAGGACTACATATTTAACCATTGATCAGGTTCAGATGGACTATATATTTAACCATTGGATGGTTCAGATGGACTATATATTTAACCATTGGATGGTTAAGATGGACTATATATTTAACCATTGATCAGGTTCAGATGGACTATATATTTAACCATTAATCAGGTTCAGATGGACTATATATTTAACCATTGGATGGTTCAGATGGACTATATATATTTCCCCATTGGATGGTTCAGATGGACTATATATTTAACCATTGGATGGTTCAGATGGACTATATATTTAACCATTGATCAGGTTCAGATGGACTATATCTTTAACAATTGATCAGGTTCAGATGGACTATATATTTAACCATTGGATGGTTCAGATGGACTATATATTTAACCATTGATCAGGTTCAGATGGACTATATATTTAACAATTGATCAGGTTCAGATGGACTATATATTTAACCATTGGATGGTTCAGATGGACTATATATTTAACCATTGATCAGGTTCAGATGGACTATATATTTAACCATTGATCAGGTTCAGATGGACTAAATATTTAACCATTGGATGGTTCAGATGGACTATATATTTAACCATTGATCAGGTTCAGATGGACTATATATTTAACCATTGATCAGGTTCAGATGGACTATATATTTAACCATTGATCAGGTTCAGATGGACAATATATTTAACCATTGATTAGGTTCAGATCGACTATATATTTAACCATTGGATGGTTCAGATGGACTATATATTTAACCATTGGATGGTTCAGATGGACTATATATTTAACCATTGAACAGGTTCAGATGGACTATATATTTAACCATTGATCAGGTTCAGATGGACTATATATTTAACCATTGATCAGGTTCAGATCGACTATATATTTAACCATTGGATGGTTCAGATGGACTATATATTTAACCATTGATCAGTTTCAGATGGACTATATATTTAACCATTGGATGGTTCAGATGGACAATATATTTAACATTTGATCAGGTTCAGATGGACTATATATTTAATCATTGAATGGTTCAGATGGACTATATATTTAACCATTGATCAGGTTCAGAAGGACTACATATTTAACCATTGATCAGGTTCAGATGGACTATATATTTAACCATTGGATGGTTCAGATGGACTATATATATTTCACCATTGGATGGTTCAGATGGACTATATATTTAACCATTGGATGGTTCAGATGGACTATATATTTAACCATTGATCAGGTTCAGATGGACTATATCTTTAACAATTGATCAGGTTCAGATGGACTATATATTTAACCATTGGATGGTTCAGATGGACTATATATTTAACCATTGATCAGGTTCAGATGGACTATATATTTAACCATTGATCAGGTTCAGATGGACTAAATATTTAACCATTGGATGGTTCAGATGGACTATATATTTAACCATTGGATGGTTCAGATGGACTATATATTTAACCATTGATCAGGTTCAGATGGACTATATATTTAACCATTAATCAGGTTCAGATGGACTATATATTTAACCATTGGATGGTTCAGATGGGCTATATATATTTCACCATTAGATGGTTCAGATGGACTATATATTTAACCATTGATCAGGTTCAGATCGACTACATATTTAACCATTGATCAGGTTCAGGTGGACTATATATTTAACCATTGGATGGTTCAGATGGACAATATATTTAACCATTAGATGGTTCAGATGGACTATATATTTAACCATTGATCAGGTTCAGCTCGACTACATATTTAACCATTGATCAGGTTCAGGTGGACTATATATTTAACCATTGGATGGTTCAGATGGACTATATATTTACCCATTAGATGGTTCAGATGGACTATATATTTAACCATTGGATGGTTCAGAGGGACTATATATTTAACAATTGGATGGTTCAGATGGACTATATATTTAACCATTGGATGGTTCAGATGGACTATATATTTAACCATTGGATGGTTCAGATGGACTATATATTTAACCATTGATCAGGTTCAGATGGACTATATATTTAACCATTGATCAGGTTCAGATGGACAATATATTTAACCATTGATTAGGTTCAGATCGACTATATATTTAACCATTGGATGGTTAAGATCGACTATATATTTAACCATTGGATGGTTCAGATGGACTAAATATTTAACCATTGACCAGGTTCAGATGGACTACATATTTAACCATTGATCAGGTTCAGATGGACTATATATTTAACCATTGATCAGGTTCAGATCGACTATATATTTAACCATTGGATGGTTCAGATGGACTATATATTTAACAATTGATCAGGTTCAGATGGACTATATATTTAACCATTGATCAGGTTCAGATGGACTATATATTTAACCATTGATCAGGTTCAGATGGAATAAATATTTAACCATTGGATGGTTCAGATGGACTATATATTTAACCATTGGATGGTTCAGATGGACTATATATTTAACCATTGGATGGTTCAGATGGACTATATATTTAACCATTGATCAGTTTCAGATGGACTATATATTTAACCATTGGATGGTTCAGATGGACAATATATTTAATTGATCAGGTTCAGATGGACTATATATTTAATCATTGAATGGTTCAGATGGACTATATATTTAACCATTGATCAGGTTCAGAAGGACTACATATTTAACCATTGATCAGGTTCAGATGGACTATATATTTAACCATTGGATGGTTCAGATGGACTATATATTTAACCATTGGATGGTTAAGATGGACTATATATTTAACCATTGATCAGGTTCAGATGGACTATATATTTAACCATTAATCAGGATCAGATGGACTATATATATAACCATTGGATGGTTCAGATGGACTATATATATTTCACCATTGGATGGTTCAGATGGACTATATATTTAACCATTGGATGGTTCAGATGGACTATATATTTAACCATTGATCAGGTTCAGATGGACTATATATTTAACAATTGGATGGTTCAGATGGACTATATATTTAACCATTGGATGGTTCAGATGGACTATATATTTAACCATTGATCAGGTTCAGATGGACTATATATTTAACCATTGATCAGGTTCAGATGGACTATATATTTAACCATTGGATGGTTAAGATGGACTATATATTTAACCATTGATCAGGTTCAGATGGACTATATATTTAACCATTAATCAGGTTCAGATGGACTATATATTTAACCATTGGATGGTTCAGATGGACTATATATATTTCACCATTGGATGGTTCAGATGGACTATATATTTAACCATTGGATGGTTCAGATGGACTATATATTTAACCATTGATCACGTTCAGATGGACTATATCTTTAACAATTGATCAGGTTCAGATGGACTATATATTTAACCATTGGATGGTTCAGATGGACTATATATTTAACCATTGATCAGGTTCAGATGGACTATATATTTAACAATTGATCAGGTTCAGATGGACTATATATTTAACCATTGGATGGTTCAGATGGACTATATATTTAACCATTGATCAGGTTCAGATGGACTATATATTTAACCATTGATCAGGTTCAGATGGACTAAATATTTAACCATTGGATGGTTCAGATGGACTATATATTTAACCATTGGATGGTTCAGATGGACTATATATTTAACCATTGATCAGGTTCAGATGGACTATATATTTAACCATTGATCAGGTTCAGATGGACAATATATTTAACCATTGATTAGGTTCAGATCGACTATATTTTTAACCATTGGATGGTTCAGATCGACTATATATTTAACCATTGGATGGTTCAGATGGACTATATATTTAACCATTGAACAGGTTCAGATGGACTATATATTTAACCATTGATCAGGTTCAGATGGACTATATATTTAACCATTGATCAGGTTCAGATCGACTATATATATAACCATTGGATGGTTCAGATGGACTATATATTTAACCATTGATCAGTTTCAGATGGACTATATATTTAACCATTGGATGGTTCAGATGGACAATATATTTAACATTTGATCAGGTTCAGATGGACTATATATTTAATCATTGAATGGTTCAGATGGACTATATATTTAACCATTGATCAGGTTCAGAAGGACTACATATTTAACCATTGATCAGGTTCAGATGGACTATATATTTAACCATTGGATGGTTCAGATGGACTATATATATTTCACCATTGGATGGTTCAGATGGACTATATATTTAACCATTGGATGGTTCAGATGGACTATATATTTAACCATTGATCAGGTTCAGATGGACTATATCTTTAACAATTGATCAGGTTCAGATGGACTATATATTTAACCATTGGATGGTTCAGATGGACTATATATTTAACCATTGATCAGGTTCAGATGGACTATATATTTAACAATTGATCAGGTTCAGATGGACTATATATTTAACCATTGGATGGTTCAGATGGACTATATATTTAACCATTGATCAGGTTCAGATGGACTATATATTTCACCATTGATCAGGTTCAGATGGACTAAATATTTAACCATTGGATGGTTCAGATGGACTATATATTTAACCATTGGATGGTTCAGATGGACTATATATTTAACCATTGATCAGGTTCAGATGGACAATATATTTAACCATTGATTAGGTTCAGATCGACTATATATTTAACCATTGGATGGTTCAGATGGACTATATATTTAACCATTGAACAGGTTCAGATGGACTATATATTTAAACATTGGATGGTTCAGATGGACAATATATTTAACATTTGATCAGGTTCAGATGGACTATATATTTAATCATTGAATGGTTCAGATGGACTATATATTTAACCATTGATCAGGTTCAGAAGGACTACATATTTAACCATTGATCAGGTTCAGATGGACTATATATTTAACCATTGGATGGTTCAGATGGACTATATATTTAACCATTAGATGGTTCAGATGGACTATATATTTAACCATTGATCAGGTTCAGATTTACTACATATTTAACCATTGATCAGGTTCACGTGGACTATATATTTAACCATTGATCAGGTTCAGATGGACTATATATTTAACCATTGGATGGTTCAGATGGACTATATATTTAACCATTGGATGGTTAAGATGGACTATATATTTAACCATTGTTCAGGTTCAGATGGACTATATATTTAACCATTGGATGGTTCAGATGGACTATATATATTTCACCATTGGATGGTTCAGATGGACTATATATTTAACTATTGGATGGTTCAGATGGACTATATATTTAACCATTGATCAGGTTCAGATGGACTATATATTTAACCATTGGATGGTTCAGATGGACTATATATTTAAACATTGGATGGTTCAGATGGACTATATATTTAACCATTGATCAGGTTCAGATGGACTATATATTTAACCATTGATCAGGATCAGATGGACTATATATTTAACCATTGGATGGTTAAGATGGACTATATATTTAACCATTGATCAGGTTCAGATGGACTATATATTTAACCATTAATCAGGTTCAGATGGACTATATATTTAACCATTGGATGGTTCAGATGGACTATATATATTTCACCATTGGATGGTTCAGATGGACTATATATTTAACCATTGGATGGTTCAGATGGACTATATATTTAACCATTGATCAGGTTCAGATGGACTATATCTTTAACAATTGATCAGGTTCAGATGGACTATATATTTAACCATTGGATGGTTCAGATGGACTATATATTTAACCATTGATCAGGTTCAGATGGACTATATATTTAACAATTGATCAAGTTCAGATGGACTATATATTTAACCATTGGATGGTTCAGATGGACTATATATTTAACCATTGATCAGGTTCAGATGGACTATATATTTAACCATTGATCAGATTCAGATGGACTAAATATTTAACCATTGGATGGTTCAGATGGACTATATATTTAACCATTGGATGGTTCAGATGGACTATATATTTAACCATTGATCAGGGTCAGATGGACTATATATTTAACCATTGATCAGGTTCAGATGGACAATATATTTAACCATTGATTAGGTTCAGATCGACTATATATTTAACCATTGGATGGTTCAGATCGACTATATATTTAACCATTGGATGGTTCAGATGGACTATATATTTAACCATTGATCAGGTTCAGATGGACTATATATTTAACCATTGATCAGGTTCAGATGGACAATATATTTAACCATTGATTAGGTTCAGATCGACTATATATTTAACCATTGGATGGTTCAGATCGACTATATATTTAACCATTGGATGGTTCAGATGGACTATATATTTAACCATTGAACAGGTTCAGATGGACTATATATTTAACCATTGATCAGGTTCAGATGGACTATATATTTAACCATTGATCAGGTTCAGATCGACTATATATTTAACCATTGGATGGTTCAGATGGACTATATATTTAACCATTGATCAGTTTCAGATGGACTATATATTTAACCATTGGATGGTTCAGATGGACAATATATTTAACATTTGATCAGGTTCAGATGGACTATATATTTAATCATTGAATGGTTCAGATGGACTATATATTTAACCATTGATCAGGTTCAGAAGGACTACATATTTAACCATTGATCAGGTTCAGATGGACTATATATATTTAACCATTTGATGGTTCAGATAGACTATATATATTTCACCATTGGATGGTTCAGATGGACTATATATTTAACCATTGGATGGTTCAGATGGACTATATATTTAACCATTGATCAGGTTCAGATGGACTATATCTTTAACAATTGATCAGGTTCAGATGGACTATATATTTAACCATTGGATGGTTCAGATGGACTATATATTTAACCATTGATCAGGTTCAGATGGACTATATATTTAACAATTGATCAGGTTCAGATGGACTATATATTTCACCATTGGATGGTTCAGATGGACTATATATTTAACCATTGATCAGGTTCAGATGGACTATATATTTAACCATTGATCAGGTTCAGATGGACTAAATATTTAACCATTGGATGGTTCAGATGGACTATATATTTAACCATTGGATGGTTCAGATGGACTATATATTTAACCATTGATCAGGTTCAGATGGACTATATATTTAACCATTGATCAGGTTCAGATGGACAATATATTTAACCATTGATTAGGTTCAGATCGACTATATATTTAACCATTGGATGGTTCAGATCGACTATATATTTAACCATTGGATGGTTCAGATGGACTATATATTTAACCATTGAACAGGTTCAGATGGACTATATATTTAACCATTGGATGGTTCAGATGGACAATATATTTAACATTTGATCAGGTTCAGATGGACTATATATTTAATCATTGAATGGTTCAGATGGACTATATATTTAACCATTGATCAGGTTCAGAAGGACTACATATTTAACCATTGATCAGGTTCAGATGGACTATATATTTAACCATTGGATGGTTCAGATGGACTATATATTTAACCATTAGATGGTTCAGATGGACTATATATTTAACCATTGATCAGGTTCAGGTGGACTATATATTTAACCATTGATCAGGTTCAGATGGACTATATATTTAACCATTGGATGGTTCAGATGGACTATATATTTAACCATTGGATGGTTAAGATGGACTATATATTTAACCATTGATCAGGTTCAGATGGACTATATATTTAACCATTGGATGGTTCAGATGGACTATATATATTTCACCATTGGATGGTTCAGATGGACTATATATTTAACTATTGGATGGTTCAGATGGACTATATATTTAACCATTGATCAGGTTCAGATGGACTATATATTTAACCATTGGATGGTTCAGATGGACTATATATTTAAACATTGGATGGTTCAGATGGACTATATATTTAACCATTGATCAGGTTCAGATGGACTATATATTTAACCATTGATCAGGATCAGATGGACTATATATTTAACCATTGGATGGTTAAGATGGACTATATATTTAACCATTGATCAGGTTCAGATGGACTATATATTTAACCATTAATCAGGTTCAGATGGACTATATATTTAACCATTGGATGGTTCAGATGGACTATATATATTTCACCATTGGATGGTTCAGATGGACTATATATTTAACCATTGGATGGTTCAGATGGACTATATATTTAACCATTGATCAGGTTCAGATGGACTATATCTTTAACAATTGATCAGGTTCAGATGGACTATATATTTAACCATTGGATGGTTCAGATGGACTATATATTTAACCATTGATCAGGTTCAGATGGACTATATATTTAACAATTGATCAGGTTCAGATGGACTATATATTTAACCATTGGATGGTTCAGATGGACTATATATTTAACCATTGATCAGGTTCAGATGGACTATATATTTAACCATTGATCAGGTTCAGATGGACTAAATATTTAACCATTGGATGGTTCAGATGGACTATATATTTAACCATTGGATGGTTCAGATGGACTATATATTTAACCATTGATCAGGTTCAGATGGACTATATATTTAACCATTGATCAGGTTCAGATGGACAATATATTTAACCATTGATTAGGTTCAGATCGACTATATATTTAACCATTGGATGGTTCAGATCGACTATATATTTAACCATTGGATGGTTCAGATGGACTATATATTTAACCATTGAACAGGTTCAGATGGACTATATATTTAACCATTGGATGGTTCAGATGGACAATATATTTAACATTTGATCAGGTTCAGATGGACTATATATTTAATCATTGAATGGTTCAGATGGACTATATATTTAACCATTGATCAGGTTCAGAAGGACTACATATTTAACCATTGATCAGGTTCAGATGGACTATATATTTAACCATTGGATGGTTCAGATGGACTATATATTTAACCATTAGATGGTTCAGATGGACTATATATTTAACCATTGATCAGGTTCAGATTGACTACATATTTAACCATTGATCAGGTTCAGGTGGACTATATATTTAACCATTGATCAGGTTCAGATGGACTATATATTTAACCATTGATCAGGATCAGATGGACTATATATTTAACCATTGGATGGTTAAGATGGACTATATATTTAACCATTGATCAGGTTCAGATGGACTATATATTTAACCATTAATCAGGTTCAGATGGACTATATATTTAACCATTGGATGGTTCAGATGGACTATATATATTTCACCATTGGATGGTTCAGATGGACTATATATTTAACCATTGGATGGTTCAGATGGACTATATATTTAACCATTGATCAGGTTCAGATGGACTATATCTTTAACAATTGATCAGGTTCAGATGGACTATATATTTAAACATTGGATGGTTCAGATGGACTATATATTTAACCATTGATCAGGTTCAGATGGACTATATATTTAACAATTGATCAGGTTCAGATGGACTATATATTTAACCATTGGATGGTTCAGATGGACTATATATTTAACCATTGATCAGGTTCAGATGGACTATATATTTAACCATTGATCAGGTTCAGATGGACTAAATATTTAACCATTGGATGGTTCAGATGGACTATATATTTAACCATTGGATGGTTCAGATGGACTATATATTTAACCATTGATCAGGTTCAGATGGACTATATATTTAACCATTGATCAGGTTCAGATGGACTATATATTTAACCATTGATTAGGTTCAGATGGACTATATATTTAACCATTGATTAGGTTCAGATCGACTATATATTTAACCATTGGATGGTTCAGATGGACTATATATTTAACCATTGATCAGTTTCAGATGGACTATATATTTAACCATTGGATTGTTCAGATGGACAATATATTTAACATTTGATCAGGTTCAGATGGACTATATATTTAATCATTGAATGGTTCAGATGGACTATATATTTAACCATTGATCAGGTTCAGAAGGACTACATATTTAACCATTGATCAGGTTCAGATGGACTATATATTTAACCATTGGATGGTTCAGATGGACTATATATTTAACCATTGGATGGTTAAGATGGACTATATATTTAACCATTGATCAGGTTCAGATGGACTATATATTTAACCATTGGATGGTTCAGATGGACTATATATATTTCACCATTGGATGGTTCAGATGGACTATATATTTAACTATTGGATGGTTCAGATGGACTATATATTTAACCATTGATCAGGTTCAGACGGACTATATATTTAACCATTGGATGGTTCAGATGGACTATATATTTAAACATTGGATGGTTCAGATGGACTATATATTTAACCATTGATCAGGTTCAGATGGACTATATATTTAACCATTGATCAGGATCAGATGGACTATATATTTAACCATTGGATGGTTAAGATGGACTATATATTTAACCATTGATCAGGTTCAGATGGACTATATATTTAACCATTAATCAGGTTCAGATGGACTATATATTTAACCATTGGATGGTTCAGATGGACTATATATATTTCACCATTGGATGGTTCAGATGGACTATATATTTAACCATTGGATTGTTCAGATGGACAATATATTTAACATTTGATCAGGTTCAGATGGACTATATATTTAATCATTGAATGGTTCAGATGGACTATATATTTAACCATTGATCAGGTTCAGAAGGACTACATATTTAACCATTGATCAGGTTCAGATGGACTATATATTTAACCATTGGATGGTTCAGATGGACTATATATTTAACCATTGGATGGTTAAGATGGACTATATATTTAACCATTGATCAGGTTCAGATGGACTGTATATTTAACCATTGATCAGGTGCAGATGGACTAAATATTTATTCCATTGGATGTTTCAGATGGACTATATATATTTAACCATTGGATGGTTCAGATGGACTATATATTTAACCATTGGATGGTTCAGATGGACTATATATTTAACCATTGATCAGTTTCAGATGGACTATATATTTAACCATTGGATGGTTCAGATGGACAATATATTTAACATTTGATCAGGTTCAGATGGACAATATATTTAACCATTGAATGGTTCAGATGGACTATATATTTAACCATTGATCAGGTTCAGAAGGACTACATATTTAACCATTGATCAGGTTCAGATGGACTATATTTTTAACCATTGGATGGTTCAGATGGACTATATATTTAACCATTGACCAGGTTCAGATGGACTATATATTTAACCATTGATCAGGTTCAGATGCACTATATATTTAACCATTGATCAGGTTCAGATCGACTACATATTTAACCATTGATCAGGTTCAGGTGGACTATATATTTAACCATTGATCAGGTTCAGATGGACTATATATTTAAACATTGGATGGTTCAGAGGGACTATATATTTAACCATTGATCAGGTTCAGATGGACTATATATTTAACCATTGGATGGTTTAGATGGACTATATATTTAACAATTGCATGGTTCAGATGGACTATATATTTAACAATTGGATGGTTCAGATGGACTATATATTTAACCATTGGATGGTTCAGATGGACTATATATTTAACCATTGATCAGGTTCAGATGGACTAAATATTTAACCATTGGATGGTTCAGATGGACTATATATTTAACCATTGGATGGTTCAGATGGACTATATATTTAACCATTGGATGGTTCAGATGGACTATATATTTAACCATTGGATGGTTCAGATGGACTATATATTTAACCATTGATCAGTTTCAGATGGACTATATATTTAACCATTGGATTGTTCAGATGGACAATATATTTAACATTTCATCAGGTTCAGATGGACTATATATTTAACCATTGAATGGTTCAGATGGACTATATATTTAACCATTGATCAGGTTCAGAAGGACTACATATTTAACCATTGATCAGGTTCAGATGGACTATATATTTAACCATTGGATGGTTCAGATGGACTATATATTTAACCATTAGATGGTTCAGATGGACTATATATTTAACCATTGATCAGGTTCAGATGGACTATATATTTAACCATTGATCAGGATCAGATGGACTATATATTTAACCATTGGATGGTTAAGATGGACTATATATTTAACCATTGATCAGGTTCAGATGGACTATATATTTAACCATTGATCAGGATCAGATGGACTATATATTTAACCATTGGATGGTTAAGATGGACTATATATTTAACCATTGATCAGGTTCAGATGGACTATATATTTAACCATTAATCAGGTTCAGATGGACTATATATTTAACCATTGGATGGTTCAGATGGACTATATATATTTCACCATTAATCAGGTTCAGATGGACTATATATTTAACCATTGGATGGTTCAGATGGACTATATATATTTCACCATTGGATGGTTCAGATGGACTATATATTTAACCATTGATCAGGTTCAGATGGACAATATATTTAACCATTGGATGGTTCAGATCGACTATATATTTAACCATTGGATGGTTCAGATGGACTATATATTTAACCATTGAACAGGTTCAGATGGACTATATATTTAACCATTGATCAGGTTCAGATGGATTATATATTTAACCATTGATCAGGTTCAGATCGACTATATATTTAACCATTGGATGGTTCAGATGGACTATATATTTAACCATTGATCAGTTTCAGATGGACTATATATTTAACCATTGGATTGTTCAGATGGACAATATATTTAACATTTGATCAGGTTCAGATGGACTATATATTTAATCATTGAATGGTTCAGATGGACTATATATTTAACCATTGATCAGGTTCAGAAGGACTACATATTTAACCATTGATCAGGTTCAGATGGACTATATATTTAACCATTGGATGGTTCAGATGGACTATATATTTAACCATTGGATGGTTAAGATGGACTATATATTTAACCATTGATCAGGTTCAGATGGACTATATATTTAACCATTGGATGGTTCAGATGGACTATATATATTTCACCATTGGATGGTTCAGATGGACTATATATTTAACTATTGGATGGTTCAGATGGACTATATATTTAACCATTGATCAGGTTCAGATGGACTGTATATTTAACCATTGGATGGTTCAGATGGACTATATATTTAAACATTGGATGGTTCAGATGGACTATATATTTAACCATTGATCAGGTTCAGATGGACTATATATTTAACCATTGATCAGGATCAGATGGACTATATATTTAACCATTGGATGGTTAAGATGGACTATATATTTAACCATTGGATGGTTCAGATGGACTATATATTTAACCATTGATCAGGTTCAGATGGACTATATATTTAACCATTGATCAGGTTCAGATGGAATAAATATTTAACCATTGGATGGTTCAGATGGACTATATATTTAACCACTGGATGGTTCAGATGGACTATATATTTAACCATTGGATGGTTCAGATGGACTATATATTTAACCATTGATCAGTTTCAGATGGACTATATATTTAACAATTGGATGGTTCAGATGGACACTATATTTAACATTTGATCAGGTTCAGATGGACTATATATTTAACCATTGGATGGTTCAGATGGACTATATATATTTCACCATTGGATGGTTCAGATGGACTATATATTTAACCATTGATCAGGTTCAGATGGACAATATATTTAACCATTGGATGGTTCAGATCGACTATATATTTAACCATTGGATGGTTCAGATGGACTATATATTTAACCATTGAACAGGTTCAGATGGACTATATATTTAACCATTGATCAGGTTCAGATGGATTATATATTTAACCATTGATCAGGTTCAGATCGACTATATATTTAACCATTGGATGGTTCAGATGGACTATATATTTAACCATTGATCAGTTTCAGATGGACTATATATTTAACCATTGGATTGTTCAGATGGACAATATATTTAACATTTGATCAGGTTCAGATGGACTATATATTTAATCATTGAATGGTTCAGATGGACTATATATTTAACCATTGATCAGGTTCAGAAGGACTACATATTTAACCATTGATCAGGTTCAGATGGACTATATATTTAACCATTGGATGGTTCAGATGGACTATATATTTAACCATTGGATGGTTAAGATGGACTATATATTTAACCATTGATCAGGTTCAGATGGACTATATATTTAACCATTGGATGGTTCAGATGGACTATATATATTTCACCATTGGATGGTTCAGATGGACTATATATTTAACTATTGGATGGTTCAGATGGACTATATATTTAACCATTGATCAGGTTCAGATGGACTGTATATTTAACCATTGGATGGTTCAGATGGACTATATATTTAAACATTGGATGGTTCAGATGGACTATATATTTAACCATTGATCAGGTTCAGATGGACTATATATTTAACCATTGATCAGGATCAGATGGACTATATATTTAACCATTGGATGGTTAAGATGGACTATATATTTAACCATTGGATGGTTCAGATGGACTATATATTTAACCATTGATCAGGTTCAGATGGACTATATATTTAACCATTGATCAGGTTCAGATGGAATAAATATTTAACCATTGGATGGTTCAGATGGACTATATATTTAACCACTGGATGGTTCAGATGGACTATATATTTAACCATTGGATGGTTCAGATGGACTATATATTTAACCATTGATCAGTTTCAGATGGACTATATATTTAACAATTGGATGGTTCAGATGGACACTATATTTAACATTTGATCAGGTTCAGATGGACTATATATTTAACCATTGGATGGTTCAGATGGACTATATATTTAACCATTAGATGGTTCAGATGGACTATATATTTAACCATTGATCAGGTTCAGATGGACTATATATATAACCATTGGATGGTTAAGATGGACTATATATTTAACCATTGATCAGGTTCAGATGGACTATATATTTAACCATTAATCAGGTTCAGATGGACTATATATTTAAACATTGGATGGTTAAGATGGATTATATATTTAACCATTGATCAGGTTCAGATGGACTATATATTTAACCATTAATCATTTTCAGATGGACTATATATTTAACCATTGGATGGTTCAGATGGACTATATATATTTCACCATTGGATGGTTCAGATGGACTATATATTTAACCATTGGATGGTTCAGATGGACTATATATTTAACCATTGGATGGTTCAGATGGACTATATATTTAACCATTGATCAGGTTCAGATGGACTATATATTTAACCATTGGATGGTTCAGATGGACAATATATTTAACATTTGATCAGGTTCAGATGGACTATATATTTAACCATTGAATGGTTCAGATGGACTATATATTTAACCATTGATCAGGTTCAGAAGGACTACATATTTAACCATTGATCAGGTTCAGATGGACTATATATTTAACCATTGAATGGTTCAGATGGACTATATATTTAACCATTAGATGGTTCAGATGGACTATATATTTAACCATTGATCAGGTTCAGATCGACTACATATTTAACCATTGATCAGGTTCAGGTGGACTATATATTTAACCATTGATCAGGTTCAGATGGACTATATATTTAACCATTGATCAGGTTCAGATGGACTATATATTTAACCATTGGATGGTTCAGAGGGACTATATATTTAACCATTGATCAGGTTCAGATGGACTATATTATTAACCATTGGATGGTTTAGATGGACTATATATTTAACCATTGATCAGGTTCAGATGGACTATATATTTAACCATTGATCAGGTTCAGATGGACTATATATTTAACCATTGATCAGGTTCAGATGGAATAAATATTTAACCATTGGATGGTTCAGATGGACTATATATTTAACCACTGGATGGTTCAGATGGACTATATATTTAACCATTGGATGGTTCAGATGGACTATATATTTAACCATTGATCAGTTTCAGATGGACTATATATTTAACAATTGGATGGTTCAGATGGACACTATATTTAACATTTGATCAGGTTCAGATGGACTATATATTTAACCATTGAATGGTTCAGATGGACTATATATTTAACCATTGATCAGGTTCAGAAGGACTACATATTTAACCATTGATCAGGTTCAGATGGACTATATATTTAACCATTGGATGGTTCAGATGGACTATATATTTAACCATTAGATGGTTCAGATGGACTATATATTTAACCATTGATCAGGTTCAGATGGACTATATATATAACCATTGGATGGTTAAGATGGACTATATATTTAACCATTGATCAGGTTCAGATGGACTATATATTTAACCATTAATCAGGTTCAGATGGACTATATATTTAAACATTGGATGGTTAAGATGGATTATATATTTAACCATTGATCAGGTTCAGATGGACTATATATTTAACCATTAATCATTTTCAGATGGACTATATATTTAACCATTGGATGGTTCAGATGGACTATATATATTTCACCATTGGATGGTTCAGATGGACTATATATTTAACCATTGGATGGTTCAGATGGACTATCTATTTAACCATTGGATGGTTCAGATGGACTATATATTTAACCATTGATCAGGTTCAGATGGACTATATATTTAACCATTGGATGGTTCAGATGGACAATATATTTAACATTTGATCAGGTTCAGATGGACTATATATTTAACCATTGAATGGTTCAGATGGACTATATATTTAACCATTGATCAGGTTCAGAAGGACTACATATTTAACCATTGATCAGGTTCAGATGGACTATATATTTAACCATTGAATGGTTCAGATGGACTATATATTTACCCATTAGATGGTTCAGATGGACTATATATTTAACCATTGATCAGGTTCAGATCGACTACATATTTAACCATTGATCAGGTTCAGGTGGACTATATATTTAACCATTGATCAGGTTCAGATGGACTATATATTTAACCATTGATCAGGTTCAGATGGACTATATATTTAACCATTGGATGGTTCAGAGGGACTATATATTTAACCATTGATCAGGTTCAGATGGACTATATATTTAACCATTGGATGGTTTAGATGGACTATATATTTAACCATTGGATGGTTCAGATTGACTATATATTTAACAATTGGATGGTTCAGATGGACTATATATTTAACCATTGGATGGTTCAGATGGACTATATATTTAACCATTGATCAGGTTCAGATGGACTATATATTTAACCATTGATCAGGTTCAGATGGACTATATATTTAACCATTGATCAGGTTCAGATGGAATAAATATTTAACCATTGGATGGTTCAGATGGACTATATATTTAACCACTGGATGGTTCAGATGGACTATATATTTAACCATTGGATGGTTCAGATGGACTATATATTTAACCATTGATCAGTTTCAGATGGACTATATATTTAACAATTGGATGGTTCAGATGGACACTATATTTAACATTTGATCAGGTTCAGATGGACTATATATTTAACCATTGAATGGTTCAGATGGACTATATATTTAACCATTGATCAGGTTCAGAAGGACTACATATTTAACCATTGATCAGGTTCAGATGGACTATATATTTAACCATTGGATGGTTCAGATGGACTATATATTTAACCATTAGATGGTTCAGATGGACTATATATTTAACCATTGATCAGGTTCAGATGGACTATATATATAACCATTGGATGGTTAAGATGGACTATATATTTAACCATTGATCAGGTTCAGATGGACTATATATTTAACCATTAATCAGGTTCAGATGGACTATATATTTAACCATTGGATGGTTCAGATGGGCTATATATATTTCACCATTAGATGGTTCAGATGGACTATATATTTAACCATTGATCAGGTTCAGATCGACTACATATTTAACCATTGATCAGGTTCAGGTGGACTATATATTTAACCATTGGATGGTTCAGATGGACAATATATTTAACCATTAGATGGTTCAGATGGACTATATATTTAACCATTGATCAGGTTCAGCTCGACTACATATTTAACCATTGATCAGGTTCAGGTGGACTATATATTTAACCATTGGATGGTTCAGATGGACTATATATTTAACCATTAGATGGTTCAGATGGACTATATATTTAACCATTGATCAGGTTCAGATCGACTACATATTTAACCATTGATCAGGTTCAGGTGGACTATATATTTAACCATTGATCAGGTTCAGATGGACTATATATTTAACCATTGATCAGGTTCAGATGGACTATATATTTAACCATTGGATGGTTCAGAGGGACTATATATTTAACAATTGGATGGTTCAGATGGACTATATATTTAACCATTGGATGGTTCAGATCGACTATATATTTAACCATTGGATGGTTCAGATGGACTATATATTTAACCATTGACCAGGTTCAGATGGAGTACATATTTAACCATTGATCAGGTTCAGATGGACTATATATTTAACCATTGATTAGGTTCAGATCGACTATATATTTAACCATTGGATGGTTCAGATGGACTATATATTTAACAATTGATCAGGTTCAGATGGACTATATATTTAACCATTGATCAGGTTCAGATGGACTATATATTTAACCATTGATCAGGTTCAGATGGAATAAATATTTAACCATTGGATGGTTCAGATGGACTATATATTTAACCATTGGATTGTTCAGATGGACTATATATTTAACCATTGGATGGTTCAGATGGACTATATATTTAACCATTGATCAGTTTCAGATGGACTATATATTTAACCATTGGATGGTTCAGATGGACAATATATTTAACATTTGATCAGGTTCAGATGGACTATATATTTAACCATTGGATTGTTCAGATGGACTATATATTTAACCATTGGATGGTTCAGATGGACTATATATTTAACCATTGATCAGTTTCAGATGGACTATATATTTAACCATTGGATGGTTCAGATGGACTATATATTTAACCATTGATGGTTCAGATGGACTATATATTTAACCATTGATCAGGTTCAGATTGACTACATATTTAACCATTGATCAGGTTCAGGTGGACTATATATTTAACCATTGATCAGATTCAGATGGACTATATATTTAACCATTGGATGGTTCAGATGGACTATATATTTAACCATTGGATGGTTAAGATGGACTATATATTTAACCATTGATCAGGTTCAGATGGACTATATATTTAACCATTAATCAGGTTCAGATGGACTATATATTTAACCATTGGATGGTTCAGATGGACTATATATATTTCACCATTGGATGGTTCAGATGGACTATATATTTAACCATTGGATGGTTCAGATGGACTATATATTTAACCATTGATCAGGTTCAGATGGACTATATATTTAACAATTGATCAGGTTCAGATGGACTATATATTTAACCATTGGATGGTTCAGATGGACTATATATTTAACCATTGATCAGGTTCAGATGGACTATATATTTAACCATTGGATGGTTCAGATGGACTATATATTTAACCATTGGATGGTTAAGATGGACTATATATATAACCATTGATCAGGTTCAGATGGACTATATATTTAACCATTAATCAGGTTCAGATGGACTATATATTTAACCATTGGATGGTTCAGATGGACTATATATATTTCACCATTGGATGGTTCAGATGGACTATATATTTAACCATTGGATGGTTCAGATGGACTATATATTTAACCATTGATCAGGTTCAGATGGACTATATATTTAACAATTGGATGGTTCAGATGGACTATATATTTAACCATTGGATGGTTCAGATGGACTATATATTTAACCATTGATCAGGTTCAGATGGACTATATATTTAACCATTGATCAGGTTCAGATGGACTATATATTTAACCATTGGATGGTTAAGATGGACTATATATTTAACCATTGATCAGGTTCAGATGGACTATATATTTAACTATTAATCAGGTTCAGATGGACTATATATTTAACCATTGGATGGTTCAGATGGACTAAATATATTTCACCATTGGATGGTTCAGATGGACTATATATTTAACCATTGGATGGTTCAGATGGACTATATATTTAACCATTGATCAGGTTCAGATGGACTATATCTTTAACAATTGATCAGGTTCAGATGGACTATATATTTAACCATTGGATGGTTCAGATGGACTATATATTTAACCATTGATCAGGTTCAGATGGACTATATATTTAACAATTGATCAGGTTCAGATGGACTATATATTTAACCATTGGATGGTTCAGATGTACTATATATTTAACCATTGATCAGGTTCAGATGGACTATATATTTAACCATTGATCAGGTTCAGATGGACTAAATATTTAACCATTGGATGGTTCAGATGGACTATATATTTAACCATTGGATGGTTCAGATGGACTATATATTTAACCATTGATCAGGTTCAGATGGACTATATATTTAACCATAGATCAGGTTCAGATGGACAATATATTTAACCATTGATTAGGTTCAGATCGACTATATATTTAACCATTGGATGGTTCAGATCGACTATATATTTAACCATTGGATGGTTCAGATGGACTATATATTTAACCATTGAACAGGTTCAGATGGACTATATATTTAACCATTGATCAGGTTCAGATGGACTATATATTTAACCATTGATCAGGTTCAGATCGACTATATATTTAATCATTGAATGGTTCAGATGGACTATATATTTAACCATTGATCAGGTTCAGAAGGACTACATATTTAACCATTGATCAGGTTCAGATGGACTATATATTTAACCATTGGATGGTTCAGATGGACTATATATTTAACCATTAGATGGTTCAGATGGACTATATATTTAACCATTGATCAGGTTCAGATTGACTACATATTTAACCATTGATCAGGTTCAGGTGGACTATATATTTAACCATTGATCAGGTTCAGATGGACTATATATTTAACCATTGGATGGTTCAGATGGACTATATATTTAACCATTGGATGGTTAAGATGGACTATATATTTAACCATTGATCAGGTTCAGATGGACTATATATTTAACCATTAATCAGGTTCAGATGGACTATATATTTAACCATTGGATGGTTCAGATGGACTATATATATTTCACCATTGGATGGTTCAGATGGACTATATATTTAACCATTGGATGGTTCAGATGGACTATATATTTAACCATTGATCAGGTTCAGATGGACTATATATTTAACAATTGATCAGGTTCTAATGGACTATATATTTAACCATTGGATGGTTCAGATGGACTATATATTTAACCATTGATCAGGTTCAGATGGACTATATATTTAACCATTGGATGGTTCAGATGGACTATATATTTAACCATTGGATGGTTAAGATGGACTATATATATAACCATTGATCAGGTTCAGATGGACTATATATTTAACCATTAACCTGTTGGGTCTAGGGGGCAGCATTTGCACGTCTGGATAAAAAAAATGTACCCGATTTAATCTGGTTACTAATCCTACCCAGTAACTAGAATATGCATATACTTATTATATATGGATAGAAAACACTCTAAAGTTTCCAAAACTGTTTGAATGGTGTCTGTGAGTATAACAGAACTCATTTGGCAGGCAAAACCCTGAGACATTTTCTGACAGGAAGTGGATACCTGATGTGTTGTATTGACTTTAAACCTATCCCATTGAAAAACACAGGGGTTTAGGAATATTTTGGCACTTCCTATTGCTTCCACTAGATGTCACCAGCCTTTACAAAGTGTTTTGAGTCTTCTGGAGGGAGATCTGACCGAACAAGAGCCATGGAACGTTGATGTCCCATTAGACACCTGGCGCGCTAGTTCATGTTGGGTACCCTCGTTCCAATACGTTATAAAAGAGTATGCATTCGTCCACCTTGAATATTATTCATGTTCTGGTTAAAAAAGGCCCTAATGATTTATGCTATACAACGTTTGACATGTTTGAACGAACGGAAATATATTTTTTCCCCTCGTTCATGACGAGAAGTCCGGCTGGCTTACATCATGTGCTAACGAGACGGAGATTTTTGGACATAAATGATGAGCTTTTTTGAACAAAACTACATTCGTTATGGACCTGTGATACCTGGAAGTGACATCTGATGAAGAGAATCAAAGGTAATGGATTATTTACATAGTATTTTCGATTTTAGATCTCCCCAACATGACGTCTAGTCTGTATCGCAACGCGTATTTTTCCGGGCGCAGTGCTCAGATTATTGCAAAGTGTGATTTCCCAGTAAGGTTATTTTTAAATCTGGCAAGTTGATTGCGTTCAAAAGATGTAAATCTATAATTCTTTAAATGACAATATAATATTTTACCAATGTTTTCTAATTTTAATTATTTAATTTGTGACGCTGACTTGACTGCCGGTTATTGGAGGGAAACGATTTCCTCAACATCAATGCCATAGTAAAACGCTGTTTTTGGATATAAATATCAACTTGATAGAACTAAAAATGCATGCATTGTCTAACATAATGTCCTAGGAGTGTCATCTGATGGAGATTGTAAAAGGTTAGTGCATCATTTTAGCTGGTTTTATGGTTTTGGTGACCCTGTCTTTGACTTGACAAAACATTACACACAACTCTTGTAAATGTACTGTCCTAACATACTCTAAATTTATGCTTTCGCCGTAAAACCTTTTTGAAATCGTAAAACGTGGTTAGATTAAGGAGATGTTTATCTTTCAAATGGTGTAACATAGTTGTATTTTTGAAAAATTTGAATTTTGACATTTATTTGGATTCAAATTTGCCGCTCTTGAAATGCACCTGCTGTTGATGGAGTGCACCACGGGTGGCACGCTAGCGTCCCACCTAGCCCCAAGAGGTTAATCAGGTTCAGATGGACTATATATTTAACCATTGGATGGTTCAGATGGACTATATATATTTCACCATTGGATGGTTCAGATGGACTATATATTTAACCATTGGATGGTTCAGATGGACTATATATTTAACCATTGATCAGGTTCAGATGGACTATATATTTAACAATTGGATGGTTCAGATGGACTATATATTTAACCATTGGATGGTTCAGATGGACTATATATTTAACCATTGATCAGGTTCAGATGGACTATATATTTAACCATTGATCAGGTTCAGATGGACTATATATTTAACCATTGGATGGTTAAGATGGACTATATATTTAACCATTGATCAGGTTCAGATGGACTATATATTTAACCATTAATCAGGTTCAGATGGACTATATATTTAACCATTGGATGGTTCAGATGGACTAAATATATTTCACCATTGGATGGTTCAGATGGACTATATATTTAACCATTGGATGGTTCAGATGGACTATATATTTAACCATTGATCAGGTTCAGATGGACTATATCTTTAACAATTGATCAGGTTCAGATGGACTATATATTTAACCATTGGATGGTTCAGATGGACTATATATTTAACCATTGATCAGGTTCAGATGGACTATATATTTAACAATTGATCAGGTTCAGATGGACTATATATTTAACCATTGGATGGTTCAGATGGACTATATATTTAACCATTGATCAGGTTCAGATGGACTATATATTTAACCATTGATCAGGTTCAGATGGACTAAATATTTAACCATTGGATGGTTCAGATGGACTATATATTTAACCATTGGATGGTTCAGATGGACTATATATTTAACCATTGATCAGGTTCAGATGGACTATATATTTAACCATTGGATGGTTCAGATGTACTATATATTTAACCATTGATCAGGTTCAGATGGACTATATATTTAACCATTGATCAGGTTCAGATGGACTAAATATTTAACCATTGGATGGTTCAGATGGACTATATATTTAACCATTGGATGGTTCAGATGGACTATATATTTAACCATTGATCAGGTTCAGATGGACTATATATTTAACCATTGATCAGGTTCAGATGGACAATATATTTAACCATTGATTAGGTTCAGATCGACTATATATTTAACCATTGGATGGTTCAGATGGACTATATATTTAACCATTGGATGGTTCAGATGGACTATATATTTAACCATTGAACAGGTTCAGATGGACTATATATTTAACCATTGATCAGGTTCAGATGGACTATATATTTAACCATTGATCAGGTTCAGATCGACTATATATTTAACCATTGGATGGTTCAGATGGACTATATATTTAACCATTGATCAGTTTCAGATGGACTATATATTTAACCATTGGATGGTTCAGCTGGACAATATATTTAACATTTGATCAGGTTCAGATGGACTATATATTTAATCATTGAATGGTTCAGATGGACTATATATTTAACCATTGATCAGGTTCAGAAGGACTACATATTTAACCATTGATCAGGTTCAGATGGACTATATATTTAACCATTGGATGGTTCAGATGGACTATATATTTAACCATTAGATGGTTCAGATGGACTATATATTTAACCATTGATCAGGTTCAGATTGACTACATATTTAACCATTGATCAGGTTCAGGTGGACTATATATTTAACCATTGATCAGGTTCAGATGGACTATATATTTAACCATTGGATGGTTCAGATGGACTATATATTTAACCATTGGATGGTTAAGATGGACTATATATTTAACCATTGATCAGGTTCAGATGGACTATATATTTAACCATTAATCAGGTTCAGATGGACTATATATTTAACCATTGGATGGTTCAGATGGACTATATATATTTCACCATTGGATGGTTCAGATGGACTATATATTTAACCATTGGATGGTTCAGATGGACTATACATTTAACCATTGATCAGGTTCAGATGGACTATATATTTAACAATTGATCAGGTTCAGATGGACTATATATTTAACCATTGGATGGTTCAGATGGACTATATATTTAACCTTTGATCAGGTTCAGATGGACTATATATTTAACCATTGATCAGGTTCAGATGGACTATATATTTAACCATTGATCAGGTTCAGATGGACTATATATTTAACCATTGGATGGTTCAGATGGACTATATATTTAACCATTGGATGGTTCAGATGGACTATATATTTAACCATTGGATGGTTCAGATGGACTATATATTTAACCATTGGATGGTTCAGATGGACTATATATTTAACCATTGGATGTTTCAGATGGACTATATATTTAACCATTGATCAGGTTCAGATGGACTATATATTTAACCATTGATCAGGTTCAGATGGACAATATATTTAACCATTGATTAGGTTCAGATCGACTATATATTTAACCATTGGATGGTTCAGATCGACTATATATTTAACCATTGGATGGTTCAGATGGAATATATATTTAACCATTGAACAGGTTCAGATGGACTATATATTTAACCATTGATCAGGTTCAGATGGACTATATATTTAACCATTGATCAGGTTCAGATCGACTATATATTTAACCATTGGATGGTTCAGATGGACTATATATTTAACAATTGATCAGGTTCAGATGGACTATATATTTAACCATTGATCAGGTTCAGATGGACTATATATTTAACCATTGATCAGGTTCAGATGGACTATATATTTAACCATTGATCAGGTTCAGATGGACTATATATTTAACCATTGGATGGTTCAGATGGACTATATATTTAACCATTTTATGGTTCAGATGGACTATATATTTAACCATTGATCAGGTTCAGATGGACTATATATTTAACCATTGATCAGGTTCAGATGGACTATATATTTAACCATTGGATGGTTAAGATGGACTATATATTTAACCATTGATCAGGTTCAGATGGACTATATATTTAACCATTAATCAGGTTCAGATGGACTATATATTTAACCATTGGATGGTTCAGATGGACTATATATATTTCACCTTTGGATGGTTCAGATGGACTATATATTTAACCATTGGATGGTTCAGATGGACTATATATTTAACCATTGATTAGGTTCAGATCGACTATATATTTAACCATTGGATGGTTCAGATGGACTATATATTTAACAATTGGATGGTTCAGATGGACTATATATTTAACCATTGGATGGTTCAGATGGACTATATATTTAACCATTGATCAGGTTCAGGTGGACTATATATTTAACCATTGATCAGGTTCAGATGGACTATATATTTAACCATTGGATGGTTCAGATGGACTATATATTTAACCATTGGATGGTTCAGATGGACTATATATTTAACCATTGATCAGGTTCAGATGGACTATATATTTAACCATTGATCAGGTTCAGATGGACTATATATTTAACCATTGGATGGTTAAGATGGACTATATATTTAACCATTGATCAGGTTCAGATGGACTATATATTTAACCATTGGATGGTTCAGATGGACTATATATATTTCACCATTGGATGGTTCAGATGGACTATATATTTAACCATTGGATGGTTCAGATGGACTATATATTTAACCATTGATCAGGTTCAGATGGACTATATCTTTAACAATTGATCAGGTTCAGATGGACTATATATTTAACCATTGGATGGTTCAGATGGACTATATATTTAACCATTGGATGGTTCAGATGGACTATATATTTAACCATTGGATGGTTCAGATGGACTATATATTTAACCATTTATCAGGTTCAGATGGACTATATATTTAACCATTGGATGGTTCAGATGGACAATATATTTAACATTTGATCAGGTTCAGATGGACTATATATTTAACCATTGGATGGTTCAGATGGACTATATATTTAACCATTGATCAGGTTCAGGTGGACTATATATTTAACCATTGATCAGGTTCAGATGGACTATATATTTAACCATTGGATGGTTCAGATGGACTATATATTTAACCATTGGATGGTTCAGATGGACTATATATTTAACCATTGATCAGGTTCAGATGGACTATATATTTAACCATTGATCAGGTTCAGATGTACTATATATTTAACCATTGGATGGTTAAGATGGTTATATATTTAACCATTGATCAGGTTCAGATGGACTATATATTTAACCATTGAATGGTTAAGATGGACTATATATATTTCACCATTGGATGGTTCAGATGGACTATATATTTAACCATTGGATGGTTCAGATGGACTATATATTTAACCATTGATCAGGTTCAGATGGACTATATCTTTAACAATTGATCAGGTTCAGATGGACTATATATTTAACCATTGGATGGTTCAGATGGACTATATATTTAACCATTGGATGGTTCAGATGGACTATATATTTAACCATTGGATGGTTCAGATGGACTATATATTTAACCATTGATCAGGTTCAGATGGACTATATATTTAACCATTGATCAGGTTCAGATGGACTATATATTTAACCATTGATTAGGTTCAGATCGACTATATATTTAACCATTGATCAGGTTCAGAAGGACTACATATTTAACCATTGATCAGGTTCAGATGGACTATATATTTAACCATTAGATGGTTCAGATGGACTATATATTTAACCATTGATCAGGTTCAATCGACTACATATTTAACCATTGATCAGGTTCAGGTGGACTATATATTTAACCATTGATCAGGTTCAGATGGACTATATATTTAACCATTGGATGGTTATGATGGACTATATATTTAACCATTGGATGGTTCAGATGGACTATATATTTAACCATTGATCAGGTTCAGATGGACTATATATTTAACCATTGGATGGTTCAGATGGACAATATATTTAACATTTGATAAGGTTCAGATGGACTATATATTTAACCATTGAATGGTTCAGATGGACTTTATATTTAACCATTGATCAGGTTCAGAAGGACTACATATTTAACCATTGATCAGGTTCAGATGGACTATATATTTAACCATTGGATGGTTCAGATGGACTATATATTTAACCATTAGATGGTTCAGATGGACTATATATTTAACCATTGATCAGGTTCAGATCGACTACATATTTAACCATTGATCAGGTTCAGATGGACTATATATTTAACCATTGATCAGGTTCAGATGGACTATATATTTAACCATTGGATGGTTCAGATGGACTATATATTTAACCATTGATCAGGTTCAGATGGACTATATATTTAACCATTGATCAGGTTCAGATGGACTATATATTTAACCATTAATCAGGTTCAGATGGACTATATATTTAACCATTGGATGGTTCAGATGGACTATATATTTAACCATTGATCAGGATCAGATGGACTATATATTTAACCATTGATCAGGATCAGATGGACTATATATTTAACCATTGGATGGCTCAGATGGACTATATATTTAACCATTGGATGGTTCAGATGGACTATATATTTAACCATTGATCAGGTTCAGATGGACTATATATTTAACCATTGATCAGGTTCAGATGGACTATATATTTAACCATTGGATAGTTCAGATGGAGTATATATTTAACCATTGATCAGGTTCAGATGGACTATATATTTAACCATTGATCAGGTTCAGATGGACTATATATTTAACCATTGGATGGTTCAGATGGACTATATATTTAACCATTGATCAGGTTCAGGTGGACTATATATTTAACCATTGATCAGGATCAGATGGACTATATATTTAACCATTGGATGGTTCAGATGGACTATATATTTAACCATTGGATGGTTCAGATGGACTATATATTTAACCATTGGATGGTTCAGATGGACTATATATTTAACCATTGGATGGTTCAGATGGACAATATATTTAACATTTGATCAGGTTCAGATGGACTATATATTTAACAATTGATCAGGTTCAGATGGACTATATATTTAACCATTGGATGGTTCAGATGGACTATATATTTAACCATTGATCAGGTTCAGATGGACTATATATTTAACCATTGGATGGTTCAGATGGACAATATATTTAACATTTGATCAGGTTCAGATGGACTATATATTTAACCATTGAATGGTTCAGATGGACTATATATTTAACCATTGATCAGGTTCAGAAGGACTACATATTTAACCATTGATCAGGTTCAGATGGACTATATATTTAACCATTGGATGGTTCAGATGGACTATATATTTAACCATTAGATGGTTCAGATGGACTATATATTTAACCATTAGATGGTTCAGATGGACTATATATTTAACCATTGGATGGTTCAGATGGACTATATATTTAACCATTGGATGGTTCAGATGGACTATATATTTAACCATTGATCAGGTTCAGATGGACTATATATTTAACCATTGGATGGTTCAGATGGACAATATATTTAACATTTGATCAGGTTCAGATGGACTATATATTTAACCATTGAATGGTTCAGATGGACTATATATTTAACCATTGATCAGGTTCCAAAGGACTACATATTTAACCATTGATCAGGTTCAGATGGACTATATATTTAACCATTGGATGGTTCAGATGGACTATATATTTAACCATTAGATGGTTCAGATGGACTATATATTTAACCATTAGATGTTTCAGATGGACTATATATTTAACCATTGGATGGTTCAGATGGACTATATATTTAACCATTGGATGGTTCAGATGGACTATATATTTAACCATTGATCAGGTTCAGATGGACTATATATTTAACCATTGGATGGTTCAGATGGACAATATATTTAACATTTGATCAGGTTCAGATGGACTATATATTTAACCATTGAATGGTTCAGATGGACTATATATTTAACCATTGATCAGGTTCCAAAGGACTACATATTTAACCATTGATCAGGTTCAGATGGACTATATATTTAACCATTGGATGGTTCAGATGGACTATATATTTAACCATTGATCAGGTTCAGATCGACTACATATTTAACCATTGATCAGGTTCAGTTGGACTATATATTTAACCATTGATCAGGTTCAGATGGACTATATATTTAACCATTGATCAGGTTCCGGTTGGACTATATATTTAACCATTGGATGGTTCAGAGGGACAAAATATTTAACAATTGATCAGGTTCAGATGGACTATATATTTAACCATTGGATGGTTTAGATGGACTATATATTTAACCATTGGATGGTTCAGATGGACTATATATTTAACAATTGGATGGTTCAGATGGACTATATATCCATTGGATGGTTCAGATGGACTATATATTTAACCATTGATCAGGTTCAGATGGACTATATATTTAACCATTGATCAGCTTCAGATGGACAATATATTTAACCATTGATTAGGTTCAGATCGACTATATATTTAACCATTGGATGGTTCAGATGGACTATATATTTAACCATTGGATGGTTCAGATGGACTATATATTTAACCATGGACCAGGTTCAGATGGACTATATATTTAACCATTGATCAGGTTCAGATGGAATAAATATTTAACCATTGGATGGTTCAGATGTACTATATATTTAACCATTGGATGGTTCAGATGGACTATATATTTAACCATTGGATGGTTCAGATGGACAATATATTTAACATTTGATCAAGTTCAGAAGGACTATATATTTAACCATTGAATGGTTCAGATGGACTATATATTTAAACATTAGATGGTTCAGATGGACTATATATTTAACCATTGATCAGGTTCAGATCGACTACATATTTAAACATTGATCAGGTTCAGCTGGACTATATATTTAACCATTGATCAGGTTCAGCTGGACTATATATTTAACCATTGATCAGGTTCAGATGGACTATATATTTAACCATTGGATGGTTCAGATGGACTATATATTTAACCATTGGATGGTTCAGATGGACTATATATTTAACCATTGATCAGGTTCAGATGGACTATATATTTAACCATTGATCATGTTCAGATGGACTATATATTTAACCATTGGATGGTTAAGATGGACTATATATTTAACCATTGATCAGGTTCAGATGGACTATATATTTAACCAATAATCAGGTTCAGATGGACTATATATTTAACCATTGGATGGTTCAGATGGACTATATATATTTCACCATTGGATGGTTCAGATGGACTATATATTTAACCATTGGATGGTTCAGATGGACTATATATTTAACCATTGATCAGCTTCAGATGGACTATATCTTTAACAATAATCAGGTTCAGATGGACTATATATTTAACCATTGGATGGTTCAGATGGACTATATATTTAACCATTGAATGGTTCAGATGGACCATATATTTAACCATTGATCAGGTTCAGAAGGACTACATATTTAACCATTGATCAGGTTCAGATGGACTATATATTTAACCATTGGATGGTTCAGATGGACTATATATTTAACCATTGATCAGGTTCAGATCGACTACATATTTAACCATTGATCAGGTTCAGGTGGACTATATATTTTACCATTGATCAGGTTCAGATGGACTATATATTTAACCATTGGATGGTTCAGATGGACTATATATTTAACCATTAGATGGTTCAGATGGACTATATATTTAACCATTGATCAGGTTCAGATCGACTACATATTTAACCATTGATCAGGTTCAGATGGACTATATATTTAACCATTGATCAGGTTCAGATGGACTATATATTTAACCATTGGATGGTTCAGATGGACTATATATTTAACCATTGATCAGGTTCAGATGGACTATATATTTAACCATTAATCAGGTTCAGATGGACTATATATTTAACCATTGGATGGTTCAGATGGACTATATATTTAACCATTGATCAGGATCAGATGGACTATATATTTAACCATTGATCAGGATCAGATGGACTATATATTTAACCATTGGATGGCTCAGATGGACTATATATTTAACCATTGGATGGTTCAGATGGACTATATATTTAACCATTGATCAGGTTCAGATGGACTATATATTTAACCATTGATCAGGTTCAGATGGACTATATATTTAACCATTGGATAGTTCAGATGGAGTATATATTTAACCATTGATCAGGTTCAGATGGACTATATATTTAACCATTGATCAGGTTCAGATGGACTATATATTTAACCATTGGATGGTTCAGATGGACTATATATTTAACCATTGATCAGGTTCAGGTGGACTATATATTTAACCATTGATCAGGATCAGATGGACTATATATTTAACCATTGGATGGTTCAGATGGACTATATATTTAACCATTGGATGGTTCAGATGGACTATATATTTAACCATTGGATGGTTCAGATGGACTATATATTTAACCATTGGATGGTTCAGATGGACAATATATTTAACATTTGATCAGGTTCAGATGGACTATATATTTAACAATTGATCAGGTTCAGATGGACTATATATTTAACCATTGGATGGTTCAGATGGACTATATATTTAACCATTGATCAGGTTCAGATGGAATATATATTTAACCATTGGATGGTTCAGATGGACAATATATTTAACATTTGATCAGGTTCAGATGGACTATATATTTAACCATTGAATGGTTCAGATGGACTATATATTTAACCATTGATCAGGTTCAGAAGGACTACATATTTAACCATTGATCAGGTTCAGATGGACTATATATTTAACCATTGGATGGTTCAGATGGACTATATATTTAACCATTAGATGGTTCAGATGGACTATATATTTAACCATTAGATGGTTCAGATGGACTATATATTTAACCATTGGATGGTTCAGATGGACTATATATTTAACCATTGGATGGTTCAGATGGACTATATATTTAACCATTGATCAGGTTCAGATGGACTATATATTTAACCATTGATCAGGTTCAGATGGACTATATATTTAACCATTGATCAGGTTCAGATGGACTATATATTTAACCATTGGATGGTTCAGATGGACTATATATTTAACCATTGATCAGGTTCAGATGGACTATATATTTAACCAATAATCAGGTTCAGATGGACTATATATTTAACCATTGGATGGTTCAGATGGACTATATATATTTCACCATTGGATGGTTCAGATGGACTATATATTTAACCATTGGATGGTTCAGATGGACTATATATTTAACCATTGATCAGCTTCAGATGGACTATATCTTTAACAATAATCAGGTTCAGATGGACTATATATTTAACCATTGGATGGTTCAGATGGACTATATATTTAACCATTGAATGGTTCAGATGGACCATATATTTAACCATTGATCAGGTTCAGAAGGACTACATATTTAACCATTGATCAGGTTCAGATGGACTATATATTTAACCATTGGATGGTTCAGATGGACTATATATTTAACCATTGATCAGGTTCAGATCGACTACATATTTAACCATTGATCAGGTTCAGGTGGACTATATATTTTACCATTGATCAGGTTCAGATGGACTATATATTTAACCATTGGATGGTTCAGATGGACTATATATTTAACCATTAGATGGTTCAGATGGACTATATATTTAACCATTGATCAGGTTCAGATCGACTACATATTTAACCATTGATCAGGTTCAGATGGACTATATATTTAACCATTGATCAGGTTCAGATGGACTATATATTTAACCATTGGATGGTTCAGATGGACTATATATTTAACCATTGATCAGGTTCAGATGGACTATATATTTAACCATTGATCAGGTTCAGATGGACTATATATTTAACCATTAATCAGGTTCAGATGGACTATATATTTAACCATTGGATGGTTCAGATGGACTATATATTTAACCATTGATCAGGATCAGATGGACTATATATTTAACCATTGATCAGGATCAGATGGACTATATATTTAACCATTGGATGGCTCAGATGGACTATATATTTAACCATTGGATGGTTCAGATGGACTATATATTTAACCATTGATCAGGTTCAGATGGACTATATATTTAACCATTGATCAGGTTCAGATGGACTATATATTTAACCATTGGATAGTTCAGATGGAGTATATATTTAACCATTGATCAGGTTCAGATGGACTATATATTTAACCATTGATCAGGTTCAGATGGACTATATATTTAACCATTGGATGGTTCAGATGGACTATATATTTAACCATTGATCAGGTTCAGGTGGACTATATATTTAACCATTGATCAGGATCAGATGGACTATATATTTAACCATTGGATGGTTCAGATGGACTATATATTTAACCATTGGATGGTTCAGATGGACTATATATTTAACCATTGGATGGTTCAGATGGACTATATATTTAACCATTGGATGGTTCAGATGGACAATATATTTAACATTTGATCAGGTTCAGATGGACTATATATTTAACAATTGATCAGGTTCAGATGGACTATATATTTAACCATTGGATGGTTCAGATGGACTATATATTTAACCATTGATCAGGTTCAGATGGAATATATATTTAACCATTGGATGGTTCAGATGGACAATATATTTAACATTTGATCAGGTTCAGATGGACTATATATTTAACCATTGAATGGTTCAGATGGACTATATATTTAACCATTGATCAGGTTCAGAAGGACTACATATTTAACCATTGATCAGGTTCAGATGGACTATATATTTAACCATTGGATGGTTCAGATGGACTATATATTTAACCATTAGATGGTTCAGATGGACTATATATTTAACCATTAGATGGTTCAGATGGACTATATATTTAACCATTGGATGGTTCAGATGGACTATATATTTAACCATTGGATGGTTCAGATGGACTATATATTTAACCATTGATCAGGTTCAGATGGACTATATATTTAACCATTGGATGGTTCAGATGGACAATATATTTAACATTTGATCAGGTTCAGATGGACTATATATTTAACCATTGAATGGTTCAGATGGACTATATATTTAACCATTGATCAGGTTCCAAAGGACTACATATTTAACCATTGATCAGGTTCAGATGGACTATATATTTAACCATTGGATGGTTCAGATGGACTATATATTTAACCATTAGATGGTTCAGATGGACTATATATTTAACCATTAGATGTTTCAGATGGACTATATATTTAACCATTGGATGGTTCAGATGGACTATATATTTAACCATTGGATGGTTCAGATGGACTATATATTTAACCATTGATCAGGTTCAGATGGACTATATATTTAACCATTGGATGGTTCAGATGGACAATATATTTAACATTTGATCAGGTTCAGATGGACTATATATTTAACCATTGAATGGTTCAGATGGACTATATATTTAACCATTGATCAGGTTCCAAAGGACTACATATTTAACCATTGATCAGGTTCAGATGGACTATATATTTAACCATTGGATGGTTCAGATGGACTATATATTTAACCATTGATCAGGTTCAGATCGACTACATATTTAACCATTGATCAGGTTCAGTTGGACTATATATTTAACCATTGATCAGGTTCAGATGGACTATATATTTAACCATTGATCAGGTTCCGGTTGGACTATATATTTAACCATTGGATGGTTCAGAGGGACAAAATATTTAACAATTGATCAGGTTCAGATGGACTATATATTTAACCATTGGATGGTTTAGATGGACTATATATTTAACCATTGGATGGTTCAGATGGACTATATATTTAACAATTGGATGGTTCAGATGGACTATATATCCATTGGATGGTTCAGATGGACTATATATTTAACCATTGATCAGGTTCAGATGGACTATATATTTAACCATTGATCAGCTTCAGATGGACAATATATTTAACCATTGATTAGGTTCAGATCGACTATATATTTAACCATTGGATGGTTCAGATGGACTATATATTTAACCATTGGATGGTTCAGATGGACTATATATTTAACCATGGACCAGGTTCAGATGGACTATATATTTAACCATTGATCAGGTTCAGATGGAATAAATATTTAACCATTGGATGGTTCAGATGTACTATATATTTAACCATTGGATGGTTCAGATGGACTATATATTTAACCATTGGATGGTTCAGATGGACAATATATTTAACATTTGATCAAGTTCAGAAGGACTATATATTTAACCATTGAATGGTTCAGATGGACTATATATTTAAACATTAGATGGTTCAGATGGACTATATATTTAACCATTGATCAGGTTCAGATCGACTACATATTTAAACATTGATCAGGTTCAGCTGGACTATATATTTAACCATTGATCAGGTTCAGCTGGACTATATATTTAACCATTGATCAGGTTCAGATGGACTATATATTTAACCATTGGATGGTTCAGATGGACTATATATTTAACCATTGATCAGCTTCAGATGGACTATATCTTTAACAATAATCAGGTTCAGATGGACTATATATTTAACCATTGGATGGTTCAGATGGACTATATATTTAACCATTGAATGGTTCAGATGGACCATATATTTAACCATTGATCAGGTTCAGAAGGACTACATATTTAACCATTGATCAGGTTCAGATGGACTATATATTTAACCATTGGATGGTTCAGATGGACTATATATTTAACCATTGATCAGGTTCAGATCGACTACATATTTAACCATTGATCAGGTTCAGGTGGACTATATATTTTACCATTGATCAGGTTCAGATGGACTATATATTTAACCATTGGATGGTTCAGATGGACTATATATTTAACCATTGGATGGTTCAGATGGACTATATATTTAACCATTGGATGGTTCAGATGGACTATATATTTAACAATTGGATGGTTCAGATGGACTATATATTTAACCATTGGATGGTTCAGATGGACTATATATTTAACCATTGATCAGGTTCAGGTGGACTATATATTTAACCATTGATCAGGTTCAGATGGACTATATATTTAACCATTGGATGGTTCAGATGGACTATATATTTAACCATTGGATGGTTCAGATGGACTATATATTTAACCATTGATCAGGTTCAGATGGACTATATATTTAACCATTGATCAGGTTCAGATGGACTATATATTTAACCATTGGATGGTTCAGATGGACAATATATTTAACCATTGATCAGGTTCAGATGGACTATATATTTAACAATTGGATGGTTCAGATGGACAATATATTTAACATTTGATCAGGTTCAGATGGACTATATATTTAACCATTGAATGGTTCAGATGGACTATATATTTAACCATTGATCAGGTTCCAAAGGACTACATATTTAACCATTGATCAGGTTCAGATGGACTATATATTTAACCATTGGATGGTTCAGATGGACTATATATTTAACCATTAGATGGTTCAGATGGACTATATATTTAACCATTAGATGTTTCAGATGGACTATATATTTAACCATTGGATGGTTCAGATGGACTATATATTTAACCATTGGATGGTTCAGATGGACTATATATTTAACCATTGATCAGGTTCAGATGGACTATATATTTAACCATTGGATGGTTCAGATGGACAATATATTTAACATTTGATCAGGTTCAGATGGACTATATATTTAACCATTGAATGGTTCAGATGGACTATATATTTAACCATTGATCAGGTTCCAAAGGACTACATATTTAACCATTGATCAGGTTCAGATGGACTATATATTTAACCATTGGATGGTTCAGATGGACTATATATTTAACCATTGATCAGGTTCAGATCGACTACATATTTAACCATTGATCAGGTTCAGTTGGACTATATATTTAACCATTGATCAGGTTCAGATGGACTATATATTTAACCATTGATCAGGTTCCGGTTGGACTATATATTTAACCATTGGATGGTTCAGAGGGACAAAATATTTAACAATTGATCAGGTTCAGATGGACTATATATTTAACCATTGGATGGTTTAGATGGACTATATATTTAACCATTGGATGGTTCAGATGGACTATATATCCATTGGATGGTTCAGATGGACTATATATTTAACCATTGATTAGGTTCAGATCGACTATATATTTAACCATTGGATGGTTCAGATGGACTATATATTTAACCATTGATCAGGTTCAGATGGACTATATATTTAACCATGGACCAGGTTCAGATGGACTATATATTTAACCATTGATCAGGTTCAGATGGAATAAATATTTAACCATTGGATGGTTCAGATGTACTATATATTTAACCATTGGATGGTTCAGATGGACTATATATTTAACCATTGGATGGTTCAGATGGACAATATATTTAACATTTGATCAAGTTCAGAAGGACTATATATTTAACCATTGAATGGTTCAGATGGACTATATATTTAAACATTAGATGGTTCAGATGGACTATATATTTAACCATTGATCAGGTTCAGATCGACTACATATTTAAACATTGATCAGGTTCAGCTGGACTATATATTTAACCATTGATCAGGTTCAGCTGGACTATATATTTAACCATTGATCAGGTTCAGATGGACTATATATTTAACCATTGGATGGTTCAGATGGACTATATATTTAACCATTGGATGGTTCAGATGGACTATATATTTAACCATTGATCAGGTTCAGATGGACTATATATTTAACCATTGATCATGTTCAGATGGACTATATATTTAACCATTGGATGGTTAAGATGGACTATATATTTAACCATTGATCAGGTTCAGATGGACTATATATTTAACCAATAATCAGGTTCAGATGGACTATATATTTAACCATTGGATGGTTCAGATGGACTATATATATTTCACCATTGGATGGTTCAGATGGACTATATATTTAACCATTGGATGGTTCAGATGGACTATATATTTAACCATTGATCAGCTTCAGATGGACTATATCTTTAACAATAATCAGGTTCAGATGGACTATATATTTAACCATTGGATGGTTCAGATGGACTATATATTTAACCATTGAATGGTTCAGATGGACCATATATTTAACCATTGATCAGGTTCAGAAGGACTACATATTTAACCATTGATCAGGTTCAGATGGACTATATATTTAACCATTGGATGGTTCAGATGGACTATATATTTAACCATTGATCAGGTTCAGATCGACTACATATTTAACCATTGATCAGGTTCAGGTGGACTATATATTTTACCATTGATCAGGTTCAGATGGACTATATATTTAACCATTGGATGGTTCAGATGGACTATATATTTAACCATTGGATGGTTCAGATGGACTATATATTTAACCATTGGATGGTTCAGATGGACTATATATTTAACAATTGGATGGTTCAGATGGACTATATATTTAACCATTGGATGGTTCAGATGGACTATATATTTAACCATTGATCAGGTTCAGGTGGACTATATATTTAACCATTGATCAGGTTCAGATGGACTATATATTTAACCATTGGATGGTTCAGATGGACTATATATTTAACCATTGGATGGTTCAGATGGACTATATATTTAACCATTGATCAGGTTCAGATGGACTATATATTTAACCATTGATCAGGTTCAGATGGACTATATATTTAACCATTGGATGGTTCAGATGGACTATATATTTAACCATTGGATGGTTCAGATGGACTATATATTTAACCATTGGATGGTTCAGATGGACTATATATTTAACCATTTATCAGGTTCAGATGGACTATATATTTAACCATTGGATGGTTCAGATGGACAATATATTTAACATTTGATCAGGTTCAGATGGACTATATATTTAACCATTGGATGGTTCAGATGGACTATATATTTAACCATTGATCAGGTTCAGGTGGACTATATATTTAACCATTGGATGGTTCAGATGGACTATATATTTAACCATTGGATGGTTCAGATGGACTATATATTTAACAATTGGATGGTTCAGATGGACTATATATTTAACCATTGGATGGTTCAGATGGACTATATATTTAACCATTGATCAGGTTCAGGTGGACTATATATTTAACCATTGATCAGGTTCAGATGGACTATATATTTAACCATTGGATGGTTCAGATGGACTATATATTTAACCATTGGATGGTTCAGATGGACTATATATTTAACCATTGATCAGGTTCAGATGGACTATATATTTAACCATTGGATGGTTAAGATGGACTATATATTTAACCATTGATCAGGTTCAGATGGACTATATATTTAACCATTGGATGGTTCAGATGGACTATATATATTTCACCATTGGATGGTTCAGATGGACTATATATTTAACCATTGGATGGTTCAGATGGACTATATATTTAACCATTGATCAGGTTCAGGTGGACTATATATTTAACCATTGATCAGGTTCAGATGGACTATATATTTAACCATTGGATGGTTCAGATGGACTATATATTTAACCATTGGAATGTTCAGATGGACTATATATTTAACCATTGGATGGTTCAGATGGACTATATATTTAACCATTGATCAGGTTCAGATGGACTATATATTTAACCATTGATCAGGTTCAGATGGACTATATATTTAACCATTAATCAGGTTCAGATGGACTATATATTTAACCATTGGATGGTTCAGATGGACTATATATATTTCACCATTGGATGGTTCAGATGGACTATATATTTAACCATTGGATGGTTCAGATGGACTATATATTTAACCATTGATCAGGTTCAGATGGACTATATATTTAACCATTGGATGGTTCAGATGGACTATATATTTAACCATTTATCAGGTTCAGATGGACTATATATTTAACCATTGGATGGTTCAGATGGACAATATATTTAACATTTGATCAGGTTCAGATGGACTATATATTTAACCATTGAATGGTTCAGATGGACTATATATTTAACCATTGATCAGGTTCAGAAGGACTACATATTTAACCATTGATCAGGTTCAGATGGACTATATATTTAACCATTGGATGGTTCAGATGGACTATATATTTAACCATTAGATGGTTCAGATGGACTATATATTTAACCATTGATCAGCTTCAGATCGACTACATATTTAACCATTGATCAGGTTCAGGTGGACTATATATTTAACCATTGAACAGGTTCAGATGGACTATATATTTAACCATTAATCAGGTTCAGATGGACTATATATTTAACCATTGGATGGTTCAGATGGACTATATATATTTCACCATTGGATGGTTCAGATGGAATATATATTTAACCATTGGATGGTTCAGATGGACTATATATTTAACCATTGATCAGGTTCAGATGGACTATATATTTAACAATTGATCAGGTTCTGATGGACTATATATTTAACCATTGGATGGTTCAGATGGACTATATATTTAACCATTGATCAGGTTCAGATGGACTATATATTTAACCATTGATCAGGTTCAGATGGACTAAATATTTAACCATTGGATGGTTCAGATGGACTATATATTTAACCATTGGATGGTTCAGATGGACTATATATTTAACCTCTATGGGCTAGGTGGGACTCTAGCGTGCCACCCGTGGTGCACTCCATCAACAGCAGGTGCATTTCAAGAGCGGCAAATTTGAATCCAAATAAATGTCAAAATTCAAATTTTTCAAACATACAACTATTTTACACCCTTTGAAAGATAAACATCTCCTTAATCTAACCACGTTTTACGATTTCAAAAAGGTTTTACGGCGAAAGCATAAATTTAGAGTATGTTAGGACAGTACATTTACAAGAGTTGTGTGTAATGTTTTGTCAAGTCAAAGACAGGGTCACCAAAACCATAAAACCAGCTAAAATGATGCACTAACCTTTTACAATCTCCATCAGATGACACTCCTAGGACATTATGTTAGACAATGCATGCATTTTTAGTTCTATCAAGTTCATATTTATATCCAAAAACAGCGTTTTACTATGGCATTGATGTTGAGGAAATCGTTTCCCTCCAATAACCGGCAGTCAAGTCAGCGTCACAAATTAAATAATTAAAATTAGAAAACATTGGTAAAATATTATATTGTCATTTAAAGAATTATAGATTTACATCTCTTGAACGCAATCAACTTGCCAGATTTAAAAATAACCTTACTGGGAAATCACACTTTGCAATAATCTGAGCACTGCGCCCAGAAAAATACGCGTTGCGATACAGACTAGACGTCATGTTGGGGAGATCTAAAATCGAAAATACTATGTAAATAATCCATTACCTTTGATTCTCTTCATCAGATGTCACTTCCAGGTATCACAGGTCCATAACGAATGTAGTTTTGTTCAAAAAAGCTCATCATTTATGTCCAAAAATCTCCGTCTTGTTAGCACATGATCTAAGCCAGCCGGACTTCTCGTCATGAACGAGGGGAAAAAATATATTTACGTTCGTTGAAACATGTCAAACGTTGTATAGCATAAATCATTAGGGCCTTTTTTAACCAGAACATGAATAATATTCAAGGTGGACGAATGCATACTCTTTTATAACGTATTGGAACGAGGGTACCCAACATGAACTCGCGCGCCAGGTGTCTAATGGGACATCATCGTTCCATGGCTCTTGTTCGGTCAGATCTCCCTCCAGAAGACTCAAAACACTTTGTAAAGGCTGGTGACATCTAGTGGAAGCAATAGGAAGTGCCAAAATATTCCTCAGCCCCTGTGTTTTTCAATGGGATAGGTTTAAAGTCAATACAACACATCAGGTATCCACTTCCTGTCAGAAAATGTCTCAGGGTTTTGCCTGCCAAATGAGTTCTGTTATACTCACAGACACCATTCAAACAGTTTTAGAAACTTTAGAGTGTTTTCTATCCATATATAATAAGTATATGCATATTCTAGTTACTGGGTAGGATTAGTAACCAGATTAAATCGGGTACATTTTTTTTATCCAGACGTGCAAATGCTGCCCCCTAGCCCTAACAGGTTAACCATTGGATGGTTCAGATGGACTATATATTTAACCATTGATCAGGTTCAGATGGACTATATATTTAACCATTGGATGGTTCAGATGGACAATATATTTAACATTTGATCAGGTTCAGATGGACTATATATTTAACCATTGAATGGTTCAGATGGACTATATATTTAACCATTGATCAGGTTCAGAAGGACTACATATTTAACCATTGATCAGGTTCAGATGGACTATATATTTAACCATTGGATGGTTCAGATGGACTATATATTTAACAATTGGATGGTTCAGATGGACTATATATTTAACCATTGGATGGTTCAGATGGACTATATATTTAACCATTGATCAGGTTCAGATGGACTATATATTTAACCATTGATCAGGTTCAGATGGACAGTATATTTAACCATTGATTAGGTTCAGATCGACTATATATTTAACCATTGGATGGTTCAGATCGACTATATATTTAACCATTGGATGGTTCAGATGGACTATATATTTAACCATTGACCAGGTTCAGATGGACTATATATTTAACCATTGATCAGGTTCAGATGGACTATATATTTAACCATTGATCAGGTTCAGATCGACTATATATTTAACCATTGGATGGTTCAGATGGACTATATATTTAACAATTGATCAGGTTCAGATGGACTATATATTTAACCATTGGTCAGGTTCAGATGGACTATATATTTAACCATTGATCAGGTTCAGATGGAATAAATATTTAACCATTGGATGGTTCAGATGGACTATATATTTAACCATTGGATGGTTCAGATGGACTATATATTTAACCATTGGATGGTTCAGATGGACAATATATTTAACATTTGATCAGGTTCAGATGGACTATATATTTAACCATTGAATGGTTCAGATGGACTATATATTTAACCATTGATCAGGTTCAGAAGGACTATATATTTAACCATTGATCAGGTTCAGATGAACTATATACTTAACCATTGATCAGGTTCAGATGGACTATATATTTAACCATTGGATGGTTAAGATGGACTATATATTTAACCATTGATCAGGTTCAGATGGACTATATATTTAACCATTAATCAGGTTCAGATGGACTATATATTTAACCATTGGATGGTTCAGATGGACTATATATTTCACCATTGGATGGTTCAGATGGACTATATATTTAACCATAGGATGGTTCAGATGGACTATATATTTAACCATTGATCAGGTTCAGGTGGACTATATATTTAACCATTGATCAGGTTCAGATGGACTATATATTTAACCATTGGATGGTTCAGATGGACTATATATTTAACCATTGGATGGTTCAGATGGACTATATATTTAACCATTGATCAGGTTCAGATGGACTATATATTTAACCATTGATCAGGTTCAGATGGACTATATATTTAACCATTGGATGGTTAAGATGGACTATATATTTAACCATTGATCAGGTTCAGATGGACTATATATTTAACCATTAATCAGGTTCAGATGGACTATATATTTAACCATTGGATGGTTCAGATGGACTATATATATTTCACCATTGGATGGTTCAGATGGACTATATATTTAACCATTGGATGGTTCAGATGGACTATATATTTAACCATTGATCAGGTTCAGATGGACTATATATTTAACAATTGATCAGGTTCAGATGGACTATATATTTAACCATTGGATGGTTCAGATGGACTATATATTTAACCATTGATCAGGTTCAGATGGACTATATATTTAACCATTGATCAGGTTCAGATGGACTAAATATTTAACCATTGGATGGTTCAGATGGACCATATATTTAACATTTGATCAGGTTCAGATGGACTATATATTTAACCATTGAATGGTTCAGATGGACTAAATATTTAACCATTGATCAGGTTCAGAAGGACTACATATTTACCCATTGATCAGGTTCCGATGGACTATATATTTAACCATTGGATGGTTCAGATGGACTATATATTTAACAATTGGATGGTTCAGATGGACTATATATTTAACCATTGATCAGGTTCAGATTGACTATATATTTAACCATTGGATGGTTCAGATGGACTATATATTTAACAATTGATCAGGTTCAGATGGACTATATATTTAACCATTGATCAGGTTCAGATGGACTATATATTTAACCATTGATCAGGTTCAGATGGAATAAATATTTAACCATTGGATGGTTCAGATGGACTATATATTTAACCATTGGATGGTTCAGATGGACTATATATTTAACCATTGGATGGTTGAGATGGACAATATATTTAACATTTGATCAGGTTCAGATGGACTATATATTTAACCATTGAATGGTTCAGATGGACTATATATTTAACCATTGATCAGGTTCAGATGGACTATATATTTAACCATTGAATGGTTCAGATGGACTATATATTTAACCATTGATCAGGTTCAGAAGGACTATATATTTAACCATTGATCAGGTTCAGATGGACTATATATTTAACCATTGGATGGTTAAGATGGACTATATATTTAACCATTGATCAGGTTCAGATGGACTATATATTTAACCATTAATCAGGTTCAGATGGACTATATATTTAACCATTGGATGGTTCAGATGGACTATATATATTTCACCATTGGATGGTTCAGATGGACTATATATTTAACCATAGGATGGTTCAGATGGACTATATATTTAACCATTGATCAGGTTCAGATGGACTATATATTTAACAATTGATCAGGTTCAGATGGACTATATATTTAACCATTGGATGGTTCAGATGGAATATATATTTAACCGTTGATCAGGTTCCGATGGACTATATATTTAACCATTGGATGGTTCAGATGGACTATATATTTAACAATTGGATGGTTCAGATGGACTATATATTTAACCATTGGATGGTTCAGATGGACTATATATTTAACCATTGGATGGTTCAGATGGACTATATATTTAACCATTGGATGGTTCAGATGGACTATATATTTAACCATTGATCAGGTTCAGATGGACTATATATTTAACCATTGATCAGGTTCAGATGGACTATATATTTAACCATTGATCAGGTTCAGATGGACAGTATATTTAACCATTGATTAGGTTCAGATGGACTATATATTTAACCATTGATCAGGTTCAGATCGACTATATATTTAACCATTGAATGGTTCAGATGGACTATATATTTAACCATTGATCAGGTTCAGAAGGACTATATATTTAACCATTGATCAGGTTCAGATGGACTATATATTTAACCATTGGATGGTTAAGATGGACTATATATTTAACCATTGATCAGGTTCAGATGGACTATATATTTAACCATTAATCAGGTTCAGATGGACTATATATTTAACCATTGGATGGTTCAGATGGACTATATATTTAACCATTGATCAGGTTCAGATGGACTATATATTTAACAATTGATCAGGTTCAGATGGACTATATATTTAACCATTGGATGGTTCAGATGGAATATATATTTAACCATTGATCAGGTTCAGATGGACTATATATTTAACCATTGATCAGGTTCAGATGGACTAAATATTTAACCATTGGATGGTTCAGATGGACTATATATTTAACCATTGGATGGTTCAGATGGACTATATATTTAACCATTGGATGGTTCAGATGGACTATATATTTAACCATTGATCAGGTTCAGATGGACTATATATTTAACCATTGGACGGTTCAGATGGACAATATATTTAACATTTGATCAGGTTCAGATGGACTATATATTTAACCATTGAATGGTTCAGATGGACTATATATTTAACCATTGATCAGGTTCGCAAGGACTACATATTTAACCATTGATTAGGTTCAGATGGACTATATATTTAACCATTGGATGGTTCAGATGGACTATATATTTGACCATTAGATGGTTCAGATGGACTATATATTTAACCATTGATCAGGTTCAGATCGACTACATATTTAACCATTGATCAGGTTCAGGTGGACTATATATTTAACCATTGATCAGGTTCAGATGGACTATATATTTAACCATTGATCAGGTTCAGATGGACTATATATTTAACCATTGGATGGTTCAGAGGGACTATATATTTAACAATTGATCAGGTTCAGATGGACTATATATTTAACCATTGGATGGTTTAGATGGACTATATATTTAACCATTGGATGGTTCAGATGGACTATATATTTAACCATTGGATGGTTCAGATGGACTATATATTTAACCATTGGATGGTTCAGATGGACTATATATTTAACCATTGATCAGGTTCAGATGGACTATAGATTTAACCATTGATCAGGTTCAGATGGACTATATATTTAACCATTGATCAGGTTCAGATCGACTATATATTTAACCATTGGATGGTTCAGATGGACTATATATTTAACAATTGATCAGGTTCAGATGGACTATATATTTAACGATTGAATGGTTCAGATGGACTATATATTTAACCATTGATCAGAAGGACTACATATTTAACCATTGATCAGGTTCAGATGGACTATATATTTAACCATTGGATGGTTCAGATGGACTATATATTTAACCATTAGATTGTTCAGATGGACTATATATTTGACCATTAGATGGTTCAGATGGACTATATATTTAACCATTGATCAGGTTCAGATCGACTACATATTTAACCATTGATCAGGTTCAGGTGGACTATATATTTAACCATTGATCAGGTTCAGATGGACTATATATTTAACCATTGATCAGGTTCAGATGGACTATATATTTAACCATTGGATGGTTCAGAGGGACTATATATTTAACAATTGATCAGGTTCAGATGGACTATATATTTAACCATTGGATGGTTTAGATGGACTATATATTTAACCATTGGATGGTTCAGATGGACTATATATTTAACCATTGGATGGTTCAGATAGACTATATATTTAACCATTGGATGGTTCAGATGGACTATATATTTAACCATTGATCAGGTTCAGATGGACTATAGATTTAACCATTGATCAGGTTCAGATGGACTATATATTTAACCATTGATCAGGTTCAGATCGACTATATATTTAACCATTGGATGGTTCAGATGGACTATATATTTAACAATTGATCAGGTTCAGATGGACTATATATTTAACGATTGAATGGTTCAGATGGACTATATATTTAACCATTGATCAGAAGGACTACATATTTAACCATTGATCAGGTTCAGATGGACTATATATTTAACCATTGGATGGTTCAGATGGACTATATATTTAACCATTAGATTGTTCAGATGGACTATATATTTGACCATTAGATGGTTCAGATGGACTATATATTTAACCATTGATCAGGTTCAGATCGACTACATATTTAACCATTGATCAGGTTCAGGTGGACTATATATTTAACCATTGATCAGGTTCAGATGGACTATATATTTAACCATTGATCAGGTTCAGATGGACTATATATTTAACCATTGGATGGTTCAGAGGGACTATATATTTAACAATTGATCAGGTTCAGATGGACTATATATTTAACCATTGGATGGTTTAGATGGACTATATATTTAACCATTGGATGGTTCAGATGGACTATATATTTAACCATTGGATGGTTCAGATGGACTATATATTTAACCATTGGATGGTTCAGATGGACTATATATTTAACCATTGATCAGGTTCAGATGGACTATAGATTTAACCATTGATCAGGTTCAGATGGACAGTATATTTAACCATTGATTAGGTTCAGATCGACAATATATTTAACCATTGGATGGTTCAGATCGACAATATATTTAACCATTGGATGGTTCAGATGGACTATATATTTAACCATTGTCCAGGTTCAGATGGACTATATATTTAACCATTGATCAGGTTCAGATGGACTATATATTTAACCATTGATCAGGTTCAGATCGACTATATATTTAACCATTGGATGGTTCAGATGGACTATATATTTAACAATTGATCAGGTTCAGATGGACTATATATTTAACGATTGAATGGTTCAGATGGACTATATATTTAACCATTGATCAGGACTACATATTTAACCATTGATCAGGTTCAGATGGACTATATATTTAACCATTGGATGGTTCAGATGGACTATATATTTAACCATTAGATTGTTCAGATGGACTATATATTTAACCATTGATCAGGTTCAGATCGACTACATATTTAACCATTGATCAGGTTCAGATGGACTATATATTTAACCATTGGATGGTTCAGATGGACTATATATATTTCACCATTGGATGGTTCAGATGGACTATATATTTAACCATTGGATGGTTCAGATGGACTATATATTTAACCATTGATCAGGTTCAGATGGACTATATATTTAACCATTGATCAGGTTCAGATGGACTAAATATTTAACCATTGGATGGTTCAGATGGACTATATATTTAACCATTGGATGGTTCAGATGGACTATATATTTAACCATTGGATGGTTCAGATGGACTATATATTTAACCATTTATCAGGTTCAGATGGACTATATATTTAACCATTGGATGGTTCAGATGGACAATATATTTAACATTTGATCAGGTTCAGATGGACTATATATTTAACCATTGAATGGTTCAGATGGACTATATATTTAACCATTGATCAGGTTCAGAAGGACTACATATTTAACCATTGATCAGGTTCAGATGGACTATATATTTAACAATTGGATGGTTCAGATGGACTATATATTTGACCATTAGATGGTTCAGATGGACTATATATTTAACCATTGATCAGGTTCAGATCGACTACATATTTAACCATTGATCAGGTTCAGGTGGACTATATATTTAACCATTGATCAGGTTCAGATGGACTATATATTTAACCATTGATCAGGTTCAGATCGACTACATATTTAACCATTGATCAGGTTCAGGTGGACTATATATTTAACCATTGATCAGGTTCAGATGGACTATATATTTAACCATTGGATGGTTCAGATGGACTATATATTTAACCATTGGATGGTTCAGATGGACTATATATTTAACCATTGATCAGGTTCAGATGGACTATATATTTAACCAATGATCAGGTTCAGATGGACTATATATTTAACCAATGATCAGGTTCAGATGGACTATATATTTAACCATTGGATGGTTAAGATGGACTATATATTTAACCATTGATAAGGTTCAGATGGACTATATATTTAACCATTAATCAGGTTCAGATGGACTATATATTTAACCATTGGATGGTTCAGATGGACTATATATATTTCACCATTGGATGGTTCAGATGGACTATATATTTAACCATTGGATGGTTCAGATGGACTATATATTTAACCATTGATCAGGTTCAGATGGACTATATCTTTAACAATTGATCAGGTTCAGATGGACTATATATTTAACCATTGGATGGTTCAGATGGACTATATATTTAACCATTGATCAGGTTCAGATGGACTATATATTTAACCATTGATCAGGTTCAGATGGACTAAATATTTAACCATTGGATGGTTCAGATGGACTATATATTTAACCATTGGATGGTTCAGATGGACTATATATTTAACCATTGGATGGTTCAGATGGACTATATATTTAACCATTGGATGGTTGAGATGGACAATATATTTAACCATTGAATGGTTCAGATGGACTATATATTTAACCATTGATCAGGTTCAGAAGGACTATATATTTAACCATTGATCAGGTTCAGATGGACTATATATTTAACCATTGGATGGTTAAGATGGACTATATATTTAACCATTGATCAGGTTCAGATGGACTATATATTTAACCATTAATCAGGTTCAGATGGACTATATATTTAACCATTGGATGGTTCAGATGGACTATATATATTTCACCATTGGATGGTTCAGATGGACTATATATTTAACCATAGGATGGTTCAGATGGACTATATATTTAACCATTGATCAGGTTCAGATGGACTATATATTTAACAATTGATCAGGTTCAGATGGACTATATATTTAACCATTGGATGGTTCAGATGGAATATATTTTTAACCATTGATCAGGTTCAGATGGACTATATATTTAACCATTGATCAGGTTCAGATGGACTAAATATTTAACCATTGGATGGTTCAGATGGACTATGTATTTAACCATTGGATGGTTCAGATGGACTATATATTTAACCATTGGATGGTTCAGATGGACTATATATTTAACCATTGATCAGGTTCAGATGGACTATATATTTAACCATTGGACGGTTCAGATGGACAATATATTTAACATTTGATCAGGTTCAGATGGACTATATATTTAACCATTGAATGGTTCAGATGGACTATATATTTAACCATTGATCAGGTTCGCAAGGACTACATATTTAACCATTGATTAGGTTCAGATGGACTATATATTTAACCATTGGATGGTTCAGATGGACTATATATTTGACCATTAGATGGTTCAGATGGACTATATATTTAACCATTGATCAGGTTCAGATCGACTACATATTTAACCATTGATCAGGTTCAGGTGGACTATATATTTAACCATTGATCAGGTTCAGATGGACTATATATTTAACCATTGATCAGGTTCAGATGGACTATATATTTAACCATTGGATGGTTTAGATGGACTATATATTTAACCATTGGATGGTTCAGATGGACTATATATTTAACCATTGGATGGTTCAGATGGACTATATATTTAACCATTGGATGGTTCAGATGGACTATATATTTAACCATTGATCAGGTTCAGATGGACTATAGATTTAACCATTGATCAGGTTCAGATGGACAGTATATTTAACCATTGATTAGGTTCAGATCGACAATATATTTAACCATTGGATGGTTCAGATCGACAATATATTTAACCATTGGATGGTTCAGATGGACTATATATTTAACCATTGTCCAGGTTCAGATGGACTATATATTTAACCATTGATCAGGTTCAGATGGACTATATATTTAACCATTGATCAGGTTCAGATCGACTATATATTTAACCATTGGATGGTTCAGATGGACTATATATTTAACAATTGATCAGGTTCAGATGGACTATATATTTAACGATTGAATGGTTCAGATGGACTATATATTTAACCATTGATCAGAAGGACTACATATTTAACCATTGATCAGGTTCAGATGGACTATATATTTAACCATTGGATGGTTCAGATGGACTATATATTTAACCATTAGATTGTTCAGATGGACTATATATTTAACCATTGATCAGGTTCAGATCGACTACATATTTAACCATTGATCAGGTTCAGGTGGACTATATATTTAACCATTGATCAGGTTCAGATGGACTATATATTTAACCATTGGATGGTTCAGATGGACTATATATTTAACCATTGGATGGTTCAGATGGACTATATATTTAACCATTGATCAGGTTCAGATGGACTATATATTTAACCAATGATCAGGTTCAGATGGACTATATATTTAACCATTGGATGGTTAAGATGGACTATATATTTAACCATTGATCAGGTTCAGATGGACTATATATTTAACCATTAATCAGGTTCAGATGGACTATATATTTAACCATTGGATGGTTCAGATGGACTATATATATTTCACCATTGGATGGTTCAGATGGACTATATATTTAACCATTGGATGGTTCAGATGGACTATATATTTAACCATTGATCAGGTTCAGATGGACTATATCTTTAACAATTGATCAGGTTCAGATGGACTATATATTTAACCATTGGATGGTTCAGATGGACTATATATTTAACCATTGATCAGGTTCAGATGGACTATATATTTAACCATTGATCAGGTTCAGATGGACTAAATATTTAACCATTGGATGGTTCAGATGGACTATATATTTAACCATTGGATGGTTCAGATGGACTATATATTTAACCATTGGATGGTTCAGATGGACTATATATTTAACCATTTATCAGGTTCAGATGGACTATATATTTAACCATTGGATGGTTCAGATGGACAATATATTTAACATTTGATCAGGTTCAGATGGACTATATATTTAACCATTGAATGGTTCAGATGGACTATATATTTAACCATTGATCAGGTTCAGAAGGACTACATATTTAACCATTGATCAGGTTCAGATGGACTATATATTTAACAATTGGATGGTTCAGATGGACTATATATTTGACCATTAGATGGTTCAGATGGACTATATATTTAACCATTGATCAGGTTCAGATCGACTACATATTTAACCATTGATCAGGTTCAGGTGGACTATATATTTAACCATTGATCAGGTTCAGATGGACTATATATTTAACCATTGATCAGGTTCAGATCGACTACATATTTAACCATTGATCAGGTTCAGGTGGACTATATATTTAACCATTGATCAGGTTCAGATGGACTATATATTTAACCATTTGATGGTTCAGATGGACTATATATTTAACCATTGGTTGGTTCAGATGGACTATATATTTAACCATTGATCAGGTTCAGATGGACTATATATTTAACCAATGATCAGGTTCAGATGGACTATATTTTTAACCAATGATCAGGTTCAGATGGACTATATATTTAACCATTGGATGGTTAAGATGGACTATATATTTAACCATTGATCAGGTTCAGATGGACTATATATTTAACCATTAATCAGGTTCAGATGGACTATATATTTAACCATTGGATGGTTCAGATGGACTATATATATTTCACCATTGGATGGTTCAGATGGACTATATATTTAACCATTGGATGGTTCAGATGGACTATATATTTAACCATTGATCAGGTTCAGATGGACTATATCTTTAACAATTGATCAGGTTCAGATGGACTATATATTTAACCATTGGATGGTTCAGATGGACTATATATTTAACCATTGATCAGGTTCAGATGGACTATATATTTAACCATTGATCAGGTTCAGATGGACTAAATATTTAACCATTGGATGGTTCAGATGGACTATATATTTAACCATTGGATGGTTCAGATGGACTATATATTTAACCATTGGATGGTTCAGATGGACTATATATTTAACCATTTATCAGGTTCAGATGGACTATATATTTAACCATTGGATGGATCAGATGGACAATATATTTAACATTTGATCAGGTTCAGATGGACTATATATTTAACCATTGAATGGTTCAGATGGACTATATATTTAACCATTGATCAGGTTCAGATGGACTATATCTTTAACAATTGATCAGGTTCAGATGGACTATATATTTAACCATTGGATGGTTCAGATGGACTATATATTTAACCATTGATCAGGTTCAGATGGACTATATATTTAACCATTGATCAGGTTCAGATGGACTAAATATTTAACCATTGGATGGTTCAGATGGACTATATATTTAACCATTGGATGGTTCAGATGGACTATATATTTAACCATTGGATGGTTCAGATGGACTATATATTTAACCATTGATCAGGTTCAGATGGACTATATATTTAACCATTGATCAGGTTCAGATGGACAGTATATTTAACCATTGATTAGGTTCAGATCGACTATATATTTAACCATTGGATGGTTCAGATGGACTATATGTTTAACAATTGATCAGGTTCAGATGGACTATATATTTAACCATTGATCAGGTTCAGATGGACTATATATTTAACCATTGATCAGGTTCAGATGGAATAAATATTTAACCATTGGATGGTTCAGATGGACAATATATTTAACATTTGATCAGGTTCAGATGGACTATATATTTAACCATTGAATGGTTCAGATGGACTATATATTTAACCATTGATCAGGTTCAGAAGGACTACATATTTAACCATTGATCAGGTTCAGATGGACTATATATTTAACCATTGGATGGTTCAGAGGGACTATATATTTAACAATTGATCAGGTTCAGATGGACTATATATTTAACCATTGGATGGTTTAGATGGACTATATATTTAACCATTGGATGGTTAAGATGGACTATATATTTAACCATTGGATGGTTCAGATGGACTATATATTTAACCATTGGATGGTTCAGATGGACTATATATTTAACCATTGATCAGGTTCAGATGGACTATATATTTAACCATTGTCCAGGTTCAGATGGACTATATATTTAACCATTGATCAGGTTCAGATGGACTATATATTTAACCATTGATCAGGTTCAGATCGACTATATATTTAACCATTGGATGGTTCAGATGGACTATATATTTAACAATTGATCATGTTCAGATGGACTATATATTTAACCATTGATCAGGTTCAGATGGACTATATATTTAACCATTGATCAGGTTCAGATGGAATAAATATTTAACCATTGGATGTTTCAGATGGACTATATATTTAACCATTGGATGGTTCAGATGGACTATATATTTAACCATTGGATGGTTCAGATGGACAATATATTTAACATTTGATCAGGTTCAGATGGACTATATATTTAACCATTGAATGGTTCAGATGGACTATATATTTAACCATTGATCAGGTTCAGAAGGACTACATATTTAACCATTGATCAGGTTCAGATGGACTATATATTTAACCATTGGATGGTTCAGATGGACTATATATTTAACCATTAGATGGTTCAGATGGACTATATATTTAACCATTGATCAGGTTCAGATCGACTACATATTTAACCATTGATCAGGTTCAGATGGACTATATATTTAACCATTGGATGGTTCAGATGGACTATATATTTAACCATTGGATGGTTAAGATGGACTATATATTTAACCATTGATCAGGTTCAGATGGACTATATATTTAACCATTAATCAGGTTCAGATGGACTATATATTTAACCATTGGATGGTTCAGATGGACTATATATATTTCACCATTGGATGGTTCAGATGGACTATATATTTAACCATTGGATGGTTCAGATGGACTATATATTTAACCATTGATCAGGTTCAGATGGACTATATCTTTAACAATTGATCAGGTTCAGATGGACTATATATTTAACCATTGGATGGTTCAGATGGACTATATATTTAACCATTGATCAGGTTCAGATGGACTATTTATTTAACCATTGATCAGGTTTAGATGGACTAAATATTTAACCATTGGATGGTTCAGATGGACTATATATTTAACCATTGGATGGTTCAGATGGACTATATATTTAACCATTGGATGGTTCAGATGGACTATATATTTAACCATTTATCAGGTTCAGATGGACTATATACTTAACCATTGGATGGTTCAGATGGACAATATATTTAACATTTGATCAGGTTCAGATGGACTATATATTTAACCATTGAATGGTTCAGATGGACTATATATTTAACCATTGATCAGGTTCAGATCGACTACATATTTAACCATTGATCAGGTTCAGGTGGACTATATATTTAACCATTGATCAGGTTCAGATGGACTATATATTTAACCATTGGATGGTTAAGATGGACTATATATTTAACCATTGATCAGGTTCAGATGGACTATATATTTAACCATTAATCAGGTTCAGATGGACTATATATTTAACCATTGGATGGTTCAGATTGACTATATATTTAACCATTGGATGGTTCAGATGGACTATATATTTAACCATTGGATGGTTCAGATGGACTATATATTTAACCATTTATCAGGTTCAGATGGACTATATATTTAACCATTGGATGGTTCAGATGGACAATATATTTAACATTTGATCAGGTTCAGATGGACTATATATTTAACCATTGAATGGTTCAGATGGACTATATATTTAACCATTGATCAGGTTCAGAAGGACTACATATTTAACCATTGATCAGGTTCAGATGGACTATATATTTAACAATTGGATGGTTCAGATGGACTATATATTTGACCATTAGATGGTTCAGATGGACTATATATTTAACCATTGATCAGGTTCAGATCGACTACATATTTAACCATTGATCAGGTTCAGGTGGACTATATATTTAACCATTGATCAGGTTCAGATGGACTATATATTTAACCATTGATCAGGTTCAGATCGACTACATATTTAACCATTGATCAGGTTCAGGTGGACTATATATTTAACCATTGATCAGGTTCAGATGGACTATATATTTAACCATTGGATGGTTCAGATGGACTATATATTTAACCATTGGTTGGTTCAGATGGACTATATATTTAACCATTGATCAGGTTCAGATGGACTATATATTTAACCAATGATCAGGTTCAGATGGACTATATATTTAACCAATGATCAGGTTCAGATGGACTATATATTTAACCATTGGATGGTTAAGATGGACTATATATTTAACCATTGATCAGGTTCAGATGGACTATATATTTAACCATTAATCAGGTTCAGATGGACTATATATTTAACCATTGGATGGTTCAGATGGACTATATATATTTCACCATTGGATGGTTCAGATGGACTATATATTTAACCATTGGATGGTTCAGATGGACTATATATTTAACCATTGATCAGGTTCAGATGGACTATATCTTTAACAATTGATCAGGTTCAGATGGACTATATATTTAACCATTGGATGGTTCAGATGGACTATATATGTAACCATTGATCAGGTTCAGATGGACTATATATTTAACCATTGATCAGGTTCAGATGGACTAAATATTTAACCATTGGATGGTTCAGATGGACTATATATTTAACCATTGGATGGTTCAGATGGACTATATATTTAACCATTGGATGGTTCAGATGGACTATATATTTAACCATTTATTAGGTTCAGATGGACTATATATTTAACCATTGGATGGATCAGATGGACAATATATTTAACATTTGATCAGGTTCAGATGGACTATATATTTAACCATTGAATGGTTCAGATGGACTATATATTTAACCATTGATCAGGTTCAGATGGACTATATCTTTAACAATTGATCAGGTTCAGATGGACTATATATTTAACCATTGGATGGTTCAGATGGACTATATATTTAACCATTGATCAGGTTCAGATGGACTATATATTTAACCATTGATCAGGTTCAGATGGACTAAATATTTAACCATTGGATGGTTCAGATGGACTATATATTTAACCATTGGATGGTTCAGATGGACTATATATTTAACCATTGGATGGTTCAGATGGACTATATATTTAACCATTGATCAGGTTCAGATGGACTATATATTTAACCATTGATCAGGTTCAGATGGACAGTATATTTAACCATTGATTAGGTTCAGATCGACTATATATTTAACCATTGGATGGTTCAGATGGACTATATGTTTAACAATTGATCAGGTTCAGATGGACTATATATTTAACCATTGATCAGGTTCAGATGGACTATATATTTAACCATTGATCAGGTTCAGATGGAATAAATATTTAACCATTGGATGGTTCAGATGGACAATATATTTAACATTTGATCAGGTTCAGATGGACTATATATTTAACCATTGAATGGTTCAGATGGACTATATATTTAACCATTGATCAGGTTCAGAAGGACTACATATTTAACCATTGATCAGGTTCAGATGGACTATATATTTAACCATTGGATGGTTCAGAGGGACTATATATTTAACAATTGATCAGGTTCAGATGGACTATATATTTAACCATTGGATGGTTTAGATGGACTATATATTTAACCATTGGATGGTTAAGATGGACTATATATTTAACCATTGGATGGTTCAGATGGACTATATATTTAACCATTGGATGGTTCAGATGGACTATATATTTAACCATTGATCAGGTTCAGATGGACTATATATTTAACCATTGTCCAGGTTCAGATGGACTATATATTTAACCATTGATCAGGTTCAGATGGACTATATATTTAACCATTGATCAGGTTCAGATCGACTATATATTTAACCATTGGATGGTTCAGATGGACTATATATTTAACAATTGATCATGTTCAGATGGACTATATATTTAACCATTGATCAGGTTCAGATGGACTATATATTTAACCATTGATCAGGTTCAGATGGAATAAATATTTAACCATTGGATGTTTCAGATGGACTATATATTTAACCATTGGATGGTTCAGATGGACTATATATTTAACCATTGGATGGTTCAGATGGACAATATATTTAACATTTGATCAGGTTCAGATGGACTATATATTTAACCATTGAATGGTTCAGATGGACTATATATTTAACCATTGATCAGGTTCAGATCGACTACATATTTAACCATTGATCAGGTTCAGATGGACTATATATTTAACCATTGGATGGTTCAGATGGACTATATATTTAACCATTGGATGGTTAAGATGGACTATATATTTAACCATTGATCAGGTTCAGATGGACTATATATTTAACCATTAATCAGGTTCAGATGGACTATATATTTAACCATTGGATGGTTCAGATGGACTATATATATTTCACCATTGGATGGTTCAGATGGACTATATATTTAACCATTGGATGGTTCAGATGGACTATATATTTAACCATTGATCAGGTTCAGATGGACTATATCTTTAACAATTGATCAGGTTCAGATGGACTATATATTTAACCATTGGATGGTTCAGATGGACTATATATTTAACCATTGATCAGGTTCAGATGGACTATTTATTTAACCATTGATCAGGTTTAGATGGACTAAATATTTAACCATTGGATGGTTCAGATGGACTATATATTTAACCATTGGATGGTTCAGATGGACTATATATTTAACCATTGGATGGTTCAGATGGACTATATATTTAACCATTTATCAGGTTCAGATGGACTATATACTTAACCATTGGATGGTTCAGATGGACAATATATTTAACATTTGATCAGGTTCAGATGGACTATATATTTAACCATTGAATGGTTCAGATGGACTATATATTTAACCATTGATCAGGTTCAGATCGACTACATATTTAACCATTGATCAGGTTCAGGTGGACTATATATTTAACCATTGATCAGGTTCAGATGGACTATATATTTAACCATTGGATGGTTAAGATGGACTATATATTTAACCATTGATCAGGTTCAGATGGACTATATATTTAACCATTAATCAGGTTCAGATGGACTATATATTTAACCATTGGATGGTTCAGATTGACTATATATATTTCACCATTGGATGGTTCAGATGGACTATATATTTAACCATTGGATGGTTCAGATGGACTATATATTTAACCATTGATCAGGTTCAGATGGACTATATCTTTAACAATTGATCAGGTTCAGATGGACTATATATTTAACCATTGGATGGTTCAGATGGACTATATACTTAACCATTGATCAGGTTCAGATGGACTATATATTTAACCATTGATCAGGTTCAGATGGACTAAATATTTAACCATTGGATGGTTCAGATGGACTATATATTTAACCATTGGATGGTTCAGATGGACTATATATTTAACCATTGGATGGTTCAGATGGACTATATATTTAACCATTGATCAGGTTCAGATGGACTATATATTTAACCATTGATCAGGTTCAGATGGACAGTATATTTAACCATTGATTAGGTTCAGATCGACTATATATTTAACCATTGGATGGTTCAGATGGACTAAATATTTAACCATTGGATGGTTCAGATGGACTATATATTTAACCATTGGATGGTTCAGATGGACTATATATTTAACCATTGGATGGTTCAGATGGACTATTTATTTAACCATTTATCAGGTTCAGATGGACTATATATTTAACCATTGGATGGTTCAGATGGACAATATATTTAACATTTGATCAGGTTCAGATGGACTATATATTTAACCATTGAATGGTTCAGATGGACTATATATTTAACCATTGATCAGGTTCAGAAGGACTACATATTTAACCATTGATCAGGTTCAGATGGACTATATATTTAACCATTGGATGGTTAAGATGGACTATATATTTAACCATTGATCAGGTTCAGATGGACTATATATTTAACCATTAATCAGGTTCAGATGGACTATATATTTAACAATTGGATGGTTCAGATGGACTATATATATTTCACCATTGGATGGTTCAGATGGACTATATATTTAACCATTGGATGGTTCAGATGGACTATATATTTAACCATTGATCAGGTTCAGATGGACTATATCTTTAACAATTGATCAGGTTCAGATGGACTATATATTTAACCATTGGATGGTTCAGATGGACTATATATTTAACCATTGATCAGGTTCAGATGGACTATATATTTAACCATTGATCAGGTTCAGATGGACTAAATATTTAACCATTGGATGGTTCAGATGGACTATATATTTAACCATTGGATGGTTCAGATGGACTATATATTTAACCATTGGATGGTTCAGATGGACTATATATTTAACCATTTATCAGGTTCAGATGGACTATATATTTAACCATTGGATGGATCAGATGGACAATATATTTAACATTTGATCAGGTTCAGATGGACTATATATTTAACCATTGAATGGTTCAGATGGACTATATATTTAACCATTGATCAGGTTCAGATGGACTATATCTTTAACAATTGATCAGGTTCAGATGGACTATATATTTAACCATTGGATGGTTCAGATGGACTATATATTTAACCATTGATCAGGTTCAGATGGACTATATATTTAACCATTGATCAGGTTCAGATGGACTAAATATTTAACCATTGGATGGTTCAGATGGACTATATATTTAACCATTGGATGGTTCAGATGGACTATATATTTAACCATTGGATGGTTCAGATGGACTATATATTTAACCATTGATCAGGTTCAGATGGACTATATATTTAACCATTGATCAGGTTCAGATGGACAGTATATTTAACCATTGATTAGGTTCAGATCGACTATATATTTAACCATTGGATGGTTCAGATGGACTATATATTTAACAATTGATCAGGTTCAGATGGACTATATATTTAACCATTGATCAGGTTCAGATGGACTATATATTTAACCATTGATCAGGTTCAGATGGAATAAATATTTAACCATTGGATGGTTCAGATGGACAATATATTTAACATTTGATCAGGTTCAGATGGACTATATATTTAACCATTGAATGGTTCAGATGGACTATATATTTAACCATTGATCAGGTTCAGAAGGACTACATATTTAACCATTGATCAGGTTCAGATGGACTATATATTTAACCATTGGATGGTTCAGAGGGACTATATATTTAACAATTGATCAGGTTCAGATGGACTATATATTTAACCATTGGATGGTTTAGATGGACTATATATTTAACCATTGGATGGTTAAGATGGACTATATATTTAACCATTGGATGGTTCAGATGGACTATATATTTAACCATTGGATGGTTCAGATGGACTATATATTTAACCATTGATCAGGTTCAGATGGACTATATATTTAACCATTGTCCAGGTTCAGATGGACTATATATTTAACCATTGATCAGGTTCAGATGGACTATATATTTAACCATTGATCAGGTTCAGATCGACTATATATTTAACCATTGGATGGTTCAGATGGACTATATATTTAACAATTGATCATGTTCAGATGGACTATATATTTAACCATTGATCAGGTTCAGATGGACTATATATTTAACCATTGATCAGGTTCAGATGGAATAAATATTTAACCATTGGATGTTTCAGATGGACTATATATTTAACCATTGGATGGTTCAGATGGACTATATATTTAACCATTGGATGGTTCAGATGGACAATATATTTAACATTTGATCAGGTTCAGATGGACTATATATTTAACCATTGAATGGTTCAGATGGACTATATATTTAACCATTGATCAGGTTCAGAAGGACTACATATTTAACCATTGATCAGGTTCAGATGGACTATATATTTAACCATTGGATGGTTCAGATGGACTATATATTTAACCATTAGATGGTTCAGATGGACTATATATTTAACCATTGATCAGGTTCAGATCGACTACATATTTAACCATTGATCAGGTTCAGATGGACTATATATTTAACCATTGGATGGTTCAGATGGACTATATATTTAACCATTGGATGGTTAAGATGGACTATATATTTAACCATTGATCAGGTTCAGATGGACTATATATTTAACCATTAATCAGGTTCAGATGGACTATATATTTAACCATTGGATGGTTCAGATGGACTATATATATTTCACCATTGGATGGTTCAGATGGACTATATATTTAACCATTGGATGGTTCAGATGGACTATATATTTAACCATTGATCAGGTTCAGATGGACTATATCTTTAACAATTGATCAGGTTCAGATGGACTATATATTTAACCATTGGATGGTTCAGATGGACTATATATTTAACCATTGATCAGGTTCAGATGGACTATTTATTTAACCATTGATCAGGTTCAGATGGACTAAATATTTAACCATTGGATGGTTCAGATGGACTATATATTTAACCATTGGATGGTTCAGATGGACTATATATTTAACCATTGGATGGTTCAGATGGACTATATATTTAACCATTTATCAGGTTCAGATGGACTATATACTTAACCATTGGATGGTTCAGATGGACAATATATTTAACATTTGATCAGGTTCAGATGGACTATATATTTAACCATTGAATGGTTCAGATGGACTATATATTTAACCATTGATCAGGTTCAGATCGACTACATATTTAACCATTGATCAGGTTCAGGTGGACTATATATTTAACCATTGATCAGGTTCAGATGGACTATATATTTAACCATTGGATGGTTAAGATGGACTATATATTTAACCATTGATCAGGTTCAGATGGACTATATATTTAACCATTGATCAGGTTCAGATGGACTAAATATTTAAACATTGGATGGTTCAGATGGACTATATATTTAACCATTGGATGGTTCAGATGGACTATATATTTAACAATTGATCATGTTCAGATGGACTATATATTTAACCATTGATCAGGTTCAGATGGACTATATATTTAACCATTGATCAGGTTCAGATGGAATAAATATTTAACCATTGGATGTTTCAGATGGACTATATATTTAACCATTGGATGGTTCAGATGGACTATATATTTAACCATTGGATGGTTCAGATGGACAATATATTTAACATTTGATCAGGTTCAGATGGACTATATATTTAACCATTGAATGGTTCAGATGGACTATATATTTAACCATTGATCAGGTTCAGAAGGACTACATATTTAACCATTGATCAGGTTCAGATGGACTATATATTTAACCATTGGATGGTTCAGATGGACTATATATTTAACCATTAGATGGTTCAGATGGACTATATATTTAACCATTGATCAGGTTCAGATCGACTACATATTTAACCATTGATCAGGTTCAGATGGACTATATATTTAACCATTGGATGGTTCAGATGGACTATATATTTAACCATTGGATGGTTAAGATGGACTATATATTTAACCATTGATCAGGTTCAGATGGACTATATATTTAACCATTAATCAGGTTCAGATGGACTATATATTTAACCATTGGATGGTTCAGATGGACTATATATATTTCACCATTGGATGGTTCAGATGGACTATATATTTAACCATTGGATGGTTCAGATGGACTATATATTTAACCATTGATCAGGTTCAGATGGACTATATCTTTAACAATTGATCAGGTTCAGATGGACTATATATTTAACCATTGGATGGTTCAGATGGACTATATATTTAACCATTGATCAGGTTCAGATGGACTATTTATTTAACCATTGATCAGGTTCAGATGGACTAAATATTTAACCATTGGATGGTTCAGATGGACTATATATTTAACCATTGGATGGTTCAGATGGACTATATATTTAACCATTGGATGGTTCAGATGGACTATATATTTAACCATTTATCAGGTTCAGATGGACTATATACTTAACCATTGGATGGTTCAGATGGACAATATATTTAACATTTGATCAGGTTCAGATGGACTATATATTTAACCATTGAATGGTTCAGATGGACTATATATTTAACCATTGATCAGGTTCAGATCGACTACATATTTAACCATTGATCAGGTTCAGGTGGACTATATATTTAACCATTGATCAGGTTCAGATGGACTATATATTTAACCATTGGATGGTTAAGATGGACTATATATTTAACCATTGATCAGGTTCAGATGGACTATATATTTAACCATTGATCAGGTTCAGATGGACTAAATATTTAAACATTGGATGGTTCAGATGGACTATATATTTAACCATTGGATGGTTCAGATGGACTATATATTTAACCATTGGATGGTTCAGATGGACTATATATTTAACCATTTATCAGGTTCAGATGGACTATATATTTAACCATTGGATGGATCAGATGGACAATATATTTAACATTTGATCAGGTTCAGATGGACTATATATTTAACCATTGAATGGTTCAGATGGACTATATATTTAACCATTGATCAGGTTCAGATGGACTATATCTTTAACAATTGATCAGGTTCAGATGGACTATATATTTAACCATTGGATGGTTCAGATGGACTATATATTTAACCATTGATCAGGTTCAGATGGACTATATATTTAACCATTGATCAGGTTCAGATGGACTAAATATTTAACCATTGGATGGTTCAGATGGACTATATATTTAACCATTGGATGGTTCAGATGGACTATATATTTAACCATTGGATGGTTCAGATGGACTATATATTTAACCATTGATCAGGTTCAGATGGACTATATATTTAACCATTGATCAGGTTCAGATGGACAGTATATTTAACCATTGATTAGGTTCAGATCGACTATATATTTAACCATTGGATGGTTCAGATGGACTATATGTTTAACAATTGATCAGGTTCAGATGGACTATATATTTAACCATTGATCAGGTTCAGATGGACTATATATTTAACCATTGATCAGGTTCAGATGGAATAAATATTTAACCATTGGATGGTTCAGATGGACAATATATTTAACATTTGATCAGGTTCAGATGGACTATATATTTAACCATTGAATGGTTCAGATGGACTATATATTTAACCATTGATCAGGTTCAGAAGGACTACATATTTAACCATTGATCAGGTTCAGATGGACTATATATTTAACCATTGGATGGTTCAGAGGGACTATATATTTAACAATTGATCAGGTTCAGATGGACTATATATTTAACCATTGGATGGTTTAGATGGACTATATATTTAACCATTGGATGGTTAAGATGGACTATATATTTAACCATTGGATGGTTAAGATGGACTATATATTTAACCATTGGATGGTTCAGATGGACTATATATTTAACCATTGGATGGTTCAGATGGACTATATATTTAACCATTGATCAGGTTCAGATGGACTATATATTTAACCATTGTCCAGGTTCAGATGGACTATATATTTAACCATTGATCAGGTTCAGATGGACTATATATTTAACCATTGATCAGGTTCAGATCGACTATATATTTAACCATTGGATGGTTCAGATGGACTATATATTTAACAATTGATCATGTTCAGATGGACTATATATTTAACCATTGATCAGGTTCAGATGGACTATATATTTAACCATTGATCAGGTTCAGATGGAATAAATATTTAACCATTGGATGTTTCAGATGGACTATATATTTAACCATTGGATGGTTCAGATGGACTATATATTTAACCATTGGATGGTTCAGATGGACAATATATTTAACATTTGATCAGGTTCAGATGGACTATATATTTAACCATTGAATGGTTCAGATGGACTATATATTTAACCATTGATCAGGTTCAGAAGGACTACATATTTAACCATTGATCAGGTTCAGATGGACTATATATTTAACCATTGGATGGTTCAGATGGACTATATATTTAACCATTAGATGGTTCAGATGGACTATATATTTAACCATTGATCAGGTTCAGATCGACTACATATTTAACCATTGATCAGGTTCAGATGGACTATATATTTAACCATTGGATGGTTCAGATGGACTATATATTTAACCATTGGATGGTTAAGATGGACTATATATTTAACCATTGATCAGGTTCAGATGGACTATATATTTAACCATTAATCAGGTTCAGATGGACTATATATTTAACCATTGGATGGTTCAGATGGACTATATATATTTCACCATTGGATGGTTCAGATGGACTATATATTTAACCATTGGATGGTTCAGATGGACTATATATTTAACCATTGATCAGGTTCAGATGGACTATATCTTTAACAATTGATCAGGTTCAGATGGACTATATATTTAACCATTGGATGGTTCAGATGGACAATATATTTAACATTTGATCAGGTTCAGATGGACTATATATTTAACCATTGAATGGTTCAGATGGACTATATATTTAACCATTGATCAGGTTCAGATCGACTACATATTTAACCATTGATCAGGTTCATGTGGACTATATATTTAACCATTGATCAGGTTCAGATGGACTATATATTTAACCATTAATCAGGTTCAGATGGACTATATATTTAACCATTGGATGGTTCAGATGGAAAATATATTTAACCATTAGATGGTTCAGATGGACTATATATTTAACCATTGATCAGGTTCAGATCGACTACATATTTAACCATTGATCAGGTTCAGGTGGACTATATATTTAACCATTGATCAGGTTCAGATGGACTATATATTTAACCATTGATCAGGTTCAGATGGACTATATATTTAACCATTGGATGGTTCAGATCGACTATATATTTAACCATTGGATGGTTCAGATGGACTATATATTTTACCATTGACCAGGTTCAGATGGACTATATATTTAACCATTGATCAGGTTCAGATGGACTATATATTTAACCATTGATCAGGTTCAGATCGACTATATATTTAACCATTGGATGGTTCAGATGGACTATATATTTAACAATTGATCAGGTTCAAATGGACTATATATTTAACCATTGATCAGGTTCAGATGGACTATATATTTAACCATTGATCAGGTTCAGATGGAATAAATATTTAACCACTGGATGGTTCAGATGGACTATATATTTAACCATTGGATGGTTCAGATGGACAATATATTTAACATTTGATCAGGTTCAGATGGACTATATATTTAACCATTGAATGGTTCAGATGGACTATATATTTAACCATTGATCAGGTTCAGAAGGACTACATATTTAACCATTGATCAGGTTCAGATGGACTATATATTTAACCATTGGATGGTTCAGATGGACTATATATTTAACCATTAGATGGTTCAGATGGACTATATATTTAACCATTGATCAGGTTCAGATCGACTACATATTTAACCATTGATCAGGTTCAGGTGGACTATATATTTAACCATTGATCAGGTTCAGATGGACTATATATTTAACCATTGGATGGTTCAGATGGACTATATATTTAACCATTGGATGGTTCAGATGGACTATATATTTAACCATTGATCAGGTTCAGATGGACTATATATTTAACCATTGATCAGGTTCAGATGGACTATATATTTAACCATTGATCAGGTTCAGATCGACTATATATTTAACCATTGGATGGTTCAGATGGACTATATATTTAACAATTGATCAGGTTCAAATGGACTATATATTTAACCATTGATCAGGTTCAGATGGACTATATATTTAACCATTGATCAGGTTCAGATGGAATAAATATTTAACCACTGGATGGTTCAGATGGACTATATATTTAACCATTGGATGGTTCAGATGGACAATATATTTAACATTTGATCAGGTTCAGATGGACTATATATTTAACCATTGAATGGTTCAGATGGACTATATATTTAACCATTGATCAGGTTCAGAAGGACTACATATTTAACCATTGATCAGGTTCAGATGGACTATATATTTAACCATTGGATGGTTCAGATGGACTATATATTTAACCATTAGATGGTTCAGATGGACTATATATTTAACCATTGATCAGGTTCAGATCGACTACATATTTAACCATTGATCAGGTTCAGGTGGACTATATATTTAACCATTGATCAGGTTCAGATGGACTATATATTTAACCATTGGATGGTTCAGATGGACTATATATTTAACCATTGGATGGTTCAGATGGACTATATATTTAACCATTGATCAGGTTCAGATGGACTATATATTTAACCATTGATCAGGTTCAGATGGACTATATATTTAACCATTGGATGGTTAAGATGGACTATATATTTAACCATTGATCAGGTTCAGATGGACTATATATTTAACCTTTAATCAGGTTCAGATGGACTATATATTTAACCATTGGATGGTTCAGATGGACAATATATTTAACATTTGATCAGGTTCAGAAGGACTACATATTTAACCATTGATCAGGTTCAGATGGACTATATATTTAACCATTGGATGGTTCAGATGGACTATATATTTAACCATTAGATGGTTCAGATGGACTATATATTTAACCATTGATCAGGTTCAGATCGACTACATATTTAACCATTGATCAGGTTCAGGTGGACTATATATTTAACCATTGATCAGGTTCAGATGGACTATATATTTAACCATTGGATGGTTCAGATGGACTATATATTTAACCATTGGATGGTTCAGATGGACTATATATTTAACCATTGATCAGGTTCAGATGTACTATATATTTAACCATTGATCAGGTTCAGATGGACTATATATTTAACCATTGGATGGTTCAGATGGACTATATATTTAACCATTGATCAGGTTCAGATGGACTATATATTTAACCATTAATCAGGTTCAGATGGACTATATATTTAACCATTGGATGGTTCAGATGGACTATATATATTTCACCATTGGATGGTTCAGATGGACTATATATTTAACCATTGGATGGTTCAGATGGACTATATATTTAACCATTGATCAGGTTCAGATGGACTATATCTTTAACAATTGATCAGGTTCAGATGGACTATATATTTAACCATTGGATGGTTCAGATGGACTATATATTTAACCATTTATCAGGTTCAGATGGACTATATATTTAACCATTGGATGGTTCAGATGGACAATATATTTAACATTTGATCAGGTTCAGATGGACTATATATTTAACCATTGGATGGTTCAGATGGACTATATATTTAACCATTGATCAGGTTCAGATCGACTACATATTTAACCATTGATCAGGTTCAGGTGGACTATATATTTAACCATTGGATGGTTAAGATGGACTATATATTTAACCATTGATCAGGTTCAGATGGACTATATATTTAACCATTAATCAGGTTCAGATGGACTATATATTTAACCATTGGATGGTTCAGATGGACTATATATATTTCACCATTGGATGGTTCAGATGGACTATATATTTAACCATTGGATGGTTCAGATGGACTATATATTTAACCATCGATCAGGTTCAGATGGACTATATATTTAACAATTGATCAGGTTCAGATGGACTATATATTTAACCATTGGATGGTTCAGATGGACTATATATTTAACCATTGATCAGGTTCAGATGGACTATATATTTAACCATTGATCAGGTTCAGATGGACTAAATATTTAACTATTGGATGGTTCAGATGGACTATATATTTAACCATTGGATGGTTCAGATGGACTATATATTTAACCATTGGATGGTTCAGATGGACTATATATTAAAACATTGATCAGGTTCAGATGGACTATATATTTAACCATTGGATGGTTCAGATTGACAATATATTTAACATTTGATCAGGTTCAAATGGACTATATATTTAACCATTGAATGGTTCAGATGGACTATATATTTAACCATTGATCAGGTTCAGATGGACTATATATTTAACAATTGATCAGGTTCAGATGGACTATATATTTAACCATTGGATGGTTCAGATGGACTATATATTTAACAATTGATCAGGTTCAGATGGACTATATATTTAACCATTGGATGGTTCAGATGGACTATATATTTAACCATTGGATGGTTCAGATGGACTATATATTTAACCATTGGATGGTTCAGATGGACTATATATTTAACCATTGGATGGTTCAGATGGACTATATATTTAACCATTGAATGGTTCAGATGGACTATATATTTAACCATTGATCAGGTTCAGATGGACTATATATTTAACAATTGATCAGGTTCAGATGGACTATATATTTAACCATTGGATGGTTCAGATGGACTATATATTTAACCATTGATCAGGTTCAGATGGACTATATAATTAACCATTGATCAGGTTCAGATGGACTAAATATTTAACCATTGGATGGTTCAGATGGACTATATATTTAACCATTGGATGGTTCAGATGGACTATATATTTAACCATTGGATGGTTCAGATGGACTATATATTTAACCATTGGATGGTTCAGATGGACTACATATTTAACCATTGATCAGGTTCAGATGGACTATATATTTAACCATTGGATGGTTCAGATGGACTATATATTTAACCATTGGATGGTTCAGATGGACTACATATTTAACCATTGATCAGGTTCAGGTGGACTATATATTTAACCATTGGATGGTTAAGATGGACTATATATTTAACCATTAGATGGTTCAGATGGACTATATATTTAACCATTGGATGGTTCAGATGGACAATATATTTAACATTTGATCAGGTTCAGATGGACTATATATTTAACCATTGAATGGTTCAGATGGACAATATATTTAACCATTGGATGGTTCAGATGGACTATATATTTAACCATTAGATGGTTCAGATGGACTATATATTTAACCATTGGATGGTTCAGATGGACTATATATTTAACCATTGATCAGGTTCAGATGGACTATATATTTAACCATTGGATGGTTCAGATTGACAATATATTTAACATTTGATCAGGTTCAGATGGACTATATATTTAACCATTGAATGGTTCAGATGGACTATATATTTAACCATTGATCAGGTTCAGATGGACTATATATTTAACAATTGATCAGGTTCAGATGGACTATATATTTAACCATTGGATGGTTCAGATGGACTATATATTTAACCATTGATCAGGTTCAGATGGACTATATATTTAACCATTGGATGGTTCAGATGGACTATATATTTAACCATTGATCAGGTTCAGATCGACTACATATTTAACCATTGATCAGGTTCAGGTGGACTATATATTTAACCATTGATCAGGTTCAGATGGACTATATATTTAACCATTGGATGGTTCAGATGGACTATATATTTAACCATTGGATGATTCAGATGGACTATATATTTAACCATTGGATGGTTCAGATGGACTATATATTTAACAATTGGATGGTTCAGATGGACTATATATTTAACCATTGGATGGTTCAGATGGACTATATATTTAACCATTGATCAGGTTCAGGTGGACTATATATTTAACCATTGATCAGGTTCAGATGGACTATATATTTAACCATTGGATGGTTCAGATGGACTATATATTTAACCATTTATCAGGTTCAGATGGACTATATATTTAACCATTGGATGGTTCAGATGGACTATATATTTAACAATTGATCAGGTTCAGATGGACTATATATTTAACCATTGAATGGTTCAGATGGACTATATATTTAACCATTGATCAGGTTCAGAAGGACTACATACTTAACCATTGATCAGGTTCAGATGGACTATATATTTAACCATTGGATGGTTCAGATGGACTATATATTTAACCATTGATCAGGTTCAGATGGACTATATATTTAACCATTAATCAGGTTCAGATGGACTATATATTTAACCATTGGATGGTTCAGATGGACTATATATATTTCACCATTGGATGGTTCAGATGGACTATATATTTAACCATTGGATGGTTCAGATGGACTATATATTTAACCATTGATCAGGTTCAGATGGACTATATATTTAACAATTGATCAGGTTCAGATGGACTATATATTTAACCATTGGATGGTTCAGATGGACTATATATTTAACCATTGATCAGGTTCAGATCGACTACATATTTAACCATTGATCAGGTTCAGGTGGACTATATATTTAACCATTGATCAGGTTCAGATGGACTATATATTTAACCATTGGATGGTTCAGATGGACTATATATTTAACCATTGGATGATTCAGATGGACTATATATTTAACCATTGGATGGTTCAGATGGACTATATATTTAACAATTGGATGGTTCAGATGGACTATATATTTAACCATTGGATGGTTCAGATGGACTATATATTTAACCATTGATCAGGTTCAGGTGGACTATATATTTAACCATTGATCAGGTTCAGATGGACTATATATTTAACCATTGGATGGTTCAGATGGACTATATATTTAACCATTTATCAGGTTCAGATGGACTATATATTTAACCATTGGATGGTTCAGATGGACTATATATTTAACAATTGATCAGGTTCAGATGGACTATATATTTAACCATTGAATGGTTCAGATGGACTATATATTTAACCATTGATCAGGTTCAGAAGGACTACATACTTAACCATTGATCAGGTTCAGATGGACTATATATTTAACCATTGGATGGTTCAGATGGACTATATATTTAACCATTGATCAGGTTCAGATGGACTATATATTTAACCATTAATCAGGTTCAGATGGACTATATATTTAACCATTGGATGGTTCAGATGGACTATATATATTTCACCATTGGATGGTTCAGATGGACTATATATTTAACCATTGGATGGTTCAGATGGACTATATATTTAACCATTGATCAGGTTCAGATGGACTATATATTTAACAATTGATCAGGTTCAGATGGACTATATATTTAACTATTGGATGGTTCAGATGGACTATATATTTAACCATTGATCAGGTTCAGATGGACTATATATTTAACCATTGATCAGGTTCAGATGGACTAAATATTTAACCATTGGATGGTTCAGATGGACTATATATTTAACCATTGGATGGTTCAGATGGACTATATATTTAACCATTGGATGGTTCAGATGGACTATATATTAAACCATTGATCAGGTTCAGATGGACTATATATTTAACCATTGGATGGTTCAGATGGACAATATATTTAACATTTGATCAGGTTCAGATGGACTATATATTTAACCATTGAATGGTTCAGATGGACTATATATTTAACCATTGATCAGGTTCAGAAGGACTACATATTTAACCATTGATCAGGTTCAGATGGACTATATATTTAACCATTGGATGGTTCAGATGGACTATATATTTACCATTAGATGGTTCAGATGGACTATATATTTAACCATTGATCAGGTTCAGATCGACTACATATTTAACCATTGATCAGGTTCAGGTGGACTATATATTTAACCATTGATCAGGTTCAGATGGACTATATATTTAACCATTGATCAGGTTCAGATGGACTATATATTTAACCATTGGATGGTTCAGAGGGACTATATATTTAACAATTGATCAGGTTCAGATGGACTATATATTTAACCATTGGATGGTTTAGATGGACTATATATTTAACCATTGGATGGTTCAGATGGACTATATATTTAACAATTGGATGGTTCAGATGGACTATATATTTAACCATTGATCAGTTTCAGATGGACTATATATGTAAGCATTGGATGGTTCAGATGGACAATATATTTAACATTTGATCAGGTTCAGATGGACTATATATTTAACCATTGATCAGGTTCAGAAGGACTACATATTTAACCATTGGATGGTTCAGATGGACTACATATTTAACCATTAGATGGTTCAGATGGACTATATATTTAACCATTGATCAGGTTCAGATCGACTACATATTTAACCATTGATCAGGTTCAGGTGGACTATATATTTAACCATTGAATGGTTCAGATGGACTATATATTTAACCATTAGATGGTTCAGATGGACTATATATTTAACCATTGATCAGGTTCAGATCGACTACATATTTAACCATTGATCAGGTTCAGGTGGACTATATATTTAACCATTGATCAGGTTCAGATGGACTATATATTTAACCATTGGATGGTTCAGATGGACTATATATTTAACCATTGGATGGTTCAGATGGACTATATATTTAACCATTGATCAGGTTCAGATGGACTATATATTTAACCATTGATCAGGTTCAGATGGACTATATATTTAACCATTGGATGGTTAAGATGGACTATATATTTAACCATTGATCAGGTTCAGATGGACTATATATTTAACCATTGGATGGTTCAAATGGACTATATATATTTCACCATTGGATGGTTCAGATGGACTATATATTTAACCATTGGATGGTTCAGATAGACTATATATTTAACCATTGATCAGGTTCAGATGGACTATATCTTTAACAATTGATCAGGTTCAGATGGACTATATATTTAACCATTGGATGGTTCAGATGGACTATATATTTAACCATTTATCAGGTTCAGATGGACTATATATTTAACCATTGGAAGGTTCAGATGGACAATATATTTAACATTTGATCAGGTTCAGATGGACTATATATTTAACCATTGAATGGTTCAGATGGACTATATACTTAACCATTGATCAGGTTCAGAAGGACTACATATTTAACCATTGATCAGGTTCAGATGGACTATATATTTAACCATTGGATGGTTCAGATGGACTATATATTTAACCATTGATCAGGTTCAGATCGATTACATGTTTAACCATTGATCAGGTTCAGGTGGACTATATATTTAACCATTGATCAGGTTCAGATTGACTATATATTTAACCATTGGATGGTTCAGATGGACGATATATTTAACCATTGGATGGTTCAGATGGACTATATATTTAACCATTGGATGGTTCAGATGGACTATATATTTAACAATTGGATGGTTCAGATGGACTATATAATTAACCATTGGATGGTTCAGATGGACTATATATTTAACCATTGATCAGGTTCAGATGGACTATATATTTAACCATTGATCAGGTTCCGATGGACTATATATTTAACCATTGATTAGGTTCAGATCGACTATATATTTAACCATTGGATGGTTCAGATCGACTATATATTTAACCATTGGATGGTTCAGATGGACTATATATTTAACCATTGACCAGGTTCAGATGGACTATATATTTAACCATTGATCAGGTTAAGATCGACTATATATTTAACCATTGGATGGTTCAGATGGACTATATATTTAACAATTGATCAGGTTCAGATGGACTATATATTTAACCATTGATCAGGGTCAGATGGACTATATATTTAACCATTGATCAGGTTCAGATGGAATAAATATTTAACCATTGGATGGTTCAGATGGACTATATATTTAACCATTGGATGGTTCAGATGGACTATATATTTAACCATTGGATGGTTCAGATGGACTATATATTTAACCATTGATCAGTTTCAGATGGACTATATATTTAACCATTGGATGGTTCAGATGGACAATATATTTAACATTTGATCAGGTTCAGATGGACTATATATTTAACCATTGAATGGTTCAGATGGACTATATATTTAACCATTGAATGGTTCAGATGGACTATATATTAAACCATTGATCAGGTTCAGATGGACTATATATTTAACCATTGGATGGTTCAGATGGACAATATATTTAACATTTGATCAGGTTCAGATGGACTATATATTTAACCATTGAATGGTTCAGATGGACTATATATTTAACCATTGATCAGGTTCAGAAGGACTACATATTTAACCATTGATCAGGTTCAGATGGACTATATATTTAACCATTGGATGGTTCAGATGGACTATATATTTAACCATTGATCAGGTTCAGATCGACTACATATTTAACCATTGATCAGGTTCAGGTGTACTATATATTTAACCATTGATCAGGTTCAGATGGACTATATATTTAACCATTGATCAGGTTCAGATGGACTATATATTTAACCATTGGATGGTTCAGAGGGACTATATATTTAACAATTGATCAGGTTCAGATGGACTATATATTTAACCATTGGATGGTTTAGATGGACTATATATTTAACCATTGATCAGGTTCAGATGGACTATATATTTAACCATTGGATGGTTCAGATGGACTATATATTTAACCATTGGATGGTTCAGATGGACTATATATTTAACCATTGGATGGTTCAGATGTACTATATATTTAACCATTGATCAGGTTCAGATGGACTATATATTTAACCATTGATCAGGTTCAGATGGACTATATATTTAATCATTGGATGGTTCAGATGGACTATATATTTAATCATTGGATGGTTCAGATGGACTATATATTTAACCATTGGATGGTTCAGATCGACTATATATTTAACCATTGATCAGGTTCAGATGGACTATATATTTAAGAATTGGATGGTTCAGATGGACTATATATTTAACCATTGATCAGGTTCAGATGGACTATATATTTAACCATTGATCAGGTTCAGATGGACTATATATTTAACCATTGATCAGGTTCAGATGGACTACATATTTAACCATTGGATGGTTCAGATGGACTATATATTTAACCATTGGATGGTTCAGATGGAGGAAGGGGGGGGGACGTCAGGAGTACGGAAGGCGTCCCCGCCTGTAGACATGGAGCAGGGGAGCATCGGGTGAGTCTCCTGTTTTTGTGTTTCTGTTGGTGTTTTGTTTTTTTTGAGTGATGGTTGATTTTGTGTCTATTTTTTTTCTTTTATGGGGTCTAATTTCACTTTTGTTAGTTTAAATGTAAGAGGTTTAAGGGATTGTGTTAAGAGGAGGGAGGTTTTTAGTTATTTAGAGGGTGTGGGTTTTGATTTTTGTTTTTTGCAGGAGGTTCACCTGAGGGATGGAGGGGATGTGAGTAGGTTTAGGAGGGAGTGGGATAAGGGGGAGTCATTTTGGGGTATTGGTGGGGTTCATTCGACGGGGGTGGGGATTTTGTGTGGGAATAGGGAGGTGAAGGTGGAGGGTTATTTTGTGGTTGTGCAGGGGAGGGTTTTGGGGGTGGATGTCACGTTAAGGGATTGTAAGTTTAGATTAGTGGTGGTGTACGGGCCACAGGTGGCGGCAGACAGGAGGGAGATGGTGGACTGTCTGACGCCCCTGTGTGTCACAAATAGGCACTTGGTGATAGGAGGGGATTTTAACATAGATTTAGGGTTATCGGGGGATAGCAGTGCAGGCGCCATCACCGGGCTAATGGCTTGCCATGGTCTGGTTGATGGAGGCCTGCACACTACTCCGACAATGGCTGGTCCCACGTGGCGCAACTCCCGGGGGGTTGCGCGGAGGCTCGACTATATTTTACTATCAAGGTCTTTGGGTCGGTTGTCTGGGCGGCTGTTGCCTGTGTTCTTTTCAGACCACGACGGGGTGTTCCTGCAGGTGGGGTCGCCAGTCTGCGTCTTCGGTAGGGGGTACTGGAAGTTAGATCGGGAGGTGCTGGAGGAGCAAGCTTTCATCGACGCTTTTTTTGGTTTCTTTCGGAGGCTTGAAGGCCTCCGGTCCATGTGCGAGGGGGTGTTAGAGTGGTGGGATTTAGTTAAGGTAAGGATTAGGGCTTTTATAATAGGATATTGCTGGAGGAAAAAAAGGGAGGAAAGGAGGGAGGTGGATCGTATCCAAAGGTTGATTGAACTCGAGTACGAGGCAGGCAACCTCGGCGGGTCGATTGACTGGGAGAGATCCACAGCCCTGAAGGCGCAGCTCAGGGAGCTGCAGGAGCGGAAGGCTCGAGCTTTCCTGGAGCGTGCGCATAATGGCTTTTTAGAACACAATGAGACTTGTTCCGCTATGTTCTTTAAGTCAGTTAGGGGCAGGCAGAGTAGGATGGTAATGCATGGGGTTAGGGAAGAAAATGGCAGTATAGTTAGAAAGCCGAAGGAGATGGTCAGGGTGACAACTGATCATTTCCGAGGTTTATTTAAAGAGAGGGTAATAGATGTAGAGCAGGGAAATGTGTTTTTAGAACACTTGTCCCGGCGATTGCCGGAGGACATTAGAGACGTGATGGAGGCTCAGATCTCCCTCGAGGAGGTTGAGAGCGCTCTCAGGAGGATGGGAAAAGGGAAGGTGCCTGGGATGGATGGGCTGCCGGCCGAGTTTTACCTCAAGTTTTGGGGTATACTTGGACCAGTGGTCCTCGAAGTCTTGAAGGCCATCCTTGAGACGGGGGTCCCGGGGGGATCAATGGCGGTCGGTGTGCTGTCACTTCTTTATAAGAAGGGGGAAGCAACTGACCTTGGCAACTGGCGGCCGTTGACCATGCTGTGCGTAGATTACAAGCTGCTTGCAAAGGTTTTAGCAGACCGGTTGCGCACAGCCCTTCCCTACGTCGTCCATGAGGATCAGACGTGCGGGGTAGAGGGTCGCTCGATCAGATGGAACCTACAGTTGATCAGGGACTCCATCGCTTGGGTAGAAGATAGGGGGCTGCCTTTAATGGTAGCAGCGCTAGATCAGGGGAAAGCCTTTGATCGCGTGAATAGATCCTTTCTATTCAGGGTGTTAGGTAGATTAGGATTTGGGGAAAAGTTTATAGGATGGATCCGTACTTTATATGTCGGAGCGGGGTGCCGAGTTAGCGTAAACAGTCACTTAGGTGACGTTTTTGACCTCTCGTCTGGGGTCAGGCAGGGATGCCCGCTCTCGGCTCTCCTCTTCGTTCTGTACATGGAGCCTCTGGGGGCTGCCATTAGGGCAGACACAGGGGTGGAGGGATTGCTGATACCTGGAAGTGGCGGTCACCGTGTCAAGGTGACGCAGTACGCCGACGACACCTCCTTGCTGCTTTGCAAGGACTCGTGCCTGACAAGGTCCCTTGCCATCATTGGGGACTTCACCCAAGCGTCGGGAGCGGTTCTTAACCACGTGAAGTCTTCCGTTAAGTTTTTCGGAAGATGGAGTGGTAGGACGGATGTGCCCGGAGGGTTATCTCTCTGTAACGGGGCCCTGAGGATTCTCGGGGTCCATTTTGAGACCTCCGGCTCAGCGACGCTGAACTGGAACATGCGCATCGCAGTGGTACAGAGGAAGCTAGCGATGTGGAGGGCTAGGTCTTTGTCTTTTTTAGGCAAGGTCCTGGTTCTAAAGGTGGATGTATTGCCATCTCTATTGTACTTGGCGTACATCTACCCATTGCCGGCTTGTCTGAGGAGGCCTCTAGTGAGGCTGGTGTTTCAGTTCATGTGGGGTGGCAGGTACGAGTGGGTCGCCAGGGCACGCATGATCTGTCCCATCGGGGAGGGAGGTAGGGGGGTACCACATCTCCCCCTCAAGCTGGACGCAATTTTTGTTTCTTTTCTGTTGGCGGAGCTTGCTCAGCCAGTACTACACCCGTCCGGTTACCTCCTGCGGGTGTTCTTCTCGTATCAGGCGAGAAGCATAATGGTGTGGTCTAACACGGGTCCTCGGGCGGAACAGCTGCCGTGGCACTTTGGCCATGCGGCCAAGTGGCTGCGTGCGCACCCCGAGGTTGAAGTCGCCCGAGTAGGTTTAGATCACAGGCACCTGTACGAGGAGGTTAGACGGGCAGTAAGTCCGGCACCTGTAGTGGGCATCCCGGCGGCGGTCTGGGAGGGAGTGCAGGCGCGGGGCCTGGACAACAGGCTCAAGGACCTGAATTGGTTGAGCCTCCACAAGTGTTTGCCGGTACGCTCCACCATGTACCGGCATAGCTTGGCGCGATCCCCCACCTGTCCAAGACTTTCTTGTGGCAGGGAGGAGACTGTGCGCCATGTCTTTTGGGACTGTGCCATTGCCGGAGTAGTATGGGCAAAGGCACGGGTGTTGTTAGGAAGGGTTAGAGGTGATTTTGTATTGACGTGGGCTAGGTTAGAGAGAGGTGTAGGGAGAGCGAGGGGGACGGATAGGGATAGGTTTCTGCTCTGGCTTCTCATGAGCCTCTTTAAGCGGGGGCTGTGGGAAGCCAGGCAGAACATGGTTAAGACAGGGAAAGATTGGGGGGTGGAAGGGATAGTGAGGAGGGTGGAAGGAGATTTGAGAGGGAGGATGAAGAGGGAGGAGAGGAAGTGGGGGCAGCATGCTGCCCGGGAGAGATGGAAGGGGGGATTAGGGCTGGGGTTATTTTAGATTAGGGACGGGAAGATAGGGAAAGTTAGTGTTTAGGATGACGGGGAGGGATGATGCTCCCCTGAGTTTTTGTTTTGGGTTTTCGTTTGGTTTTGAATTTAAAAATGCCATTATTATTTGTGTTTGGATGGAATGTATGAGTTTGTATTGTTTTGTATTGTATGAATGGCATTGATTGTAATAAATTATTTTTTCTAAAAAAAAAAATATATATATTTAACCATTGATCAGGTTCAGATGGACTATATATTTAACCATTGGATGGTTCAGATGGACTATATATTTAACCATTGGATGGTTCAGATGGACTATATATTTAACCATTGATCAGGTTCAGATGGACTATATATTTAACCATTGGATGGTTCAGATTGACTATATATTTAACCATTGATCAAGTTCAGATGGACTATATATTTAAGCATTGGATGGTTCAGATGGACTATATATTTAACCATTGGATGGTTCAGATGGACTATATATTTAACCATTGATCAGGTTCAGATGGACTATATATTTAACCATTGGATGGTTCAGAGGGACTATATATTTAACCATTGGATGGTTCAGAGGGACTATATATTTAACCATTGGATGGTTCAGAGGGACTATATATTTAACCATTGATCAGGTTCAGATGGACTATATATTTAACCATTGGATGGTTTAGATGGGCTATATATTTAACCATTGATCAGGTTCAGATGGACTATATATTTAACCATTGATCAGGTTCAGATGGACTATATATTTAACCATTGATCAGGTTCAGATGGACTATATATTTAACCATTGATCAGGTTCAGATGGACTATATATTTAACCATTGGATGGTTCAGATGGACTATATATTTAACCATTGGATGGTTCAGATGGACTATATATTTAACCATTGATCAGGTTCAGATGGACTATATATTTAACCATTGGATGGTTCAGATGGACTATATATTTAACCATTGATCAGGTTCAGATTGACTATATATTTAACCATTGATCAAGTTCAGATGGACTATATATTTAAGCATTGGATGGTTCAGATGGACTATATATTTAACCATTGACCAGGTTCAGATGGACTATATATTTAACCATTGATCAGGTTCAGATGGACTATATATTTAACCATTGATCAGGTTCAGATCGACTATATATTTAACCATTGGATGGTTCAGATGGACTATATATTTAACTATTGATCAGGTTCAGATGGACTATATATTTAACCATTGATCAGGTTCAGATGGACTATATATTTAACCATTGATCAGGTTCAGATGGACTAAATATTTAACCATTGGATGGTTCAGATGGACTATATATTTAACCATTGGATGGTTCAGATGGACTATCTATTTAACCATTGGATGGTTCAGATGGACTATATATTTAACATTTGATCAGGTTCAGATGGACTATATATTTAACCATTGAATGGTTCAGAAGGACTATATATTTAACCATTGATCAGGTTATGATGGACTATATATTTAACCATTGGATGGTTCAGATGGACTATATATTTAACCATTGATCAGGTTCAGATGGACTATATATTTAACTATTGGATGGTTCAGATGGACTAAATATTTAACCATTGATCAGGTTCAGATGGACTATATCTTTAACAATTGATCAGGTTCAGATGGACTATATATTTAACCATTGGATGGTTCAGATGGACTATATATTTAACCATTGGATGGTTCAGATGGACAATATATTTAACATTTGATCAGGTTTCAGATGGACTATATATTTAACCATTGAATGGTTCAGATGGACTATATATTTAACCATTGGTCAGTATTGAGAAGGACTACATATTTAACCATTGATCAGGTTCAAAAGGACTATATATTTAACCATTAGATGGTTCAGATGGACTATATATTTAACCATTGGATGGTTCAGATGGACTATATATTTAACCATTAGATGGTTCAGATGGACTATATATTTAACCATTGATCAGGTTCAGATCGACTACATATTTAACCATTGATCAGGTTCAGGTGGACTATATATTTAACCATTGATCAGGTTCAGATTGACTATATATTTAACCATTGATCAAGTTCAGATGGACTATATATTTAAGCATTGGATGGTTCAGATGGACTATATATTTAACCATTGGATGGTTCAGATGGACTATATATTTAACCATTGATCAGGTTCAGATGGACTATATATTTAACCATTGGATGGTTCAGAGGGACTATATATTTAACCATTGGATGGTTCAGAGGGACTATATATTTAACCATTGGATGGTTCAGAGGGACTATATATTTAACCATTGATCAGGTTCAGATGGACTATATATTTAACCATTGGATGGTTTAGATGGGCTATATATTTAACCATTGATCAGGTTCAGATGGACTATATATTTAACCATTGATCAGGTTCAGATGGACTATATATTTAACCATTGATCAGGTTCAGATGGACTATATATTTAACCATTGATCAGGTTCAGATGGACTATATATTTAACCATTGGATGGTTCAGATGGACTATATATTTAACCATTGGATGGTTCAGATGGACTATATATTTAACCATTGATCAGGTTCAGATGGACTATATATTTAACCATTGGATGGTTCAGATGGACTATATATTTAACCATTGATCAGGTTCAGATTGACTATATATTTAACCATTGATCAAGTTCAGATGGACTATATATTTAAGCATTGGATGGTTCAGATGGACTATATATTTAACCATTGACCAGGTTCAGATGGACTATATATTTAACCATTGATCAGGTTCAGATGGACTATATATTTAACCATTGATCAGGTTCAGATCGACTATATATTTAACCATTGGATGGTTCAGATGGACTATATATTTAACTATTGATCAGGTTCAGATGGACTATATATTTAACCATTGATCAGGTTCAGATGGACTATATATTTAACCATTGATCAGGTTCAGATGGACTAAATATTTAACCATTGGATGGTTCAGATGGACTATATATTTAACCATTGGATGGTTCAGATGGACTATCTATTTAACCATTGGATGGTTCAGATGGACTATATATTTAACATTTGATCAGGTTCAGATGGACTATATATTTAACCATTGAATGGTTCAGAAGGACTATATATTTAACCATTGATCAGGTTATGATGGACTATATATTTAACCATTGGATGGTTCAGATGGACTATATATTTAACCATTGATCAGGTTCAGATGGACTATATATTTACCTATTGGATGGTTCAGATGGACTAAATATTTAACCATTGATCAGGTTCAGATGGACTATATCTTTAACAATTGATCAGGTTCAGATGGACTATATATTTAACCATTGGATGGTTCAGATGGACTATATATTTAACCATTGGATGGTTCAGATGGACAATATATTTAACATTTGATCAGGTTTCAGATGGACTATATATTTAACCATTGAATGGTTCAGATGGACTATATATTTAACCATTGGTCAGTATTGAGAAGGACTACATATTTAACCATTGATCAGGTTCAAAAGGACTATATATTTAACCATTAGATGGTTCAGATGGACTATATATTTAACCATTGGATGGTTCAGATGGACTATATATTTAACCATTAGATGGTTCAGATGGACTATATATTTAACCATTGATCAGGTTCAGATCGACTACATATTTAACCATTGATCAGGTTCAGGTGGACTATATATTTAACCATTGATCAGGTTCAGATGGACTATATATTTAACCATTGGATGGTTCAGATGGACTATATATTTAACCATTGGATGGTTCAGATGGACTATATATTTAACCATTGATCAGGTTCAGATGGACTATATCTTTAACAATTGATCAGGTTCAGATGGACTATATATTTAACCATTGGATGGTTCAGATGGACTATATATTTAACCATTGGATGGTTCAGATGGACAATATATTTAACATTTGATCAGGTTCAGATGGACTATATATTTAACCATTGAATGGTTCAGATGGACTATATATTTAACCATTGATCAGGTTCAGATGGACTATATATTTAACCATTGGATGGTTCAGATGGACTATATATTTAACCATTGATCAGGTTCAGATTGACTATATATTTAACCATTGATCAAGTTCAGATGGACTATATATTTAAGCATTGGATGGTTCAGATGGACTATATATTTAACCATTGGATGGTTCAGATGGACTATATATTTAACCTTTGATAAGGTTCAGATGGACTATATATTTAACCATTGGATGGTTCAGAGGGACTATATATTTAACCATTGATCAGGTTCAGATGGACTATATATTTAACCATTGGATGGTTTAGATGGGCTATATATTTAACCATTGATCAGGTTCAGATGGACTATATATTTAACCATTGATCAGGATCAGATGGACTATATATTTAACCATTGATCAGGTTCAGATGGACTATATATTTAACCATTGGATCGTTCAGATGGACTATATATTTAACTATTGGATGGTTCAGATGGACTAAATATTTAACCATTGATCAGGTTCAGATGGACTATATCTTTAACAATTGATCAGGTTCAGATGGACTATATATTTAACCATTGGATGGTTCAGATGGACTATATATTTAACCATTGGATGGTTCAGATGGACAATATATTTAACATTTGATCAGGTTTCAGATGGACTATATATTTAACCATTGAATGGTTCAGATGGACTATATATTTAACCATTGGTCAGTATTGAGAAGGACTACATATTTAACCATTGATCAGGTTCAAAAGGACTATATATTTAACCATTAGATGGTTCAGATGGACTATATATTTAACCATTGGATGGTTCAGATGGACTATATATTTAACCATTAGATGGTTCAGATGGACTATATATTTAACCATTGATCAGGTTCAGATCGACTACATATTTAACCATTGATCAGGTTCAGGTGGACTATATATTTAACCATTGATCAGGTTCAGATGGACTATATATTTAACCATTGGATGGTTCAGATGGACTATATATTTAACCATTGGATGGTTCAGATGGACTATATATTTAACCATTGATCAGGTTCAGATGGACTATATCTTTAACAATTGATCAGGTTCAGATGGACTATATATTTAACCATTGGATGGTTCAGATGGACTATATATTTAACCATTGGATGGTTCAGATGGACAATATATTTAACATTTGATCAGGTTCAGATGGACTATATATTTAACCATTGAATGGTTCAGATGGACTATATATTTAACCATTGATCAGGTTCAGATGGACTATATATTTAACCATTGGATGGTTCAGATGGACTATATATTTAACCATTGATCAGGTTCAGATTGACTATATATTTAACCATTAATCAAGTTCAGATGGACTATATATTTAAGCATTGGATGGTTCAGATGGACTATATATTTAACCATTGGATGGTTCAGATGGACTATATATTTAACCATTGATAAGGTTCAGATGGACTATATATTTAACCATTGGATGGTTCAGAGGGACTATATATTTAACCATTGATCAGGTTCAGATGGACTATATATTTAACCATTGGATGGTTTAGATGGGCTATATATTTAACCATTGATCAGGTTCAGATGGACTATATATTTAACCATTGATCAGGTTCAGATGGACTATATATTTAACCATTGATCAGGTTCAGATGGACTATATATTTAACCATTGGATGGTTCAGATGGACTATATATTTAACCATCGGATGGTTCAGATGGACTATATATTTAACCATTGGATGGTTCAGATGAACTATATATTTAACCATTGATCAGGTTCAGATGGACTATATATTTAACCATTGATTAGGTTCAGATGGAATATATATTTAACCATTGATCAGGTTCAGATGGACTATATATTTAACCATTGATCAGGTTCAGATGGACTATATATTTAACCATTGATCAGGTTCAGATGGACTATATATTTAACCATTGGATGGTTCAGATGGACTATATATTTAACCATTGGATGGTTCAGATGGACTATATATTTAACCATTGATCAGGTTTAGATGGACTATATATTTAACCATTGGATGGTTCAGATGGACTATATATTTAACCATTGATCAGGTTCAGATGGACTATATATTTAACCATTGATCAAGTTCAGATGGACTATATATTTAAGCATTGGATGGTTCAGATGGACTATATATTTAACCATTGGATGGTTCAGATGGACTATATATTTAACCATTGATCAGGTTCAGATGGACTATATATTTAACCATTGATTAGGTTCAGATGGACTATATATTTAACCATTGATCAGGTTCAGATGGACTATATATTTAACCATTGATCAGGTTCAGATGGACTATATATTTAACCATTGATCAGGTTCAGATGGACTATATATTTAACCATTGATCAGGTTCAGATGGACTATATATTTAACCATTGGATGGTTCAGATGGACTATATATTTAACCATTGGATGGTTCAGATGGACTATATATTTAACCATTGATCAGGTTCAGATGGACTATATATTTAACCATTGGATGGTTCAGATGGACTATATATTTAACCATTGATCAGGTTCAGATTGACTATATATTTAACCATTGATCAAGTTCAGATGGACTATATATTTAAGCATTGGATGGTTCAGATGGACTATATATTTAACCATTGGATGGTTCAGATGGACTATATATTTAACCATTGATCAGGTTCAGATGGACTATATATTTAACCATTGGATGGTTCAGAGGGACTATATATTTAACCATTGGATGGTTCAGAGGGACTATATATTTAACCATTGATCAGGTTCAGATGGACTATATATTTAACCATTGGATGGTTTAGATGGGCTATATATTTAACCATTGATCAGGTTCAGATGGACTATATATTTAACCATTGATCAGGTTCAGATGGACTATATATTTAACCATTGATCAGGTTCAGATGGACTATATATTTAACCATTGGATGGTTCAGATGGACTATATATTTAACCATCGGATGGTTCAGATGGACTATATATTTAACCATTGGATGGTTCAGATGGACTATATATTTAACCATTGGATGGTTCAGATGGACTATATATTTAACCATTGATCAGGTTCAGATGGACTATATATTTAACCATTGATCAAGTTCAGATGGACTATATATTTAACCATTGATTAGGTTCAGATCGACTATATATTTAACCATTGGATGGTTCAGATGGACTATATATTTAACCATTGGATGGTTCAGATGGACTGTATATTTAACCATTGATCAGGTTCAGATGGACTATATATTTAACCATTGATCAAGTTCAGATGGACTATATATTTAAGCATTGGATGGTTCAGATGGACTATATATTTAACCATTTGATGGTTCAGATGGACTATATATTTAACCATTGATCAGGTTCAGATGGACTATATATTTAACCATTGGATGGTTCAGATGGACTATATATTTAACCATTGATCAGGTTCAGATGGAATATATATTTAACCATTGATCAAGTTCAGATGGACTATATATTTAAGCATTGGATGGTTCAGATGGACTATATATTTAACCATTGGATGGTTCAGATGGACTAAATATTTAAGCATTGATCAGTTTCAGATGGACTATATATTTAACCATTGATCAGGTTCAGATGGACTATATATTTAACCATTGGATGGTTCAGATGGACTATATATTTAACCATTGATCAGGTTCAGATGGACTATATATTTAACCATTGATCAGGTTCAGATGGACTATATATTTAAGCATTGATCAGGTTCAGATGGACTATATATTTAACCATTGATCAGGTTCAGATGGACTATATATTTAACCTTTGGATGGTTCAGATGGACTATATATTTAACCATTGGATGGTTCAGATGGACTATATATTTAACCATTGATCAGGTTTAGATGGACTATATATTTAACCATTGGATGGTTCAGATGGACTATATATTTAACCATTGATCAGGTTCAGATGGACTATATATTTAACCATTGATCAAGTTCAGATGGACTATATATTTAACCATTGGATGGTTCAGATGGACTATATATTTAACCATTGGATGGTTCAGATGGACTATATATTTAACCATTGATCAGGTTCAGATGGACTATATATTTAACCATTGATCAGGTTCAGATGGACTATATATTTAACCATTGATCAGGTTCAGATGGACTATATATTTAACCATTGATCAGGTTCAGATGGACTATATATTTAACCATTGATCAGGTTCAGATGGACTATATATTTAACCATTGATCAGGTTCAGATGGACTATATATTTAACCATTGGATGGTTCAGATGGACTATATATTTAACAATTGGATGGTTCAGATGGACTATATATTTAACCATTGATCAGGTTCAGATGGACTATATATTTAACCATTGGATGGTTCAGATGGACTATGTATTTAACCATTGATCAGGTTCAGATTGACTATATATTTAACCATTGATCAAGTTCAGATGGACTATATATTTAAGCATTGGATGGTTCAGATGGACTATATATTTAACCATTGGATGGTTCAGATGGACTATATATTTAACCATTGATCAGGTTCAGATGGACTATATATTTAACCATTGGATGGTTCAGAGGGACTATATATTTAACCATTGGATGGTTCAGAGGGACTATATATTTAACCATTGATCAGGTTCAGATGGACTATATATTTAACCATTGGATGGTTTAGATGGGCTATATATTTAACCATTGATCAGGTTCAGATGGACTATATATTTAACCATTGATCAGGTTCAGATGGACTATATATTTAACCATTGATCAGGTTCAGATGGACTATATATTTAACCATTGGATGGTTCAGATGGACTATATATTTAACCATTGGATGGTTCAGATGGACTATATATTTAACCATTGGATGGTTCAGATGGACTATATATTTAACCATTGGATGGTTCAGATGGACTATATATTTAACCATTGATCAGGTTCAGATGGACTATATATTTAACCATTGATCAAGTTCAGATGGACTATATATTTAACCATTGATTAGGTTCAGATCGACTATATATTTAACCATTGGATGGTTCAGATGGACTATATATTTAACCATTGGATGGTTCAGATGGACTATATATTTAACCATTGATCAGGTTCAGATGGACTATATATTTAACCATAGATCAAGTTCAGATGGACTATATATTTAAGCATTGGATGGTTCAGATGGACTATATATTTAACCATTGGATGGTTCAGATGGACTATATATTTAACCATTGATCAGGTTCAGATGGACTATATATTTAACCATTGATCAGGTTCAGATGGACTATATATTTAACCATTGATCAGGTTCAGATGGACTATATATTTAACCATTGATCAGGTTCAGATGGACTATATATTTAACCATTGATCAGGTTCAGATGGACTATATATTTAACCATTGATCAGGTTCAGATGGACTATATATTTAACCATTGGATGGTTCAGATGGACTATATATTTAACCATTGATCAGGTTCAGATGGACTATATATTTAACCATTGGATGGTTCAGATGGACTATATATTTAACCATTGATCAGGTTCAGATTGACTATATATTTAACCATTGATCAAGTTCAGATGGACTATATATTTAAGCATTGGATGGTTCAGATGGACTATATATTTAACCATTGGATGGTTCAGATGGACTATATATTTAACCATTGATCAGGTTCAGATGGACTATATATTTAACCATTGGATGGTTCAGAGGGACTATATATTTAACCATTGGATGGTTCAGAGGGACTATATATTTAACCATTGATCAGGTTCAGATGGACTATATATTTAACCATTGGATGGTTTAGATGGGCTATATATTTAAACATTTATCAGGTTCAGATGGACTATATATTTAACCATTGATCAGGTTCAGATGGACTATATATTTAACCATTGATCAGGTTCAGATGGACTATATATTTAACCATTGATCAGGTTCAGATGGACTATATATTTAACCATTGGATGGTTCAGATGGACTATATTTTTAAACATTGGATGGTTCAGATGGACTATATATTTAACCATTGGATGGTTCAGATTGACTATATATTTAACCATTGATCAGGTTCAGATGGACTATATATTTAACCATTGATCAAGTTCAGATGGACTATATATTTAACCATTGATTAGGTTCAGATCGACTATATATTTAACCATTGGATGGTTCAGATCGACTATATATTTAACCATTGGATGGTTCAGATGGACTATATATTTAACCATTGACCAGGTTCAGATGGACTATATATTTAACCATTGATCAGGTTCAGATGGACTATATATTTAACCATTGATCAGGTTCAGATCGACTATATATTTAACCATTGGATGGTTCAGATGGACTATATATTTAACTATTGATCAGGTTCAGATGGACTATATATTTAACCATTGATCAGGTTCAGATGGACTATATATTTAACCATTGATCAGGTTCAGATGGACTAAATATTTAACCATTGGATGGTTCAGATGGACTATATATTTAACCATTGGATGGTTCAGATGGACTATCTATTTAACCATTGGATGGTTCAGATGGACTATATATTTAACCATTGATCAGGTTCAGATGGACTATATGTTTAACCATTGGATGGTTCAGATGGACAATATATTTAACATTTGATCAGGTTCAGATGGACTATATATTTAACCATTGATCAGGTTCAGAAGGACTACATATTTAACCATTGATCAGGTTCAGATGGAATATATTTAACCATTGATCAGGTTCAGATGGAATATATTTAACCATTGATCAGGTTCAGATGGACTATATATTTAACTATTGGATGGTTCAGATGGACTATATATTTAACAATTGATCAGGTTCAGATGGACTATATATTTAACAATTGATCAGGTTCAGATGGACTATATATTTAACCATTGGATGGTTCAGATGGACTATATATTTAACCATTGATCAGGTTCAGATGGACTATATATTTAACCATTGGATGGTTCAGATGGACTATATATTTAACCATTGATCAGGTTCAGATGGACTATATATTTCACCATTGGATGGTTCAGATGGACTAAATATTTAACCATTGATCAGGTTCAGATGGACTATATATTTAACCATTGATCAGGTTCAGATGGACTATATATTTAACCATTGATCAGGTTCAGATGGACTATATATTTAACCATTCATCAGATTCAGATGGACTATATATTTAACCATTGATCAGGTTCAGATGGACTATATATTTAACCATTGGATTGTTCAGATGGACTATATATTTAACCATTGATCAGGTTCAGATCGACTATATATTTAACCATTGGATGGTTCAGATCGACTATATATTTAACCATTGGATGGTTCAGATGGACTATATATTTCACCATTCATCAGGTTCAGATGGACTATATATTTAACCATTGATCAGGTTCAGATGGACTATATATTTAACCATTGATCAGGTTCAGATGGACTACATATTTAACCATTGGATGGTTCAGATGGACTATACATTTAACCATTGGATGGTTCAGATGGACTATATATTTAACCATTGATCAGGTTCAGATGGACTATATATTTAACCATTGATCAGGTTCAGATGGACTATATATTTAACCATTGGATGGTTCAGATGGACTATATATTTAACCATTGGATGGTTCAGATGGACTATATATTTAACCATTGATCAGGTTCAGATGGACTATATATTTAACCATTGGATGGTTCAGATGGACTATATATTTAACCATTGATCAGGTTCAGATTGACTATATATTTAACCATTGATCAAGTTCAGATGGACTATATATTTAAGCATTGGATGGTTCAGATGGACTATATATTTAACCATTGGATGGTTCAGATGGACTATATATTTAACCATTGATCAGGTTCAGATGGACTATATATTTAACCATTGGATGGTTCAGAGGGACTATATATTTAACCATTGGATGGTTCAGAGGGACTATATATTTAACCATTGATCAGGTTCAGATGGACTATATATTTAACCATTGGATGGTTTAGATGGGCTATATATTTAACCATTGATCAGGTTCAGATGGACTATATATTTAACCATTGATCAGGTTCAGATGGACTATATATTTAACCATTGATCAGGTTCAGATGGACTATATATTTAACCATTGGATGGTTCAGATGGACTATATATTTAACCATTGGATGGTTCAGATGGACTATATATTTAACCATTGGATGGTTCAGATGGACTATATATTTAACCATTGATCAGGTTCAGATGGACTATATATTTAACCATTGGATGGTTCAGATGGACTATATATTTAACCATTGATCAGGTTCAGATTGACTATATATTTAACCATTGATCAAGTTCAGATGGACTATATATTTAAGCATTCGATGGTTAAGATGGACTATATATTTAACCATTGGATGGTTCAGATGGACTATATATTTAACCATTGGATGGTTCAGATGGACTATATATTTAACCATTGATCAGGTTCAGATGGACTATATATTTAACCATTGGATGGTTCAGAGGGACTATATATTTAACCATTGGATGGTTCAGAGGGACTATATATTTAACCATTGATCAGGTTCAGATGGACTATATATTTAACCATTGGATGGTTTAGATGGGCTATATATTTAACCATTGATCAGGTTCAGATGGACTATATATTTAACCATTGATCAGGTTCAGATGGACTATATATTTAACCATTGATCAGGTTCAGATGGACTATATATTTAACCATTGGATGGTTCAGAAGGACTATATATTTAACCATTGGATGGTTCAGATGGACTATATATTTAACCATTGATCAGGTTCAGATGGACTATATATTTAACCATTGGATGTTTCAGATGGACTATATATTTAACCATTGATCAGGTTCAGATTGACTATATATTTAACCATTGATCAAGTTCAGATGGACTATATATTTAAGCATTGGATGGTTCAGATGGACTATATATTTAACCATTGGATGGTTCAGATGGACTATATATTTAACCATTGATCAGGTTCAGATGGACTATATATTTAACCATTGGATGGTTCAGAGGGACTATATATTTAACCATTGATCAGGTTCAGATGGACTATATATTTAACCATTGGATTGTTCAGATGGACTATATATTTAACCATTGATCAGGTTCAGATCGACTATATATTTAACCATTGGATGGTTCAGATCGACTATATATTTAACCATTGGATGGTTCAGATGGACTATATATTTCACCATTCATCAGGTTCAGATGGACTATATATTTAACCATTGATCAGGTTCAGATGGACTATATATTTAACCATTGATCAGGTTCAGATGGACTACATATTTAACCATTGGATGGTTCAGATGGACTATACATTTAACCATTGGATGGTTCAGATGGACTATATATTTAACCATTGATCAGGTTCAGATGGACTATATATTTAACCATTGATCAGGTTCAGATGGACTATATATTTAACCATTGGATGGTTCAGATGGACTATATATTTAACCATTGGATGGTTCAGATGGACTATATATTTAACCATTGATCAGGTTCAGATGGACTATATATTTAACCATTGGATGGTTCAGATGGACTATATATTTAACCATTGATCAGGTTCAGATTGACTATATATTTAACCATTGATCAAGTTCAGATGGACTATATATTTAAGCATTGGATGGTTCAGATGGACTATATATTTAACCATTGGATGGTTCAGATGGACTATATATTTAACCATTGATCAGGTTCAGATGGACTATATATTTAACCATTGGATGGTTCAGAGGGACTATATATTTAACCATTGGATGGTTCAGAGGGACTATATATTTAACCATTGATCAGGTTCAGATGGACTATATATTTAACCATTGGATGGTTTAGATGGGCTATATATTTAACCATTGATCAGGTTCAGATGGACTATATATTTAACCATTGATCAGGTTCAGATGGACTATATATTTAACCATTGATCAGGTTCAGATGGACTATATATTTAACCATTGGATGGTTCAGATGGACTATATATTTAACCATTGGATGGTTCAGATGGACTATATATTTAACCATTGGATGGTTCAGATGGACTATATATTTAACCATTGATCAGGTTCAGATGGACTATATATTTAACCATTGGATGGTTCAGATGGACTATATATTTAACCATTGATCAGGTTCAGATTGACTATATATTTAACCATTGATCAAGTTCAGATGGACTATATATTTAAGCATTCGATGGTTAAGATGGACTATATATTTAACCATTGGATGGTTCAGATGGACTATATATTTAACCATTGGATGGTTCAGATGGACTATATATTTAACCATTGATCAGGTTCAGATGGACTATATATTTAACCATTGGATGGTTCAGAGGGACTATATATTTAACCATTGGATGGTTCAGAGGGACTATATATTTAACCATTGATCAGGTTCAGATGGACTATATATTTAACCATTGGATGGTTTAGATGGGCTATATATTTAACCATTGATCAGGTTCAGATGGACTATATATTTAACCATTGATCAGGTTCAGATGGACTATATATTTAACCATTGATCAGGTTCAGATGGACTATATATTTAACCATTGGATGGTTCAGAAGGACTATATATTTAACCATTGGATGGTTCAGATGGACTATATATTTAACCATTGATCAGGTTCAGATGGACTATATATTTAACCATTGGATGTTTCAGATGGACTATATATTTAACCATTGATCAGGTTCAGATTGACTATATATTTAACCATTGATCAAGTTCAGATGGACTATATATTTAAGCATTGGATGGTTCAGATGGACTATATATTTAACCATTGGATGGTTCAGATGGACTATATATTTAACCATTGATCAGGTTCAGATGGACTATATATTTAACCATTGGATGGTTCAGAGGGACTATATATTTAACCATTGATCAGGTTCAGATGGACTATATATTTAACCATTGGATGGTTTAGATGGACTATATATTTAACCATTGGATGGTTCAGATGGACTATATATTTAACCATTGGATGGTTCAGATGGACTATATATTTAACCATTGGATGGTTCAGATGGACTATATATTTAACCATTGGATGGTTCAGATGGACTATATATTTAACCATTGATCAAGTTCAGATGGACTATATATTTAACCATTGGATGGTTCAGATGGACTATATATTTAACCATTGATTCGGTTCAGATGGACTATATATTTAACCATTGGATGGTTCAGATGGACTAAATATTTAACCATTGATCAGGTTCAGATGGACTATATATTTAACCATTGATCAGGTTCAGATGGACTATATATTTAACCATTGATCAGGTTCAGATGGACTATATATTTAACCATTCATCAGATTCAGATGGACTATATATTTAACCATTGATCAGGTTCAGATGGACTATATATTTAACCATTGGATTGTTCAGATGGACTATATATTTAACCATTGATCAGGTTCAGATCGACTATATATTTAACCATTGGATGGTTCAGATCGACTATATATTTAACCATTGGATGGTTCAGATGGACTATATATTTCACCATTGATCAGGTTCAGATGGACTATATATTTAACCATTGATCAGGTTCAGATGGACTATATATTTAACCATTGATCAGGTTCAGATGGACTACATATTTAACCATTGGATGGTTCAGATGGACTATACATTTAACCATTGGATGGTTCAGATGGACTATATATTTAACCATTGATCAGGTTCAGATGGACTATATATTTAACCATTGATCAGGTTCAGATGGACTATATATTTAACCATTGGATGGTTCAGATGGACTATATATTTAACCATTGATCAGGTTCAGATTGACTATATATTTAACCATTGATCAAGTTCAGATGGACTATATATTTAAGCATTGGATGGTTCAGATGGACTATATATTTAACCATTGGATGGTTCAGATGGACTATATATTTAACCATTGATCAGGTTCAGATGGACTATATATTTAACCATTGGATGGTTCAGATGGACTATATATTTAACCATTGGATGGTTCAGATGGACTATATTTTTAAACATTGGATGGTTCAGACGGACTATATATTTAACCATTGGATGGTTCAGATGGACTATATATTTAACCATTGATCAGGTTCAGATGGACTATATATTTAACCATTGATCAAGTTCAGATGGACTATATATTTAACCATTGATTAGGTTCAGATCGACTATATATTTAACCATTGGATGGTTCAGATCGACTATATATTTAACCATTGGATGGTTCAGATGGACTATATATTTAACCATTGACCAGGTTCAGATGGACTATATATTTAACCATTGATCAGGTTCAGATGGACTATATATTTAACCATTGATCAGGTTCAGATCGACTATATATTTAACCATTGGATGGTTCAGATGGACTATATATTTAACTATTGATCAGGTTCAGATGGACTATATATTTAACCATTGATCAGGTTCAGATGGACTATATATTTAACCATTGATCAGGTTCAGATGGACTAAATATTTAACCATTGGATGGTTCAGATGGACTATATATTTAACCATTGCATGGTTCAGATGGACTATATATTTAACCATTGCATGGTTCAGATGGACTATCTATTTAACCATTGGATGGTTCAGATGGACTATATATTTAACCATTGGATGGTTCAGAGGGACTATATATTTAACCATTGATCAGGTTCAGATGGACTATATATTTAACCATTGGATGGTTTAGATGGGCTATATATTTAACCATTGATCAGGTTCAGATGGACTATATATTTAACCATTGATCAGGTTCAGATGGACTATATATTTAACCATTGATCAGGTTCAGATGGACTATATATTTAACCATTGGATGGTTCAGATGGACTATATATTTAACCATTGGATGGTTCAGATGGACTATATATTTAACCATTGGATGGTTCAGATGGACTATATATTTAACCATTGATCAGGTTCAGATGGACTATATATTTAACCATTGGATGGTTCAGATGGACTATATATTTAACCATTGATCAGGTTCAGATTGACTATATATTTAACCATTGATCAAGTTCAGATGGACTATATATTTAAGCATTCGATGGTTAAGATGGACTATATATTTAACCATTGGATGGTTCAGATGGACTATATATTTAACCATTGGATGGTTCAGATGGACTATATATTTAACCATTGATCAGGTTCAGATGGACTATATATTTAACCATTGGATGGTTCAGAGGGACTATATATTTAACCATTGGATGGTTCAGAGGGACTATATATTTAACCATTGATCAGGTTCAGATGGACTATATATTTAACCATTGGATGGTTTAGATGGGCTATATATTTAACCATTGATCAGGTTCAGATGGACTATATATTTAACCATTGATCAGGTTCAGATGGACTATATATTTAACCATTGATCAGGTTCAGATGGACTATATATTTAACCATTGGATGGTTCAGAAGGACTATATATTTAACCATTGGATGGTTCAGATGGACTATATATTTAACCATTGATCAGGTTCAGATGGACTATATATTTAACCATTGGATGTTTCAGATGGACTATATATTTAACCATTGATCAGGTTCAGATTGACTATATATTTAACCATTGATCAAGTTCAGATGGACTATATATTTAAGCATTGGATGGTTCAGATGGACTATATATTTAACCATTGGATGGTTCAGATGGACTATATATTTAACCATTGATCAGGTTCAGATGGACTATATATTTAACCATTGGATGGTTCAGAGGGACTATATATTTAACCATTGATCAGGTTCAGATGGACTATATATTTAACCATTGGATGGTTTAGATGGACTATATATTTAACCATTGGATGGTTCAGATGGACTATATATTTAACCATTGGATGGTTCAGATGGACTATATATTTAACCATTGGATGGTTCAGATGGACTATATATTTAACCATTGGATGGTTCAGATGGACTATATATTTAACCATTGATCAAGTTCAGATGGACTATATATTTAACCATTGGATGGTTCAGATGGACTATATATTTAACCATTGATTCGGTTCAGATGGACTATATATTTAACCATTGGATGGTTCAGATGGACTAAATATTTAACCATTGATCAGGTTCAGATGGACTATATATTTAACCATTGATCAGGTTCAGATGGACTATATATTTAACCATTGATCAGGTTCAGATGGACTATATATTTAACCATTCATCAGATTCAGATGGACTATATATTTAACCATTGATCAGGTTCAGATGGACTATATATTTAACCATTGGATTGTTCAGATGGACTATATATTTAACCATTGATCAGGTTCAGATCGACTATATATTTAACCATTGGATGGTTCAGATCGACTATATATTTAACCATTGGATGGTTCAGATGGACTATATATTTCACCATTGATCAGGTTCAGATGGACTATATATTTAACCATTGATCAGGTTCAGATGGACTATATATTTAACCATTGATCAGGTTCAGATGGACTACATATTTAACCATTGGATGGTTCAGATGGACTATACATTTAACCATTGGATGGTTCAGATGGACTATATATTTAACCATTGATCAGGTTCAGATGGACTATATATTTAACCATTGATCAGGTTCAGATGGACTATATATTTAACCATTGGATGGTTCAGATGGACTATATATTTAACCATTGATCAGGTTCAGATTGACTATATATTTAACCATTGATCAAGTTCAGATGGACTATATATTTAAGCATTGGATGGTTCAGATGGACTATATATTTAACCATTGGATGGTTCAGATGGACTATATATTTAACCATTGATCAGGTTCAGATGGACTATATATTTAACCATTGGATGGTTCAGATGGACTATATATTTAACCATTGGATGGTTCAGATGGACTATATTTTTAAACATTGGATGGTTCAGACGGACTATATATTTAACCATTGGATGGTTCAGATGGACTATATATTTAACCATTGATCAGGTTCAGATGGACTATATATTTAACCATTGATCAAGTTCAGATGGACTATATATTTAACCATTGATTAGGTTCAGATCGACTATATATTTAACCATTGGATGGTTCAGATCGACTATATATTTAACCATTGGATGGTTCAGATGGACTATATATTTAACCATTGACCAGGTTCAGATGGACTATATATTTAACCATTGATCAGGTTCAGATGGACTATATATTTAACCATTGATCAGGTTCAGATCGACTATATATTTAACCATTGGATGGTTCAGATGGACTATATATTTAACTATTGATCAGGTTCAGATGGACTATATATTTAACCATTGATCAGGTTCAGATGGACTATATATTTAACCATTGATCAGGTTCAGATGGACTAAATATTTAACCATTGGATGGTTCAGATGGACTATATATTTAACCATTGCATGGTTCAGATGGACTATATATTTAACCATTGCATGGTTCAGATGGACTATCTATTTAACCATTGGATGGTTCAGATGGACTATATATTTAACCATTGATCAGGTTCAGATGGACTATATGTTTAACCATTGGATGGTTCAGATGGACAATATATTTAACATTTGATCAGGTTCAGATGGACTATATATTTAACCATTGTATGGTTCAGATGGACTATATATTTAACCATTGATCAGGTTCAGATGGACTATATATTTAACCATTGATCAAGTTCAGATGGACTATATATTTAACCATTGATTAGGTTCAGATCGACTATATATTTAACCATTGGATGGTTCAGATCGACTATATATTTAACCATTGGATGGTTCAGATGGACTATATATTTAACCATTGACCAGGTTCAGATGGACTATATATTTAACCATTGATCAGGTTCAGATGGACTATATATTTAACCATTGACCAGGTTCAGATGGACTATATATTTAACCATTGATCAGGTTCAGATGGACTATATATTTAACCATTGATCAGGTTCAGATCGACTATATATTTAACCATTGGATGGTTCAGATGGACTATATATTTAACCATTGATCAGGTTCAGATGGACTATATATTTAACCATTGGATGGTTCAGATGGACTAAATATTTAACCATTGATCAGGTTCAGATGGACTATATATTTAACCATTGATCAGGTTCAGATGGACTATATATTTAACCATTGATCAGGTTCAGATGGACTATATATTTAACCATTCATCAGATTCAGATGGACTATATATTTAACCATTGATCAGGTTCAGATGGACTATATATTTAACCATTGGATTGTTCAGATGGACTATATATTTAACCATTGATCAGGTTCAGATCGACTATATATTTAACCATTGGATGGTTCAGATCGACTATATATTTAACCATTGGATGGTTCAGATCGACTATATATTTCACCATTCATCAGGTTCAGATGGACTATATATTTAACCATTGATCAGGTTCAGATGGACTATATATTTAACCATTGATCAGGTTCAGATGGACTACATATTTAACCATTGGATGGTTCAGATGGACTATACATTTAACCATTGGATGGTTCAGATGGACTATATATTTAACCATTGATCAGGTTCAGATGGACTATATATTTAACCATTGATCAGGTTCAGATGGACTATATATTTAACCATTGGATGGTTCAGATGGACTATATATTTAACCATTGGATGGTTCAGATGGACTATATATTTAACCATTGATCAGGTTCATATGGACTATATATTTAACCATTGGATGGTTCAGATGGACTATATATTTAACCATTGATCAGGTTCAGATTGACTATATATTTAACCATTGATCAAGTTCAGATGGACTATATATTTAAGCATTGGATGGTTCAGATGGACTATATATTTAACCATTGGATGGTTCAGATGGACTATATATTTAACCATTGATCAGGTTCAGATGGACTATATATTTAACCATTGGATGGTTCAGAGGGACTATATATTTAACCATTGGATGGTTCAGAGGGACTATATATTTAACCATTGATCAGGTTCAGATGGACTATATATTTAACCATTGGATGGTTCAGATGGACTATATATTTAACCATTGATCAAGTTCAGATGGACTATATATTTAACCATTGATTAGGTTCAGATCGACTATATATTTAACCATTGGATGGTTCAGATCGACTATATATTTAACCATTGGATGGTTCAGATGGACTATATATTTAACCATTGACCAGGTTCAGATGGACTATATATTTAACCATTGATCAGGTTCAGATGGACTATATATTTAACCATTGATCAGGTTCAGATGGACTATATATTTAACCATTGATCAGGTTCAGATCGACTATATATTTAACCATTGGATGGTTCAGATGGACTATATATTTAACTATTGATCAGGTTAAGATGGACTATATATTTAACCATTGATCAGTTTCAGATGGACTATATATTTAACCATTGATCAGGTTCAGATGGACTAAATATTTAACCATTGGATGGTTCAGATGGACTATATATTTAACCATTGGATGGTTCAGATGGACTATCTATTTAACCATTGGATGGTTCAGATGGACTATATATTTAACCATTGATCAGGTTCAGATGGACTATATGTTTAACCATTGGATGGTTCAGATGGACAATATATTTAACATTTGATCAGGTTCAGATGGACTATATATTTAACCATTGAATGGTTCAGATGGACTATATATTTAACCATTGATCAGGTTCAGAAGGACTACATATTTAACCATTGATCAGGTTCAGATGGAATATATTTAACCATTGATCAGGTTCAGATGGACTATATATTTAACTATTGGATGGTTCAGATGGACTATATATTTAACCATTGATCAGGTTCAGATGGACTACATATTTAACAATTGATCAGGTTCAGATGGACTATATATTTAACCATTGGATGGTTCAGATGGACTATATATTTAACCATTGATCAGGTTCAGATGGACTATATATTTATCCATTGGATGGTTCAGATGGACTATATATTTAACCATTGATCAGGTTCAGATGGACTATATATTTAACCATTGGATGGTTCAGATGGACTAAATATTTAACCATTGATCAGGTTCAGATGGACTATATATTTAACCATTGATCAGGTTCAGATGGACTATATATTTAACCATTGATCAGGTTCAGATGGAATATATTTAACCATTGATCAGGTTCAGATGGACTATATATTTAACTATTGGATGGTTCAGATGGACTATATATTTAACCATTGATCAGGTTCAGATGGACTATATATTTAACCATTGGATGGTTCAGATGGACTATATATTTAACCATTGGATGGTTCAGATGGACTATATATTTAACCATTGATCAGGTTCATATGGACTATATATTTAACCATTGGATGGTTCAGATGGACTATATATTTAACCATTGATCAGGTTCAGATTGACTATATATTTAACCATTGATCAAGTTCAGATGGACTATATATTTAAGCATTGGATGGTTCAGATGGACTATATATTTAACCATTGGATGGTTCAGATGGACTATATATTTAACCATTGGATGGTTCAGATGGACTATATATTTAACCATTGATCAGGTTCAGATGGACTATATATTTAACCATTGGATGGTTCAGAGGGACTATATATTTAACCATTGGATGGTTCAGAGGGACTATATATTTAACCATTGATCAGGTTCAGATGGACTATATATTTAACCATTGGATGGTTCAGATGGACTATATATTTAACCATTGATCAAGTTCAGATGGACTATATATTTAACCATTGATTAGGTTCAGATCGACTATATATTTAACCATTGGATGGTTCAGATCGACTATATATTTAACCATTGGATGGTTCAGATGGACTATATATTTAACCATTGACCAGGTTCAGATGGACTATATATTTAACCATTGATCAGGTTCAGATGGACTATATATTTAACCATTGATCAGGTTCAGATGGACTATATATTTAACCATTGGATGGTTCAGATGGACTATATATTTAACTATTGATCAGGTTCAGATGGACTATATATTTAACCATTGATCAGGTTCAGATGGACTATATATTTAACCATTGATCAGGTTCAGATGGACTAAATATTTAACCATTGGATGGTTCAGATGGACTATATATTTAACCATTGGATGGTTCAGATGGACTATATATTTAACCATTGATCAAGTTCAGATGGACTATATATTTAACCATTGATTAGGTTCAGATCGACTATATATTTAACCATTGGATGGTTCAGATCGACTATATATTTAACCATTGGATGGTTCAGATGGACTATATATTTAACCATTGACCAGGTTCAGATGGACTATATATTTAACCATTGATCAGGTTCAGATGGACTATATATTTAACCATTGATCAGGTTCAGATGGACTATATATTTAACCATTGGATGGTTCAGATGGACTATATATTTAACTATTGATCAGGTTCAGATGGACTATATATTTAACCATTGATCAGGTTCAGATGGACTATATATTTAACCATTGATCAGGTTCAGATGGACTAAATATTTAACCATTGGATGGTTCAGATGGACTATATATTTAACCATTGGATGGTTCAGATGGACTATCTATTTAACCATTGGATGGTTCAGATGGACTATATATTTAACCATTGATCAGGTTCAGATGGACTATATGTTTAACCATTGGATGGTTCAGATGGACAATATATTTAACATTTGATCAGGTTCAGATGGACTATATATTTAACCATTGAATGGTTCAGATGGACTATATATTTAACCATTGATCAGGTTCAGAAGGACTACATATTTAACCATTGATCAGGTTCAGATGGACTATATTTAACCATTGATCAGGTTCAGATGGACTATATATTTAACTATTGGATGGTTCAGATGGACTATATATTTAACCATTGATCAGGTTCAGATGGACTATATATTTAACAATTGATCAGGTTCAGATGGACTATATATTTAACCATTGGATGGTTCAGATGGACTATATATTTAACCATTGATCAGGTTCAGATGGACTATATATTTAACCATTGGATGGTTCAGATGGACTATATATTTAACCATTGATCAGGTTCAGATGGACTATATATTTAACCATTGGATGGTTCAGATGGACTAAATATTTAACCATTGATCAGGTTCAGATGGACTATATATTTAACCATTGATCAGGTTCAGATGGACTATATATTTAACCATTGATCAGGTTCAGATGGACTATATATTTAACCATTCATCAGATTCAGATGGACTATATATTTAACCATTGATCAGGTTCAGATGGACTATATATTTAACCATTGGATTGTTCAGATGGACTATATATTTAACCATTGATCAGGTTCAGATGGACTATATATTTAACCATTCATCAGATTCAGATGGACTATATATTTAACCATTGATCAGGTTCAGATGGACTATATATTTAACCATTGAATGGTTCAGATGGACTATATATTTAACCATTGATCAGGTTCAGATGGACTACATATTTAACCATTGATCAGGTTCAGATGGACTATATATTTAACCATTGGATGGTTCAGATGGGCTATATATTTAACAATTAGATGGTTCAGATGGACTATATATTTAACCATTGATCAGGTTCAGATGGACGATATATTTAACCATTGATTAAGTTCAGATCGACTACATATTTAACCATTGATCAGGTTCAGATGGACTATATATTTAACCATTGATCAGGTTCAGATGGACTATATATTTAACCATTGGATGGTTCAGATCGACTACATATTTAACCATTGATCAGGTTCAGATGGACTATATATTTAACCATTGATCAGGTTCAGATGGACTATATATTTAACCATTGGATGGTTCAGATGGACTATATATTTAACCATTGACCAGGTTCAGATGGACTATATATTTAACCATTGATCAGGTTCAGATGGACTATATATTTAACCATTGATCAGGTTCAGATCGACTATATATTTAACCATTGGATGGTTCAGATGGACTATATATTTAACAATTGATCAGGTTCAGATGGACTATATATTTAACCATTGATCATGTTCAGATGGACTATATAATTAACCATTGATCAGGTTCAGATGGACTATATATTTAACCATTCATCAGATTCAGATGGACTATATATTTAACCATTGATCAGGTTCAGATGGACTATATATTTAACCATTGGATGGTTCAGATGGACAATATATTTAACATTTGATCAGGTTCAGATGGACTATATATTTAACCATTGAATGGTTCAGATGGACTATATATTTAACCATTGATCAGGTTCAGATGGACTACATATTTAACCATTGATCAGGTTCAGATGGACTATATATTTAACCATTGGATGGTTCAGATGGGCTATATATTTAACAATTAGATGGTTCAGATGGACTATATATTTAACCATTGATCAGGTTCAGATGGACGATATATTTAACCATTGATTAAGTTCAGATCGACTACATATTTAACCATTGATCAGGTTCAGATGGACTATATATTTAACCATTGATCAGGTTCAGATGGACTATATATTTAACCATTGGATGGTTCAGATCGACTACATATTTAACCATTGATCAGGTTCAGATGGACTATATATTTAACCATTGATCAGGTTCAGATGGACTATATATTTAACCATTGGATGGTTCAGATGGACTATATATTTAACCATTGACCAGGTTCAGATGGACTATATATTTAACCATTGATCAGGTTCAGATGGACTATATATTTAACCATTGATCAGGTTCAGATCGACTATATATTTAACCATTGGATGGTTCAGATGGACTATATATTTAACAATTGATCAGGTTCAGATGGACTATATATTTAACCATTGATCATGTTCAGATGGACTATATAATTAACCATTGATCACGTTCAGATGGACTAAATATTTAACCATTGGATGGTTCAGATGGACTATATATTTAACCATTGGATGGTTCAGATGGACTATATATTTAACCATTGGATGGTTCAGATGGACTATATATTTAACCATTGATCAGGTTCAGATGGACTATATGTTTAACCATTGGATAGTTCAGATGGACAATATATTTAACATTTGATCAGGTTCAGATGGACTATATATTTAACCATTGAATGGTTCAGATGGACTATATATTTAACCATTGATCAGGTTCAGAAGGACTACATATTTAACCATTGATCAGGTTCAGATGGACTATATATTTAACCATTGATCAGGTTCAGATGGACTATATATTTAACAATTGATCAGGTTCAGATGGACTATATATTTAACCATTGGATGGTTCAGATGGACTTTATATTTAACCATTGATCAGGTTCAGATGGACTATATATTTAACCATTGGATGGTTCAGATTGACTAAATATTTAACCATTGATCAGGTTCAGATGGACTATATATTTAACCATTGATCAGGTTCAGATGGACTATATATTTAACCATTGGATGGTTCAGATGGACTATATATTTAACCATTGACCAGGTTCAGATGGACTATATATTTAACCATTGATCAGGTTCAGATGGACTATATATTTAACCATTGATCAGGTTCAGATCGACTATATATTTAACCATTGATCAGGTTCAGATCGACTATATATTTAACCATTGGATGGTTCAGATGGACTATATATTTAACAATTGATCAGGTTCAGATGGACTATATATTTAACCATTGATCAGGTTCAGATGGACTATATATTTAACCATTGATCACATTCAGATGGAATAAATATTTAACCATTGGATGGTTCAGATGGACTATATATTTAACCATTGGATGGTTCAGATGGACTATATATTTAACCATTGGAAGGTTTCAGATGGACTATATATTTAACCATTGATCAGGTTCAGATGGACTATATGTTTAACCATTGGATGGTTCAGATGGACAATATATTTAACATTTGATCAGGTTCAGATGGACTATATATTTAACCATTGAATGGTTCAGATGGACTATATATTTAACCATTGAATGGTTCAGATGGACTATATATTTAACCATTGATCAGGTTCAGAAGGACTACATATTTAACCATTGATCAGGTTCAGATGGACTATATATTTAACCATTGATCAGGTTCAGATGGACTATAAATTTAACCATTGGATGGTTCAGATGGACTATATATTTAACCATTGATCAGGTTCAGATGGACTATATATTAAACAATTGATCAGGTTCAGATGGACTATATATTGAACCATTGGATGGTTCAGATGGACTATATATTTAACCATTGATCAGGTTCAGATGGACAATATATTTAACCATTGGATGGTTCAGATGGACTTTATATTTAACCATTGATCAGGTTCAGATGGACTATATATTTAACCATTGGATGGTTCAGATGGACTAAATATTTAACCATTGATCAGGTTCAGATGGACTATATATTTCACCATTGATCACGTTCAGATGGACTATATATTTAACCATTGATCAGGTTCAGATGGACTATATATTTAACCATTCATCAGGTTCAGATGGACTATATATTTAACCATTGGATGGTTCAGATGGACTATATATTTAACCATTGACCAGGTTCAGATGGACTATATATTTAACCATTGATCAGGTTCAGATGGACTATATATTTAACCATTGATCAGGTTCAGATCGACTATATATTTAACCATTGGATGGTTCAGATGGACTATATATTTAACAATTGATCAGGTTCAGATGGACTATATATTTAACCATTGATCAGGTTCAGATGGACTATCTATTTAACCATTGATCACATTCAGATGGACTAAATATTTAACCATTGGATGGTTCAGATGGACTATATATTTAACCATTGGATGGTTCAGATGGACTAAATATTTAACCATTGATCAGGTTCAGATGGACTATATATTTCACCATTGATCACGTTCAGATGGACTATATATTTAACCATTGATCAGGTTCAGATGGACTATATATTTAACCATTCATCAGGTTCAGATGGACTATATATTTAACCATTGGATTGTTCAGATGGACTATATATTTAACCATTGATCAGGTTCAGATGGACTATATATTTAACCATTGGATGGTTCAGATTGACTAAATATTTAACCATTGATCAGGTTCAGATGGACTATATATTTAACCATTGATCAGGTTCAGATGGACTATATATTTAACCATTGGATGGTTCAGATGGACTATATATTTAACCATTGACCAGGTTCAGATGGACTTTATATTTAACCATTGATCAGGTTCAGATGGACTATATATTTAACCATTGATCAGGTTCAGATCGACTATATATTTAACCATTGATCAGGTTCAGATCGACTATATATTTAACCATTGGATGGTTCAGATGGACTATATATTTAACAATTGATCAGGTTCAGATGGACTATATATTTAACCATTGATCAGGTTCAGATGGACTATATATTTAACCATTGATCACATTCAGATGGACTAAATATTTAACCATTGGATGGTTCAGATGGACTATATATTTAACCATTGGATGGTTCAGATGGACTAAATATTTAACCATTGATCAGGTTCAGATGGACTATATATTTCACCATTGATCACGTTCAGATGGACTATATATTTAACCATTGATCAGGTTCAGATGGACTATATATTTAACCATTCATCAGGTTCAGATGGACTATATATTTAACCATTGGATTGTTCAGATGGACTATATATTTAACCATTGATCAGGTTCAGATGGACTATATATTTAACCATTGGATGGTTCAGATTGACTAAATATTTAACCATTGATCAGGTTCAGATGGACTATATATTTAACCATTGATCAGGTTCAGATGGACTATATATTTAACCATTGGATGGTTCAGATGGACTATATATTTAACCATTGACCAGGTTCAGATGGACTATATATTTAACCATTGATCAGGTTCAGATGGACTATATATTTAACCATTGATCAGGTTCAGATCGACTATATATTTAACCATTGATCAGGTTCAGATCGACTATATATTTAACCATTGGATGGTTCAGATGGACTATATATTTAACAATTGATCAGGTTCAGATGGACTATATATTTAACCATTGATCAGGTTCAGATGGACTATATATTTAACCATTGATCACATTCAGATGGACTAAATATTTAACCATTGGATGGTTCAGATGGACTATATATTTAACCATTGGATGGTTCAGATGGACTATATATTTAACCATTGGAAGGTTTCAGATGGACTATATATTTAACCATTGATCAGGTTCAGATGGACTATATGTTTAACCATTGGATGGTTCAGATGGACAATATATTTAACATTTGATCAGGTTCAGATGGACTATATATTTAACCATTGAATGGTTCAGATGGACTATATATTTAACCATTGATCAGGTTCAGAAGGACTACATATTTAACCATTGATCAGGTTCAGATGGACTATATATTTAACCATTGATCAGGTTCAGATGGACTATAAATTTAACCATTGGATGGTTCAGATGGACTATATATTTAACCATTGATCAGGTTCAGATGGACTATATATTTAACAATTGATCAGGTTCAGATGGACTATATATTGAACCATTGGATGGTTCAGATGGACTATATATTTAACCATTGATCAGGTTCAGATGGACAATATATTTAACCATTGGATGGTTCAGATGGACTTTATATTTAACCATTGATCAGGTTCAGATGGACTATATATTTAACCATTGGATGGTTCAGATGGACTAAATATTTAACCATTGATCAGGTTCAGATGGACTATATATTTCACCATTGATCACGTTCAGATGGACTATATATTTAACCATTGATCAGGTTCAGATGGACTATATATTTAACCATTCATCAGGTTCAGATGGACTATATATTTAACCATTGGATGGTTCAGATGGACTATATATTTAACCATTGACCAGGTTCAGATGGACTATATATTTAACCATTGATCAGGTTCAGATGGACTATATATTTAACCATTGATCAGGTTCAGATCGACTATATATTTAACCATTGGATGGTTCAGATGGACTATATATTTAACAATTGATCAGGTTCAGATGGACTATATATTTAACCATTGATCAGGTTCAGATGGACTATCTATTTAACCATTGATCACATTCAGATGGACTAAATATTGAACCATTGGATGGTTCAGATGGACTATATATTTAACCATTGGATGGTTCAGATGGACTAAATATTTAACCATTGATCAGGTTCAGATGGACTATATATTTCACCATTGATCACGTTCAGATGGACTATATATTTAACCATTGATCAGGTTCAGATGGACTATATATTTAACCATTCATCAGGTTCAGTTGGACTATATATTTAACCATTGGATGGTTCAGATGCACTATATATTTAACCATTGACCAGGTTCAGATGGACTATATATTTAACCATTGATCAGGTTCAGATGGACTATATATTTAACCATTGATCAGGTTCAGATCGACTATATATTTAACCATTGGATGGTTCAGATGGACTATATATTTAACAATTGATCAGGTTCAGATGGACTATATATTTAACCATTGATCAGGTTCAGATGGACTATATATTTAACCATTGATCAGGTTCAGATGGACTATCTATTTAACCATTGTTCACATTCAGATGGACTAAATATTTAACCATTGGATGGTTCAGATGGACTATATATTTAACCATTGGATGGTTCAGATGGACTATATATTTAACCATTGGAAGGTTTCAGATGGACTATATATTTAACCATTGATCAGGTTCAGATGGACTATATGTTTAACCATTGGATGGTTCAGATGGACAATATATTTAACATTTGATCAGGTTCAGATGGACTATATATTTAACCATTGAATGGTTCAGATGGACTATATATTTAACCATTGATCAGGTTCAGAAGGACTACATATTTAACCATTGATCAGGTTCAGATGGACTATATATTTAACCATTGATCAGGTTCAGATGGACTATATATTTAACCAATGGATGGTTCAGATGGACTATATATTTAACCATTGATCAGGTTCAGATGGACTATATATTTAACAATTGATCAGGTTCAGATGGACTATATATTGAACCATTGGATGGTTCAGATGGACTATATATTTAACCATTGATCAGGTTCAGATGGACTATATATTTAACCAATGGATGGTTCAGATGGACTAAATATTTAACCATTGATCAGGTTCAGTTGGACTATATATTTCACCATTGATCACATTCAGATGGACTATATATTTAACCATTGATCAGGTTCAGATGGACTATATATTTAACCATTCATCAGGTTCAGATGGACTATATATTTAACCATTGATCAGGTTCAGATGGACTATATATTTAACCATTGATCAGGTTCAGATGGACTATATATTTAACCATTGATCAGGTTAAGATCGACTATATATTTAACCATTGATCAGGTTCAGATGGACTATATATTTAACCATTGATCAGGTTCAGATGGACTATATATTTAACCATTGATCAGGTTCAGATGGACTACATATTTAACCATTGGATGGTTCAGATGGACTATACATTTAACCATTGGATGGTTCAGATGGACTATATATTTAACCATTGGATGGTTCAGATGGACTATATATTTAACCATTGATCAGGTTCAGATCGACTATATATTTAACCATTGGATGGTTCAGATGGACAATATATTTAACATTTGATCAGGTTCAGATGGACTATATATTTAACCATTGAATGGTTCAGATGGAATATATATTTAACCATTGATCAGGTTCAGATGGGCTATATATTTAACCATTGGATGGTTCAGATGGGCTATATATTTAACAATTAGATTGTTCAGATGGACTATATATTTAACCATTGATCAGGTTCAGATGGACGATATAATTAACCATTGGATGGTTCAGATGGACTATATATTTAACCATTGGAATGTTTCAGATGGACTATATATTTAACCATTGATCAGGTTCAGATGGACTATATTTTTAACCATTGGATGGTTCAGATGGACAATATATTTAACATTTGATCAGGTTCAGATGGACTATATATTTAACCATTGAATGGTTCAGATGGACTATATATTTAACCATTGATCAGGTTCAGAAGGACTACATATTTAACCATTGATCAGGTTCAGATGGACTATATATTTAACCATTGATCAGGTTCAGATGGACTATAAATTTAACCATTGGATGGTTCAGATGGACTATATATTTAACCATTGATCAGGTTCAGATGGACTATATATTTAACAATTGATCAGGTTCAGATGGACTATATATTGAACCATTGGATGGTTCAGATGGACTATATATTTAACCATTGATCAGGTTCAGATGGACAATATATTTAACCATTGGATGGTTCAGATGGACTTTATATTTAACCATTGATCAGGTTCAGATGGACTATATATTTAACCATTGGATGGTTCAGATGGACTAAATATTTAACCATTGATCAGGTTCAGATGGACTATATATTTCACCATTGATCACGTTCAGATGGACTATATATTTAACCATTGATCAGGTTCAGATGGACTATATATTTAACCATTCATCAGGTTCAGATGGACTATATATTTAACCATTGGATGGTTCAGATGGACTATATATTTAACCATTGACCAGGTTCAGATGGACTATATATTTAACCATTGATCAGGTTCAGATGGACTATATATTTAACCATTGATCAGGTTCAGATCGACTATATATTTAACCATTGGATGGTTCAGATGGACTATATATTTAACAATTGATCAGGTTCAGATGGACTATATATTTAACCATTGATCAGGTTCAGATGGACTATCTATTTAACCATTGATCACATTCAGATGGACTAAATATTGAACCATTGGATGGTTCAGATGGACTATATATTTAACCATTGGATGGTTCAGATGGACTAAATATTTAACCATTGATCAGGTTCAGATGGACTATATATTTCACCATTGATCACGTTCAGATGGACTATATATTTAACCATTGATCAGGTTCAGATGGACTATATATTTAACCATTCATCAGGTTCAGTTGGACTATATATTTAACCATTGAATGGTTCAGATGCACTATATATTTAACCATTGACCAGGTTCAGATGGACTATATATTTAACCATTGATCAGGTTCAGATGGACTATATATTTAACCATTGATCAGGTTCAGATGGACTATATATTTAACCATTGGATGGTTCAGATGGACTATATATTTAACAATTGATCAGGTTCAGATGGACTATATATTTAACCATTGATCAGGTTCAGATGGACTATCTATTTAACCATTGTTCACATTCAGATGGACTAAATATTTAACCATTGGATGGTTCAGATGGACTATATATTTAACCATTGGATGGTTCAGATGGACTATATATTTAACCATTGGAAGGTTTCAGATGGACTATATATTTAACCATTGATCAGGTTCAGATGGACTATATGTTTAACCATTGGATGGTTCAGATGGACAATATATTTAACATTTGATCAGGTTCAGATGGACTATATATTTAACCATTGAATGGTTCAGATGGACTATATATTTAACCATTGATCAGGTTCAGAAGGACTACATATTTAACCATTGATCAGGTTCAGATGGACTATATATTTAACCATTGATCAGGTTCAGATGGACTATATATTTAACCAATGGATGGTTCAGATGGACTATATATTTAACCATTGATCAGGTTCAGATGGACTATATATTTAACAATTGATCAGGTTCAGATGGACTATATATTGAACCATTGGATGGTTCAGATGGACTATATATTTAACCATTGATCAGGTTCAGATGGACTATATATTTAACCAATGGATGGTTCAGATGGACTAAATATTTAACCATTGATCAGGTTCAGTTGGACTATATATTTCACCATTGATCACATTCAGATGGACTATATATTTAACCATTGATCAGGTTCAGATGGACTATATATTTAACCATTCATCAGGTTCAGATGGACTATATATTTAACCATTGATCAGGTTCAGATGGACTATATATTTAACCATTGATCAGGTTCAGATGGACTATATATTTAACCATTGATCAGGTTAAGATCGACTATATATTTAACCATTGATCAGGTTAAGATCGACTATATATTTAACCATTGATCAGGTTCAGATGGACTATATATTTAACCATTGATCAGGTTCAGATGGACTACATATTTAACCATTGGATGGTTCAGATGGACTATACATTTAACCATTGGATGGTTCAGATGGACTATATATTTAACCATTGGATGGTTCAGATGGACTATATATTTAACCATTGATCAGGTTCAGATCGACTATATATTTAACCATTGGATGGTTCAGATGGACAATATATTTAACATTTGATCAGGTTCAGATGGACTATATATTTAACCATTGAATGGTTCAGATGGACTATATATTTAACCATTGATCAGGTTCAGATGGGCTATATATTTAACCATTGGATGGTTCAGATGGGCTATATATTTAACAATTAGATGGTTCAGATGGACTATATATTTAACCATTGATCAGGTTCAGATGGACGATATAATTAACCATTGGATGGTTCAGATGGACTATATATTTAACCATTGGAATGTTTCAGATGGACTATATATTTAACCATTGATCAGGTTCAGATGGACTATATGTTTAACCATTGGATGGTTCAGATGGACAATATATTTAACATTTGATCAGGTTCAGATGGACTATATATTTAACCATTGAATGGTTCAGATGGACTATATATTTAACCATTGATCAGGTTCAGAAGGACTACATATTTAACCATTGATCAGGTTCAGATGGACTATATATTTAACCATTCATCAGGTTCAGTTGGACTATATATTTAACCATTGGATGGTTCAGATGCACTATATATTTAACCATTGACCAGGTTCAGATGGACTATATATTTAACCATTGATCAGGTTCAGATGGACTATATATTTAACCATTGATCAGGTTCAGATGGACTATATATTTAACCATTGGATGGTTCAGATGGACTATATATTTAACCATTGGATGGTTCAGATGGACTATATATTTAACAATTGATCAGGTTCAGATGGACTATATATTTAACCATTGATCAGGTTCAGATGGACTATATATTTAACCATTGATCAGGTTCAGATGGACTATCTATTTAACCATTGTTCACATTCAGATGGACTAAATATTTAACCATTGGATGGTTCAGATGGACTATATATTTAACCATTGGATGGTTCAGATGGACTATATATTTAACCATTGGAAGGTTTCAGATGGACTATATATTTAACCATTGATCAGGTTCAGATGGACTATATGTTTAACCATTGGATGGTTCAGATGGACAATATATTTAACATTTGATCAGGTTCAGATGGACTATATATTTAACCATTGAATGGTTCAGATGGACTATATATTTAACCATTGATCAGGTTCAGAAGGACTACATATTTAACCATTGATCAGGTTCAGATGGACTATATATTTAACCATTGATCAGGTTCAGATGGACTATATATTTAACCAATGGATGGTTCAGATGGACTATATATTTAACCATTGATCAGGTTCAGATGGACTATATATTTAACAATTGATCAGGTTCAGATGGACTATATATTGAACCATTGGATGGTTCAGATGGACTATATATTTAACCATTGATCAGGTTCAGATGGACTATATATTTAACCAATGGATGGTTCAGATGGACTAAATATTTAACCATTGATCAGGTTCAGTTGGACTATATATTTCACCATTGATCACGTTCAGATGGACTATATATTTAACCATTGATCAGGTTCAGATGGACTATATATTTAACCATTGATCAGGTTCAGATGGACTATATATTTAACCATTGATCAGGTTCAGATGGACTATATATTTAACCATTGATCAGGTTCAGATGGACTATATATTTAACCATTGATCAGGTTAAGATCGACTATATATTTAACCATTGATCAGGTTAAGATCGACTATATATTTAACCATTGATCAGGTTCAGATGGACTATATATTTAACCATTGATCAGGTTCAGATGGACTACATATTTAACCATTGGATGGTTCAGATGGACTATACATTTAACCATTGGATGGTTCAGATGGACTATATATTTAACCATTGGATGGTTCAGATGGACTATATATTTAACCATTGATCAGGTTCAGATCGACTATATATTTAACCATTGGATGGTTCAGATGGACAATATATTTAACATTTGATCAGGTTCAGATGGACTATATATTTAACCATTGAATGGTTCAGATGGACTATATATTTAACCATTGATCAGGTTCAGATGGGCTATATATTTAACCATTGGATGGTTCAGATGGGCTATATATTTAACAATTAGATGGTTCAGATGGACTATATATTTAACCATTGATCAGGTTCAGATGGACGATATAATTAACCATTGGATGGTTCAGATGGACTATATATTTAACCATTGGAATGTTTCAGATGGACTATATATTTAACCATTGATCAGGTTCAGATGGACTATATGTTTAACCATTGGATGGTTCAGATGGACTATATATTTAACAATTGATCAGGTTCAGATGGACTATATATTGAACCATTGGATGGTTCAGATGGACTATATATTTAACCATTGATCAGGTTCAGATGGACAATATATTTAACCATTGGATGGTTCAGATGGACTTTATATTTAACCATTGATCAGGTTCAGATGGACTATATATTTAACCATTGGATGGTTCAGATGGACTAAATATTTAACCATTGACCAGGTTCAGATGGACTATTTATTTAACCATTGATCAGGTTCAGATGGACTATATATTTAACCATTGATCAGGTTCAGAAGGACTACATATTTAACCATTGATAAGGTTCAGATGGACTATATATTTAACCATTGATCAGGTTCAGATGGACTATAAATTTAACCATTGGATGGTTCAGATGGACTATATATTTAACCATTGATCAGGTTCAGATGGACTATATATTTAACAATTGATCAGGTTCAGATGGACTATATATTGAACCATTGGATGGTTCAGATGGACTATATATTTAACAATTGATCAGGTTCAGATGGACTATATATTTAACCATTGATCAGGTTCAGATGGACTATCTATTTAACCATTGATCACATTCAGATGGACTAAATATTTAACCATTGGATGGTTCAGATGGACTATATATTTAACCATTGGATGGTTCAGATGGACTAAATATTTAACCATTGATCAGGTTCAGATGGACTATATATTTCACCATTCATCAGGTTCAGATGGACTATATATTTAACCATTGGATGGTTCAGATGCACTATATATTTAACCATTGACCAGGTTCAGATGGACTATATATTTAACCATTGATCAGGTTCAGATGGACTATATATTTAACCATTGATCAGGTTCAGATGGACTATATATTTAACCATTGGATCAGGTTCAGATGGACTATATATTTAACCATTGGATCAGGTTCAGATGGACTATATATTTAACAATTGATCAGGTTCAGATGGACTATATATTTAACCATTGATCAGGTTCAGATGGACTATATATTTAACCATTGATCAGGTTCAGATGGACTATCTATTTAACCATTGTTCACATTCAGATGGACTAAATATTTAACCATTGGATGGTTCAGATGGACTATATATTTAACCATTGGATGGTTCAGATGGACTATATATTTAACCATTGGAAGGTTTCAGATGGACTATATATTTAACCATTGATCAGGTTCAGATGGACTATATGTTTAACCATTGGATGGTTCAGATGGACAATATATTTAACATTTGATCAGGTTCAGATGGACTATATATTTAACCATTGAATGGTTCAGATGGACTATATATTTAACCATTGATCAGGTTCAGAAGGACTACATATTTAACCATTGATCAGGTTCAGATGGACTATATATTTAACCATTGATCAGGTTCAGATGGACTATATATTTAACCAATGGATGGTTCAGATGGACTATATATTTAACCATTGATCAGGTTCAGATGGACTATATATTTAACAATTGATCAGGTTCAGATGGACTATATATTGAACCATTGGATGGTTCAGATGGACTATATATTTAACCATTGATCAGGTTCAGATGGACTATATATTTAACCAATGGATGGTTCAGATGGACTAAATATTTAACCATTGATCAGGTTCAGTTGGACTATATATTTCACCATTGATCACATTCAGATGGACTATATATTTAACCATTGATCAGGTTCAGATGGACTATATATTTAACCATTCATCAGGTTCAGATGGACTATATATTTAACCATTGATCAGGTTCAGATGGACTATATATTTAACCATTGATCAGGTTCAGATGGACTATATATTTAACCATTGATCAGGTTAAGATCGACTATATATTTAACCATTGATCAGGTTAAGATCGACTATATATTTAACCATTGATCAGGTTCAGATGGACTATATATTTAACCATTGATCAGGTTCAGATGGACTACATATTTAACCATTGGATGGTTCAGATGGACTATACATTTAACCATTGGATGGTTCAGATGGACTATATATTTAACCATTGGATGGTTCAGATGGACTATATATTTAACCATTGATCAGGTTCAGATCGACTATATATTTAACCATTGGATGGTTCAGATGGACAATATATTTAACATTTGATCAGGTTCAGATGGACTATATATTTAACCATTGAATGGTTCAGATGGACTATATATTTAACCATTGATCAGGTTCAGATGGGCTATATATTTAACCATTGGATGGTTCAGATGGGCTATATATTTAACAATTAGATGGTTCAGATGGACTATATATTTAACCATTGATCAGGTTCAGATGGACGATATAATTAACCATTGGATGGTTCAGATGGACTATATATTTAACCATTGGAATGTTTCAGATGGACTATATATTTAACCATTGATCAGGTTCAGATGGACTATATGTTTAACCATTGGATGGTTCAGATGGACAATATATTTAACATTTGATCAGGTTCAGATGGACTATATATTTAACCATTGAATGGTTCAGATGGACTATATATTTAACCATTGATCAGGTTCAGAAGGACTACATATTTAACCATTGATCAGGTTCAGATGGACTATATATTTAACCATTCATCAGGTTCAGTTGGACTATATATTTAACCATTGGATGGTTCAGATGCACTATATATTTAACCATTGACCAGGTTCAGATGGACTATATATTTAACCATTGATCAGGTTCAGATGGACTATATATTTAACCATTGATCAGGTTCAGATGGACTATATATTTAACCATTGGATGGTTCAGATGGACTATATATTTAACCATTGGATGGTTCAGATGGACTATATATTTAACAATTGATCAGGTTCAGATGGACTATATATTTAACCATTGATCAGGTTCAGATGGACTATATATTTAACCATTGATCAGGTTCAGATGGACTATCTATTTAACCATTGTTCACATTCAGATGGACTAAATATTTAACCATTGGATGGTTCAGATGGACTATATATTTAACCATTGGATGGTTCAGATGGACTATATATTTAACCATTGGAAGGTTTCAGATGGACTATATATTTAACCATTGATCAGGTTCAGATGGACTATATGTTTAACCATTGGATGGTTCAGATGGACAATATATTTAACATTTGATCAGGTTCAGATGGACTATATATTTAACCATTGAATGGTTCAGATGGACTATATATTTAACCATTGATCAGGTTCAGAAGGACTACATATTTAACCATTGATCAGGTTCAGATGGACTATATATTTAACCATTGATCAGGTTCAGATGGACTATATATTTAACCAATGGATGGTTCAGATGGACTATATATTTAACCATTGATCAGGTTCAGATGGACTATATATTTAACAATTGATCAGGTTCAGATGGACTATATATTGAACCATTGGATGGTTCAGATGGACTATATATTTAACCATTGATCAGGTTCAGATGGACTATATATTTAACCAATGGATGGTTCAGATGGACTAAATATTTAACCATTGATCAGGTTCAGTTGGACTATATATTTCACCATTGATCACGTTCAGATGGACTATATATTTAACCATTGATCAGGTTCAGATGGACTATATATTTAACCATTGATCAGGTTCAGATGGACTATATATTTAACCATTGATCAGGTTCAGATGGACTATATATTTAACCATTGATCAGGTTCAGATGGACTATATATTTAACCATTGATCAGGTTAAGATCGACTATATATTTAACCATTGATCAGGTTAAGATCGACTATATATTTAACCATTGATCAGGTTCAGATGGACTATATATTTAACCATTGATCAGGTTCAGATGGACTACATATTTAACCATTGGATGGTTCAGATGGACTATACATTTAACCATTGGATGGTTCAGATGGACTATATATTTAACCATTGGATGGTTCAGATGGACTATATATTTAACCATTGATCAGGTTCAGATCGACTATATATTTAACCATTGGATGGTTCAGATGGACAATATATTTAACATTTGATCAGGTTCAGATGGACTATATATTTAACCATTGAATGGTTCAGATGGACTATATATTTAACCATTGATCAGGTTCAGATGGGCTATATATTTAACCATTGGATGGTTCAGATGGGCTATATATTTAACAATTAGATGGTTCAGATGGACTATATATTTAACCATTGATCAGGTTCAGATGGACGATATAATTAACCATTGGATGGTTCAGATGGACTATATATTTAACCATTGGAATGTTTCAGATGGACTATATATTTAACCATTGATCAGGTTCAGATGGACTATATGTTTAACCATTGGATGGTTCAGATGGACTATATATTTAACAATTGATCAGGTTCAGATGGACTATATATTGAACCATTGGATGGTTCAGATGGACTATATATTTAACCATTGATCAGGTTCAGATGGACAATATATTTAACCATTGGATGGTTCAGATGGACTTTATATTTAACCATTGATCAGGTTCAGATGGACTATATATTTAACCATTGGATGGTTCAGATGGACTAAATATTTAACCATTGATCAGGTTCAGATGGACTATATATTTCACCATTGATCACGTTCAGATGGACTATATATTTAACCATTGATCAGGTTCAGATGGACTATATATTTAACCATTCATCAGGTTCAGATGGACTATATATTTAACCATTGGATGGTTCAGATGGACTATATATTTAACCATTGACCAGGTTCAGATGGACTATTTATTTAACCATTGATCAGGTTCAGATGGACTATATATTTAACCATTGATCAGGTTCAGAAGGACTACATATTTAACCATTGATAAGGTTCAGATGGACTATATATTTAACCATTGATCAGGTTCAGATGGACTATAAATTTAACCATTGGATGGTTCAGATGGACTATATATTTAACCATTGATCAGGTTCAGATGGACTATATATTTAACAATTGATCAGGTTCAGATGGACTATATATTGAACCATTGGATGGTTCAGATGGACTATATATTTAACAATTGATCAGGTTCAGATGGACTATATATTTAACCATTGATCAGGTTCAGATGGACTATCTATTTAACCATTGATCACATTCAGATGGACTAAATATTTAACCATTGGATGGTTCAGATGGACTATATATTTAACCATTGGATGGTTCAGATGGACTAAATATTTAACCATTGATCAGGTTCAGATGGACTATATATTTAACCATTCATCAGGTTCAGTTGGACTATATATTTAACCATTGGATGGTTCAGATGCACTATATATTTAACCATTGACCAGGTTCAGATGGACTATATATTTAACCATTGATCAGGTTCAGATGGACTATATATTTAACCATTGATCAGGTTCAGATGGACTATATATTTAACCATTGGATGGTTCAGATGGACTATATATTTAACCATTGGATGGTTCAGATGGACTATATATTTAACAATTGATCAGGTTCAGATGGACTATATATTTAACCATTGATCAGGTTCAGATGGACTATATATTTAACCATTGATCAGGTTCAGATGGACTATCTATTTAACCATTGTTCACATTCAGATGGACTAAATATTTAACCATTGGATGGTTCAGATGGACTATATATTTAACCATTGGATGGTTCAGATGGACTATATATTTAACCATTGGAAGGTTTCAGATGGACTATATATTTAACCATTGATCAGGTTCAGATGGACTATATGTTTAACCATTGGATGGTTCAGATGGACAATATATTTAACATTTGATCAGGTTCAGATGGACTATATATTTAACCATTGAATGGTTCAGATGGACTATATATTTAACCATTGATCAGGTTCAGAAGGACTACATATTTAACCATTGATCAGGTTCAGATGGACTATATATTTAACCATTGATCAGGTTCAGATGGACTATATATTTAACCAATGGATGGTTCAGATGGACTATATATTTAACCATTGATCAGGTTCAGATGGACTATATATTTAACAATTGATCAGGTTCAGATGGACTATATATTGAACCATTGGATGGTTCAGATGGACTATATATTTAACCATTGATCAGGTTCAGATGGACTATATATTTAACCAATGGATGGTTCAGATGGACTAAATATTTAACCATTGATCAGGTTCAGTTGGACTATATATTTCACCATTGATCACGTTCAGATGGACTATATATTTAACCATTGATCAGGTTCAGATGGACTATATATTTAACCATTGATCAGGTTCAGATGGACTATATATTTAACCATTGATCAGGTTCAGATGGACTATATATTTAACCATTGATCAGGTTCAGATGGACTATATATTTAACCATTGATCAGGTTAAGATCGACTATATATTTAACCATTGATCAGGTTAAGATCGACTATATATTTAACCATTGATCAGGTTCAGATGGACTATATATTTAACCATTGATCAGGTTCAGATGGACTACATATTTAACCATTGGATGGTTCAGATGGACTATACATTTAACCATTGGATGGTTCAGATGGACTATATATTTAACCATTGGATGGTTCAGATGGACTATATATTTAACCATTGATCAGGTTCAGATCGACTATATATTTAACCATTGGATGGTTCAGATGGACAATATATTTAACATTTGATCAGGTTCAGATGGACTATATATTTAACCATTGAATGGTTCAGATGGACTATATATTTAACCATTGATCAGGTTCAGATGGGCTATATATTTAACCATTGGATGGTTCAGATGGGCTATATATTTAACAATTAGATGGTTCAGATGGACTATATATTTAACCATTGATCAGGTTCAGATGGACGATATAATTAACCATTGGATGGTTCAGATGGACTATATATTTAACCATTGGAATGTTTCAGATGGACTATATATTTAACCATTGATCAGGTTCAGATGGACTATATGTTTAACCATTGGATGGTTCAGATGGACTATATATTTAACAATTGATCAGGTTCAGATGGACTATATATTGAACCATTGGATGGTTCAGATGGACTATATATTTAACCATTGATCAGGTTCAGATGGACAATATATTTAACCATTGGATGGTTCAGATGGACTTTATATTTAACCATTGATCAGGTTCAGATGGACTATATATTTAACCATTGGATGGTTCAGATGGACTAAATATTTAACCATTGATCAGGTTCAGATGGACTATATATTTCACCATTGATCACGTTCAGATGGACTATATATTTAACCATTGATCAGGTTCAGATGGACTATATATTTAACCATTCATCAGGTTCAGATGGACTATATATTTAACCATTGGATGGTTCAGATGGACTATATATTTAACCATTGACCAGGTTCAGATGGACTATTTATTTAACCATTGATCAGGTTCAGATGGACTATATATTTAACCATTGATCAGGTTCAGAAGGACTACATATTTAACCATTGATAAGGTTCAGATGGACTATATATTTAACCATTGATCAGGTTCAGATGGACTATAAATTTAACCATTGGATGGTTCAGATGGACTATATATTTAACCATTGATCAGGTTCAGATGGACTATATATTTAACAATTGATCAGGTTCAGATGGACTATATATTGAACCATTGGATGGTTCAGATGGACTATATATTTAACAATTGATCAGGTTCAGATGGACTATATATTTAACCATTGATCAGGTTCAGATGGACTATCTATTTAACCATTGATCACATTCAGATGGACTAAATATTTAACCATTGGATGGTTCAGATGGACTATATATTTAACCATTGGATGGTTCAGATGGACTAAATATTTAACCATTGATCAGGTTCAAATGGACTATATATTTCACCATTGATCAGGTTCAGATGGACTATATATTTAACCATTGATCAGGTTCAGATGGACTATATATTTAACCATTCATCAGGTTCAGATGGACTATATATTTAACCATTGGATGGTTCAGATGGACTATATATTTAACCATTGACCAGGTTCAGATGGACTATATATTTAACCATTGATCAGGTTCAGATGGACTATATATTTAACCATTGATCAGGTTCAGATCGACTATATATTTAACCATTGATCAGGTTCAGATCGACTATATATTTAACAATTGATCAGGTTCAGATGGACTATATATTTAACAATTGATCAGGTTCAGATGGACTATATATTTAACCATTGATCAGGTTCAGATGGACTATCTATTTAACCATTGATCACATTCAGATGGACTAAATATTTAACCATTGGATGGTTCAGATGGACTATATATTTAACCATTGGATGGTTCAGATGGACTATATATTTAACCATTGGAAGGTTTCAGATGGACTATATATTTAACCATTGATCAGGTTCAGATGGACTATATGTTTAACCATTGGATGGTTCAGATGGACAATATATTTAACATTTGATCAGGTTCAGATGGACTATATATTTAACCATTGAATGGTTCAGATGGACTATATATTTAACCATTGATCAGGTTCAGAAGGACTACATATTTAACCATTGATCAGGTTCAGATGGACTATATATTTAACCATTGATCAGGTTCAGATGGACTATATATTTAACCAATGGATGGTTCAGATGGACTATATATTTAACCATTGATCAGGTTCAGATGGACTATATATTTAACAATTGATCAGGTTCAGATGGACTATATATTGAACCATTGGATGGTTCAGATGGACTATATATTTAACCATTGATCAGGTTCAGATGGACTATATATTTAACCATTGGATGGTTCAGATGGACTTTATATTTAACCATTGATCAGGTTCAGATGGACTATATATTTAACCATTGGATGGTTCAGATGGACTAAATATTTAACCATTGATCAGGTTCAGTTGGACTATATATTTCACCATTGATCACGTTCAGATGGACTATATATTTAACCATTGATCAGGTTCAGATGGACTATATATTTAACCATTCATCAGGTTCAGATGGACTATATATTTAACCATTGATCAGGTTCAGATGGACTATATATTTAACCATTGGATTGTTCAGATGGACTATATATTTAACCATTGATCAGGTTCAGATCGACTATATATTTAACCATTGATCAGGTTCAGATGGACTATATATTTAACCATTCATCAGGTTCAGATGGACTACATATTTAACCATTGGATGGTTCAGATGGACTATACATTTAACCATTGGATGGTTCAGATGGACTATATATTTAACCATTGGATGGTTCAGATGGACTATATATTTAACCATTGATCAGGTTCAGATCGACTATATATTTAACCATTGGATGGTTCAGATGGACAATATATTTAACATTTGATCAGGTTCAGATGGACTATATATTTAACCATTGAATGGTTCAGATGGACTATATATTTAACCATTGATCAGGTTCAGATGGGCTATATATTTAACCATTGGATGGTTCAGATGGGCTATATATTTAACAATTAGATGGTTCAGATGGACTATATATTTAACCATTGATCAGGTTCAGATGGACTATATATTTAACCAATGGATGGTTCAGATGGACTATATATTTAACCATTGATCAGGTTCAGATGGACTATATATTTAACAATTGATCAGGTTCAGATGGACTATATATTGAACCATTGGATGGTTCAGATGGACTATATATTTAACCATTGATCAGGTTCAGATGGACTATATATTTAACCATTGGATGGTTCAGATGGACTTTATATTTAACCATTGATCAGGTTCAGATGGACTATATATTTAACCATTGGATGGTTCAGATGGACTAAATATTTAACCATTGATCAGGTTCAGTTGGACTATATATTTCACCATTGATCACGTTCAGATGGACTATATATTTAACCATTGATCAGGTTCAGATGGACTATATATTTAACCATTCATCAGGTTCAGATGGACTATATATTTAACAATTGGATGGTTCAGATGGACTATATATTTAACCATTGATCAGGTTCAGATGGACTATATATTTAAACATTGGATGGTTCATATGGACTATATATTTAACCATTGGATGGTTCAGATGGACTATATTTTTAACCATTGATCAGGTTCAGATGGACTATATATTTAACCATTGATCAGGTTCAGATGGACTATATATTTAACCATTGGATGGTTCAGATGGACTATATATTTAACCATTGGATGGTTCAGATGGACTATATATTTAACCATTGATCAGGTTCAGATTGACTATATATTTAACCATTGATCAGGTTCAGATGGACTACATATTTAACCATTGGATGGTTCAGATGGACTATATATTTAACCATTGGATGGTTCAGATGGACTATATATTTAACCATTGAATGGTTCAGATGGACTATATATTTAACCATTGATCAGGTTCAGATGGACTATATATTTAACAATTGATCAGGTTCAGATGGACTATATATTGAACCATTGGATGGTTCAGATGGACTATATATTTAACCATTGATCAGGTTCAGATGGACTATATATTTAACCATTGGATGGTTCAGATGGACTTTATATTTAACCATTGATCAGGTTCAGATGGACTATATATTTAACCATTGGATGGTTCAGATGGACTAAATATTTAACCATTGATCAGGTTCAGATGGACTATATATTTCACCATTGATCACGTTCAGATGGAGTATATATTTAACCATTGATCAGGTTCAGATGGACTATATATTTAACCATTCATCAGGTTCAGATGGACTATATATTTAACCATTGATCAGGTTCAGATGGACTATATATTTAACCATTGGATTGTTCATATGGACTATATATTTAACCATTGATCAGGTTCAGATCGACTATATATTTAACCATTGATCAGGTTCAGATCGACTATATATTTAACCATTGATCAGGTTCAGATGGACTATATATTTAACCATTGGATGGTTCAGATGGACTATACATTTAACCATTGGATGGTTCAGATGGACTATATATTTAACCATTGGATGGTTCAGATGGACTATATATTTAACCATTGATCAGGTTCAGATGGACTATATATTTAACCATTGGATGGTTCAGATGGACAATATATTTAACATTTGATCAGGTTCAGATGGACTATATATTTAACCATTGAATGGTTCAGATGGACTATATATTTAACCATTGATCAGGTTCAGATGGGCTATATATTTAACCATTGGATGGTTCAGATGGGCTATATATTTAACAATTAGATGGTTCAGATGGACTATGTATTTAACCATTGGAAGGTTTCAGATGGACTATATATTTAACCATTGATCAGGTTCAGATGGACTATATGTTTAACCATTGGATGGTTCAGATGGACAATGTATTTAACATTTGATCAGGTTCAGATGGACTATATATTTAACCATTGATCAGGTTCAGATGGACTATATATTTAACCATTGGATGGTTCAGATGGACTATATATTTAACCATTGATCAGGTTCAGATGGACTATATATTTAACCATTGATCAGGTTCAGATGGACTATCTATTTAACCATTGGATGGTTAAGATGGACTATATATTTAACCATTGATAAGGTTCAGATGGACTATATATTTAACCATTGATCAGGTTCAGATGGACTATATATTTAACCATTGGATGGTTCAGATGGACTATATATTTAACCATTGACCAGGTTCAGATGGATTATATATTTAATCATTGGATGGTTCAGATGGACTATATATTTAATCACTAGATGGTTCTGATGGACAATATATTTAACCATTGGATGGTTCAGATGGACTAAATATTTAACCATTGATCAGGTTCAGATGGACTATATATTTAACCATTGATCAGGTTCAGATGGACTATATATTTAACCATTGATCAGGTTCAGATGGACTACATATTTAACCATTGGATGGTTCAGATGGACTATATATTTAACCATTGGATGGTTCAGATGGACTATATATTTAACAATTGGATGGTTCAGATGGACTATATATTTAACCATTGATCAGGTTCAGATGGACTATATATTTAAACATTGGATGGTTCATATGGACTATATATTTAACCATTGGATTGTTCAGATGGACTATATATTTAACCATTGATCAGGTTCAGATGGACTATATATTTAACCATTGGATGGTTCAGATGGACTATATATTTAACCATTGATCAGGTTCAGATTGACTATATATTTAACCATTGATCAGGTTCAGATGGACTATATATTTAACCATTGATCAGGTTCAGATGGACTATCTATTTAACCATTGGATCGTTCAGATCGACTATATATTTAACCATTGATCAGGTTCAGATGGACTATATATTTAACCATTGGATGGTTCAGATGGACTATATATTTAACCATTGATCAGGTTCAGATGGACTATATATTTAACCATTGGATGGTTCAGATGGACTAAATATTTAACCATTGATCAGGTTCAGATGGACTATATATTTAACCATTGATCAGGTTCAGATGGACTATATATTTAACCATTGATCAGGTTCAGATGGACTACATATTTAACCATTGGATGGTTCAGATGGACTATATATTTAACCATTGGATGGTTCAGATGGACTATATATTTAACCATTGGATGGTTCAGATGGACTATATATTTAACCATTGATCAGGTTCAGATGGACTATATATTTAAACATTGGATGGTTCATATGGACTATATATTTAACCATTGGATGGTTCAGATGGACTATATATTTAACCATTGATCAGGTTCAGATGGACTATATATTTAACCATTGATCAGGTTCAGATGGACTATATATTTAACCATTGGATGGTTCAGATGGACTATATATTTAACCATTGGATGGTTCAGATGGACTATATATTTAACCATTGATCAGGTTCAGATGGACTATATATTTAACCATTGATCAGGTTCAGATGGACTATATATTTAACCATTGGATGGTTCAGATGGACTATATATTTAACCATTGATCAGGTTCAGATGGACTATATATTTAACCATTGATCAGGTTCAGATGGACTATATATTTAACCATTGATCAGGTTCAGATGGACTATCTATTTAACCATTGGATGGTTCAGATGGACTATATATTTAACCATTGACCAGGTTCAGATGGACTATATATTTAATCATTGATCAGGTTCAGATGGACTATATATTTAACCATTGATCAGGTTCAGATGGACTACATATTTAACCATTGGATGGTTCAGATGGACTATATATTTAACCATTGGATGGTTCAGATGGACTATATATTTAACCATTGGATGGTTCAGATGGACTATATATTTAACCATTGATCAGGTTCAGATGGACTATATATTTAAACATCGGATGGTTCATATGGACTATATATTTAACCATTGGATGGTTCAGATGGACTATATATTTAACCATTGATCAGGTTCAGAAGGACTATATATTTAACCATTGATCAGGTTCAGATGGACTATATATTTAACCATTGGATGGTTCAGATGGACTATATATTTAACCATTGGATGGTTCAGATGGACTATATATTTAACCATTGATCAGGTTCAGATGGACTATATATTTAACCATTGATCAGGTTCAGATGGACTATATATATTTAACCATTGATCAGGTTCAAATGGACTATATATTTAACCATTGGATGGTTCAGATGGACTATATATTTAACCATTGATCAGGTTAAGATGGACTATATATTTAACCATTGGATGGTTCAGATGGACTATATATTTAACCATTGGATTGTTCAGATGGACTATATATTAACCATTAATCAAGTTCAGATGGACTATATATTTAACCATTGATCAGGTTCAGATGGACTATATATTTAACCATTTGATGGTTCAGATGGACTATATATTTAACCATTGGATGGTTCAGATGGACTATATATTTAACCATTGATCAGGATCAGATGGACTATATATTTAACCATTGGATGGTTCAGATGGACTATATATTTAACCATTGGATGGTTCAGATGGACTATATATTTAACCATTGATCAGGTTCAGATGGACTATATATTTAACCATTGATCAGGTTCAGATGGACTATATATTTTACCATTGGATGGTTCAGATGGACTATATATTTAACCATTGGATGATTCAGATGGACTATATTTTTAACCATTGATCAGGTTCAGATGGACTATATATTTAACCATTGATCAGGTTCAGATGGACTACATATTTAACCATTGGATGGTTCAGATGGACTATATATTTAACCATTGGATGGTTCATATGGACTATATATTTAACCATTGGATGGTTCAGATGGACTATATATTTAACCATTGATCAGGTTCAGATGGACTATATATTTAACAATTGATCAGGTTCAGATGGACTATATATTTAACCATTGGATGGTTCAGATGGACTATATATTTAACCATTGGATGGTTCAGATGGACTATATATTTAACCATTGATCAGGTTCAGATGGACTATATATTTAACCATTGATCAGGTTCAGATGGACTATATATTTAACCATTGGATGGTTCAGATGGACTATATATTTAACCATTGGATGGTTCAGATGGACTATATATTTAACCATTGATCAGGTTCAGATGGACTATATATTTAACCATTGATCAGGTTCAGATGGACTATCTATTTAACCATTGGATGGTTCAGATGGACTATATATTTAACCATTGACCAGGTTCAGATGGACTATATATTTAACCATTGATCAGGTTCAGATGGACTACATATTTAACCATTGGATGGTTCAGATGGACTATATATTTAACCATTGGATGGTTCAGATGGACTATATATTTAACCATTGGATGGTTCAGATGGACTATATATTTAACCATTGATCAGGTTCAGATGGACTATATATTTAAACATCGGATGGTTCATAAGGACTATATATTTAACCATTGGATGGTTCAGATGGACTATATATTTAACCATTGATCAGGTTCAGAAGGACTATATATTTAACCATTGATCAGGTTCAGATGGACTATATATTTAACCATTGGATGGTTCAGATGGACTATATATTTAACCATTGGATGGTTCAGATGGACTATATATTTAACCATTGATCAGGTTCAGATGGACTATATATTTAACCATTGATCAGGTTCAGATGGACTATATATTTAACCATTGGATGGTTCAGATGGACTATATATTTAACCATTGGATGGTTCAGATGGACTATATATTTAACCATTGATCAGGTTCAGATGGACTATCTATTTAACCATTGGATGGTTCAGATGGACTATATATTTAACCATTGACCAGGTTCAGATGGACTATATATTTAACCATTGATCAGGTTCAGATGGACTATATATTTAACCATTGGATGGTTCAGATGGACTATATATTTAATCATTGGATGGTTCAGATGGACTATATATTTAACCATTGGATGGTTCAGATCGACTATATATTTAACCATTGATCAGGTTCAGATGGACTATATATTTAACCATTGGATGGTTCAGATGGACTATATATTTAACCATTGATCAGGTTCAGATGGACTATATATTTAATCATTGGATGGTTCAGATGGACGATATATTTAATCATTGGATGGTTCAGATGGACTATATATTTAACCATTGGATGGTTCAGATCGACTATATATTTAACCATTGATCAGGTTCAGAATGACTATATATTTAACCATTGGATGGTTCCGATGGACTATATATTTAACCATTGATCAGGTTCAGATGGACTATATATTTAACCATTGGATGGTTCAGATGGACTAAATATTTAACCATTGATCAGGTTCAGATGGACTATATATTTAACCATTGATCAGGTTCAGATGGACTATATATTTAACCATTGATCAGGTTCAGATGGACTACATATTTAACCGTTGGATGGTTCAGATGGACTATATATTTAACCATTGGATGGTTCAGATGGACTATATATTTAACCATTGGATGGTTCAGATGGACTATATATTTAACCATTGATCAGGTTCAGATGGACTATATATTTAAACATTGGAAGGTTCATATGGACTATATATTTAACCATTGGATGGTTCAGATGGACTATATATTTAACCATTGATCAGGTTCAGATGGACTATATATTTAACCATTGATAAGGTTCAGATGGACTATATTTTTAACCATTGATCAGGTTCAGATGGACTATATATTTAACCATTGGATGGTTCAGATGGACTATATATTTAACCATTGATCAGGTTCAGATGGACTATATATTTAACCATTGGATGGTTCAGATGGACTATATATTTAACCATTGGATGGTTCATATGGACTATATATTTAACCATTGGATGGTTCAGATGGACTATATATTTAACCATTGATCAGGTTCAGATGGACTATATATTTAAACATCGGATGGTTCATATGGACTATATATTTAACCATTGGATGGTTCAGATGGACTATATATTTAACCATTGATCAGGTTCAGATGGACTATATATTTAACCATTGATCAGGTTCAGATGGACTATATATTTAACCATTGGATGGTTCAGATGGACTATATATTTAACCATTGGATGGTTCAGATGGACTATATATTTAACCATTGATCAGGTTCAGATGGACTATATATTTAACCATTGATCAGGTTCAGATGGACTATATATTTAACCATTGGATGGTTCAGATGCACAATATATTTAACCATTCGATGGTTCAGATGGACTATATATTTAACCATTGATCAGGATCAGATGGACTATATATTTAACCATTGGATGGTTCAGATGGACTATATATTTAACCATTGGATGGTTCAGATGGACTATATATTTAACCATTGATCAGGTTCAGATGGACTATATATTTAACCATTGATCAGGTTCAGATGGACTATATATTTTACCATTGGATGGTTCAGATGGACTATATATTTAACCATTGGATGATTCAGATGGACTATATTTTTAACCATTGATCAGGTTCAGATGGACTATATATTTAACCATTGATCAGGTTCAGATGGACTACATATTTAACCATTGGATGGTTCAGATGGACTATATATTTAACCATTGGATGGTTCATATGGACTATATATTTAACCATTGGATGGTTCAGATGGACTATATATTTAACCATTGATCAGGTTCAGATGGACTATATATTTAACAATTGATCAGGTTCAGATGGACTATATATTTAACCATTGGATGGTTCAGATGGACTATATATTTAACCATTGGATGGTTCAGATGGACTATATATTTAACCATTGATCAGGTTCAGATGGACTATATATTTAACCATTGATCAGGTTCAGATGGACTATATATTTAACCATTGGATGGTTCAGATGGACTATATATTTAACCATTGGATGGTTCAGATGGACTATATATTTAACCATTGATCAGGTTCAGATGGACTATATATTTAACCATTGATCAGGTTCAGATGGACTATCTATTTAACCATTGGATGGTTCAGATGGACTATATATTTAACCATTGACCAGGTTCAGATGGACTATATATTTAACCATTGATCAGGTTCAGATGGACTACATATTTAACCATTGGATGGTTCAGATGGACTATATATTTAACCATTGGATGGTTCAGATGGACTATATATTTAACCATTGGATGGTTCAGATGGACTATATATTTAACCATTGATCAGGTTCAGATGGACTATATATTTAATCATTGGATGGTTCAGATGGACTATATATTTAATCATTGGATGGTTCAGATGGACTATATATTTAACCATTGGATGGTTCAGATCGACTATATATTTAACCATTGATCAGGTTCAGAATGACTATATATTTAACCATTGGATGGTTCCGATGGACTATATATTTAACCATTGATCAGGTTCAGATGGACTATATATTTAACCATTGGATGGTTCAGATGGACTAAATATTTAACCATTGATCAGGTTCAGATGGACTATATATTTAACCATTGATCAGGTTCAGATGGACTATATATTTAACCATTGATCAGGTTCAGATGGACTACATATTTAACCGTTGGATGGTTCAGATGGACTATATATTTAACCATTGGATGGTTCAGATGGACTATATATTTAACCATTGGATGGTTCAGATGGACTATATATTTAACCATTGATCAGGTTCAGATGGACTATATATTTAAACATTGGAAGGTTCATATGGACTATATATTTAACCATTGGATGGTTCAGATGGACTATATATTTAACCATTGATCAGGTTCAGATGGACTATATATTTAACCATTGATAAGGTTCAGATGGACTATATATTTAACCATTGATCAGGTTCAGATGGACTATATATTTAACCATTGGATGGTTCAGATGGACTATATATTTAACCATTGATCAGGTTCAGATGGACTATATATTTAACCATTGGATGGTTCAGATGGACTATATATTTAACCATTGGATGGTTCATATGGACTATATATTTAACCATTGGATGGTTCAGATGGACTATATATTTAACCATTGATCAGGTTCAGATGGACTATATATTTAAACATCGGATGGTTCATATGGACTATATATTTAACCATTGGATGGTTCAGATGGACTATATATTTAACCATTGATCAGGTTCAGATGGACTATATATTTAACCATTGATCAGGTTCAGATGGACTATATATTTAACCATTGGATGGTTCAGATGGACTATATATTTAACCATTGGATGGTTCAGATGGACTATATATTTAACCATTGATCAGGTTCAGATGGACTATATATTTAACCATTGATCAGGTTCAGATGGACTATATATTTAACCATTGGATGGTTCAGATGCACAATATATTTAACCATTCGATGGTTCAGATGGACTATATATTTAACCATTGATCAGGTTCAGATGGACTATATATTTAACCATTGATCTGGTTCAGATGGACTATCTATTTAACCATTGGATGGTTCAGATGGACTATATATTTAATCATTGACCAGGTTCAGATGGACTATATATTTAACCATTGATCAGGTTCAGATGGACTATATATTTAATCATTGGATGGTTCAGATGGACTATATATTTAATAATTGGATGGTTCAGATGGACTATATATTTAACCATTGGATGGTTCAGATCGACTATATATTTAACCATTGATCAGGTTCAGATGGACTATATATTTAACCATTGGATGGTTCAGATGGACTATATATTTAACCATTGATCAGGTTCAGATGGACTATATATTTAATCAATGGATGGTTCAGATGGACTATATATTTAATCATTGGATGGTTCAGATGGACTATATATTTAACCATTGGATGGTTCAGATCGACTATATATTTAACCATTGATCAGGTTCAGATGGACTATATATTTAACCATTGGATGGTTCCGATGGACTATATATTTAACCATTGATCAGGTTCAGATGGACTATATATTTAACCATTGGATGGTTCAGATGGACTAAATATTTAACCATTGATCAGGTTCAGATGGACTATATATTTAACCATTGATCAGGTTCAGATGGACTATATATTTAACCATTGATCAGGTTCAGATGGACTACATATTTAACCATTGGATGGTTCAGATGGACTATATATTTAACCATTGGATGGTTCAGATGGACTATATATTTAACCATTGGATGGTTCAGATGGACAATATATTTAACCATTGATCAGGTTCAGATGGACTATATATTTAAACATTGGAAGGTTCATATGGACTATATATTTAACCATTGGATGGTTCAGATGGACTATATATTTAACCATTGATCAGGTTCAGATGGACTATATATTTAACCATTGATAAGGTTCAGATGGACTGTATATTTAACCATTGATCAGGTTCAGATGGACTATATATTTAACCATTGGATGGTTCAGATGGACTATATATTTAACCATTGATCAGGTTCAGATGGACTATATATTTAACCATTGGATGGTTCAGATCGACTATATATTTAACCATTGATCAGGTTCAGATGGACTATATATTTAACCATTGATCAGGTTCAGATGGACTATATATTTAACCATTGATCAGGTTCAGATGGACTATATATTTAATCATTGGATGGTTCAGATGGACTATATATTTAATCATTGGATGGTTCAGATGGACTATATATTTAACCATTGGATGGTTCAGATCGACTATATATTTAACCATTGATCAGGTTCAGATGGACTATATATTTAACCATTGGATGGTTCCGATGGACTATATATTTAACCATTGATCAGGTTCAGATGGACTATATATTTAACCATTGGATGGTTCAGATGGACTAAATATTTAACCATTGATCAGGTTCAGATGGACTATATATTTAACCATTGATCAGGTTCAGATGGACTATATATTTAACCATTGATCAGGTTCAGATGGACTACATATTTAACCATTGGATGGTTCATATGGACTATATATTTAACCATTGGATGGTTCAGATGGACTATATATTTAACCATTGATCAGGTTCAGATGGACTATATATTTAACCATTGATAAGGTTCAGATGGACTATATATTTAACCATTGATCAGGTTCAGATGGACTATATATTTAATCATTGGATGGTTCAGATGGACTATATATTTAATCATTGGATGGTTCAGATGGACTATATATTTAACCATTGGATGGTTCAGATCGACTATATATTTAACCATTGATCAGGTTCAGATGGACTATATATTTAAGAATTGGATGGTTCAGATGGACTATATATTTAACCATTGATCAGGTTCAGATGGACTATATATTTAACCATTGATCAGGTTCAGATGGACTATATATTTAACCATTGATCAGGTTCAGATGGACTACATATTTAACCATTGGATGGTTCAGATGGACTATATATTTAACCATTGGATGGTTCAGATGGAGGAAGGGGGGGGGACGTCAGGAGTACGGAAGGCGTCCCCGCCTGTAGACATGGAGCAGGGGAGCATCGGGTGAGTCTCCTGTTTTTGTGTTTCTGTTGGTGTTTTGGTTTTTTTGAGTGATGGTTGATTTTGTGTCTATTTTTTTTCTTTTATGGGGTCTAATTTCACTTTTGTTAGTTTAAATGTAAGAGGTTTAAGGGATTGTGTTAAGAGGAGGGAGGTTTTTAGTTATTTAGAGGGTGTGGGTTTTGATTTTTGTTTTTTGCAGGAGGTTCACCTGAGGGATGGAGGGGATGTGAGTAGGTTTAGGAGGGAGTGGGATAAGGGGGAGTCATTTTGGGGTATTGGTGGGGTTCATTCGACGGGGGTGGGGATTTTGTGTGGGAATAGGGAGGTGAAGGTGGAGGGTTATTTTGTGGTTGTGCAGGGGAGGGTTTTGGGGGTGGATGTCACGTTAAGGGATTGTAAGTTTAGATTAGTGGTGGTGTACGGGCCACAGGTGGCGGCAGACAGGAGGGAGATGGTGGACTGTCTGACGCCCCTGTGTGTCACAAATAGGCACTTGGTGATAGGAGGGGATTTTAACATAGATTTAGGGTTAGCGGGGGATAGCAGTGCAGGCGCCATCACCGGGCTAATGGCTTGCCATGGTCTGGTTGATGGAGGCCTGCACACTACTCCGACAATGGCTGGTCCCACGTGGCGCAACTCCCGGGGGGTTGCGCGGAGGCTCGACTATATTTTACTATCAAGGTCTTTGGGTCGGTTGTCTGGGCGGCTGTTGCCTGTGTTCTTTTCAGACCACGACGGGGTGTTCCTGCAGGTGGGGTCGCCAGTCTGCGTCTTCGGTAGGGGGTACTGGAAGTTAGATCGGGAGGTGCTGGAGGAGCAAGCTTTCATCGACGCTTTTTTTGGTTTCTTTCGGAGGCTTGAAGGCCTCCGGTCCATGTGCGAGGGGGTGTTAGAGTGGTGGGATTTAGTTAAGGTAAGGATTAGGGCTTTTATAATAGGATATTGCTGGAGGAAAAAAAGGGAGGAAAGGAGGGAGGTGGATCGTATCCAAAGGTTGATTGAACTCGAGTACGAGGCAGGCAACCTCGGCGGGTCGATTGACTGGGAGAGATCCACAGCCCTGAAGGCGCAGCTCAGGGAGCTGCAGGAGCGGAAGGCTCGAGCTTTCCTGGAGCGTGCGCATAATGGCTTTTTAGAACACAATGAGACTTGTTCCGCTATGTTCTTTAAGTCAGTTAGGGGCAGGCAGAGTAGGATGGTAATGCATGGGGTTAGGGAAGAAAATGGCAGTATAGTTAGAAAGCCGAAGGAGATGGTCAGGGTGACAACTGATCATTTCCGAGGTTTATTTAAAGAGAGGGTAATAGATGTAGAGCAGGGAAATGTGTTTTTAGAACACTTGTCCCGGCGATTGCAGGAGGACATTAGAGACGTGATGGAGGCTCAGATCTCCCTCGAGGAGGTTGAGAGCGCTCTCAGGAGGATGGGAAAAGGGAAGGTGCCTGGGATGGATGGGCTGCCGGCCGAGTTTTACCTCAAGTTTTGGGGTATACTTGGACCAGTGGTCCTCGAAGTCTTGAAGGCCATCCTTGAGACGGGGGTCCCGGGGGGATCAATGGCGGTCGGTGTGCTGTCACTTCTTTATAAGAAGGGGGAAGCAACTGACCTTGGCAACTGGCGGCCGTTGACCATGCTGTGCGTAGATTACAAGCTGCTTGCAAAGGTTTTAGCAGACCGGTTGCGCACAGCCCTTCCCTACGTCGTCCATGAGGATCAGACGTGCGGGGTAGAGGGTCGCTCGATCAGATGGAACCTACAGTTGATCAGGGACTCCATCGCTTGGGTAGAAGATAGGGGGCTGCCTTTAACCTGTTGGGTCTAGGGGGCAGCATTTGCACGTCTGGATAAAAAAAATGTACCCGATTTAATCTGGTTACTAATCCTACCCAGTAACTAGAATATGCATATACTTATTATATATGGATAGAAAACACTCTAAAGTTTCCAAAACTGTTTGAATGGTGTCTGTGAGTATAACAGAACTCATTTGGCAGGCAAAACCCTGAGACATTTTCTGACAGGAAGTGGATACCTGATGTGTTGTATTGATTTTAAACCTATCCCATTGAAAAACACAGGGGTTTAGGAATATTTTGGCACTTCCTATTGCTTCCACTAGATGTCACCAGCCTTTACAAAGTGTTTTGAGTCTTCTGGAGGGAGATCTGACCGAACAAGAGCCATGGAACGGTGATGTCCCATTAGACACCTGGCGCGCTACTTCATGTTGGGTACCCTCGTTCCAATACGTTATAAAAGGCTATGCATTCGTCCACCTTGAATATTATTCATGTTCTGGTTAAAAAAGGCCCTAATGATTTATGCTATACAACGTTTGACATGTTTGAACGAACGGAAATATATTTTTTCCCCTCGTTCATGACGAGAAGTCCGGCTGGCTTACATCATGTGCTAACGAGACGGAGATTTTTGGACATAAATGATGAGCTTTTTTGAACAAAACTACATTCGTTATGGACCTGTGATACCTGGAAGTGACATCTGATGAAGAGAATCAAAGGTAATGGATTATTTACATAGTATTTTCGATTTTAGATCTCCCCAACATGACGTCTAGTCTGTATCGCAACGAGTATTTTTCTGGGCACAGTGCTCAGATTATTGCAAAGTGTGATTTCCCAGTAAGGTTATTTTTAAATCTGGCAAGTTGATTGCGTTCAAAAGATGTAAATCTATAATTCTTTAAATGACAATATAATATTTTACCAATGTTTTCTAATTTTAATTATTTAATTTGTGACGCTGACTTGACTGCCGGTTATTGGAGGGAAACGATTTCCTCAACATCAATGCCATAGTAAAACGCTGTTTTTGTATATAAATATGAACTTGATAGAACTAAAAATGCATGCATTGTCTAACATAATGTCCTAGGAGTGTCATCTGATGGAGATTGTAAAAGGTTAGTGTATCATTTTAGCTGGTTTTATGGTTTTGGTGACCCTGTCTTTGACTTGACAAAACATTACACACAACTCTTGTAAATGTACTGTCCTAACATACTCTAAATTTATGCTTTCGCCGTAAAACCTTTTTGAAATCGTAAAACGTGGTTAGATTAAGGAGATGTTTATCTTTCAAATGGTGTAACATAGTTGTATTTTTGAAAAATTTGAATTTTGACATTTATTTGGATTCAAATTTGCCGCTCTTGAAATGCACCTGCTGTTGATGGAGTGCACCACAGGTGGCACGCTAGCGTCCCACCTAGCCCCAAGAGGTTAATGGTAGCAGCGCTAGATCAGGGGAAAGCCTTTGATCGCGTGAATAGATCCTTTCTATTCAGGGTGTTAGGTAGATTAGGATTTGGGGGGAAGTTTATAGGATGGATCCGTACATTATATGTCGGAGCAGGGTGCCGAGTTAGCGTAAACAGTCACTTAGGTGACGTTTTTGACCTCTCGTCTGGGGTCAGGCAGGGATGCCCGCTCTCGGCTCTCCTCTTCGTTCTGTACATGGAGCCTCTGGGGGCAGCCATTAGGGCAGACAGAGGGGTGGAGGGATTGCTGATACCTGGAAGTGGCGGTCTCCGTGTCAAGTTGACGCAGTATGCCGACGACACCTCCTTGCTGCTTTGCAAAGACTCGTGCCTGACAAGGTCCCTTGCCATCATTGGGGACTTCACCCGAGCGTCGGGAGTGGTTCTTAACCACGGAAAGTCTTCCGTTAAGTTTTTCGGAAGATGGAGTGGTAGGACGGATGTGCCCGGAGGGTTATCTCTCTGTAACGGGGCCCTGAGGATACTCGGGGTCCATTTTGAGAACTCCGGCTCAGCGATGCTGAACTGGAACATGCGCATCGCAGTGGTACAGAGGAAGCTAGCGATGTGGAGGGCTAGGTCTTTGTCCTTTTTAGGCAAGGTCCTGGTTCTAAAGGTGGATGTATTGCCATCTCTATTGTACTTGGCGTACATCTACCCATTGCCGGCTTGTCTGAGGAGGCATCTAGTGAGGCTGGTGTTTCAGTTCATGTGGGGTGGCAGGTACGAGTGGGTCGCCAGGGCACGCATGATCTGTTCCATCGGGGAGGGAGGTAGGGGGGTACCACATCTCCCCCTCAAGCTGGACGCAATTTTTGTTTCATTTCTGTTGACGGAGCTTGCTCAGCCAGTACTACACCCGTCCGGTTACCTCCTGCGGGTGTTCTTCTCGTATCAGGCGAGAAGCGTAATGGTGTGGTCTAACACGGGTCCTCGGGCGGAACACCTGCCGTGGCACTTTGGCCATGCGGCCAAGTGGCTGCGTGCACACCCCGAGGTTGAAGTTGCCCGAGTAGGTTTAGACCACAGGCACCTGTACGAGGTCAGACGGGCAGTAAGTCCAGCACCTGTAGTGGGCATCCCGGCGGTGGTCTGGGAAGGAGTGCAGGCGCGGGGTCTAGACAACAGGCTCAAGGACCTGAATTGGTTGAGCCTCCACAAGTGTTTGCCGGTACGCTCCACCATGTACCGGCATAGCTTGGCGCGATCCCCCACCTGCCCAAGACCTTCTTGTGGCAGGGAGGAGACGTTGCGCCATGTCTTTTGGGACTGTGCCATTGCCGGAGTAGTATGGGCGAAGGCACGGGTGTTGTTAGGAAGGGTTAGAGATGATTTTGTATTGACATGGGCTAGGCTAGAGAGAGGTGTAGGGAGAGCGAGGGGCACGGATAGGGATAGGTTTCTGCTCTGGCTTCTCATGAGCCTCTTTAAGCGGGGGCTGTGGGAAGCCAGGCAGAACATGGTTAAGACAGGGAAAGATTGGGGGGTGGAAGGGATAGTGAGGAGGGTGGAAAGAGATTTGAGAGGGAGGATGAAGAGGGAGGAGAGGAAGTGGGGGCAGCATGCTGCCCGGGAGAGATGGAAGGGGGGATTAGGGTTGGGGTTATTTTAGATTAGGGACGGGAAGATAGGGAAAGTTAGTGTTTAGGATGACGGGGAGGGATGATGCTCCCCTGAGTTTTTGTTATGGGTTTTCGTTTGGTTTTGAATTAAAAATGCCATTATTATTTGTGTTTGGATGGAATGTATGAGTTTGTATTGTTTTGTATTGTATGAATGGCATTGAATGTAATGAATTATTTGTTCTATATATTTAACCATTGATCAGGTTCAGATGGACTATATATTTAACCATTGATCAGGTTCAGATGGACTACATATTTAACCATTGGATGGTTCAGATGGACTATATATTTAACCATTGGATGGTTCAGATGGACTATATATTTAACCATTGATCAGGTTCAGATGGACTATATATTTAACCATTGGATGGTTCAGATGGACAATATATTTAACCATTGGATGGTTCAGATGGACTATATATTTAACCATTGAATGGTTCAGATGGACTATATATTTAACCATTGATCAGGTTCAGAAGGACTACATATTTAACCATTGATCAGGTTCAGGTGGACTATATATTTAACCATTGATCAGGTTCAGATGGACTATATATTTAACCATTGGATGGTTCAGATGGACTATATATTTAACCATTGGATGGTTCAGATGGACTATATATTTAACCATTGATCAGGTTCAGATGGACTATATATTTAACCATTGGATGGTTCAGATGGACAATATATTTAACCATTGGATCAGGTTCAGATGGACAATATATTTAACCATTTGATCATGGTTCAGATGGACTATATATTTAACCATTGATCATGGTTCAGAAGGACTACATATTTAACCATTGATCAGGTTCAGATGGACTATATATTTAACCATTGGATGGTTCAGATGGACTATATATTTAACCATTAGATGGTTCAGATGGATTATATATTTAACCATTGATCAGGTTCAGATCGACTACATATTTAACCATTGATCAGGTTCAGGTGGACTATATATTTAACCATTGGATGGTTCAGATGGACTATATATTTAACCATTGGATGGTTCAGATGGACTATATATTTAACCATTGATCAGGTTCAGATGGACTATATATTTAACCATTGGATGGTTCAGATGGAAAATATATTTAACATTTGATCAGGTTCAGATGGACTATATATTTAACCATTGAATGGTTCAGATGGACTATATATTTAACCATTGATCAGGTTCAGAAGGACTACATATTTAACCATTGATCAGGTTCAGATGGACTATATATTTAACCATTGGATGGTTCAGATGGACTATATATTTAACCATTAGATGGTTCAGATGGATTATATATTTAACCATTGATCAGGTTCAGATCGACTACATATTTAACCATTGATCAGGTTCAGGTGGACTATATATTTAACCATTGATCAGGTTCAGATGGACTATATATTTAACCATTGGATGGTTCAGATGGACTATATATTTAACCATTGATCAGGTTCAGATGGACTATATATTTAACCACTGGATGGTTCAGATGGACTATATATTTAACCATTGATCAGGTTCAGATGGACTATATATTTAACCATTGGATGGTTCAGATGGACTATATATTTAACCATTGGATGGTTCAGATGGACTATATATTTAACCATTGATCAGGATCAGATGGACTATATATTTAACCATTGATCAGGTTCAGATGGACTATATATTTAACCATTGGATGGTTAAGATGGACTATATATTTAACCACTGGATGGTTCAGATGGACTATATATTTAACCATTGGATGGTTCAGATTGACTATATATTTAACCATTGGAGGTCGGCTTTCCAGGAGGTCGTGGACTATATATTTAACCATTGGATGGTTCAGATGGACTATATATTTAACCGGAGGTCGTGGCATCCAGCGGTTCAGATGACTATATAATTAACCATTGATCAGGTTCAGATGGATTATATATTTAACCATTGATCAGGTTCAGATGGACTATATATTTAACCATTGATCAGGTTCAGATGGAATATATATTTAAAAATTGATCATGTTCAGATGGACTATATATTTAACCATTGGATGGTTAAGATGGACTATATATTTAACCACTGGATGGTTCAGATGGACTATATATTTAACCATTGGATGGTTCAGATTGACTATATATTTAACCATTGGATGGTTCAGATTGACTATATATTTAACCATTGGATGGTTCAGATGGACTATATATTTAACCATTGGATGGTTCAGATGGACTATATATTTAACAATTGATCAGGTTCAGATGGACTAAATATTTAACCATTGGATGGTTCAGATGGACTATATATTTAACCATTAGATGGTTCAGATGGATTATATATTTAACCATTGATCAGGTTCAGATCGACTACATATTTAACCATTGATCAGGTTCAGGTGGACTATATATTTAACCATTGATCAGGTTCAGATGGACTATATATTTAACCATTGGATGGTTCAGATGGACTATATATTTAACCATTGGATGGTTCAGATGGACTATATATTTAACCATTGATCAGGTTCAGATGGACTATATATTTAACCATTGGATGGTTCAGATGGACAATATATTTAACATTTGATCAGGTTCAGATGGACTATATATTTAACCATTGAATGGTTCAGATGGACTATATATTTAACCATTGATCAGGTTCAGAAGGACTACATATTTAACCATTGATCAGGTTCAGATGGACTATATATTTAAACATTGGATGGTTCAGATGGACTATATATTTAACCATTAGATGGTTCAGATGGATTATATATTTAACCATTGATCAGGTTCAGATCGACTACATATTTAACCATTGATCAGGTTCAGGTGGACTATATATTTAACCATTGGATGGTTCAGATGGACTATATATTTAACCATTGGATGGTTCAGATGGACTATATATTTAACCATTGAATGGTTCAGATGGACTATATATTTAACCATTGATCAGGTTCAGAAGGACTACATATTTAACCATTGATCAGGTTCAGATGGACTATATATTTAACCATTGGATGGTTCAGATGGACTATATATTTAACCATTAGATGGTTCAGATGGATTATATATTTAACCATTGATCAGGTTCAGATCGACTACATATTTAACCATTGATCAGGTTCAGGTGGACTATATATTTAACCATTGATCAGGTTCAGATGGACTATATATTTAACCATTGGATGGTTCAGATGGACTATATATTTAACCATCGGATGGTTCAGATGGACTATATATTTAACCATTGATCAGGTTCAGATGGACTATATATTTAACCATTGGATGGTTCAGATGGACAATATATTTAACATTTGATCAGGTTCAGATGGACTATATATTTAACCATTGAATGGTTCAGATGGACTATATATTTAACCATTGATCAGGTTCAGAAGGACTACATATTTAACCATTGATCAGGTTCAGATGGACTATATATTTAACCATTGGATGGTTCAGATGGACTATATATTTAACCATTGATCAGGTTCAGATCGACTACATATTTAACCATTGATCAGGTTCAGGTGGACTATATATTTAACCATTGGATGGTTCAGATGGACTATATATTTAACCATTGGATGGTTCAGATGGACTATATATTTAACCATTGATCAGGTTCAGATGGACTATATATTTAACCATTGGATGGTTCAGATGGACAATATATTTAACATTTGATCAGGTTCAGATGGACTATATATTTAACCATTGAATGGTTCAGATGGACTATATATTTAACCATTGATCAGGTTCAGAAGGACTACATATTTAACCATTGATCAGGTTCAGATGGACTATATATTTAACCATTGGATGGTTCAGATGGACTATATATTTAACCATTAGATGGTTCAGATGGATTATATATTTAACCATTGATCAGGTTCAGATCGACTACATATTTAACCATTGATCAGGTTCAGGTGGACTATATATTTAACCATTGATCAGGTTCAGATGGACTATATATTTAACCATTGGATGGTTCAGATGGACTATATATTTAACCATTGGATGGTTCAGATGGACTATATATTTAACCATTGATCAGGTTCAGATGGACTATATATTTAACCATTGGATGGTTCAGATGGACTATATATTTGACCATTCATCAGGTTCAGATGGACTATATATTTAACCATTGATCAGGTTCAGATGGACTATATATTTAACCATTGGATTGTTCAGATGGACTATATATTTAACCATTAATCAGGTTCAGATCAACTATATATTTAACCATTGGATGGTTCAGATGGACTATATATTTAACCATTGGATGGTTCAGATGGACTATATATTTAACCATTGATCAGGTTCAGATGGACTATATATTTAACCATTGATCAGGTTCAGATGGACTATATATTTAACCATTGGATGGTTCAGATGGACTATATATTTAACCATTGGATGGTTCAGATGGACTATATATTTAACCATTGGATGGTTAAGATGGACTATATATTTAACCATTAATCAGGTTCAGATGGACTATATATTTAACCATTGGATGGTTCAGATGGACTATATATTTAACCATTGGATGGTTCAGATGGACTATATATTTAACAATTGATCAGGTTCAGATGGACTATATATTTAACCATTGGATGGTTCAGATGGACAATATATTTAACATTTGATCAGGTTCAGATGGACTATATATTTAACCATTGAATGGTTCAGATGGACTATATATTTAACCATTGATCAGGTTCAGAAGGACTACATATTTAAATATATAGTCCACCTGAACCTGATCAATGGTTAAATATGTAGTCGATCTGAACCTGATCAATGGTTAAATATATAGTCCATCTGAACCATCTAATGGTTAAATATATAGTCCATCTGAACCATCCAATGGTTAAATATATAGTCCATCTGAACCTGACCAATGGTTAACCATTGATCAGGTTCAGATGGACTATATATTTAACCATTGGATGGTTCAGATGGACTATATATTTAACCATTGGATGGTTCAGATGGACTATATATTTAACCATTGATCAGGTTCAGATGGACTATATATTTAACCATTGATCAGGTTCAGATGGACTATATATTTAACCATTGGATGGTTAAGATGGACTATATATTTAACCATTGATCAGGTTCAGATGGACTATATATTTAACCATTAAGCAGGTTCAGATGGAATATATATTTAACCATTGGATGGTTCAGATGGACTATATATTTAACCATTGGATGGTTCAGATGGACTATATATTTAACCATTGGATCAGGTTCAGATGGACTATATATTTAACCATTGATCAGGTTCAGATGGACTATATATTTAACCATTGGATGGTTCAGATGGACTATATATTTAACAATTGGATGGTTCAGATGGACTATATATTTAACCATTGGATGGTTCAGATGGACTATATATTTAACCATTGATCAGGGTCAGATGGACTATATATTTAACCATTGGATGGTTAAGATGGACTATATATTTAACCATTGATCATGTTCAGATGGAATATATATTTAACCATAGGATGGTTCAGATGGACTATATATTTAACCAATGATCAGGTTCAGATGCACTATATATTTAACCATTGGATGGTTCAGATGGACTATATATTTAACCATTCATCAGGTTCAGATGGACTATATATTTAACGATTGATCAGGTTCAGATGGACTATATATTTAACCATTGGATGGTTCAGATGGACTATATATTTAACCATTGGATGGTTCAGATGGACTATGTATTTAACCATTGATCAGGTTCAGATGGACTATATATTTAACCATGGATCAGGTTCAGATGGACTATATATTTAACCATTGATCAGGTTCAGATGGACTACATATTTAACCATTGGATGGTTCAGATGGACTATATATTTAACCATTGGATGGTTCAGATGGACTATATATTTAACATTTGATCAGGTTCAGATGGACTATATATTTAACCATTGAATGGTTCAGATGGACTATATATTTAACCATTGATCAGGTTCAGTTGGACTACATATTTAACCATTGATCAGGTTCAGATGGACTATATATTTAACCATTGGATGGTTCAGATGGACTATATATTTAACCATTGGATGGTTCAGATGGACTATATATTTAACCATTGATCAGGTTCAGATGGACTATATATTTAACCATGGGATGGTTCAGATGGACAATATATTTAACATTTGATCAGGTTCAGATGGACTATATATTTAACCATTGAATGGTTCAGATGGACTATATATTTAACCATTGATCAGGTTCAGATGGACTACATATTTAACCATTGATCAGGTTCAGATGGACTATATATTTAACCATTGGATGGTTCAGATGGACTATATATTTAACCATTAGATGGTTCAGATGGACTATATATTTAACCATTGATCAGGTTCAGATGGACTATATATTTAACCATTGATCAGGTTCAGATGGACTATATATTTAATCATTTGATGGTTAAGATGGACTATATATTTAACCATTGATCAGGTTCAGATGGACTATATATTTAACCATTGATCAGGTTCAGATGGACTATATATTTAACCATTGGATGGTTCAGATGGACTATATATTTAACCATTGGATGGTTCAGATGGACTATATATTTAACTATTGGATGGTTCTGATATATTATATATTTAACCATTGATCAGGTTCAGATGGACTATATATTTAACCATTGATCAGGTTCAGATGGACTATATATTTAACCATTGGATGGTTCAGATGGACTATATATTTAATCATTGATCAGGTTCAGATGGACTATATATTTAACCATTGGATGGTTCAGATGGACTATATATTTAACCATTGGATGGTTCAGATGGACTATATATTTAACCATTGGATGGTTCAGATGGACTATATATTTAACCATTGATCAGGTTCAGATTGACTATATATTTAACCATTGATCCAGTTCAGATGGACTATATATTTAACCATTGGATGGTTCAGATGTACTATATATTTAACCATTGATCAGGTTCAGATGGACTATATATTTAACCATTGATCAGGTTCAGATTGACTATATATTTAACCATTGGATGGTTCAGATGGACTATATATTTAACCATTGGATGGTTCAGATGGACTATATATTTAACCATTGGATGGTTCAGATGGACAATATATTTAACCATTGATCAGGTTCAGATGGACTATATGTTTAACCATTGAATGGTTCAGATGGACTATATATTTAACCATTAATCAGGTTCAGATGGACTACATATTTAACCATTGGATTGTTCAGACGGACTATATATTTAACCATTGGATGGTTCAGATGGACTATATATTTAACCATTGATCAGGTTCAGATGGACTATATATTTAACCATTGATCAGGTTCAGATCGACTACATATTTAACCATTGATCAGGATCAGATGGACTATATATTTAACCATTTGATGGTTCAGATGGACTATATATTTAACCATTAGATGTTTCAGATGGACTATATATTTAAAAATTGATCAGTTTCAGATGGAATATATATTTAACGATTGATCACGTTCAGATGGACTATATATTTAACCATTGGATGGTTCAGATGGACTATATATTTAACCATTGGATGGTTCAGATGGACTATATATTTAACCATTGATCAGGTTCAGATTGACTATATATTTAACCATTGATCCAGTTCAGATGGACTATATATTTAACCATTGGATGGTTCAGATGTACTATATATTTAACCATTGATCAGGTTCAGATGGACTATATATTTAACCATTGATCAGGTTCAGATTGACTATATATTTAACCATTGGATGGTTCAGATGGACTATATATTTAACCATTGGATGGTTCAGATGGACTATATATTTAACCATTGATCAGGTTCAGATGGACTATATATTTAACCATTGATCAGGTTCAGATGGACTATATATTTAACCATTGGATGGTTCAGATGGACTATATATTTAACCATTGGATAGTTCAGATGGACTATATATTTAACCATTGATCAGGTTCAGATGGACTATATATTTAACCATTGATCAGGTTCAGATGGACTATATATTTAACCATTGGATGGTTCAGATGGACTATATATTTAACCATTGGATGGTTCAGATGGACTATATATTTAACCATTGGATGACTCAGATGGACTATATATTTAACCATTGGAAGGTTCAGATGGACTATATATTTAACCTGTTGGGTCTAGGGGGCAGCATTTGCACGTCTGGATAAAAAAAATGTACCCGATTTAATCTGGTTACTAATCCTACCCAGTAACTAGAATATGCATATACTTATTATATATGGATAGAAAACACTCTAAAGTTTCCAAAACTGTTTGAATGGTGTCTGTGAGTATAACAGAACTCATTTGGCAGGCAAAACCCTGAGACATTTTCTGACAGGAAGTGGATACCTGATGTGTTGTATTGACTTTAAACCTATCCCATTGAAAAACACAGGGGTTTAGGAATATTTTGGCACTTCCTATTGCTTCCACTAGATGTCACCAGCCTTTACAAAGTGTTTTGAGTCTTCTGGAGGGAGATCTGACCGAACAAGAGCCATGGAACGGTGATGTCCCATTAGACACCTGGTGCGCTAGTTCATGTTGGGTACCCTCGTTCCAATACGTTATAAAAGAGTATGCATTCGTCCACCTTGAATATTATTCATGTTCTGGTTAAAAAAGGCCCTAATGATTTATGCTATACAACGTTTGACATGTTTGAACGAACGGAAATATATTTTTTCCCCTCGTTCATGACGAGAAGTCCGGCTGGCTTACATCATGTGCTAACGAGACGGAGATTTTTGGACATAAATGATGAGCTTTTTTGAACAAAACTACATTCGTTATGGACCTGTGATACCTGGAAGTGACATCTGATGAAGAGAATCAAAGGTAATGGATTATTTACATAGTATTTTCGATTTTAGATCTCCCCAACATGACGTCTAGTCTGTATCGCAACGCGTATTTTTCTGGGCGCAGTGCTCAGATTATTGCAAAGTGTGATTTCCCAGTAAGGTTATTTTTAAATCTGGCAAGTTGATTGCGTTCAAGAGATGTAAATCTATAATTCTTTAAATGACAATATAATATTTTACCAATGTTTTCTAATTTTAATTATTTAATTTCTGACGCTGACTTGACTGCCGGTTATTGGAGGGAAACGATTTCCTCAACATCAATGCCATAGTAAAACGTTGTTTTTCGATATAAATATGAACTTGATAGAACTAAAAATGCATGCATTGTCTAACATAATGTCCTAGGAGTGTCATCTGATGGAGATTGTAAAAGGTTAGTGCATCATTTTAGCTGGTTTTATGGTTTTGGTGACCCTGTCTTTGACTTGACAAAACATTACACACAACTCTTGTAAATGTACTGTCCTAACATACTCTAAATTTATGCTTTCGCCGTAAAACCTTTTTGAAATCGTAAAACGTGGTTAGATTAAGGAGATGTTTATCTTTCAAATGGTGTAACATAGTTGTATTTTTGAAAAATTTGAATTTTGACATTTATTTGGATTCAAATTTGCCGCTCTTGAAATGCACCTGCTGTTGATGGAGTGCACCACGGGTGGCACGCTAGCGTCCCACCTAGCCCCAAGAGGTTAACCATTGATCAGGTTCAGATGGACTATATATTTAACCATTGGATGTTTCAGATGGACTATATATTTAACCATTGATCAGGTTCAGATGGACTATATATTTAACCATTGATCAGGTTCAAATGGACTATATATTTAACCATTGGATGGTTCAGATGGACTATATATTTAACCATTGATCAGGTTCAGATGGACTATATATTTAACCATTGGATGGTTCATATGGACTATATATTTAACCATTGGATGGTTCAGATGGACTATATATTTAACCATTAATCAAGTTCAGATGGACTATATATTTAACCATTGATCAGGATCAGATGGACTATATATTTAACCATTGGATGGTTCAGATGGACTATATATTTAACCATTGATCAGGTTCAGATGGACTATATATTTAACCATTGATCAGGTTCAGATGGACTATATATTTAACCATTGGATGGTTCAGATGGACTATATATTTAACTATTGATCAGGATCAGATGGACTATATATTTAACCATTGGATGGTTCAGATGGACTATATATTTAACCATTGATCAGGTTCAGATGGACTATATATTTTACCATTGGATGGTTCAGATGGACTATATATTTAACCATTGGATGATTCAGATGGACTATATATTTAACCATTGGAAGGTTCAGATGGACTATATATTTAACCATTGGATGGTTCAGATGGACTATATATTTAACCATTGGATGGTTCAGATGGACTATATATTTAACCATTGATCAGGTTCAGATGGACTATATATTTAACCATTGATCAGGTTCAGATGGACTATATATTTAACCATTGGATGGTTCAGATGGACTATATATTTAACCATTGGATGGTTCAGATGAACTATATATTTAACCATTGATCAGGTTCAGATGGACTATATATTTAACCATTGATCATGTTCAGATGGACTATATATTTAACCATTGGATGGTTCAGATGGACTATACATTTAACCATTGGATGGTTCAGATGGACTATATATTTAACCATTGGATGGTTCAGATGGACTATATATTTAACCATTGATCAGGTTCAGATGGACTATATATTTAACCATTGATCAGGTTCAGATGGACTATATATTTAACCATTGATCAGGTTCAGATGGACTATATATTTAACCATTGGATGGTTCAGATGGACTATATATTTAACCATTGATCAGGTTCAGATGGACTATATATTTAACCATTGATCAGGTTCAGATGGACTATATATTTTACCATTGGATGGTTCAGATGGACTATATATTTAACCATTGGATGATTCAGATGGACTATATATTTAACCATTGGATGGTTCAGATGGACTATATATTTAACCATTGGATGGTTCAGATGGACTATATATTTAACCATTGATCAGGTTCAGATGGTCTATATATTTAACCATTGATCAGGTTCAGATGGACTATATATTTAACCATTGGATGTTTCAGATGGACTATATATTTAACCATTGATCAGGTTCAGATGGACTATATATTTAACCATTGATCAGGTTCAAATGGACTATATATTTAACCATTGGATGGTTCAGATGGACTATATATTTAACCATTGATCAGGTTCAGATGGACTATATATTTAACCATTGGATGGTTCAGATGGACTATATATTTAACCATTGGATGGTTCAGATGGACTATATATTTAACCATTAATCAAGTTCAGATGGACTATATATTTAACCATTGATCAGGTTCAGATGGACTATATATTTAACCATTTGATGGTTCAGATGGACTATATATTTAACCATTGGATGGTTCAGATGGACTATATATTTAACCATTGATCAGGATCAGATGGACTATATATTTAACCATTGGATGGTTCAGATGGACTATATATTTAACCATTGGATGGTTCAGATGGACTATATATTTAACCATTGATCAGGTTCAGATGGACTATATATTTAACCATTGATCAGGTTCAGATGGACTATATATTTTACCATTGGATGTTTCAGATGGACTATATATTTAACCATTGATCAGGTTCAGATGGACTATATATTTAACCATTGATCAGGTTCAAATGGACTATATATTTAACCATTGGATAGTTCAGATGGACTATATATTTAACCAGTGGATGGTTCAGATGGACTATATATTTAACCATTGGATGGTTCAGATGGACCATATATTTAACCATTGATCAGGTTCAGATGGACTATATATTTAACCATTGATCAGGTTCAGATGGACTATATATTTAACCATTGATCAGGTTCAGATGGACTATATATTTAACCATTTGATGGTTAAGATGGACTATATATTTAACCATTGATCAGGTTCAGATGGACTATATATTTAACCATTGATCAGGTTCAGATGGACGATATATTTAACCATTGGATGGTTCAGATGGACTATATATTTAACCATTGGATGGTTCAGATGGATTATATATTTAACCGTTGGATGGTTCAGATGGACTATATATTTAACCATTGATCAGGTTCAGATGGACTATATATTTAACCATTGGATGGTTCAGATGGACTATATATTTAATCATTGATCAGGTTCAGATGGACTATATATTTAACCATTGGATGGTTCAGATGGACTATATATTTAACCATTGGATGGTTCAGATGGACTATATATTTAACCATTGGATGGTTCAGATGGACTATATATTTAACCATTGGATGGTTCAGATGGACTATATATTTAACCATTGATCAGGTTCAGATGGACTATATATTTAACCATTGATCAGGTTCAGATGGACTATATATTTAACCATTGGATGGTTCAGATGGACTATATATTTAACCATTGGATGGTTCAGATGGACTATATATTTAACCATTGGATGGTTCAGATGGACTATATATTTAACCATTGATCAGGTTCAGATGGACTATATATTTAACCATTGATCAGGTTCAGATGGACTATATATTTAACCATTGGATCAGGTTCAGATGGACTATATATTTAACCATTGGATGGTTCCGATGGACTATATATTTAACCATTGATCAGGTTCAGATGGACTATATATTTTACCATTGATCAGGTTCAGATGGACTATATATTTTACCATTGGATGGTTCAGATGGACTATATATTTAACCATTGGATGATTCAGATGGACTATATATGTAACCATTGGAAGGTTCAGATGGACTATATATTTAACCATTGGATGGTTCAGATGGACTATATATTTAACCATTGATCAGGTTCAGATGGACTATATATTTAACCATTGATCAGGTTCAGATGGACTATATATTTAACCATTGGATGGTTCAGATGGACTATATATTTAACCATTGGATGGTTCAGATGGACTATATATTTAACCATTGGATGATTCAGATGGACTATATATTTAACCATTGGATGATTCAGATGGACTATATATTTAACCATTGGAAGGTTCAGATGGACTATATATTTAACCATTGGAAGGTTCAGATGGACTATATATTTAACCATTGATCAGGTTCAGATGGACTATATATTTAACCATTGGATGTTTCAGATGGACTATATATTTAACCATTGATCAGGTTCAGATGGACTATATATTTAACCATTGATCAGGTTCAAATGGACTATATATTTAACCATTGGATGGTTCAGATGGACTATATATTTAACCATTGATCAGGTTCAGATGGACTATATATTTAACCATTGGATGGTTCAGATGGACTATATATTTAACCATTGGATGGTTCAGATGGACTATATATTTAACCATTAATCAAGTTCAGATGGACTATATATTTAACCATTGATCAGGTTCAGATGGACTATATATTTAACCATTTGATGGTTCAGATGGACTATATATTTAACCATTGGATGGTTCAGATGGACTATATATTTACCCATTGATCAGGATCAGATGGACTATATATTTAACAATTGGATGGTTCAGATGGACTATATATTTAACCATTGGATGGTTCAGATGGACTATATATTTAACCAGTGATCAGGTTCAGATGGACTATATATTTAACCATTGATCAGGTTCAGATGGACTATATATTTTACCATTGGATGGTTCAGATGGACTATATATTTAACCATTGGATGATTCAGATGGACTATATATTTAACCATTGGAAGGTTCAGATGGACTATATATTTTACCATTGGATGGTTCAGATGGACTATATATTTAACCATTGATCAGGTTCAGATCGACTACATATTTAACCATTGATCAGGATCAGATGGACTATATATTTAACCATTGGATGGTTCAGATGGACTATATATTTAACCATTAGATGGTTCAGATGGACTATATATTTAAAAATTGATCAGTTTCAGATGGAATATATATTTAACGATTGATCACGTTCAGATGGACTATATATTTAACCATTGGATGGTTCAGATGGACTATATATTTAACCATTGGATGGTTCAGATGGACTATATATTTAACCATTGATCAGGTTCAGATTGACTATATATTTAACCATTGATCGGGTTCAGATGGACTATATATTTAACCATTGGATGGTTCAGATGTACTATATATTTAACCATTGATCAATTTCAGATGGACTATATATTTAACCATTGATCAGGTTCAGATTGACTATATTTAACCATTGGATGGTTCAGATGGACTATATATTTAACCATTGGATGGTTCAGATGGACTATATATTTAACCATTGATCAGGTTCAGATGGACTATATATTTAACCATTGATCAGGTTCAGATGGACTATATATTTAACCATTGATCAGGTTCAGATGGACTATATATTTAACCATTGGATGGTTCAGATGGACTATATATTTAACCATTGATCAGGTTCAGATGGACTATATATTTAACCATTGATCAGGTTCAGATGGACTATATATTTAACCATTGGATGGTTCAGATGGACTATATATTTAACCATTGGATGGTTCAGATGGACTATATATTTAACCATTGGATGGTTCAGATGGACTATATATTTAACCATTGGATGATTCAGATGGACTATATATTTAACCATTGGATGATTCAGATGGACTATATATTTAACCATTGGAAGGTTCAGATGGACTATATATTTAACCATTGGATGTTTCAGATGGACTATATATTTAACCATTGATCAGGTTCAGATGGACTATATATTTAACCATTGATCAGGTTCAAATGGACTATATATTTAACCATTGGATGGTTCAGATGGACTATATATTTAACCATTGATCAGGTTCAGATGGACTATATATTTAACCATTGGATGGTTCATATGGACTATATATTTAACCATTGGATGGTTCAGATGGACTATATATTTAACCTCTTGGGGCTAGGTGGGACGCTAGCGTGCCACCTGTGGTGCACTCCATCAACAGCAGGTGCATTTCAAGAGCGGCAAATTTGAATCCAAATAAATGTCAAAATTCAAATTTTTCAAAAATACAACTATGTTACACCATTTGAAAGATAAACATCTCCTTAATCTAACCACGTTTTACGATTTCAAAAAGGTTTTACGGCGAAAGCATAAATTTAGAGTATGTTAGGACAGTACATTTACAAGAGTTGTGTGTAATGTTTTGTCAAGTCAAAGACAGGGTCACCAAAACCATAAAACCAGCTAAAATGATACACTAACCTTTTACAATCTCCATCAGATGACACTCCTAGGACATTATGTTAGACAATGCATGCATTTTTAGTTCTATCAAGTTCATATTTATATACAAAAACAGCGTTTTACTATGGCATTGATGTTGAGGAAATCGTTTCCCTCCAATAACCGGCAGTCAAGTCAGCGTCACAAATTAAATAATTAAAATTAGAAAACATTGGTAAAATATTATATTGTCATTTAAAGAATTATAGATTTACATCTTTTGAACGCAATCAACTTGCCAGATTTAAAAATAACCTTACTGGGAAATCACACTTTGCAATAATCTGAGCACTGTGCCCAGAAAAATACGCGTTGCGATACAGACTAGACGTCATGTTGGGGAGATCTAAAATCGAAAATACTATGTAAATAATCCATTACCTTTGATTCTCTTCATCAGATGTCACTTCCAGGTATCACAGGTCCATAACGAATGTAGTTTTGTTCAAAAAAGCTCATCATTTATGTCCAAAAATCTCCGTCTCGTTAGCACATGATGTAAGCCAGCCGGACTTCTCGTCATGAACGAGGGGAAAAAATATATTTCCGTTCGTTCAAACATGTCAAACGTTGTATAGCATAAATCATTAGGGCCTTTTTTAACCAGAACATGAATAATATTCAAGGTGGACGAATGCATAGCCTTTTATAACGTATTGGAACGAGGGTACCCAACATGAAGTAGCGCGCCAGGTGTCTAATGGGACATCACCGTTCCATGGCTCTTGTTCGGTCAGATCTCCCTCCAGAAGACTCAAAACACTTTGTAAAGGCTGGTGACATCTAGTGGAAGCAATAGGAAGTGCCAAAATATTCCTAAACCCCTGTGTTTTTCAATGGGAGAGGTTTAAAGTCAATACAACACATCAGGTATCCACTTCCTGTCAGAAAATGTCTCAGGGTTTTGCCTGCCAAATGAGTTCTGTTATACTCACAGACACCATTCAAACAGTTTTGGAAACTTTAGAGTGTTTTCTATCCATATATAATAAGTATATGCATATTCTAGTTACTGGGTAGGATTAGTAACCAGATTAAATCGGGTACATTTTTTTTATCCAGACGTGCAAATGCTGCCCCCTAGACCCAACAGGTTAACCATTAATCAAGTTCAGATGGACTATATATTTAACCATTGATCAGGTTCAGATGGACTATATATTTAACCATTTGATGGTTCAGATGGACTATATATTTAACCATTGATCAGGATCAGATGGACTATATATTTAACCATTGGATGGTTCAGATGGACTATATATTTAACCATTGGATGGTTCAGATGGACTATATATTTAACCATTGATCAGGTTCAGATGGACTATATATTTAACCATTGATCAGGTTCAGATGGACTATATATTTAACCATTGGATGGTTCAGATGGACTATATATTTAACCATTGATCAGGATCAGATGGACTATATATTTAACCATTGGATGGTTCAGATGGACTATATATTTAACCATTGGATGGTTCAGATGGACTATATATTTAACCATTGATCAGGTTCAGATGGACTATATATTTAACCATTGATCAGGTTCAGATGGACTATATATTTTACCATTGGATGGTTCAGATGGACTATATATTTAACCATTGGATGATTCAGATGGACTATATATTTAACCATTGGAAGGTTCAGATGGACTATATATTTAACCATTGTATGGTTCAGATGGACTATATATTTAACCATTGATCAGGTTCAGATGGACTATATATTTAACCATTGGATGTTTCAGATGGACTATATATTTAACCATTGGATGGTTCAGATGGACTATATATTTAACCATTGATCAGGTTCAGATGGACTATATATTTAACCATTGATCAGGTTCAGATGGACTATATATTTAACCATTGATCAGGTTCAGATGGACTATATATTTAACCATTGGATGGTTCAGATGGACTATATATTTAACCATTGATCAGGATCAGATGGACTATATATTTAACCATTGGATGGTTCAGATGGACTATATATTTAACCATTGGATGGTTCAGATGGACTATATATTTAACCATTGATCAGGTTCAGATGGACTATATATTTAACCATTGATCAGGTTCAGATGGACTATATATTTAACCATTGATCAGGTTCAGATGGACTATATATTTTACCATTGGATGGTTCAGATGGACTATATATTTAACCATTGGATGATTCAGATGGACTATATATTTAACCATTGGAAGGTTCAGATGGACTATATATTTAACCATTGGATGGTTCAGATGGACTATATATTTAACCATTGGATGGTTCAGATGGACTATATATTTAACCATTGATCAGGTTCAGATGGACTATATATTTAACCATTGATCAGGTTCAGATGGACTATATATTTAACCATTGGATGGTTCAGATGGACTATATATTTAACCATTGGATGGTTCAGATGGACTATATATTTAACCATTGGATGGTTCAGATGGACTATATATTTAACCATTGGATGATTCAGATGGACTATATATTTAACCATTGGAAGGTTCAGATGGACTATATATTTAACCATTGATCAGGTTCAGATGGACTATATATTTAACCATTGGATGTTTCAGATGGACTATATATTTAACCATTGATCAGGTTCAGATGGACTATATATTTAACCATTGATCAGGATCAGATGGACTATATATTTAACCATTGGATGGTTCAGATGGACTATATATTTAACCATTGGATGGTTCAGATGGACTATATATTTAACCATTGATCAGGTTCAGATGGACTATATATTTAACCATTGATCAGGTTCAGATGGACTATATATTTAACCATTGATCAGGTTCAGATGGACTATATATTTTACCATTGGATGGTTCAGATGGACTATATATTTAACCATTGGATGATTCAGATGGACTATATATTTAACCATTGGAAGGTTCAGATGGACTATATATTTAACCATTGGATGGTTCAGATGGACTATATATTTAACCATTGGATGGTTCAGATGGACTATATATTTAACCATTGATCAGGTTCAGATGGACTATATATTTAACCATTGATCAGGTTCAGATGGACTATATATTTAACCATTGGATGGTTCAGATGGACTATATATTTAACCATTGGATGGTTCAGATGGACTATATATTTAACCATTGGATGGTTCAGATGGACTATATATTTAACCATTGGATGATTCAGATGGACTATATATTTAACCATTGGAAGGTTCAGATGGACTATATATTTAACCATTGATCAGGTTCAGATGGACTATATATTTAACCATTGGATGTTTCAGATGGACTATATATTTAACCATTGATCAGGTTCAGATGGACTATATATTTAACCATTGATCAGGTTCAAATGGACTATATATTTAACCATTGGATGGTTCAGATGGACTATATATTTAACCATTGATCAGGTTCAGATGGACTATATATTTAACCATTGGATGGTTCAGATGGACTATATATTTAACCATTGGATGGTTCAGATGGACTATATATTTAACCATTAATCAAGTTCAGATGGACTATATATTTAACCATTGATCAGGTTCAGATGGACTATATATTTAACCATTTGATGGTTCAGATGGACTATATATTTAACCATTGGATGGTTCAGATGGACTATATATTTAACCATTGATCAGGATCAGATGGACTATATATTTAACCATTAGATGGTTCAGATGGACTATATATTTAACCATTGGATGGTTCAGATGGACTATATATTTAACCATTGATCAGGTTCAGATGGACTATATATTTTACCATTGGATGGTTCAGATGGACTATATATTTAACCATTGGATGATTCAGATGGACTATATTTTTAACCATTGGAAGGTTTAGATGGACTATATATTTTACCATTGGATGTTTCAGATGGACTATATATTTAACCATTGATCAGGTTCAGATGGACTATATATTTAACCATTGATCAGGTTCAAATGGACTATATATTTAACCATTGGATAGTTCAGATGGACTATATATTTAACCATTGATCAGGTTCAGATGGACTATATATTTAACCGGTGGATGGTTCAGATGGACTATATATTTAACCATTGGATGGTTCAGATGGACTATATATTTAACCATTGATCAGGTTCAGATGGACTATATATTTAACCATTGATCAGGTTCAGATGGACTATATATTTAACCATTTGATGGTTAAGATGGACTATATATTTAACCATTGATCAGGTTCAGATGGACTATATATTTAACCATTGATCAGGTTCAGATGGACGATATATTTAACCATTGGATGGTTCAGATGGATTATATATTTAACCATTGGATGGTTCAGATGGACTATATATTTAACCATTGGATGGTTCAGATGGACTATATATTTAACCATTGGATGGTTCAGATGGACTATATATTTAACCATTGGATGGTTCAGATGGACTATATATTTAACCATTGATCAGGATCAGATGGACTATATATTTAACCATTGGATGGTTCAGATGGACTATATATTTAACCATTGGATGGTTCAGATGGACTATATATTTAACCATTGATCAGGTTCAGATGGACTATATATTTAACCATTGATCAGGTTCAGATGGACTATATATTTAACCATTGGATGGTTCAGATGGACTATATATTTAACCATTGGATGGTTCAGATGGACTATATATTTAACCATTGATCAGGATCAGATGGACTATATATTTAACCATTGGATGGTTCAGATGGACTATATATTTAACCATTGGATGGTTCAGATGGACTATATATTTAACCATTGATCAGGTTCAGATGGACTATATATTTAACCATTGATCAGGTTCAGATGGACTATATATTTAACCATTGATCAGGTTCAGATGGACTATATATTTTACCATTGGATGGTTCAGATGGACTATATATTTAACCATTGGATGATTCAGATGGACTATATATTTAACCATTGGAAGTTTCAGATGGACTATATATTTAACCATTGGATGGTTCAGATGGACTATATATTTAACCATTGGATGGTTCAGATGGACTATATATTTAACCATTGATCAGGTTCAGATGGACTATATATTTAACCATTGATCAGGTTCAGATGGACTATATATTTAACCATTGGATGGTTCAGATGGACTATATATTTAACCATTGGATGGTTCAGATGGACTATATATTTAACCATTGGATGGTTCAGATGGACTATATATTTAACCATTGGATGATTCAGATGGACTATATATTTAACCATTGGAAGGTTCAGATGGACTATATATTTAACCATTGATCAGGTTCAGATGGACTATATATTTAACCATTGGATGTTTCAGATGGACTATATATTTAACCATTGATCAGGTTCAGATGGACTATATATTTAACCATTGGATGGTTCAGATGGACTATATATTTAACCATTGGATGGTTCAGATGGACTATATATTTAACCATTGATCAGGATCAGATGGACTATATATTTAACCATTGGATGGTTCAGATGGACTATATATTTAACCATTGGATGGTTCAGATGGACTATATATTTAACCATTGATCAGGTTCAGATGGACTATATATTTAACCATTGATCAGGTTCAGATGGACTATATATTTAACCATTGATCAGGTTCAGATGGACTATATATTTTACCATTGGATGGTTCAGATGGACTATATATTTAACCATTGGATGATTCAGATGGACTATATATTTAACCATTGGAAGGTTCAGATGGACTATATATTTAACCATTGGATGGTTCAGATGGACTATATATTTAACCATTGGATGGTTCAGATGGACTATATATTTAACCATTGATCAGGTTCAGATGGACTATATATTTAACCATTGATCAGGTTCAGATGGACTATATATTTAACCATTGGATGGTTCAGATGGACTATATATTTAACCATTGATCAGGTTCAGATGGACTATATTTTTAACCATTGGATGTTTCAGATGGACTATATATTTAACCATTGATCAGGTTCAGATGGACTATATATTTAACCATTGATCAGGTTCAAATGGACTATATATTTAACCATTGGATGGTTCAGATGGACTATATATTTAACCATTGATCAGGTTCAGATGGACTATATATTTAACCATTGGATGGTTCAGATGGACTATATATTTAACCATTGGATGGTTCAGATGGACTATATATTTAACCATTAATCAAGTTCAGATGGACTATATATTTAACCATTGATCAGGTTCAGATGGACTATATATTTAACCATTTGATGGTTCAGATGGACTATATATTTAACCATTGGATGGTTCAGATGGACTATATATTTAACCATTGATCAGGATCAGATGGACTATATATTTAACCATTGGATGGTTCAGATGGACTATATATTTAACCATTGGATGGTTCAGATGGACTATATATTTAACCATTGATCAGGTTCAGATGGACTATATATTTAACCATTGATCAGGTTCAGATGGACTATATATTTTACCATTGGATGGTTCAGATGGACTATATATTTAACCATTGGATGATTCAGATGGACTATATTTTTAACCATTGGAAGGTTTAGATGGACTATATATTTTACCATTGGATGTTTCAGATGGACTATATATTTAACCATTGATCAGGTTCAGATGGACTATATATTTAACCATTGATCAGGTTCAAATGGACTATATATTTAACCATTGGATAGTTCAGATGGACTATATATTTAACCATTGATCAGGTTCAGATGGACTATATATTTAACCGGTGGATGGTTCAGATGGACTATATATTTAACCATTGGATGGTTCAGATGGACTATATATTTAACCATTGATCAGGTTCAGATGGACTATATATTTAACCATTGATCAGGTTCAGATGGACTATATATTTAACCATTTGATGGTTAAGATGGACTATATATTTAACCATTGATCAGGTTCAGATGGACTATATATTTAACCATTGATCAGGTTCAGATGGACGATATATTTAACCATTGGATGGTTCAGATGGATTATATATTTAACCATTGGATGGTTCAGATGGACTATATATTTAACTGTTGGATGGTTCAGATGGACTATATATTTAACCATTGATCAGGTTCAGATGGACTATATATTTAACCATTGGATGGTTCAGATGGACTATATATTTAATCATTGATCAGGTTCAGATGGACTATATATTTAACCATTGGATGGTTCAGATGGACTATATATTTAACCATTGGATGGTTCAGATGGACTATATATTTAACCATTGGATGGTTCAGATGGACTATATATTTAACCATTGATCAGGATCAGATGGACTATATATTTAACCATTGGATGGTTCAGATGGACTATATATTTAACCATTGGATGGTTCAGATGGACTATATATTTAACCATTGGATGGTTCAGATGGACTATATATTTAACCATTGGATGGTTCAGATGGACTATATATTTAACCATTGGATGATTCAGATGGACTATATATTTAACCATTGGAAGGTTCAGATGGACTATATATTTAACCATTGATCAGGTTCAGATGGACTATATATTTAACCATTGGATGTTTCAGATGGACTATATATTTAACCATTGATCAGGTTCAGATGGACTATATATTTAACCATTGGATGGTTCAGATGGACTATATATTTAACCATTGGATGGTTCAGATGGACTATATATTTAACCATTGATCAGGATCAGATGGACTATATATTTAACCATTGGATGGTTCAGATGGACTATATATTTAACCATTGATCAGGTTCAGATGGACTATATATTTTACCATTGGATGGTTCAGATGGACTATATATTTAACCATTGGATGATTCAGATGGACTATATATTTAACCATTGGAAGGTTCAGATGGACTATATATTTAACCATTGGATGGTTCAGATGGACTATATATTTAACCATTGGATGGTTCAGATGGACTATATATTTAACCATTGATCAGGTTCAGATGGACTATATATTTAACCATTGATCAGGTTCAGATGGACTATATATTTAACCATTGGATGGTTCAGATGGACTATATATTTAACCATTGGATGGTTCAGATGGACTATATATTTAACCATTGGATGGTTCAGATGGACTATATATTTAACCATTGGATGATTCAGATGGACTATATATTTAACCATTGGAAGGTTCAGATGGACTATATATTTAACCATTGATCAGGTTCAGATGGACTATATATTTAACCATTGGATGTTTCAGATGGACTATATATTTAACCATTGATCAGGTTCAGATGGACTATATATTTAACCATTGATCAGGTTCAAATGGACTATATATTTAACCATTGGATGGTTCAGATGGACTATATATTTAACCATTGATCAGGTTCAGATGGACTATATATTTAACCATTGGATGGTTCAGATGGACTATATATTTAACCATTGGATGGTTCAGATGGACTATATATTTAACCATTGGATGATTCAGATGGACTATATATTTAACCATTGGAAGGTTCAGATGGACTATATATTTAACCATTGATCAGGTTCAGATGGACTATATATTTAACCATTGGATGTTTCAGATGGACTATATATTTAACCATTGATCAGGTTCAGATGGACTATATATTTAACCATTGGATGGTTCAGATGGACTATATATTTAACCATTGGATGGTTCAGATGGACTATATATTTAACCATTGATCAGGTTCAGATGGACTATATATTTAACCATTGGATGGTTCAGATGGACTATATATTTAACCATTGGATGGTTCAGATGGACTATATATTTAACCATTAATCAAGTTCAGATGGACTATATATTTAACCATTGATCAGGTTCAGATGGACTATATATTTAACCATTTGATGGTTCAGATGGACTATATATTTAACCATTGGATGGTTCAGATGGACTATATATTTAACCATTGATCAGGATCAGATGGACTATATATTTAACCATTGGATGGTTCAGATGGGCTATATATTTAACCATTGGATGGTTCAGATGGACTATATATTTAACCATTGATCAGGTTCAGATGGACTATATATTTAACCATTGATCAGGTTCAAATGGACTATATATTTAACCATTGGATGGTTCAGATGGACTATATATTTAACCATTGGATGATTCAGATGGACTATATTTTTAACCATTGGAAGGTTTAGATGGACTATATATTTTACCATTGGATGTTTCAGATGGACTATATATTTAACCATTGATCAGGTTCAGATGGACTATATATTTAACCATTGATCAGGTTCAAATGGACTATATATTTAACCATTGGATAGTTCAGATGGACTATATATTTAACCATTGATCAGGTTCAGATGGACTATATATTTAACCGGTGGATGGTTCAGATTGACTATATATTTAACCATTGGATGGTTCAGATGGACTATATATTTAACCATTGATCAGGTTCAGATGGACTATATATTTAACCATTGATCAGGTTCAGATGGACTATATATTTAACCATTTGATGGTTAAGATGGACTATATATTTAACCATTGATCAGGTTCAGATGGACTATATATTTAACCATTGATCAGGTTCAGATGGACGATATATTTAACCATTGGATGGTTCAGATGGACTATATATTTAATCATTGATCAGGTTCAGATGGACTATATATTTAACCATTGGATGGTTCAGATGGACTATATATTTAACCATTGGATGGTTCAGATGGACTATATATTTAACCATTGGATGGTTCAGATGGACTATATATTTAACCATTGATCAGGATCAGATGGACTATATATTTAACCATTGGATGGTTCAGATGGACTATATATTTAACCATTGGATGGTTCAGATGGACTATATATTTAACCATTGATCAGGTTCAGATGGACTATATATTTAACCATTGATCAGGTTCAGATGGACTATATATTTAACCATTGGATGGTTCAGATGGACTATATATTTAACCATTGGATGGTTCAGATGGACTATATATTTAACCATTGGATGGTTCAGATGGACTATATATTTAACCATTGATCAGGTTCAGATGGACTATATATTTAACCATTGATCAGGTTCAGATGGACTATATATTTAACCATTGGATGGTTCAGATGGACTATATATTTAACCATTGATCAGGTTCAGATGGACGATATATTTAACCATTGGATGGTTCAGATGGATTATATATTTAACCATTGGATGGTTCAGATGGACTATATATTTAACTGTTGGATGGTTCAGATGGACTATATATTTAACCATTGATCAGGTTCAGATGGACTATATATTTAACCATTGGATGGTTCAGATGGACTATATATTTAATCATTGATCAGGTTCAGATGGACTATATATTTAACCATTGGATGGTTCAGATGGACTATATATTTAACCATTGGATGGTTCAGATGGACTATATATTTAACCATTGGATGGTTCAGATGGACTATATATTTAACCATTGATCAGGATCAGATGGACTATATATTTAACCATTGGATGGTTCAGATGGACTATATATTTAACCATTGGATGGTTCAGATGGACTATATATTTAACCATTGATCAGGTTCAGATGGACTATATATTTAACCATTGATCAGGTTCAGATGGACTATATATTTAACCATTGGATGGTTCAGATGGACTATATATTTAACCATTGGATGGTTCAGATGGACTATATATTTAACCATTGGATGGTTCAGATGGACTATATATTTAACCATTGATCAGGTTCAGATGGACTATATATTTAACCATTGATCAGGTTCAGATGGACTATATATTTAACCATTGGATGGTTCAGATGGACTATATATTTAACCATTGATCAGGATCAGATGGACTATATATTTAACCATTGATCAGGTTCAGATGGACTATATATTTAACCATTGGATGGTTCAGATGGACTATATATTTAACCATTGGATGGTTCAGATGGACTATATATTTAACCATTGGATGGTTCAGATGGACTATATATTTAACCATTGATCAGGTTCAGATGGACTATATATTTAACCATTGATCAGGTTCAGATGGACTATATATTTAACCATTGGATGGTTCAGATGGACTATATATTTAACCATTGATCAGGATCAGATGGACTATATATTTAACCATTGGATGGTTCAGATGGACTATATATTTAACCATTGGATGGTTCAGATGGACTATATATTTAACCATTGATCAGGTTCAGATGGACTATATATTTAACCATTGATCAGGTTCAGATGGACTATATATTTTACCATTGGATGTTCAGATGGACTATATATTTAACCATTGGATGATTCAGATGGACTATATATTTAACCATTGGAAGGTTCAGATGGACTATATATTTAACCATTGGATGGTTCAGATGGACTATATATTTAACCATTGGATGGTTCAGATGGACTATATATTTAACCATTGGATGGTTCAGATGGACTATATATTTAACCATTGGATGGTCCAGATGGACTATATATTTAACCATTGGATGATTCAGATGGACTATATATTTAACCATTGGAAGGTTCAGATGGACTATCTATTTAACCATTGATCAGGTTCAGATGGACTATATATTTAACCATTGATCAGGTTCAGATGGACTATATATTTAACCATTGATCAGGATCAGATGGACTATATATTTAACCATTGGATGGTTCAGATGGACTATATATTTAACCATTAGATGGTTCAGATGGACTATATATTTAACCATTGATCAGGTTCAGATGGACTATATATTTAACCATTGATCAGGTTCAGATGGACTATATATTTAACCATTGGATGGTTCAGATGGACTATATATTTAACCATTGATCAGGTTCAGATGGACTATATATTTAACCATTGATCAGGTTCAGATTGACTATATATTTAACCATTGGATGGTTCAGATGGACTATATATTTAAAGATTGGATGGTTCAGATGGACTATATATTTAACCATTGGATGTTTCAGATGGACTATATATTTAACCATTGATCAGGTTCAGATGGACTATATATTTAACCATTGATCTGGTTCAGATGGACTATATATTTAACCATTGGATGGTTCAGATGGACTATATATTTAACCATTGGATGATTCAGATGGACTATATATTTAACCATTGGAAGGTTCAGATGGACTATATATTTAAACATTGATCAGATGTACTATATATTTAACCATTGGATGTTTCAGATGGACTATATATTTAACCATTGATCAGGTTCAGATGGACTATATATTTAACCATTGATCAGGTTCAAATGGACTATATATTTAACCATTGGATGGTTCAATGGACTATATATTTAACCATTGATCAGGTTCAGATTGACTATATATTTAACCATTGGATGGTTCAGATGGACTATATATTTAACCATTGATCAGGTTCAGATGGACTATATATTTAACCATTGATCAGGTTCAGATTGACTATATATTTAACCATTGGATGGTTCAGATTGACTATATATTTAACCATTGGATGGTTCAGATGGACTATATATTTAACCATTGGATGGTTCAGATGGACTATACATTTAACCATTGATCAGGTTCAGATGGACTATATATTTAACCATTGATCAGGTTCAGATGGACTATATATTTAACCATTGGATGGTTCAGATGGACTATATATTTAAAGATTGGATGGTTCAGATGGACTATATATTTAACCATTGGATGTTTCAGATGGACTATATATTTAACCATTGATCAGGTTCAGATGGACTATATATTTAACCATTGATCTGGTTCAGATGGACTATATATTTAACCATTGGATGGTTCAGATGGACTATATATTTAACCATTGGATGATTCAGATGGACTATATATTTAACCATTGGAAGGTTCAGATGGACTATATATTTAAACATTGATCAGATGTACTATATATTTAACCATTGGATGTTTCAGATGGACTATATATTTAACCATTGATCAGGTTCAGATGGACTATATATTTAACCATTGATCAGGTTCAAATGGACTATATATTTAACCATTGGATGGTTCAATGGACTATATATTTAACCATTGATCAGGTTCAGATGGACTATATATTTAACCATTGATCAGGTTCAGATGGACTATATATTTAACCATTGATCAGGTTCAGATGGTCTATATATTTAACCATTGGATGGTTCAGATGGACTATATATTTAACCATTGATCAGGTTCAGATGGACTATATATTTAACCATTGATCAGGTTCAGATGGACTATATATTTAACCATTGGATGGTTCAGATGGACTATATATTTAACCATTGGATGGTTCAGATGGACTATATATTTAACCATTGGATGGTTCAGATGGACTATATATTTAACTGTTGGATGGTTCAGATGGACTATATATTTAACCATTGATCAGGTTCAGATGGACTATATATTTAACCATTGGATGGTTCAGATGGACTATATATTTAATCATTGATCAGGTTCAGATGGACTATATATTTAACCATTGGATGGTTCAGATGGACTATATATTTAACCATTGGATGGTTCAGATGGACTATATATTTAACCATTGATCAGGATCAGATGGACTATATATTTAACCATTGGATGGTTCAGATGGACTATATATTTAACCATTAGATGGTTCAGATGGACTATATATTTAACCATTGATCAGGTTTAGATGGACTATATATTTAACCATTGATCAGGTTCAAATGGACTATATATTTAACCATTGGATGGTTCAATGGACTATATATTTAACCATTGATCAGGTTCAGATGGACTATATATTTAACCATTGATGAGGTTCAGATGGACTATATATTTAACCATTGATCAAGTTCAGATGGACTATATATTTAACCATTGGATGGTTCAGATGGACTATATATTTAACTGTTGGATGGTTCAGATGGACTATATATTTAACCATTGATCAGGTTCAGATGGACTATATATTTAACCATTGGATGGTTCAGATGGACTATTTATTTAACCATTGGATGGTTCAGATGGACTATATATTTAACCATTGATCAGGTTCAGATGGACTATATATTTAACCATTGATCAGGTTCAGATGGACTATATATTTAACCATTGATCAGGTTCAGATGGACTATATATTTAACCATTGGATGGTTCAGATGGACTATATATTTAACCATTGATCAGGTTCAGATGGACTATATATTTAACCATTGGATCGGTTCAGATGGACTATATATTTAATCATTGATCAGGTTCAGATGGACTATATATTTAACCATTGGATGGTTCAGATGGACTATATATTTAACCATTGGATGGTTCAGATGGACTATATATTTAACCATTGGATGGTTCAGATGGACTATATATTTAACCATTGATCAGGATCAGATGGACTATATATTTAACCATTGGATGGTTCAGATGGACTATATATTTAACCATTGGATGGTTCAGATGGACTATATATTTAACCATTGATCAGGTTCAGATGGACTATATATTTAACCATTGATCAGGTTCAGATGGACTATATATTTAACCATTGGATGGTTCAGATGGACTATATATTTAACCATTGGATGGTTCAGATGGACTATATATTTAACCATTGGATGGTTCAGATGGACTATATATTTAACCATTGATCAGGTTCAGATGGACTATATATTTAACCATTGATCAGGTTCAGATGGACTATATATTTAACCATTGGATGGTTCAGATGGACTATATATTTAACCATTGATCAGGTTCAGATGGACTATATATTTAACCATTGATCAGGTTCAGATGGACTATATATTTAACCATTGGATGGTTCAGATGGACTATATATTTAACCATTGGATGGTTCAGATGGACTATATATTTAACCATTGGATGGTTCAGATGGACTATATATTTAACTGTTGGATGGTTCAGATGGACTATATATTTAACCATTGATCAGGTTCAGATGGACTATATATTTAACCATTGGATGGTTCAGATGGACTATATATTTAATCATTGATCAGGTTCAGATGGACTATATATTTAACCATTGGATGGTTCAGATGGACTATATATTTAACCATTGGATGGTTCAGATGGACTATATATTTAACCATTGGATGGTTCAGATGGACTATATATTTAACCATTGATCAGGATCAGATGGACTATATATTTAACCATTGGATGGTTCAGATGGACTATATATTTAACCATTAGATGGTTCAGATGGACTATATATTTAACCATTGATCAGGTTTAGATGGACTATATATTTAACCATTGATCAGGTTCAAATGGACTATATATTTAACCATTGGATGGTTCAATGGACTATATATTTAACCATTGATCAGGTTCAGATGGACTATATATTTAACCATTGATGAGGTTCAGATGGACTATATATTTAACCATTGATCAAGTTCAGATGGACTATATATTTAACCATTGGATGGTTCAGATGGACTATATATTTAACTGTTGGATGGTTCAGATGGACTATATATTTAACCATTGATCAGGTTCAGATGGACTATATATTTAACCATTGGATGGTTCAGATGGACTATTTATTTAACCATTGGATGGTTCAGATGGACTATATATTTAACCATTGATCAGGTTCAGATGGACTATATATTTAACCATTGATCAGGTTCAGATGGACTATATATTTAACCATTGATCAGGTTCAGATGGACTATATATTTAACCATTGGATGGTTCAGATGGACTATATATTTAACCATTGATCAGGTTCAGATGGACTATATATTTAACCATTGGATGGTTCAGATGGACTATATATTTAATCATTGATCAGGTTCAGATGGACTATATATTTAACCATTGGATGGTTCAGATGGACTATATATTTAACCATTGGATGGTTCAGATGGACTATATATTTAACCATTGGATGGTTCAGATGGACTATATATTTAACCATTGATCAGGATCAGATGGACTATATATTTAACCATTGGATGGTTCAGATGGACTATATATTTAACCATTGGATGGTTCAGATGGACTATATATTTAACCATTGATCAGGTTCAGATGGACTATATATTTAACCATTGGATGGTTCAGATGGACTATATATTTAACCATTGATCAGGATCAGATGGACTATATATTTAACCATTGATCAGGTTCAGATGGACTATATATTTAACCATTGGATGGTTCAGATGGACTATATATTTAACCATTGGATGGTTCAGATGGACTATATATTTAACCATTGGATGGTTCAGATGGACTATATATTTAACCATTGATCAGGTTCAGATGGACTATATATTTAACCATTGATCAGGTTCAGATGGACTATATATTTAACCATTGGATGGTTCAGATGGACTATATATTTAACCATTGATCAGGATCAGATGGACTATATATTTAACCATTGGATGGTTCAGATGGACTATATATTTAACCATTGGATGGTTCAGATGGACTATATATTTAACCATTGATCAGGTTCAGATGGACTATATATTTAACCATTGATCAGGTTCAGATGGACTATATATTTAACCATTGGATGGTTCAGATGGACTATATATTTAACCATTGATCAGGATCAGATGGACTATATATTTAACCATTGATCAGGTTCAGATGGACTATATATTTAACCATTGGATGGTTCAGATGGACTATATATTTAACCATTGGATGGTTCAGATGGACTATATATTTAACCATTGGATGGTTCAGATGGACTATATATTTAACCATTGATCAGGTTCAGATGGACTATATATTTAACCATTGATCAGGTTCAGATGGACTATATATTTAACCATTGGATGGTTCAGATGGACTATATATTTAACCATTGATCAGGATCAGATGGACTATATATTTAACCATTGGATGGTTCAGATGGACTATATATTTAACCATTGGATGGTTCAGATGGACTATATATTTAACCATTGATCAGGTTCAGATGGACTATATATTTAACCATTGATCAGGTTCAGATGGACTATATATTTTACCATTGGATGTTCAGATGGACTATATATTTAACCATTGGATGATTCAGATGGACTATATATTTAACCATTGGAAGGTTCAGATGGACTATATATTTAACCATTGGATGGTTCAGATGGACTATATATTTAACCATTGGATGGTTCAGATGGACTATATATTTAACCATTGGATGGTTCAGATGGACTATATATTTAACCATTGGATGGTTCAGATGGACTATATATTTAACCATTGGATGGTCCAGATGGACTATATATTTAACCATTGGATGATTCAGATGGACTATATATTTAACCATTGGAAGGTTCAGATGGACTATCTATTTAACCATTGATCAGGTTCAGATGGACTATATATTTAACCATTGATCAGGTTCAGATCGACTACATATTTAACCATTGATCAGGATCAGATGGACTATATATTTAACCATTGGATGGTTCAGATGGACTATATATTTAACCATTAGATGGTTCAGATGGACTATATATTTAACCATTGATCAGGTTCAGATGGACTATATATTTAACCATTGATCAGGTTCAGATGGACTATATATTTAACCATCGGATGGTTCAGATGGACTATATATTTAACCATTGGATGGTTCAGATGGACTATATATTTAACCATTGATCAGGTTCAGATGGACTATATATTTAACCATTGATCAGGTTCAGATGGACTATATATTTAACCATTGGATGGTTCAGATGGACTATATATTTAACCATTGATCAGGTTCAGATGGACTATATATTTAACCATTGATCAGGTTCAGATTGACTATATATTTAACCATTGGATGGTTCAGATCGACTATATATTTAAAGATTGGATGGTTCAGATGGACTATATATTTAACCATTGGATGTTTCAGATGGACTATATATTTAACCATTGATCAGGTTCAGATGGACTATATATTTAACCATTGATCTGGTTCAGATGGACTATATATTTAACCATTGGATGGTTCAGATGGACTATATATTTAACCATTGGATGATTCAGATGGACTATATATTTAACCATTGGAAGGTTCAGATGGACTATATATTTAAACATTGATCAGATGTACTATATATTTAACCATTGGATGTTTCAGATGGACTATATATTTAACCATTGATCAGGTTCAGATGGACTATATATTTAACCATTGATCAGGTTCAGATGGACTATATATTTAACCATTGGATGGTTCAGATGGACTATATATTTAACCATTGATCAGGTTCAGATGGACTATATATTTAACCATTGATCAGGTTCAGATTGACTATATATTTAACCATTGGATGGTTCAGATGGACTATATATTTAAAGATTGGATGGTTCAGATGGACTATATATTTAACCATTGGATGTTTCAGATGGACTATATATTTAACCATTGATCAGGTTCAGATGGACTATATATTTAACCATTGATCTGGTTCAGATGGACTATATATTTAACCATTGGATGGTTCAGATGGACTATATATTTAACCATTGGATGATTCAGATGGACTATATATTTAACCATTGGAAGGTTCAGATGGACTATATATTTAAACATTGATCAGATGTACTATATATTTAACCATTGGATGTTTCAGATGGACTATATATTTAACCATTGATCAGGTTCAGATGGACTATATATTTAACCATTGATCAGGTTCAAATGGACTATATATTTAACCATTGGATGGTTCAATGGACTATATATTTAACCATTGATCAGGTTCAGATTGACTATATATTTAACCATTGGATGGTTCAGATGGACTATATATTTAACCATTGATCAGGTTCAGATGGACTATATATTTAACCATTGATCAGGTTCAGATTGACTATATATTTAACCATTGGATGGTTCAGATGGACTATATATTTAACCATTGGATGGTTCAGATGGACTATATATTTAACCATTGGATGGTTCAGATGGACTATACATTTAACCATTGATCAGGTTCAGATGGACTATATATTTAACCATTGATCAGGTTCAGATGGACTATATATTTAACCATTGGATGGTTCAGATGGACTATATATTTAAAGATTGGATGGTTCAGATGGACTATATATTTAACCATTGGATGTTTCAGATGGACTATATATTTAACCATTGATCAGGTTCAGATGGACTATATATTTAACCATTGATCTGGTTCAGATGGACTATATATTTAACCATTGGATGGTTCAGATGGACTATATATTTAACCATTGGATGATTCAGATGGACTATATATTTAACCATTGGAAGGTTCAGATGGACTATATATTTAAACATTGATCAGATGTACTATATATTTAACCATTGGATGTTTCAGATGGACTATATATTTAACCATTGATCAGGTTCAGATGGACTATATATTTAACCATTGATCAGGTTCAAATGGACTATATATTTAACCATTGGATGGTTCAATGGACTATATATTTAACCATTGATCAGGTTCAGATGGACTATATATTTAACCATTGATCAGGTTCAGATGGACTATATATTTAACCATTGATCAGGTTCAGATGGTCTATATATTTAACCATTGGATGGTTCAGATGGACTATATATTTAACCATTGATCAGGTTCAGATGGACTATATATTTAACCATTGATCAGGATCAGATGGACTATATATTTAACCATTGGATGGTTCAGATGGACTATATATTTAACCATTGGATGGTTCAGATGGACTATATATTTAACCATTGGATGGTTCAGATGGACTATATATTTAACTGTTGGATGGTTCAGATGGACTATATATTTAACCATTGATCAGGTTCAGATGGACTATATATTTAACCATTGGATGGTTCAGATGGACTATATATTTAATCATTGATCAGGTTCAGATGGACTATATATTTAACCATTGGATGGTTCAGATGGACTATATATTTAACCATTGGATGGTTCAGATGGACTATATATTTAACCATTGGATGGTTCAGATGGACTATATATTTAACCATTGATCAGGATCAGATGGACTATATATTTAACCATTGGATGGTTCAGATGGACTATATATTTAACCATTAGATGGTTCAGATGGACTATATATTTAACCATTGATCAGGTTTAGATGGACTATATATTTAACCATTGATCAGGTTCAAATGGACTATATATTTAACCATTGGATGGTTCAATGGACTATATATTTAACCATTGATCAGGTTCAGATGGACTATATATTTAACCATTGATGAGGTTCAGATGGACTATATATTTAACCATTGATCAAGTTCAGATGGACTATATATTTAACCATTGGATGGTTCAGATGGACTATATATTTAACTGTTGGATGGTTCAGATGGACTATATATTTAACCATTGATCAGGTTCAGATGGACTATATATTTAACCATTGGATGGTTCAGATGGACTATTTATTTAACCATTGGATGGTTCAGATGGACTATATATTTAACCATTGATCAGGTTCAGATGGACTATATATTTAACCATTGATCAGGTTCAGATGGACTATATATTTAACCATTGATCAGGTTCAGATGGACTATATATTTAACCATTGGATGGTTCAGATGGACTATATATTTAACCATTGATCAGGTTCAGATGGACTATATATTTAACCATTGATCAGGTTCAGATGGACTATATATTTAACCATTGGATGGTTCAGATGGACTATATATTTAACCATTGGATGGTTCAGATGGACTATATATTTAACCATTGATCAGGTTCAGATGGACTATATATTTAACCATTGATCAGGTTCAGATGGACTATATATTTAACCATTGGATGGTTCAGATGGACTATATATTTAACCATTGGATGGTTCAGATGGACTATATATTTAACCATTGGATGGTTCAGATGGACTATATATTTAACCATTGATCAGGTTCAGATGGACTATATGTTTAACCATTTATCAGGTTCAGATGGATTATATATTTAACCACTGGATGGTTCAGATGGACTATATATTTAACCATTGGATGGTTCAGATGGACTATATATTTAACCATTGATCAGGTTCAGATGGACTATATATTTAACCATTGGATGGTTCAGATGGACTATATATTTAACCATTGGAAGGTTCAGATGGACTATATATTTAACCATTGGATGGTTCAGATGGACTATATATTTAACCATTGATCAGGTTCAGATGGACTATATATTTAACCATTTATCAGGTTCAGATGGATTATATATTTAACCATTGGATGGTTCAGATGGACTATATATTTAACCATTGGATGATTCAGATGGACTATATATTTAACCATTGGAAGGTTCAGATGGACTATATATTTAACCATTGGAAGGTTCAGATGGACTATATATTTAACCATTGATCAGGTTCAGATGGACTATATATTTAACCATTGATCAGGTTCAGATGGACTATATATTTAACCATTCGATGGTTCAGATGGACTATATATTTAATCATTGATCAGGTTCAGATGGACTATATATTTAACAATTGGATGGTTCAGATGGACTATATATTTAACCATTGGATGGTTCAGATGGACTATATATTTAACCATTGGATGGTTCAGATGGACTATATATTTAACCATTGATCAGGTTCAGATGGACTATATATTTAACCATTGATCAGGTTCAGATGGACTATATTTTTAACCATTGATCAGGTTCAGATGGACTCTATATTTAACCATTGGATGGTTCAGATGGACTATATATTTAACCATTGATCAGGTTCAGATGGACTATATATTTAACCATTGATCAGGTTCAGATGGACTATATATTTAACCATTGATCAGGTTCAGATGGACTATATATTTAACCATTGGATGGTTCAGATGGACTATATATTTAACCATTGATCAGGTTCAGATGGACTATATATTTAACCATTGGATCAGGTTCAGATGGACTATATATTTAACCATTGGATGGTTCAGATGGACTATATATTTAACCATTGGATGGTTCAGATGGACTATATATTTAACCATTGATCAGGTTCAGATGGACTATATATTTTACCATTGGATGGTTCAGATGGACTATATATTTAACCATTGGATGGTTCAGATGGACTATATATTTAACCATTGGATGGTTCAGATGGACTATATATTTAACCATTCATCAGGTTCAGATGGACTAAATGTTTAACCATTTATCAGGTTCAGATTGATTATATATTTAACCATTGGATGGTTCAGATGGACTATATATTTAACCATTGGATGGTTCAGATGGACTATATATTTAACCATTGATCAGGTTCAGATCGACTATATATTTAACCATTGGATGGTTCAGATGGACAATATATTTAACATTTGATCAGGTTCAGATGGACTATATATTTAACCATTGAATGGTTCAGATGGACTATATATTTAACCATTGATCAGGTTCAGATGGACTACATATTTAACCATTGATCAGGTTCAGATGGACTATATATTTAACCATTGGATGGTTCAGATGGGCTATATATTTAACAATTAGATGGTTCAGATGGACTATATATTTAACCATTGATCAGGTTCAGATGGACGATATAATTAACCATTGATTAAGTTCAGATCGACTACATATTTAACCATTGATCAGGTTCAGATGGACTATATATTTAACCATTGATCAGGTTCAGATGGACGATATAATTAACCATTGATTAAGTTCAGATCGACTACATATTTAACCATTGATCAGGTTCAGATGGACTATATATTTAACCATTGATCAGGTTCAGATGGACTATATATTTAACCATTGGATGGTTAAGATGGACTATATATTTAACCATTGATCAGGTTCAGATGGACTATATATTTAACCATTGGATGGTTCAGATGGACTATATATTTAACTGTTGGATGGTTCAGATGGACTATATATTTAACCATTGATCAGGTTCAGATGGACTATATATTTAACCATTGGATGGTTCAGATGGACTATATATTTAATCATTGATCAGGTTCAGATGGACTATATATTTAACCATTGATCAAGTTCAGATGGACTATATATTTAACCATTGATCAGGTTCAGATGGACTATATATTTAACCATTGGATGGTTCAGATGGACTATATATTTAACCATTGGATGGTTCAGATGGACTATATATTTAAACATTTATCAGGTTCAGATGGACTATATATTTAACCATTGATCAGGTTCAGATGGACTATATATTTAACCATTGGATGGTTCAGATGGACTATATATTTAACCATTGGATGGTTCAGATGGACTATATATTTAACCATTGATCAGGTTCAAATGGACTATATATTTAACCATTGGATGGTTCAATGGACTATATATTTAACCATTGATCAGGTTCAGATGGACTATATATTTAACCATTGATCAGGTTCAGATGGACTATATATTTAACCATTGATCAGGTTTAGATGGACTATATATTTAACCATTGATCAGGTTCAGATGGACTATATATTTAACCATTGATCAGGTTCAGATGGACTATATATTTAACTGTTGGATGGTTCAGATGGACTATATATTTAACCATTGATCAGGTTCAGATGGACTATATATTTAACCATTGGATGGTTCAGATGGACTATATATTTAATCATTGATCAGGTTCAGATGGACTATATATTTAACCATTGGATGGTTCAGATGGACTATATATTTAACCATTGGATGGTTCAGATGGACTATATATTTAACCATTGGATGGTTCAGATGGACTATATATTTAACCATTGATCAGGATCAGATGGACTATATATTTAACCATTGATCAGGTTCAGATGGACTATATTTTTAACCATTGATCAGGTTCAGATGGACTCTATATTTAACCATTGGATGGTTCAGATGGACTATTTATTTAACCATTGGATGGTTCAGATGGACTATATATTTAACCATTGGATGGTTCAGATGGACTATATATTTAACCATTGATCAGGTTCAGATGGACTATATATTTAACCATTGATCAGGTTCAGATGGACTATATATTTAACCATTGGATGGTTCAGATGGACTATATATTTAACCATTGATCAGGTTCAGATGGACTATATATTTAACCATTGATCAGGTTCAGATGGACTATATATTTAACCATTGGATGGTTCAGATGGACTATATATTTAACCATTGGATGGTTCAGATGGACTATATATTTAACCATTGATCAGGTTCAGATGGACTATATATTTAACCATTGATCAGGTTCAGATGGACTATATATTTAACCATTGGATGGTTCAGATGGACTATATATTTAACCATTGGATGGTTCAGATGGACTATATATTTAACCATTGATCAGGTTCAGATGGACTATATGTTTAACCATTTATCAGGTTCAGATGGATTATATATTTAACCATTGGATGGTTCAGATGGACTATATATTTAACCATTGGATGGTTCAGATGGACTATATATTTAACCATTGATCAGGTTCAGATGGACTATATATTTAACCATTGGATGGTTCAGATGGACTATATATTTAACCATTGGAAGGTTCAGATGGACTATATATTTAACCATTGGATGGTTCAGATGGACTATATATTTAACCATTGATCAGGTTCAGATGGACTATATGTTTAACCATTTATCAGGTTCAGATGGATTATATATTTAACCATTGGATGGTTCAGATGGACTATATATTTAACCATTGGATGATTCAGATGGACTATATATTTAACCATTGGAAGGTTCAGATGGACTATATATTTAACCATTGATCAGGTTCAGATGGACTATATATTTAACCATTGGATGTTTCAGATGGACTATATATTTAACCATTGATCAGGTTCAGATGGACTATATATTTAACCATTGATCAGGTTCAAATGGACTATATATTTAACCATTGGATGGTTCAGATGGACTATATATTTAACCATTGGATGGTTCAGATGGACTATATATTTAACCATTGGATGGTTCAGTTGGACTATATATTTAACCATTAATCAAGTTCAGATGGACTATATATTTAACCATTGATCAGGTTCAGATGGACTATATATTAAACCATTTGATGGTTCAGATGGACTATATATTTAACCATTGATCAGGATCAGATGGACTATATATTTAACCATTGGATGGTTCAGATGGACTATATATTTAACCATTGGATGGTTCAGATGGACTATATATTTAACCATTGATCAGGTTCAGATGGACTATATATTTAACCATTGATCAGGTTCAGATGGACTATATATTTAACCATTGGATGGTTCAGATGGACTATATATTTAACCATTGATCAGGATCAGATGGACTATATATTTAACCATTGGATGGTTCAGATGGACTATATATTTAACCATTGGATGGTTCAGATGGACTATATATTTAACCATTGATCAGGTTCAGATGGACTATATATTTAACCATTGATCAGGTTCAGATGGACTATATATTTTACCATTGGATGGTTCAGATGGACTATATATTTAACCATTGGATGATTCAGATGGACTATATATTTAACCATTGGAAGGTTCAGATGGACTATATATTTAACCATTGGATGGTTCAGATGGACTATATATTTAACCATTGGATGGTTCAAATGGACTATATATTTAACCATTGATCAGGTTCAGATGGACTATATATTTAACCATTGATCAGGTTCAGATGGACTATATATTTAACCATTGGATGGTTCAGATGGACTATATATTTAACCATTGGATGGTTCAGATGGACTATATATTTAACCATTGATCAGGTTCAGATGGACTATATATTTAACCATTGATCAGGTTCAGATGGACTATATATTTAACCATTGATCAGGTTCAGATGGACTATATATTTAACCATTGGATGGTTCAGATGGACTATATATTTAACCATTGATCAGGATCAGATGGACTATATATTTAACCATTGGATGGTTCAGATGGACTATATATTTAACCATTGGATGGTTCAGATGGACTATATATTTAACCATTGATCAGGTTCAGATGGACTATATATTTAACCATTGATCAGGTTCAGATGGACTATATATTTTACCATTGGATGGTTCAGATGGACTATATATTTAACCATTGGATGATTCAGATGGACTATATATTTAACCATTGGAAGGTTCAGATGGACTATATATTTAACCATTGGATGGTTCAGATGGACTATATATTTAAACATTGGATGGTTCAGATGGACTATATATTTAACCATTGATCAGGTTCAGATGGACTATATATTTAACCATTGGATGGTTCAGATGGACTATATATTTAACCATTGGATGGTTCAGATGGACTATATATTTAACCATTGGATGGTTCAGATGGACTATATATTTAACCATTGGATGATTCAGATGGACTATATATTTAACCATTGGAAGGTTCAAATGGACTATATATTTAACCATTGATCAGGTTCAGATGGACTACATATTTAACCATTGGATGTTTCAGATGGACTATATATTTAACCATTGATCAGGTTCAGATGGACTATATATTTAACCATTGATCAGGTTCAAATGGACTATATATTTAACCATTGGATGGTTCAGATAGACTATATATTTAACCATTGATCAGGTTCAGATGGACTATATATTTAACCATTGGATGGTTCAGATGGACTATATATTTAACCATTGGATGGTTCAGATGGACTATATATTTAACCATTAATCAAGTTCAGATGGACTATATATTTAACCATTGATCAGGTTCAGATGGACTATATATTTAACCATTTGATGGTTCAGATGGACTATATATTTAACCATTGGATGGTTCAGATGGACTATATATTTAACCATTGATCAGGATCAGATGGACTATATATTTAACCATTGGATGGTTCAGATGGACTATATATTTAACCATTGGATGGTTCAGATGGACTATATATTTAACCATTGATCAGGTTCAGATGGACTATATATTTAACCATTGATCAGGTTCAGATGGACTATATATTTTACCATTGGATGGTTCAGATGGACTATATATTTAACCATTGGATGATTCAGATGGACTATATTTTTAACCATTGGAAGGTTTAGATGGACTATATATTTTACCATTGGATGTTTCAGATGGACTATATATTTAACCATTGATCAGGTTCAGATGGACTATATATTTAACCATTGATCAGGTTCAAATGGACTATATATTTAACCATTGGATAGTTCAGATGGACTATATATTTAACCATTGATCAGGTTCAGATGGACTATATATTTAACCGGTGGATGGTTCAGATGGACTATATATTTAACCATTGGATGGTTCAGATGGACTATTTATTTAACCATTGATCAGGTTCAGATGGACTATATATTTAACCATTGATCAGGTTCAGATGGACTATATATTTAACCATTTGATGGTTAAGATGGACTATATATTTAACCATTGATCAGGTTCAGATGGACTATATATTTAACCATTGATCAGGTTCAGATGGACGATATATTTAACCATTGGATGGTTCAGATGGATTATATATTTAACCATTGGATGGTTCAGATGGACTATATATTTAACTGTTGGATGGTTCAGATGGACTATATATTTAACCATTGATCAGGTTCAGATGGACTATATATTTAACCATTGGATGGTTCAGATGGACTATATATTTAATCATTGATCAGGTTCAGATGGACTATATATTTAACCATTGGATGGTTCAGATGGACTATATATTTAACCATTGGATGGTTCAGATGGACTATATATTTAACCATTGGATGGTTCAGATGGACTATATATTTAACCATTGATCAGGATCAGATGGACTATATATTTAACCATTGGATGGTTCAGATGGACTATATATTTAACCATTGGATGGTTCAGATGGACTATATATTTAACCATTGATCAGGTTCAGATGGACTATATATTTAACCATTGATCAGGTTCAGATGGACTATATATTTAACCATTGGATGGTTCAGATGGACTATATATTTAACCATTGATCAGGATCAGATGGACTATATATTTAACCATTGATCAGGTTCAGATGGACTATATATTTAACCATTGGATGGTTCAGATGGACTATATATTTAACCATTGGATGGTTCAGATGGACTATATATTTAACCATTGGATGGTTCAGATGGACTATATATTTAACCATTGATCAGGTTCAGATGGACTATATATTTAACCATTGATCAGGTTCAAATGGACTATATATTTAACCATTGGATGGTTCAGATGGACTATATATTTAACCATTGATCAGGTTCAGATGGACTATATATTTAACCATTGATCAGGTTCAGATGGACTATATATTTAACCATTGGATGGTTCAGATGGACTATATATTTAACCATTGGATGGTTCAGATGGACTATATATTTAACCATTGGATGGTTCAGATGGACTATATATTTAACTGTTGGATGGTTCAGATGGACTATATATTTAACCATTGATCAAGTTCAGATGGACTATATATTTAACCATTGGATGGTTCAGATGGACTATATATTTAATCATTGATCAGGTTCAGATGGACTATATATTTAACCATTGATCAGGTTCAGATGGACTATATATTTAACCATTGGATGGTTCAGATGGACTATATATTTAACCATTGATCAGGTTCAGATGGACTATATATTTAACCATTGATCAGGTTCAGATGGACTATATATTTAACCATTGATCAGGTTCAGATGGACTATATATTTAACCATTGTTGGTTCAGATGGACTATATATTTAACCATTGGATGGTTCAGATGGACTATATATTTAACCATTGGATGGTTCAGATGGACTATATATTTAACCATTGATCAGGTTCAGATGGACTATATGTTTAACCATTTATCAGGTTCAGATGGATTATATATTTAACCATTGGATGGTTCAGATGGACTATATATTTAACCATTGGATGGTTCAGATGGACTATATATTTAACCATTGATCAGGTTCAGATCGACTATATATTTAACCATTGGATGGTTCAGATGGACAATATATTTAACATTTGATCAGGTTCAGATGGACTATATATTTAACCATTGAATGGTTCAGATGGACTATATATTTAACCATTGATCAGGTTCAGATGGACTACATATTTAACCATTGATCAGGTTCAGATGGACTATATATTTAACCATTGGATGGTTCAGATGGGCTATATATTTAACAATTAGATGGTTCAGATGGACTATATATTTAACCATTGATCAGGTTCAGATGGACGATATAATTAACCATTGATTAAGTTCAGATCGACTACATATTTAACCATTGATCAGGTTCAGATGGACTATATATTTAACAATTGATCAGGTTCAGATGGACTATATATTTAACCATTGGATGGTTAAGATGGACTATATATTTAACCATTGATAAGGTTCAGATAGACTATATATTTAACCATTGATCAGGTTCAGATGGACTATATATTTAACCATTGGATGGTTCAGATGGACTATATATTTAATCATTGATCAGGTTCAGATGGACTATATATTTAACCATTGGATGGTTCAGATGGACTATATATTTAACCATTGGATGGTTCAGATGGACTATATATTTAACCATTGGATGGTTCAGATGGACTATATATTTAACCATTGATCAGGATCAGATGGACTATATATTTAACCATTGGATGGTTCAGATGGACTATATATTTAATCATTAGATGGTTCAGATGGACTATCTATTTAACCATTGATCAGGTTCAGATGGACTATATATTTAACCATTGATCAGGTTCAGATCGACTACATATTTAACCATTGATCAGGATCAGATGGACTATATATTTAACCATTGGATGGTTCAGATGGACTATATATTTAACCATTAGATGGTTCAGATGGACTATATATTTAACCATTGATCAGGTTCAGATGGACTATATATTTAACCATTGATCAGGTTCAGATGGACTATATATTTAACCATCGGATGGTTCAGATGGACTATATATTTAACCATTGGATGGTTCAGATGGACTATATATTTAACCATTGATCAGGTTCAGATGGACTATATATTTAACCATTGATCAGGTTCAGATGGACTATATATTTAACCATTGGATGGTTCAGATGGACTATATATTTAACCATTGATCAGGTTCAGATGGACTATATATTTAACCATTGATCAGGTTCAGATTGACTATATATTTAACCATTGGATGGTTCAGATGGACTATATATTTAACCATTGGATGGTTCAGATGGACTATATATTTAACCATTGGATGGTTCAGATGGACTATACATTTAACCATTGATCAGGTTCAGATGGACTATATATTTAACCATTGATCAGGTTCAGATGGACTATATATTTAACCATTGATCAGGTTCAGATGGACTATATATTTAACCATTGGATGGTTCAGATGGACTATATATTTAACCATTGGATGTTTCAGATGGACTATATATTTAACCATTGATCAGGTTCAGATGGACTACATATTTAACCATTGATCTGGTTCAGATGGACTATATATTTAACCATTGGATGGTTCAGATGGACTATATATTTAACCATTGGATGATTCAGATGGACTATATATTTAACCATTGGAAGGTTCAGATGGACTATATATTTAAACATTGATCAGATGGACTATATATTTAACCATTGGATGTTTCAGATGGACTATATATTTAACCATTGATCAGGTTCAGATGGACTATATATTTAACCATTGATCAGGTTCAAATGGACTATATATTTAACCATTGGATGGTTCAATGGACTATATATTTAACCATTGATCAGGTTCAGATGGACTATATATTTAACCATTGATCAGGTTCAGATGGACTATATATTTAACCATTGATCAGGTTCAGATGGACTATATATTTAACCATTGGATGGTTCAGATGGACTATATATTTAACCATTGATCAGGTTCAGATGGACTATATATTTAACCATTGATCAGGTTCAGATGGACTATATATTTAACCATTGGATGGTTCAGATGGACTATATATTTAACCATTGGATGGTTCAGATGGACTATATATTTAACCATTGGATGGTTCAGATGGACTATATATTTAACTGTTGGATGGTTCAGATGGACTATATATTTAACCATTGATCAAGTTCAGATGGACTATATATTTAACCATTGGATGGTTCAGATGGACTATATATTTAATCATTGATCAGGTTCAGATGGACTATATATTAAACCATTGGATCGGTTCAGATGGACTATATATTTAACCATTGGATCGGTTCAGATGGACTATATATTTAACCATTGGATGGTTCAGATGGACTATATATTTAACCATTGATCAGGATCAGATGGACTATATATTTAACCATTGGATCGGTTCAGATGGACTATATATTTAATCATTAGATGGTTCAGATGGACTATATATTTAACCATTGATCAGGTTCAGATGGACTATATATTTAACCATTGATCAGGTTCAAATGGACTATATATTTAACCATTGGATGGTTCAATGGACTATATATTTAACCATTGATCAGGTTCAGATGGACTATATATTTAACCATTGATGAGGTTCAGATGGACTATATATTTAACCATTGATCAAGTTCAGATGGACTATATATTTAACCATTGATCAGGTTCAGATGGACTATATATTTAACCATTGGATGGTTCAGATGGACTATATATTTAACTGTTGGATGGTTCAGATGGACTATATATTTAACCATTGATCAGGTTCAGATGGACTATATATTTAACCATTCGATGGTTCAGATGGACTATATATTTAATCATTGATCAGGTTCAGATGGACTATATATTTAACCATTGGATGGTTCAGATGGACTATATATTTAACCATTGGATGGTTCAGATGGACTATATATTTAACCATTGGATGGTTCAGATGGACTATATATTTAACCATTGATCAGGATCAGATGGACTATATATTTAACCATTGATCAGGTTCAGATGGACTATATATTTAACCATTGATCAGGTTCAGATGGACTCTATATTTAACCATTGGATCAGGTTCAGATGGACTATATATTTAACCATTGGATGGTTCAGATGGACTATATATTTAACCATTGATCAGGTTCAGATGGACTATATATTTAACCATTGATCAGGTTCAGATGGACTATATATTTAACCATTGGATCAGGTTCAGATGGACTATATATTTAACCATTGGATGGTTCAGATGGACTATATATTTAACCATTGATCAGGTTCAGATGGACTATATATTTAACCATTGATCAGGTTCAGATGGACTATATATTTAACCATTGATCAGGTTCAGATGGACTATATATTTAACCATTGTTGGTTCAGATGGACTATATATTTAACCATTGGATGGTTCAGATGGACTATATATTTAACCATTGGATGGTTCAGATGGACTATATATTTAACCATTGATCAGGTTCAGATGGACTATATGTTTAACCATTTATCAGGTTCAGATGGATTATATATTTAACCATTGGATGGTTCAGATGGACTATATATTTAACCATTGGATGGTTCAGATGGACTATATATTTAACCATTGATCAGGTTCAGATCGACTATATATTTAACCATTGGATGGTTCAGATGGACAATATATTTAACATTTGATCAGGTTCAGATGGACTATATATTTAACCATTGAATGGTTCAGATGGTCTATATATTTAACCATTGATCAGGTTCAGATGGACTACATATTTAACCATTGATCAGGTTCAGATGGACTATATATTTAACCATTGGATGGTTCAGATGGGCTATATATTTAACAATTAGATGGTTCAGATGGACTATATATTTAACCATTGATCAGGTTCAGATGGACGATATAATTAACCATTGATTAAGTTCAGATCGACTACATATTTAACCATTGATCAGGTTCAGATGGACTATATATTTAACCATTGATCAGGTTCAGATGGACTATATATTTAACCATTGATCAGGTTCAGATGGACTATATATTTAACCATTGATCAGGTTCAGATGGACTATATATTTAACCATTGATCAGGTTCAGATGGACTATATATTTAACCAATGGATGGTTCAGATGGACTATATATTTAACTGTTGGATGGTTCAGATGGACTATATATTTAACCATTGATCAGGTTCATATGGACTATATATTTAACCATTGGATGGTTAAGATGGACTATATATTTAATCATTGATCAGGTTCAAATGGACTATATATTTAACCATTGGATGGTTCAGATGGACTATATATTTAACCATTGATCAGGTTCAGATGGACTATATATTTAACCATTGATCAGGTTCAGATGGACTATATATTTAACCATTGGATGGTTCAGATGGACTATATATTTAACCATTGGATGGTTCAGATGGACTATATATTTAACCATTGGATGGTTCAGATGGACTATATATTTAACTGTTGGATGGTTCAGATGGACTATATATTTAACCATTGATCAGGTTCATATGGACTATATATTTAACCATTGGATGGTTAAGATGGACTATATATTTAATCATTGATCAGGTTCAAATGGACTATATATTTAACCATTGGATGGTTCAATGGACTATATATTTAACCATTGATCAGGTTCAGATGGACTATATATTTAACCATTGATCAGGTTCAGATGGACTATATATTTAACCATTGATCAAGTTCAGATGGACTATATATTTAACCATTGATCAGGTTCAGATGGACTATATATTTAACCATTGGATGGTTCAGATGGACTATATATTTAACTGTTGGATGGTTCAGATGGACTATATATTTAACCATTGGATGGTTCAGATGGACTATATATTTAACCATTGATCAGGTTCAGATGGACTATATATTTAACCATTGGATGGTTCAGATGGACTATATATTTAACCATTGATCAGGTTCAGATGGACTATATATTTAACCATTGATCAGGTTCAAATGGACTATATATTTAACCATTGGATGGTTCAATGGACTATATATTTAACCATTGATCAGGTTCAGATGGACTATATATTTAACCATTGATCAGGTTCAGATGGACTATATATTTAACCATTGGATGGTTCAGATGGACTATATATTTAACCATTGATCAGGTTCAGATTGACTATATATTTAACCATTGATCAGGTTCAGATGGACTATATATTTAACCATTGGATGGTTCAGATGGACTATATATTTAACCATTGGATGGTTCAGATGGACTATATATTTAACCATTGATCAGGTTCAGATGGACTATATATTTAACCATTGGATGGTTCAGATGGACTATATATTTAACCATTGATCAGGATCAGATGGACTATATATTTAACCATTGGATGGTTCAGATGGACTATATATTTAATCCTTAGATGGTTCAGATGGACTATATATTTAACCATTGATCAGGTTCAGATGGACTATATATTTAACCATTGATCAGGTTCAGATCGACTACATATTTAACCATTGATCAGGATCAGATGGACTATATATTTAACCATTAGATGGTTCAGATGGACTATATATTTAACCATTAGATGGTTCAGATGGACTATATATTTAACCATTGATCAGGTTCAGATGGACTATATATTTAACCATTGATCAGGTTCAGATTGACTATATATTTAACCAATGGATGGTTCAGATGGACTATATATTTAACCATTGGATGGTTCAGATGGACTATATATTTAACCATTGGATGGTTCAGATGGACTATACATTTAACCATTGATCAGGTTCAGATGGACTATATATTTAACCATTGATCAGGATCAGATGGACTATATATTTAACCATTGGATGGTTCAGATGGACTATATATTTAACCATTGGATGGTTCAGATGGACTATATATTTAACCATTGGATGTTTCAGATGGACTATATATTTAACCATTGATCAGGTTCAGATGGACTATATATTTAACCATTGATCAGGTTCAAATGGACTATATATTTAACCATTGGATGGTTCAATGGACTATATATTTAACCATTGATCAGGTTCAGATGGACTATATATTTAACCATTGATCAGGTTCAGATGGACTATATATTTAACCATTGATCAGGTTCAGATGGACTATATATTTAACCATTGGATGGTTCAGATGGACTATATATTTAACCATTGATCAGGTTCAGATGGACTATATATTTAACCATTGATCAGGTTCAGATGGACTATATATTTAACCATTGGATGGTTCAGATGGACTATATATTTAACCATTGGATGGTTCAGATGGACTATATATTTAACCATTGATCAGGTTCAGATGGACTTTATATTTAACCATTGATCAGGTTCAGATGGACTATATATTTAACCATTGGATGGTTCAGATGGACTATATATTTAACCATTGGATGGTTCAGATGGACTATATATTTAACCATTGGATGGTTCAGATGGACTATATATTTAACCATTGGATGGTTCAGATGGACTATATATTTAACCATTGATCAGGTTCAGATGGACTATATGTTTAACCATTTATCAGGTTCAGATGGATTATATATTTAACCATTGGATGGTTCAGATGGACTATATATTTAACCATTGATCAGGTTCAGATGGACTATATATTTAACCATTAATCAGGTTCAGATGGACTATATATTTAACCACTGATCAAGTTCAGATGGACTATATATTTAACCATTGATCAGGTTCAGATGGACTATATATTTAACCATTGGATGGTTCAGATGGACTATATATTTAACCATTGATCAGGTTCAGTTGGACTATATATTTAACCATTGGATGGTTCAGATGGACTACATATTTAACCATTGATCAGGTTCAGATGGACTATATATTTAACCATTGATCAGGTTCAGATGGACTATATATTTAACCATTGGATGTTTCACATGGACTATATATTTAACCATTGGATGGTTCAGAAGGACTATATATTTAACCATTGGATGGTTCAGATTGACTATATAATTAACCGTTGGATGGTTCAGATGGACTATATATTTAACCATTGATCTGGGTCAGATGGACTATATATTTAACCATTGGATTGTTCAGATGGACTATATATTTAACCATTGGATGGTTCGGATGGACTATATATTTAACCATTGATCAGGTTCAGATGGACTATATATTTAACCATTGATCAGGTTCAGATGGAATATATATTTAACCATTGGATGGTTCAGATGGACTATATATTTAACCATTGGATGGTTCAGATGGACTATATATTTAACCATTGATCAGGTTCACATGGACTATATATTTAACCATTGGATGGTTCAGATGGACTATATTTTTCACCATTGATCAGGTTCAGATGGACTATATATGTAATCATTGGATGGTTCAGATGGACTATATATTTAACCATTCATCAGGTTCAGATGGACTATATATTTAACCATTGATCAGGTTCAGATGGACTATATTTTTAACCTTTGGATGTTTCAGATGGACTATTTAACCATTGATCAGGTTCAGATGGACTATATATTTAACCATTGGATGGTTCAGATGGACTATATATTTAATCATTAGATGGTTCAGATGGACTATATATTTAACCATTGATCAGGTTCAGATGGACTATATATTTAACCATTGATCAGGTTCAAATGGACTATATATTTAACCATTGGATGGTTCAATGGACTATATATTTAACCATTGATCAGGTTCAGATGGACTATATATTTAACCATTGATGAGGTTCAGATGGACTATATATTTAACCATTGATCAAGTTCAGATGGACTATATATTTAACCATTGATCAGGTTCAGATGGACTATATATTTAACCATTGGATGGTTCAGATGGACTATATATTTAACTGTTGGATGGTTCAGATGGACTATATATTTAACCATTGATCAGGTTCAGATGGACTATATATTTAACCATTGGATGGTTCAGATGGACTATATATTTAATCATTGATCAGGTTCAGATGGACTATATATTTAACCATTGGATGTTCAGATGGACTATATATTTAACCATTGGATGGTTCAGATGGACTATATTATTAACCATTGGATGGTTCAGATGGACTATATATTTAACCATTGATCAGGATCAGATGGACTATATATTTAACCATTGATCAGGTTCAGATGGACTATATTTTTAACCATTGATCAGGTTCAGATGGACTCTATATTTAACCATTGGATGGTTCAGATGGACTCTATATTTAACCATTGGATGGTTCAGATGGACTCTATATTTAACCATTGATCAGGTTCAGATGGACTATATATTTAACCATTGATCAGGTTCAGATGGACTATATATTTAACCATTGATCAGGTTCAGATGGACTATATATTTAACCATTGGATGGTTCAGATGGACTATATATTTAACCATTGATCAGGTTCAGATGGACTATATATTTAACAATTGATCAGGTTCAGATGGACTATATATTTAACCATTGGATGGTTCAGATGGACTATATATTTAACCATTGGATGGTTCAGATGGACTATATATTTAACCATTGATCAGGTTCAGATGGACTATATATTTAACCATTGATCAGGTTCAGATGGACTATATATTTAACCATTGGATGGTTCAGATGGACTATATATTTAACCATTGGATGGTTCAGATGGACTATATATTTAACCATTGGATGGTTCAGATGGACTATATATTTAACCATTGATCAGGTTCAGATGGACTATATGTTTAACCATTTATCAGGTTCAGATGGATTATATATTTAACCATTGGATGGTTCAGATGGACTATATATTTAACCATTGGATGGTTCAGATGGACTATATATTTAACCATTGATCAGGTTCAGATGGACTATATATTTAACCATTGGATGGTTCAGATGGACAATATATTTAACATTTGATCAGGTTCAGATGGACTATATATTTAACCATTGAATGGTTCAGATGGACTATATATTTAACCATTGATCAGGTTCAGATGGACTACATATTTAACTATTGATCAGGTTCAGATGGACTATATATTTAACCATTGGATGGTTCAGATGGGCTATATATTTAACAATTAGATGGTTCAGATGGACTATATATTTAACCATTGATCAGGTTCAGATGGACGATATAATTAACCATTGATTAAGTTCAGATCGACTACATATTTAACCATTGATCAGGTTCAGATGGACTATATATTTAACCATTGATCAGGTTCAGATGGACTATATATTTAACCATTGGATGGTTAAGATGGACTATATATTTAACCATTGATAAGGTTCAGATGGACTATATATTTAACCATTGATCAGGTTCAGAAGGACTATATATTTAACCATTGGATGGTTCAGATGGACTATATATTTAACTGTTGGATGGTTCAGATGGACTATATATTTAACCATTGATCAGGTTCAGATGGACTATATATTTAACCATTGGATGGTTCAGATGGACTATATATTTAACCATTGATCAAGTTCAGATGGACTATATATTTAACCATTGATCAAGTTCAGATGGACTATATATTTAACCATTGATCAGGTTCAGATGGACTATATATTTAACCATTGGATGGTTCAGATGGACTATATATTTAACCATTGGATGGTTCAGATGGACTATATATTTAACCATTGATCAGGTTCAAATGGACTATATATTTAACCATTGGATGGTTCAATGGACTATATATTTAACCATTGATCAGGTTCAGATGGACTATATATTTAACCATTGATCAAGTTCAGATGGACTATATATTTAACCATTGATCAGGTTCAGATGGACTATATATTTAACCATTGGATGGTTCAGATGGACTATATATTTAACTGTTGGATGGTTCAGATGGACTATATATTTAACCATTGATCAGGTTCAGATGGACTATATATTTAACAATTGGATGGTTCAGATGGACTATATATTTAATCATTGATCAGGTTCAGATGGACTATATATTTAACCATTGGATGGTTCAGATGGACTATATATTTAACCATTGGATGGTTCAGATGGACTATATATTTAACCATTGGATGGTTCAGATGGACTATATATTTAACCATTGATCAGGATCAGATGGACTATATATTTAACCATTGATCAGGTTCAGATGGACTATATTTTTAACCATTGATCAGGTTCAGATGGACTCTATATTTAACCATTGGATGGTTCAGATGGACTATATATTTAACCATTGGATGGTTCAGATGGACTATATATTTAACCATTGATCAGGTTCAGATGGACTATATATTTAACCATTGATCAGGTTCAGATGGACTATATATTTAACCATTGGATGGTTCAGATGGACTATATATTTAACCATTGATCAGGTTCAGATGGACTATATATTTAACCATTGATCAGGTTCAGATGGACTATATATTTAACCATTGATCAGGTTCAGATGGACTATATATTTAACCATTGGATGGTTCAGATGGACTATATATTTAACCATTGGATGGTTCAGATGGACTATATATTTAACCATTGATCAGGTTCAGATGGACTATATATTTAACCATTGATCAGGTTCAGATGGACTATATATTTAACCATTGATCAGGTTCAGATGGACTATATATTTAACCATTGGATGGTTCAGATGGACTATATATTTAACCATTGATCAGGTTCAGATGGACTATATATTTAACCATTGATCAGGTTCAGATGGACTATATATTTAACCATTGGATGGTTCAGATGGACTATATATTTAACCATTGGATGGTTCAGATGGACTATATATTTAACCATTTGATGGTTCAGATGGACCATATATTTAACCATTGATCAGGTTCAGATGGACTATATATTTAACCATTGATCAGGTTCAGATGGACTATATATTTAACCATTGGATGGTTCAGATGGACTATATATTTAACCATTGATCAGGTTCAGATGGACTATATATTTAACAATTGATCAGGTTCAGATGGACTATATATTTAACCATTGGATGGTTCAGATGGACTATATATTTAACCATTGGATGGTTCAGATGGACTATATATTTAACCATTGATCAGGTTCAGATGGACTATATATTTAACCATTGATCAGGTTCAGATGGACTATATATTTAACCATTGGATGGTTCAGATGGACTATATATTTAACCATTGGATGGTTCAGATGGACTATATATTTAACCATTGGATGGTTCAGATGGACTATATATTTAACCATTGATCAGGTTCAGATGGACTATATGTTTAACCATTTATCAGGTTCAGATGGATTATATATTTAACCATTGGATGGTTCAGATGGACTATATATTTAACCATTGGATGGTTCAGATGGACTATATATTTAACCATTGATCAGGTTCAGATCGACTATATATTTAACCATTGGATGGTTCAGATGGACAATATATTTAACATTTGATCAGGTTCAGATGGACTATATATTTAACCATTGAATGGTTCAGATGGACTATATATTTAACCATTGATCAGGTTCAGATGGACTACATATTTAACTATTGATCAGGTTCAGATGGACTATATATTTAACCATTGGATGGTTCAGATGGGCTATATATTTAACAATTAGATGGTTCAGATGGACTATATATTTAACCATTGATCAGGTTCAGATGGACGATATAATTAACCATTGATTAAGTTCAGATCGACTACATATTTAACCATTGATCAGGTTCAGATGGACTATATATTTAACCATTGATCAGGTTCAGATGGACTATATATTTAACCATTGGATGGTTAAGATGGACTATATATTTAACCATTGATAAGGTTCAGATGGACTATATATTTAACCATTGATCAGGTTCAGAAGGACTATATATTTAACCATTGGATGGTTCAGATGGACTATATATTTAACTGTTGGATGGTTCAGATGGACTATATATTTAACCATTGATCAGGTTCAGATGGACTATATATTTAACCATTGGATGGTTCAGATGGACTATATATTTAACCATTGATCAAGTTCAGATGGACTATATATTTAACCATTGATCAAGTTCAGATGGACTATATATTTAACCATTGATCAGGTTCAGATGGACTATATATTTAACCATTGGATGGTTCAGATGGACTATATATTTAACCATTGGATGGTTCAGATGGACTATATATTTAACCATTGATCAGGTTCAAATGGACTATATATTTAACCATTGGATGGTTCAATGGACTATATATTTAACCATTGATCAGGTTCAGATGGACTATATATTTAACCATTGATCAAGTTCAGATGGACTATATATTTAACCATTGATCAGGTTCAGATGGACTATATATTTAACCATTGGATGGTTCAGATGGACTATATATTTAACCATTGATCAGGTTCAGATGGACTATATATTTAACCATTGATCAGGTTCAGATGGACTATATATTTAACCATTGATCAAGTTCAGATGGACTATATATTTAACCATTGATCAGGTTCAGATGGACTATATATTTAACCATTGGATGGTTCAGATGGACTATATATTTAACCATTGACCAGGTTCAGATGGACTATATATTTAACCATTGATCAGGTTCAGATGGACTATATATTTAACCATTGATCAGGTTCAGATGGACTATATATTTAACCATTGATCAAGTTCAGATGGACTATATATTTAACCATTGATCAGGTTCAGATGGACTATATATTTAACCATTGGATGGTTCAGATGGACTATATATTTAACTGTTGGATGGTTCAGATGGACTATATAATTAACCATTGATCAGGTTCAGATGGACTATATATTTAACAATTGGATGGTTCAGATGGACTATATATTTAATCATTGATCAGGTTCAGCTGGACTATATATTTAACCATTGGATGGTTCAGATGGACTATATATTTAACCATTGGATGGTTCAGATGGACTATATATTTAACCATTGGATGGTTCAGATGGACTATATATTTAACCATTGATCAGGATCAGATGGACTATATATTTAACCATTGATCAGGTTCAGATGGACTATATTTTTAACCATTGATCAGGTTCAGATGGACTCTATATTTAACCATTGGATGGTTCAGATGGACTATATATTTAACCATTGGATGGTTCAGATGGACTATATATTTAACCATTGATCAGGTTCAGATGGACTATATATTTAACCATTGATCAGGTTCAGATGGACTATATATTTAACCATTGATCAGGTTCAGATGGACTATATATTTAACCATTGGATGGTTCAGATGGACTATATATTTAACCATTGATCAGGTTCAGATGGACTATATATTTAACCATTGATCAGGTTCAGATGGACTATATATTTAACCATTGGATGGTTCAGATGGACTATATATTTAACCATTGGATGGTTCAGATGGACTATATATTTAACCATTGATCAGGTTCAGATGGACTATATATTTAACCATTGATCAGGTTCAGATGGACTATATATTTAACCATTGGATGGTTCAGATGGACTATATATTTAACCATTGGATTGTTCAGATGGACTATATATTTAACCATTGGATGGTTCAGATGGACTATATATTTAACCATTGATCAGGTTCAGATGGACTATATATTTAACCATTGATCAGCTTCAGATGGACTATATATTTAACCATTAATCAGGTTCAGATGGACTATATATTTAACCAATGGATGGTTCAGATGGACTATATATTTAACCATTGGATGGTTCAGATGGACTATATATTTAACCATTGGATGGTTCAGATGGACTATACATTTTACCATTGATCAGGTTCAGATGGACTATATATTTAACCATTGATCAGGTTCAGATGGACTATATATTTAACCATTGATCAGGTTCAGATGGACTATATATTTAACCATTGGATGGTTCAGATGGACTATATATTTAACCATTGGATGTTTCAGATGGACTATATATTTAACCATTGATCAGGTTCAGATGGACTATATATTTAACCATTGATCAGGTTCAGATGGACTATATATTTAACCATTGGATGGTTCAGATGGACTATATATTTAACCATTGGATGATTCAGATGGACTATATATTTAACCATTGGAAGGTTAGGATGGACTATATATTTAAACATTGATCAGATTCAGATGGACTATATATTTAACCATTGGATGTTTCAGATGGACTATATATTTAACCATTGATCAGGTTCAGATGGACTATATATTTAACCATTGATCAGGTTCAAATGGACTATATTTAACCATTGGATGGTTCAATGGACTATATATTTAACCATTGATCAGGTTCAGATGGACTATATATTTAACCATTGGATGGTTCAGATGGACTATATATTTAACCATTAATCAGGTTCAGATGGACTATATATTTAACCATTGATCAAGTTCAGATGGACTATATATTTAACCATTGATCAGGTTCAGATGGAATATATTAACCATTGGATGGTTCAGATGGACTATATATTTAACCATTGATCAGGTTCAGTTGGACTATATATTTAACCATTGGATGGTTCAGATGGACTACATATTTAACCATTGATCAGGTTCAGATGGACTATATATTTAACCATTGGATGTTTCACATGGACTATATATTTAACCATTGGATGGTTCAGATGGACTATATATTTAACCATTGGATGGTTCAGATTGACTATATAATTAACCATTGGATGGTTCAGATGGACTATATATTTAACCATTGATCAGGTTCAGATGGACTATATATTTAACCATTGATCAGGTTCAGATGGAATATATATTTAACCATTGGATGGTTCAGATGGACTATATATTTAACCATTGGATGGTTCAGATGGACTATATATTTAACCATTGATCAGGTTCACATGGACTATATATTTAACCATTGGATGGTTCAGATGGACTATATTTTTCACCATTGATCAGGTTCAGATGGACTATATATGTAATCATTGGATGGTTCAGATGGACTATATATTTAACCATTGATCAGGTTCAGATGGACTATATATTTAACCATTGATCAGGTTCAGATGGACTATATTTTTAACCATTGATCAGGTTCAGATGGACTCTATATTTAACCATTGGATGGTTCAGATGGACTATATATTTAACCATTGGATGGTTCAGATGGACTATATATTTAACCATTTATCAGGTTCAGATGGATTATATTTTTAACCATTGGATGGTTCAGATGGACTATATATTTAACCATTGATCAGGTTCAGATGGACTATATATTTAACCATTGATCAGGTTCAGATGGACTATATATTTAACCATTGGATGGTTCAGATGGACTATATATTTAACCATTGATCAGGTACAGATGGACTATATATTTAACCATTTATCAGGTTCAGATGGATTATATATTTAACCGTTGGATGGTTCAGATGGACTATATATTTAACCATTGGATGGTTCAGATGGACTATATATTTAACCATTGATCAGGTTCAGATGGACTATATATTTAACCATTGATCAGGTTCAGATGGACGATATATTTAACCATTGGATGGTTCAGATGGACTATATATTTAACCATTGGATGGTTCAGATGGACTATATATTTAACTGTTGGATGGTTCAGATGGACTATATATTTAACCATTGATCAGGTTCAGATGGACTATATATTTAACCATTTGATGGTTCAGATGGAGTATTTATTTAATCATTGATCAGGTTCAGATGGACTATATATTTAACCATTGGATGGTTCAGATGGACTATATATTTAACCATTGGATGGTTCAGATGGACTATATATTTAACCATTGGATGGTTCAGATGGACTATATATTTAACCATTGATCAGGATCAGATGGACTATATATTTAACCATTGGATGGTTCAGATGGACTATATATTTAATCATTAGATGGTTCAGATGGACTATATATTTAACCATTGATCAGGTTCAGATGGACTATATATTTAACCATTGATCAGGTTCAGATCGCCTACATATTTAACCATTGATCAGGATCAGATGGACTATATATTTAACCATTGGATGGTTCAGATGGACTATATATTTAACCATTAGATGGTTCAGATGGACTATATATTTAACCATTGATCAGGTTCAGATGGACTATATATTTAACCATTGATCAGGTTCAGATGGACTATATATTTAACCATTGGATGGTTCAGATGGATTATATATTTAACCATTGATCAGGTTCAGATGGACTATATATTTAACCATTGATCTGGTTCAGATGGACTATATATTTAACCATTGGATGGTTCAGATGGACTATATATTTAACCATTGGATGATTCAGATGGACTATATATTTAACCATTGGAAGGTTCAGATGGACTATATATTTAACCACTGATCAGGTTCAGATGGACTATATATTTAACCATTGATCAGGTTCAGATGGACTATATATTTAACCATTGGATGTATCAGATGGACTATATATTTAACCATTGATCAGGTTCAGATGGACTATATATTTAACCATTGATCAGGTTCAAATGGACTATATATTTAACCATTGGAAGGTTCAATGGACTATATATTTAACCATTGATCAGGTTCAGATGGACTATATATTTAACCATTGATCAGGTTCAGATGGACTATATATTTAACCATTGATCAGGTTCAGATGGACTATATATTTAACCATTGGATGGTTCAGATGGACTATATATTTAACCATTGATCAGGTTCAGATGGACTATATATTTAACCATTGATCAGGTTCAGATGGACTATATATTTAACCATTGGATGGTTCAGATGGACTATATATTTAACCATTGGATGGTTCAGATGGACTATATATTTAACCATTGATCAGGTTCAGATGGACTATATATTTAACCATTGATCAGGTTCAGATGGACTATATATTTAACCATTGGATGGTTCAGATGGACTATATATTTAACCATTGGATGGTTCAGATGGACTATATATTTAACCATTGGATGGTTCAGATGGACTATATATTTAACCATTGGATGATTCAGATGGACTATATATTTAACCATTGGAAGGTTCAGATGGACTATATATTTAACCATTGATCAGGTTCAGATGGACTATATATTTAACCATTGGATGTTTCAGATGGACTATATATTTAACCATTGATCAGGTTCAGATGGACTATATATTTAACCATTGATCAGGTTCAAATGGACTATATATTTAACCATTGGATGGTTCAGATGGACTATATATTTCACCATTGATCAGGATCAGATGGACTATATATTTAACCATTGATCAGGTTCAGATGGACTATATATTTAACCATTGATCAGGTTCAGATGGACTATATATTTAACCATTGGATGGTTCAGATGGACTATATATTTAACCATTGATCAGGTTCAGATGGACTATATATTTAACCATTGATCAGGTTCAGATGGACTATATATTTAACCATTGGATGGTTCAGATGGACTATATATTTAACCATTGGATGGTTCAGATGGACTATATATTTAACCATTGATCAGGTTCAGATGGACTATATATTTAACCATTGATCAGGTTCAGATGGACTATATATTTAACCATTGGATGGTTCAGATGGACTATATATTTAACCATTGGATGGTTCAGATGGACTATATATTTAACCATTGGATGGTTCAGATGGACTATATATTTAACCATTGGATGATTCAGATGGACTATATATTTAACCATTGGAAGGTTCAGATGGACTATATATTTAACCATTGATCAGGTTCAGATGGACTATATATTTAACCATTGGATGTTTCAGATGGACTATATATTTAACCATTGGATGTTTCAGATGGACTATATATTTAACCATTGATCAGGTTCAAATGGACTATATATTTAACCATTGGATGGTTCAGATGGACTATATATTTCACCATTGATCAGGTTCAGATGGACTATATATTTAACCATTGGATGGTTCACATGGACTATATATTTAACCATTGGATGGTTCACATGGACTATATATTTAACCATTGGATGGTTTAGATGGACTATATATTTAACCATTAATCAAGTTCAGATGGACTATATATTTAACCATTGATCAGGTTCAGATGGACTATATATTTAACCATTGGATGGTTCAGATGGACTATATATTTAACCATTGGATGGTTCAGATGGACTATATATTTAAACATTGATCAGGATCAGATGGACTATATATTTAACCATTGGATGGTTCAGATGGACTATATATTTAACCATTGGATGGTTCAGATGGACTATATATTTAACCATTGATCAGGTTCAGATGGACTATATATTTAACCATTGATCAGGTTCAGATGGACTATATATTTAACCATTGATCAGGTTCAGATGGACTATATACTTTACCATTGGATGGTTCAGATGGACTATATATTTAACCATTGGATGATTCAGATGGACTATATATTTAACCATTGGAAGGTTCAGATGGACTATATATTTAACCATTGGATGGTTCAGATGGACTATACATTTTACCATTGATCAGGTTCAGATGGACTATATATTTAACCATTGGATTGTTCAGATGGACTATATATTTAACCATTGGATGGTTCAGATGGACTATATATTTAACCATTGGATGGTTCAGATGGACTATATATTTAACCATTGATCAGGTTCAGATGGACTATATATTTAACCATTGATCAGGTTCAGATGGACTATATATTTAACCATTAATCAGGTTCAGATGGACTATATATTTAACCAATGGATGGTTCAGATGGACTATATATTTAACCATTGGATGGTTCAGATGGACTATATATTTAACCATTGGATGGTTCAGATGGACTATACATTTTACCATTGATCAGGTTCAGATGGACTATATATTTAACCATTGATCAGGTTCAGATGGACTATATATTTAACCATTGATCAGGTTCAGATGGACTATATATTTAACCATTGGATGGTTCAGATGGACTATATATTTAACCATTGGATGTTTCAGATGGACTATATATTTAACCATTGATCAGGTTCAGATGGACTATATATTTAACCATTGATCAGGTTCAGATGGACTATATATTTAACCATTGGATGGTTCAGATGGACTATATATTTAACCATTGGATGATTCAGATGGACTATATATTTAACCATTGGAAGGTTAGGATGGACTATATATTTAAACATTGATCAGATTCAGATGGACTATATATTTAACCATTGGATGTTTCAGATGGACTATATATTTAACCATTGATCAGGTTCAGATGGACTATATATTTAACCATTGATCAGGTTCAAATGGACTATATTTAACCATTGGATGGTTCAATGGACTATATATTTAACCATTGATCAGGTTCAGATGGACTATATATTTAACCATTGGATGGTTCAGATGGACTATATATTTAACCATTAATCAGGTTCAGATGGACTATATATTTAACCATTGATCAAGTTCAGATGGACTACATATTTAACCATTGATCAGGTTCAGATGGAATATATTAACCATTGGATGGTTCAGATGGACTATATATTTAACCATTGATCAGGTTCAGTTGGACTATATATTTAACCATTGGATGGTTCAGATGGACTACATATTTAACCATTGATCAGGTTCAGATGGACTATATATTTAACCATTGGATGTTTCACATGGACTATATATTTAACCATTGGATGGTTCAGATGGACTATATATTTAACCATTGGATGGTTCAGATTGACTATATAATTAACCATTGGATGGTTCAGATGGACTATATATTTAACCATTGATCAGGTTCAGATGGACTATATATTTAACCATTGATCAGGTTCAGATGGAATATATATTTAACCATTGGATGGTTCAGATGGACTATATATTTAACCATTGGATGGTTCAGATGGACTATATATTTAACCATTGATCAGGTTCACATGGACTATATATTTAACCATTGGATGGTTCAGATGGACTATATTTTTCACCATTGATCAGGTTCAGATGGACTATATATGTAATCATTGGATGGTTCAGATGGACTATATATTTAACCATTGATCAGGTTCAGATGGACTATATATTTAACCATTGATCAGGTTCAGATGGACTATATTTTTAACCATTGATCAGGTTCAGATGGACTCTATATTTAACCATTGGATGGTTCAGATGGACTATATATTTAACCATTGGATGGTTCAGATGGACTATATATTTAACCATTTATCAGGTTCAGATGGATTATATTTTTAACCATTGGATGGTTCAGATGGACTATATATTTAACCATTGATCAGGTTCAGATGGACTATATATTTAACCATTGATAAGGTTCAGATGGACTATATATTTAACCATTGGATGGTTCAGATGGACTATATATTTAACCATTGATCAGGTACAGATGGACTATATATTTAACCATTTATCAGGTTCAGATGGATTATATATTTAACCGTTGGATGGTTCAGATGGACTATATATTTAACCATTGGATGGTTCAGATGGACTATATATTTAACCATTGATCAGGTTCAGATGGACTATATATTTAACCATTGATCAGGTTCAGATGGACGATATATTTAACCATTGGATGGTTCAGATGGACTATATATTTAACCATTGGATGGTTCAGATGGACTATATATTTAACTGTTGGATGGTTCAGATGGACTATATATTTAACCATTGATCAGGTTCAGATGGACTATATATTTAACCATTTGATGGTTCAGATGGACTATTTATTTAATCATTGATCAGGTTCAGATGGACTATATATTTAATCATTAGATGGTTCAGATGGACTATATATTTAACCATTGATCAGGTTCAGATGGACTATATATTTAACCATTGATCAGGTTCAGATCGCCTACATATTTAACCATTGATCAGGATCAGATGGACTATATATTTAACCATTGGATGGTTCAGATGGACTATATATTTAACCATTAGATGGTTCAGATGGACTATATATTTAACCATTGATCAGGTTCAGATGGACTATATATTTAACCATTGATCAGGTTCAGATGGACTATATATTTAACCATTGGATGGTTCAGATGGATTATATATTTAACCATTGATCAGGTTCAGATGGACTATATATTTAACCATTGATCTGGTTCAGATGGACTATATATTTAACCATTGGATGGTTCAGATGGACTATATATTTAACCATTGGATGATTCAGATGGACTATATATTTAACCATTGGAAGGTTCAGATGGACTATATATTTAACCATTGATCAGGTTCAGATGGACTATATATTTAACCATTGATCAGGTTCAGATGGACTATATATTTAACCATTGGATGTTTCAGATGGACTATATATTTAACCATTGATCAGGTTCAGATGGACTATATATTTAACCATTGATCAGGTTCAAATGGACTATATATTTAACCATTGGAAGGTTCAATGGACTATATATTTAACCATTGATCAGGTTCAGATGGACTATATATTTAACCATTGATCAGGTTCAGATGGACTATATATTTAACCATTGATCAGGTTCAGATGGACTATATATTTAACCATTGGATGGTTCAGATGGACTATATATTTAACCATTGATCAGGTTCAGATGGACTATATATTTAACCATTGATCAGGTTCAGATGGACTATATATTTAACCATTGGATGGTTCAGATGGACTATATATTTAACCATTGGATGGTTCAGATGGACTATATATTTAACCATTGATCAGGTTCAGATGGACTATATATTTAACCATTGGATGGTTCAGATGGACTATATATTTAACCATTGGATGGTTCAGATGGACTATATATTTAACCATTGGATGGTTCAGATGGACTATATATTTAACCATTGGATGATTCAGATGGACTATATATTTAACCATTGGAAGGTTCAGATGGACTATATATTTAACCATTGATCAGGTTCAGATGGACTATATATTTAACCATTGGATGTTTCAGATGGACTATATATTTAACCATTGATCAGGTTCAGATGGACTATATATTTAACCATTGATCAGGTTCAAATGGACTATATATTTAACCATTGGATGGTTCAGATGGACTATATATTTCACCATTGATCAGGATCAGATGGACTATATATTTAACCATTGATCAGGTTCAGATGGACTATATATTTAACCATTGATCAGGTTCAGATGGACTATATATTTAACCATTGGATGGTTCAGATGGACTATATATTTAACCATTGATCAGGTTCAGATGGACTATATATTTAACCATTGATCAGGTTCAGATGGACTATATATTTAACCATTGGATGGTTCAGATGGACTATATATTTAACCATTGGATGGTTCAGATGGACTATATATTTAACCATTGATCAGGTTCAGATGGACTATATATTTAACCATTGATCAGGTTCAGATGGACTATATATTTAACCATTGGATGGTTCAGATGGACTATATATTTAACCATTGGATGGTTCAGATGGACTATATATTTAACCATTGGATGGTTCAGATGGACTATATATTTAACCATTGGATGGTTCAGATGGACTATATATTTAACCATTGATCAGGTTCAGATGGACTATATATTTAACCATTGGATGGTTCAGATGGACTATATATTTAACCATTGGATGGTTCAGATGGACTATATATTTAACCATTGATCAGGTTCAGATGGACTATATATTTAACCATTGGATGGTTCAGATGGACTATATATTTAACCATTGGATGGTTCAGATGGACTATATATTTAACCATTGGATGGTTCAGATGGACTATATATTTAACCATTGGATGATTCAGATGGACTATATATTTAACCATTGGAAGGTTCAGATGGACTATATATTTAACCATTGATCAGGTTCAGATGGACTATATATTTAATCATTAGATGGTTCAGATGGACTATATATTTAACCATTGATCAGGTTCAAATGGACTATATATTTAACCATTGGATGGTTCAGATGGACTATATATTTCACCATTGATCAGGATCAGATGGACTATATATTTAACCATTGATCAGGTTCAGATGGACTATATATTTAACCATTGATCAGGTTCAGATGGACTATATATTTAACCATTGGATGGTTCAGATGGACTATATATTTAACCATTGATCAGGTTCAGATGGACTATATATTTAACCATTGATCAGGTTCAGATGGACTATATATTTAACCATTGGATGGTTCAGATGGACTATATATTTAACCATTGGATGGTTCAGATGGACTATATATTTAACCATTGATCAGGTTCAGATGGACTATATATTTAACCATTGATCAGGTTCAGATGGACTATATATTTAACCATTGGATGGTTCAGATGGACTATATATTTAACCATTGGATGGTTCAGATGGACTATATATTTAACCATTGGATGGTTCAGATGGACTATATATTTAACCATTGGAAGGTTCAGATGGACTATATATTTAACCATTGATCTGGTTCAGATGGACTATATATTTAACCATTGGATGTTTCAGATGGACTATATATTTAACCATTGATCAGGTTCAGATGGACGATATATTTAACCATTGGATGGTTCAGATGGACTATATATTTAACCATTGGATGGTTCAGATGGACTATATATTTAACTGTTGGATGGTTCAGATGGACTATATATTTAACCATTGATCAGGTTCAGATGGACTATATATTTAACCATTTGATGGTTCAGATGGACTATTTATTTAATCATTGATCAGGTTCAGATGGACTATATATTTAATCATTAGATGGTTCAGATGGACTATATATTTAACCATTGATCAGGTTCAGATGGACTATATATTTAACCATTGATCAGGTTCAGATCGCCTACATATTTAACCATTGATCAGGATCAGATGGACTATATATTTAACCATTGGATGGTTCAGATGGACTATATATTTAACCATTAGATGGTTCAGATGGACTATATATTTAACCATTGATCAGGTTCAGATGGACTATATATTTAACCATTGATCAGGTTCAGATGGACTATATATTTAACCATTGGATGGTTCAGATGGATTATATATTTAACCATTGATCAGGTTCAGATGGACTATATATTTAACCATTGATCTGGTTCAGATGGACTATATATTTAACCATTGGATGGTTCAGATGGACTATATATTTAACCATTGGATGATTCAGATGGACTATATATTTAACCATTGGAAGGTTCAGATGGACTATATATTTAACCATTGATCAGGTTCAGATGGACTATATATTTAACCATTGGATCAGGTTCAGATGGACTATATATTTAACCATTGGATGTTTCAGATGGACTATATATTTAACCATTGATCAGGTTCAGATGGACTATATATTTAACCATTGATCAGGTTCAAATGGACTATATATTTAACCATTGGAAGGTTCAGATGGACTATATATTTAACCATTGATCAGGTTCAGATGGACTATATATTTAACCATTGATCAGGTTCAGATGGACTATATATTTAACCATTGATCAGGTTCAGATGGACTATATATTTAACCATTGGATGGTTCAGATGGACTATATATTTAACCATTGATCAGGTTCAGATGGACTATATATTTAACCATTGATCAGGTTCAGATGGACTATATATTTAACCATTGGATGGTTCAGATGGACTATATATTTAACCATTGGATGGTTCAGATGGACTATATATTTAACCATTGATCAGGTTCAGATGGACTATATATTTAACCATTGATCAGGTTCAGATGGACTATATATTTAACCATTGGATGGTTCAGATGGACTATATATTTAACCATTGGATGGTTCAGATGGACTATATATTTAACCATTGGATGGTTCAGATGGACTATATATTTAACCATTGGATGTTTCAGATGGACTATATATTTAACCATTGATCAGGTTCAGATGGACTATATATTTAACCATTGATCAGGTTCAAATGGACTATATATTTAACCATTGGATGGTTCAGATGGACTATATATTTCACCATTGATCAGGATCAGATGGACTATATATTTAACCATTGATCAGGTTCAGATGGACTATATATTTAACCATTGATCAGGTTCAGATGGACTATATATTTAACCATTGGATGGTTCAGATGGACTATATATTTAACCATTGATCAGGTTCAGATGGACTATATATTTAACCATTGATCAGGTTCAGATGGACTATATATTTAACCATTGGATGGTTCAGATGGACTATATATTTAACCATTGGATGGTTCAGATGGACTATATATTTAACCATTGGATGGTTCAGATGGACTATATATTTAACCATTGGAAGGTTCAGATGGACTATATATTTAACCATTGATCTGGTTCAGATGGACTATATATTTAACCATTGGATGTTTCAGATGGACTATATATTTAACCATTGATCAGGTTCAGATGGACTATATATTTAACCATTGATCAGGTTCAAATGGACTATATATTTAACCATTGGATGGTTCAGATGGACTATATATTTCACCATTGATCAGGTTCAGATGGACTATATATTTAACCATTGGATGGTTCACATGGACTATATATTTAACCATTGGATGGTTTAGATGGACTATATATTTAAACATTGATCAGGTTCAGATGGACTATATATTTAACCATTTGATGGTTCAGATGGACTATATATTTAACCATTGGATGGTTCAGATGGACTATATATTTAAACATTGATCAGGATCAGATGGACTATATATTTAACCATTGGATGGTTCAGATGGACTATATATTTAACCATTGGATGGTTCAGATGGACTATATATTTAACCATTGATCAGGTTCAGATGGACTATATATTTAACCATTGATCAGGTTCAGATGGACTATATATTTAACCATTGATCAGGTTCAGATGGACTATATACTTTACCATTGGATGGTTCAGATGGACTATATATTTAACCATTGGATGATTCAGATGGACTATATATTTAACCATTGGAAGGTTCAGATGGACTATATATTTTACCATTGGATGTTTCAGATGGACTATTTTTTTAACCATTGATCAGGTTCAGATGGACTATATATTTAACCATTGATCAGGTTCAAATGGACTATATATTTAAACATTGGATGGTTCAGATGGACTATATATTTAACCATTGATCAGGTTCAGATGGACTATATATTTAACCATTGATCAGGTTCAGATGGACTATATATTTAACCATTTGATGGTTAAGATGGACTATATATTTAACCATTGATCAGGTTCAGATGGACTATATATTTAACCATTGATCAGGTTCAGATGGACGATATATTTAACCATTGGATGGTTCAGATGGACTATATATTTAACCATTGGATGGTTCAGATGGACTATATATTTAACCATTGGATGGTTCAGATGGACTATATATTTAACTCTTGGATGGTTCAGATGGACTATATATTTAACCATTGATCAGGTTCAGATGGACTATATATTTAACCATTGGATGGTTCAGATGGACTATATATTTAATCATTGATCAGGTTCAGATGGACTATATATTTAACCATTGGATGGTTCAGATGGACTATATATTTAACCATTGATCAGGATCAGATGGACTATATATTTAACCATTGGATGGTTCAGATGGACTATATATTTAATCATTAGATGTTCAGATGGACTATATATTTAACCATTGATCAGGTTCAGATGGACTATATATTTAACCATTGATCAGGTTCAGATCGCCTACATATTTAACCATTGATCAGGATCAGATGGACTATATATTTAACCATTGGATGGTTCAGATGGACTATATATTTAACCATTAGATGGTTCAGATGGACTATATATTTAACCATTGATCAGGTTCAGATGGACTATATATTTAACCATTGATCAGGTTCAGATGGACTATATATTTAACCATTGGATGGTTCAGATGGACTATATATTTAACCATTGATCAGGTTCAGATGGACTATATATTTAACCATTGATCTGGTTCAGATGGACTATATATTTAACCATTGGATGGTTCAGATGGACTATATATTTAACCATTGGATGATTCAGATGGACTATATATTTAACCATTGGAAGGTTCAGATGGACTATATATTTAACCATTGGAAGGTTCAGATGGACTATATATTTAACCATTGATCTGGTTCAGATGGACTATATATTTAACCATTGGATGTTTCAGATGGACTATATATTTAACCATTGATCAGGTTCAGATGGACTATATATTTAACCATTGATCAGGTTCAAATGGACTATATATTTAACCATTGGATGGTTCAGATGGACTATATATTTCACCATTGATCAGGTTCAGATGGACTATATATTTAACCATTGGATGGTTCACATGGACTATATATTTAACCATTGGATGGTTTAGATGGACTATATATTTAACCATTAATCAAGTTCAGATGGACTATATATTTAACCATTGATCAGGTTCAGATGGACTATATATTTAACCATTTGATGGTTCAGATGGACTATATATTTAACCATTGGATGGTTCAGATGGACTATATATTTAAACATTGATCAGGATCAGATGGACTATATATTTAACCATTGGATGGTTCAGATGGACTATATATTTAACCATTGGATGGTTCAGATGGACTATATATTTAACCATTGATCAGGTTCAGATGGACTATATATTTAACCATTGATCAGGTTCAGATGGACTATATATTTAACCATTGATCAGGTTCAGATGGACTATATACTTTACCATTGGATGGTTCAGATGGACTATATATTTAACCATTGGATGATTCAGATGGACTATATATTTAACCATTGGAAGGTTCAGATGGACTATATATTTTACCATTGGATGTTTCAGATGGACTATTTTTTTAACCATTGATCAGGTTCAGATGGACTATATATTTAACCATTGATCAGGTTCAAATGGACTATATATTTAAACATTGGATGGTTCAGATGGACTATATATTTAACCATTGATCAGGTTCAGATGGACTATATATTTAACCATTGATCAGGTTCAGATGGACTATATATTTAACCATTTGATGGTTAAGATGGACTATATATTTAACCATTGATCAGGTTCAGATGGACTATATATTTAACCATTGATCAGGTTCAGATGGACGATATATTTAACCATTGGATGGTTCAGATGGACTATATATTTAACCATTGGATGGTTCAGATGGACTATATATTTAACCATTGGATGGTTCAGATGGACTATATATTTAACTCTTGGATGGTTCAGATGGACTATATATTTAACCATTGATCAGGTTCAGATGGACTATATATTTAACCATTGGATGGTTCAGATGGACTATATATTTAATCATTGATCAGGTTCAGATGGACTATATATTTAACCATTGGATGGTTCAGATGGACTATATATTTAACCATTGATCAGGATCAGATGGACTATATATTTAACCATTGGATGGTTCAGATGGACTATATATTTAATCATTAGATGTTCAGATGGACTATATATTTAACCATTGATCAGGTTCAGATGGACTATATATTTAACCATTGATCAGGTTCAGATCGCCTACATATTTAACCATTGATCAGGATCAGATGGACTATATATTTAACCATTGGATGGTTCAGATGGACTATATATTTAACCATTAGATGGTTCAGATGGACTATATATTTAACCATTGATCAGGTTCAGATGGACTATATATTTAACCATTGATCAGGTTCAGATGGACTATATATTTAACCATTGGATGGTTCAGATGGACTATATATTTAACCATTGATCAGGTTCAGATGGACTATATATTTAACCATTGATCTGGTTCAGATGGACTATATATTTAACCATTGGATGGTTCAGATGGACTATATATTTAACCATTGGATGATTCAGATGGACTATATATTTAACCATTGGAAGGTTCAGATGGACTATATATTTAACCATTGATCAGGTTCAGATGGACTATATATTTAACCATTGATCAGGTTCAGATGGACTATATATTTAACCATTGGATGTTTCAGATGGACTATATATTTAACCATTGATCAGGTTCAGATGGACTATATATTTAACCATTGATCAGGTTCAAATGGACTATATATTTAACCATTGGATGTTTCAGATGGACTATATATTTAACCATTGATCAGGTTCAGATGGACTATATATTTAACCATTGATCAGGTTCAGATGGACTATATATTTAACCATTGGATGGTTCAGATGGACTATATATTTAACCATTGGATGGTTCAGATGGACTATATATTTAACCATTGATCAGGTTCAGATGGACTATATATTTAACCATTGATCAGGTTCAGATGGACTATATATTTAACCATTGGATGGTTCAGATGGACTATATATTTAACCATTGGATGGTTCAGATGGACTATATATTTAACCATTGGATGGTTCAGATGGACTATATATTTAAACATTGGATGATTCAGATGGACTATATATTTAACCATTGGAAGGTTCAGATGGACTATATATTTAACCATTGATCAGGTTCAGATGGACTATATATTTAACCATTGGATGTTTCAGATGGACTATATATTTAACCATTGATCAGGTTCAGATGGACTATATATTTAACCATTGATCAGGTTCAAATGGACTATATATTTAACCATTGGATGGTTCAGATGGACTATATATTTCACCATTGATCAGGATCAGATGGACTATATATTTAACCATTGATCAGGTTCAGATGGACTATATATTTAACCATTGATCAGGTTCAGATGGACTATATATTTAACCATTGGATGGTTCAGATGGACTATATATTTAACCATTGATCAGGTTCAGATGGACTATATATTTAACCATTGATCAGGTTCAGATGGACTATATATTTAACCATTGGATGGTTCAGATGGACTATATATTTAACCATTGGATGGTTCAGATGGACTATATATTTAACCATTGATCAGGTTCAGATGGACTATATATTTAACCATTGATCAGGTTCAGATGGACTATATATTTAACCATTGGATGGTTCAGATGGACTATATTTTTAACCATTGGATGGTTCAGATGGACTATATATTTAACCATTGGATGGTTCAGATGGACTATATATTTAACCATTGGATGATTCAGATGGACTATATATTTAACCATTGGAAGGTTCAGATGGACTATATATTTAACCATTGATCAGGTTCAGATGGACTATATATTTAACCATTGGATGTGTCAGATGGACTATATATTTAACCATTGATCAGGTTCAGATGGACTATATATTTAACCATTGATCAGGTTCAAATGGACTATATATTTAACCATTGGATGGTTCAGATGGACTCTATATTTCACCATTGATCAGGTTCAGATGGACTATATATTTAACCATTGGATGGTTCACATGGACTATATATTTAACCATTGGATGGTTTAGATGGACTATATATTTAACCATTAATCAAGTTCAGATGGACTATATATTTAACCATTGATCAGGTTCAGATGGACTATATATTTAACCATTTGATGGTTCAGATGGACTATATATTTAACCATTGGATGGTTCAGATGGACTATATATTTAAACATTGATCAGGATCAGATGGACTATATATTTAACCATTGGATGGTTCAGATGGACTATATATTTAACCATTGGATGGTTCAGATGGACTATATATTTAACCATTGATCAGGTTCAGATGGACTATATATTTAACCATTGATCAGGTTCAGATGGACTATATACTTTACCATTGGATGGTTCAGATGGACTATATATTTAACCATTGGATGATTCAGATGGACTATATATTTAACCATTGGAAGGTTCAGATGGACTATATATTTTACCATTGGATGTTTCAGATGGACTATTTTTTTAACCATTGATCAGGTTCAGATGGACTATATATTTAACCATTGATTAGGTTCAAATGGACTATATATTTAACCATTGGATGGTTCAGATGGACTATATATTTAACCATTGATCAGGTTCAGATGGACTATATATTTAACCATTGATCAGGTTCAGATGGACTATATATTTAACCATTTGATGGTTAAGATGGACTATATATTTAACCATTGATCAGGTTCAGATGGACTATATATTTAACCATTGATCAGGTTCAGATGGACGATATATTTAACCATTAGATGGTTCAGATGGACTATATATTTAACCATTGGATGGTTCAGATGGACTATATATTTAACCATTGGATGGTTCAGATGGACTATATATTTAACTCTTGGATGGTTCAGATGGACTATATATTTAACCATTGATCAGGTTCAGATGGACTATATATTTAACCATTGGATGGTTCAGATGGACTATATATTTAACCATTGGATGGTTCAGATGGACTATATATTTAACCATTGGATGATTCAGATGGACTATATATTTAACCATTGATCAGGTTCAGATGGACTAAATATTTAACGATTGATCAGGTTCAGATGGACTATATATTTAACCATCGGATGGTTCAGATGGACTATATATTTAACCATTGGATGGTTCAGATGGACTATATATTTAACCATTGATCAGGTTCAGATGGACTATATATTTAACCATTGATCAGGTTAAGATGGACTATATATTTAACCATTGGATGTTTCAGATGGACTATATATTTAACCATTGATCAGGTTCAGATGGACTATATATTTAACCATTGATTAGGTTCAAATGGACTATATATTTAACCATTGGATGGTTCAGATGGACTATATATTTAACCATTGATCAGGTTCAGATGGACTATATATTTAACCATTGATCAGGTTCAGATGGACTATATATTTAACCATTGGATGGTTCAGATGGACTATATATTTAACCATTGATCAGGTTCAGATGGACTATATATTTAACCATTGATCAGGTTCAGATGGACTATATATTTAACCATTGGATGGTTCAGATGGATTATATATTTAACGATTGGATGGTTCAGATGGACTATATATTTAACCATTGATCAGGTTCAGATGGACTTTATATTTAACCATTGATCAGGTTCAGATGGACTATATATTTAACCATTGGATGGTTCAGATGGACTATATATTTAACCATTTATCAGGTTCAGATGGACTATATATTTAACCATTGATCAGGTTCAGATGGACTATATATTTAACCATTGATCAGGTTCAGATGGACTATATATTTAACCATTGATCAGGTTCAGATGGACTATATATTTAACCATTGATCAGGTTCAGATGGACTATATATTTAACCATTGATCAGGTTCAGATGGACTATATATTTAACCATTGGATGGTTCAGATGGACTATATATTTAACGATTGGATGGTTCAGATGGACTATATATTTAACCATTGATCAGGTTCAGATGGACTTTATATTTAACCATTGATCAGGTTCAGATGGACTATATATTTAACCATTGGATGGTTCAGATGGACTATATATTTAACCATTGATCAGGTTCAGATGGACTATATATTTAACCATTTATCAGGTTCAGATGGATTATATATTTAACCATTGATCAGGTACAGATGGACTATATATTTAACCATTGGACGGTTCACATGGACTATATATTTAACCATTGGATGGTTCAGATGGACTATATATTTAACCATTGATTGGTTCAGATGGACTATATATTTAACCATTGATCAGGTACAGATGGACTATATATTTAACCGTTGGATGGTTCAGATGGACTATATATTTAACCGTTGGATGGTTCAGATTGACTATATATTTAAAAATTGATCTGGGTCAGATGGACTATATATTTAACCATTGGATGGTTCAGATTGACTATATATTTAACCATTGATCAGGTTCAGATGGACTATATATTTAACCATTGGATGGTTCAGATGGACTATATATTTAACCATTGATCAGGTTCAGATGGACTATATATTTAACCATTGATCAGGTTCAGATGGACTATATATTTAACCATTTGATGGTTCACATGGACTATATATTTAACCATTGGATGGTTCAGATTGACTATATATTTAACCATTGGAAGGTTCAGATGGACTATATATTTAACCATTGATCAGGTTCAGATGGACTATATATTTAACCATTGGATGTTTCAGATGGACTATATATTTAACCATTGACCAGGTTCAGATGGACTATATATTTAACTATTGATCAGGTTCAAATGGACTATATATTTAACCATTGGATGGTTCAGATGGACTATATATTTAACCATTGATCAGGTTCAGATGGACTATATATTTAACCATTGATCAGGTTCAGATGGACTATATATTTAACCAGTGGATGGTTCAGATGGACTATATATTTAACGATTGGATGGTTCAGATGGACTATATATTTAACGATTGGATGGTTCAGATGGACTATATATTTAACCATTGATCAGGTTCACTATATATTTAACCATTGATCAGGTTCAGATGGACTATATATTTAACCATTGGATGGTTCAGATGGACTATATATTTAACCATTGATCAGGTTCAGATGGAGTATATATTTAACCATTTATCAGGTTCAGATGGATTATATATTTAACCATTGATCAGGTACAGATGGACTATATATTTAACCATTGGATGGTTCACATGGACTATATATTTAACCATTGGATGGTTCAGATGGACTATATATTTAACCATTGATCAGGTACAGATGGACTATATATTTAACCATTGGATGGTTCAGATGGACTATATATTTAACCGTTGGATGGTTCAGATGGACTATATATTTAACCATTGATCTGGGTCAGATGGACTATATATTTAACCATTGGATGGTTCAGATTGACTATATATTTAACCATTTGTTGGTTCAGATGGACTATATGTTTAACCATTGGATGGTTCAGATGGACTATATATTTAACCGTTGGATGGTTCAGATGGACTATATATTTAACCATTGATCTGGGTCAGATGGACTATATATTTAACCATTGGATGGTTCAGATTGACTATATATTTAACCATTTGTTGGTTCAGATGGACTATATGTTTAACCATTGGATGGTTCAGATGGACTATATATTTAACCATTGATCAGGTTCAGATGGACTTTATATTTAACCATTGATCAGGTTCAGATGGACTATATATTTAACCATTGGATGGTTCAGATGGAATATATATTTAACCATTAATCAGGTTCAGATGGACTATATATTTAACCATTGATCAAGTTCAGATGGACTATATATTTAACCATTGATCAGGTTCAGATGGACTATATATTTAACCATTGGATGGTTCAGATGGACTATATATTTAACCATTGATCAGGTTCAGATGGACTATATATTTAACCATTGATCAGGTTCAGATGGACTATATATTTAACCATTGGATGGTTCAGATGGACTATATATTTAACCATTGGATGGTTCAGATGGACTATATATTTAACCATTGATCAGGTTCAGATGGACTATATATTTAACCATTGATCAGGTTCAGATGGACTATATATTTAACCATTGGATGGTTCACATGGACTATATATTTAACCATTGGATGGTTCAGATGGACTATATATTTAACCATTGGATGGTTCAGATGGACTATATATTTAACCATTGATCAGGTTCAGATGGACTATATATTTAACCATTGATCAGGTTCAGATGGACTATATATTTAACCATTGGATGGTTCAGATGGACTATATATTTAACCATTGATCAGGTTCAGTTGGACTATATATTTAACCATTGTATGGTTCAGATGGACTACATATTTAACCATTGATCAGGTTCAGATGGACTATATATTTAACCATTGATCAGGTTCAGATGGACTATATATTTAACCATTGGATGGTTCAGATGGACTATATATTTAACCATTGATCAGGTTCAGATGGACTATATATTTAACCATTGATCAGGTTCAGATGGAATATATATTTAACCATTGGATGGTTCAGATGGACTATATATTTAACCATTGGATGGTTCAGATGGACTATATATTTAACCATTGATCAGGTTCAGATGGACTATATATTTAACCATTGGATGGTTCAGATGGACTATAATTTTCACCATTGATCAGGTTCAGATGGACTATATATGTAATCATTGGATGGTTCAGATGGACTATATATTTAACCATTGATCAGGTTCAGATGGACTATATATTTAACCATTGATCAGGATCAGATGGACTATATTTTTAACCATTGATCAGGTTCAGATGGACTATATATTTAACCATTGATCAGGTTCAGATGGACTATATATTTAACCATTGATCAGGTTCAGATGGACTATATATTTAACCATTGGATGGTTCAGATGGACTATATATTTAACCATTGGATGGTTCAGATGGACTATATATTTAACCATTGGATGGTTCAGATGGACTATATATTTAACGATTGGATGGTTCAGATGGACTATATATTTAACGATTGGATGGTTCAGATGGACTATATATTTAACCATTGATCAGGTTCAGATGGACTATATATTTAACCATTTATCAGGTTCAGATGGATTATATATTTAACCATTGATCAGGTACAGATGGACTATATATTTAACCATTGGATGGTTCACATGGACTATATATTTAACCATTGGATGGTTCAGATGGACTATATATTTAACCATTGATTGGTTCAGATGGACTATATATTTAACCATTGATCAGGTACAGATGGACTATATATTTAACCATTGGATGGTTCAGATGGACTATATATTTAACCGTTGGATGGTTCAGATTGACTATATATTTAAAAATTGATCTGGGTCAGATGGACTATATATTTAACCATTGGATGGTTCAGATTGACTATATATTTAACCATTGATCAGGTTCAGATGGACTATATATTTAACCATTGGATGGTTCAGATGGACTATATATTTAACCATTGATCAGGTTCAGATGGACTATATATTTAACCATTGATCAGGTTCAGATGGACTATATATTTAACCATTTGATGGTTCACATGGACAATATATTTAACCATTGGATGGTTCAGATTGACTATATATTTAACCATTGGAAGGTTCAGATGGACTATATATTTAACCATTGATCAGGTTCAGATGGACTAAATATTTAACCATTGGATGTTTCAGATGGACTATATATTTAACCATTGACCAGGTTCAGATGGACTATATATTTAACTATTGATCAGGTTCAAATGGACTATATATTTAACCATTGGATGGTTCAGATGGACTATATATTTAACCATTGATCAGGTTCAGATGGACTATATATTTAACCATTGATCAGGTTCAGATGGACTATATATTTAACCATTGGATGGTTCAGATGGACTATATATTTAACCATTGGATGGTTCAGATGGACTATATATTTAACCATTGATCAGGTTCAGATGGACTATATATTTAACCATTGATCAGGTTCAGATGGACTATATATTTAACCATTGGATGGTTCACATGGACTATATATTTAACCATTGGATGGTTCAGATGGACTATATATTTAACCATTGGATGGTTCAGATGGACTATATATTTAACCATTGATCAGGTTCAGATGGACTATATATTTAACCATTGATCAGGTTCAGATGGACTATATATTTAACCATTGGATGGTTCAGATGGACTATATATTTAACCATTGATCAGGTTCAGTTGGACTATATATTTAACCATTGTATGGTTCAGATGGACTACATATTTAACCATTGATCAGGTTCAGATGGACTATATATTTAACCATTGATCAGGTTCAGATGGACTATATATTTAACCATTGGATGGTTCAGATGGACTATATATTTAACCATTGATCAGGTTCAGATGGACTATATATTTAACCATTGATCAGGTTCAGATGGAATATATATTTAACCATTGGATGGTTCAGATGGACTATATATTTAACCATTGGATGGTTCAGATGGACTATATATTTAACCATTGATCAGGTTCAGATGGACTATATATTTAACCATTGGATGGTTCAGATGGACTATAATTTTCACCATTGATCAGGTTCAGATGGACTATATATGTAATCATTGGATGGTTCAGATGGACTATATATTTAACCATTGATCAGGTTCAGATGGACTATATATTTAACCATTGATCAGGATCAGATGGACTATATTTTTAACCATTGATCAGGTTCAGATGGACTATATATTTAACCATTGATCAAGTTCAGATGGACTATATATTTAACCATTGATCAGGTTCAGATGGACTATATATTTAACCATTGATCAGGTTCAGATGGACTATATATTTAACCATTGGATGGTTCAGATGGACTATATATTTAACCATTGGATGGTTCAGATGGACTATATATTTAACGATTGGATGGTTCAGATGGACTATATATTTAACGATTGGATGGTTCAGATGGACTATATATTTAACCATTGATCAGGTTCAGATGGACTATATATTTAACCATTTATCAGGTTCAGATGGATTATATATTTAACCATTGATCAGGTACAGATGGACTATATATTTAACCATTGGATGGTTCACATGGACTATATATTTAACCATTGGATGGTTCAGATGGACTATATATTTAACCATTGATTGGTTCAGATGGACTATATATTTAACCATTGATCAGGTACAGATGGACTATATATTTAACCATTGGATGGTTCAGATGGACTATATATTTAACCGTTGGATGGTTCAGATTGACTATATATTTAAAAATTGATCTGGGTCAGATGGACTATATATTTAACCATTGGATGGTTCAGATTGACTATATATTTAACCATTGATCAGGTTCAGATGGACTATATATTTAACCATTGGATGGTTCAGATGGACTATATATTTAACCATTGATCAGGTTCAGATGGACTATATATTTAACCATTGATCAGGTTCAGATGGACTATATATTTAACCATTTGATGGTTCACATGGACAATATATTTAACCATTGGATGGTTCAGATTGACTATATATTTAACCATTGGAAGGTTCAGATGGACTATATATTTAACCATTGATCAGGTTCAGATGGACTAAATATTTAACCATTGGATGTTTCAGATGGACTATATATTTAACCATTGACCAGGTTCAGATGGACTATATATTTAACTATTGATCAGGTTCAAATGGACTATATATTTAACCATTGGATGGTTCAGATGGACTATATATTTAACCATTGATCAGGTTCAGATGGACTATATATTTAACCATTGATCAGGTTCAGATGGACTGTATATTTAACCAGTGGATGGTTCAGATGGACTATATATTTAACGATTGGATGGTTCAGATGGACTATATATTTAACGATTGGATGGTTCAGATGGACTATATATTTAACCATTGATCAGGTTCACTATATATTTAACCATTGATCAGGTTCAGATGGACTATATATTTAACCATTGGATGGTTCAGATGGACTATATATTTAACCATTGATCAGGTTCAGATGGAGTATATATTTAACCATTTATCAGGTTCAGATGGATTATATATTTAACCATTGATCAGGTACAGATGGACTATATATTTAACCATTGGATGGTTCACATGGACTATATATTTAACCATTGGATGGTTCAGATGGACTATATATTTAACCATTGATCAGGTACAGATGGACTATATATTTAACCATTGGATGGTTCAGATGGACTATATATTTAACCGTTGGATGGTTCAGATGGACTATATATTTAACCATTGATCTGGGTCAGATGGACTATATATTTAACCATTGGATGGTTCAGATTGACTATATATTTAACCATTTGTTGGTTCAGATGGACTATATGTTTAACCATTGGATGGTTCAGATGGACTATATATTTAACCATTGGATGGTTCAGATGGACTATATATTTAACCATTGATCAGGTTCAGATGGACTATATATTTAACCATTGATCAGGTTCAGATGGACTATATATTTAACCATTGGATGGTTCAGATGGACTATATATTTAACGATTGGATGGTTCAGATGGACTATATATTTAACGATTGGATGGTTCAGATGGACTATATATTTAACCATTGATCAGGTTCAGATGGACTATATATTTAACCATTGATCAGGTTCAGATGGACTTTATATTTAACCATTGATCAGGTTCAGATGGACTATATATTTAACCATTGGATGGTTCAGATGGACTATATATTTAACCATTGATCAGGTTCAGATGGACTATATATTTAACCATTTATCAGGTTCAGATGGATTATATATTTAACCATTGATCAGGTACAGATGGACTATATATTTAACCATTGGATGGTTCACATGGACTATATATTTAACCATTGGATGGTTCAGATGGACTATATATTTAACCATTGATCAGGTTCAGATGGACTATATATTTAACCATTGATCAGGTTCAGATGGACTTTATATTTAACCATTGATCAGGTTCAGATGGACTATATATTTAACCATTGGATGGTTCAGATGGAATATATATTTAACCATTGATCAGGTTCAGATGGACTATATATTTAACCATTTATCAGGTTCAGATGGATTATATATTTAACCATTGATCAGGTACAGATGGACTATATATTTAACCATTTGTTGGTTCAGATGGACTATATGTTTAACCATTGGATGGTTCAGATGGACTATATATTTAACCATTGATCAGGTTCAGATGGACTATATATTTAACCATTGATCAGGTTCAGATGGACTATATATTTAACCATTGGATGGTTCAGATGGACTATATATTTAACCATTGGATGGTTCAGATGGACTATATATTTAACCATTGATCAGGTTCAGATGGACTATATATTTAACCATTGATCAGGTTCAGATGGACTATATATTTAACCATTGGATGGTTCACATGGACTATATATTTAACCATTGGATGGTTCAGATGGACTATATATTTAACCATTGATCAGGTTCAGATGGACTATATATTTAACCATTGGATGGTTCACATGGACTATATATTTAACCATTGGATGGTTCAGATGGACTATATATTTAACCATTGGATGGTTCAGATGGACTATATATTTAACCATTGGATGGTTCAGATGGACTATATATTTAACCATTGATCAGGTTCAGATGGACTATATATTTAACCATTGATCAGGTTCAGATTGACTATATATTTAACCATTGGATGGTTCAGATGGACTATATATTTAACCATTGGATGGTTCAGATGGACTATATATTTAACCATTGATCAGGTTCAGATGGACTATATGTTTAACCATTGGATATATCAGATGGACTATATATTTAACCATAGGATGATTCAGATGGACTATATATTTAACCATTGGAAGGTTCAGATGGACTATATATTTAACCATTGATCAGGTTCAGATGGACTATATATTTAACCATTGGATGTTTCAGATGGACTATATATTTAACCATTGATCAGGTTCAGATGGACTATATATTTAACCATTGATCAGGTTCAAATGGACTATATATTTAACCACTGGATGGTTCAGATGGACTATATATTTAACCATTGAACAGGTTCAGATGGACTATATATTTAACCATTGATCAGGTTCAGATGGACTATATATTTAACCATTGATCAGGTTCAGATGGACTATATATTTAACCATTGATCAGGTTCAGATGGACTATATATTTAACCATTGGATGGTTCAGATGGACTATATATTTAACCATTGGATGTTTCAGATGGACTATATATTTAACCATTGATCAGGTTCAGATGGACTATATATTTAACCATTGATCAGGTTCAGATGGACTATATATTTAACCATTGATCAGGTTCAGATGGACTATATATTTAACCATTGGATGGTTCAGATGGACTATATATTTAACCATTGATCAGGTTCAGATGGACTATATATTTAACCATTGATCAGGTTCAGATGGACTATATATTTAACCATTTGATGGTTCAGATGGACTATATATTTAACGATTGGATGGTTCAGATGGACTATATATTTAACCATTGATCAGGTTCAGATGGACTATATATTTAACCATTGATCAGGTTCAGATGGACTATATATTTAACCATTGATCAGGTTCAGATGGACTATATATTTAACCATTGGATGGTTCACATGGACTATATATTTAACCATTGGATGGTTCAGATGGACTATATATTTAACCATTGGATGGTTCAGATGGACTATATATTTAACCATTGATCAGGTTCAGATGGACTATATATTTAACCATTGATCAGGTTCAGATTGACTATATATTTAACCATTGGATGGTTCAGATGGACTATATATTTAACCATTGGATGGTTCAGATGGACTATATATTTAACCATTGGATGGTTCAGATGGACTATATATTTAACCATTGATCAGGTTCAGATGGACTATATATTTAACCATTGGATGGTTCAGATGGACTATATATTTAACCATAGGATGATTCAGATGGACTATATATTTAACCATTGGAAGGTTCAGATGGACTATATATTTAACCATTGATCAGGTTCAGATGGACTATATATGTAACCATTGGATGTTTCAGATGGACTATATATTTAACCATTGATCAGGTTCAAATGGACTATATATTTAACCTCTGGATGGTTCAGATGGACTATATATTTAACCATTGAACAGGTTCAGATGGACTATATATTTAACCATTGGATGGTTCAGATGGACTATATATTTAACCATTGATCAGGTTCAGATGGACTATATATTTAACCATTGGATGGTTCAGATGGACTATATATTTAACCATTGGATGTTTCAGATGGACTATATATTTAACCATTGATCAGGTTCAGATGGACTATATATTTAACCATTGATCAGGTTCAGATGGACTATATATTTAACAATTGATCAGGTTCAGATGGACTATATATTTAACCATTGGATGGTTCAGATGGACTATATATTTAACCATTGATCAGGTTCAGATGGACTATATATTTAACCATTTATCAGGTTCAGATCGATTATATATTTAACCATTGGATGGTTAAGATGGACTATATATTTAACCGTTGGATGGTTCAGATGGACTATATATTTAACCATTGATCTGGGTCAGATGGACTATATATTTAACCATTGGATGGTTCAGATTGACTATATATTTAACCATTTGTTGGTTCAGATGGACTATATGTTTAACCATTGGATGGTTCAGATGGACTATATATTTAACCATTGGATGGTTCAGATGGACTATATATTTAACCATTGATCAGGTTCAGATGGACTATATATTTAACCATTGATCTGGTTCAGATGGACTATATATTTAACCATTGGATGGTTCAGATGGACTATATATTTAACCATTGGATGGTTCAGATGGACTATATATTTAACCATTGATCAGGTTCAGATGGACTATATATTTAACCATTGATCAGGTTCAGATGGACTATATATTTAACCATTGTATGGTTCACATGGACTATATATTTAACCATTGGATGGTTCAGATGGACTATATATTTAACCATTGGATGGTTCAGATGGACTATATATTTAACGATTGATCAGGTTCAGATGGACTATATATTTAACCATTGATCAGGTTCAGATGGACTATATATTTAACCATTGGATGGTTCAGATGGACTATATATTTAACCATTGGATGGTTCAGATGGACTATATATTTAACCATTGATCAGGTTCAGATGGACTATATATTTACCCATTGGATGGTTCAGATGGACTATATATTTAACCATTGGATGGTTCAAATGGACTATATATTTAACCATTGATCAGGTTCAGATGGACTATATATTTAACCATTGATCAGGTTCAGATGGACTATATCTTTAACCATTGGATGGTTCACATGGACTATATATTTAACCATTGGATGGTTCAGATGGACTATATATTTAACCATTGGATGGTTCAGATGGACTATATATTTAACCATTGATCAGGTTCAGATGGACAATATATTTAACCATTGATCAGGTTCAGATTGACTATATATTTAACCATTGGATGGTTCAGATGGACTATATATTTAACCATTGGATTGTTCAGATGGACTATATATTTAACCATTGATCAGGTTCAGATGGACTATATATTTAACCATTGATCAGGTTCAGATGGACTATATATTTAACCATTGGATGGTTCAGATGGACTATATATTTAACCATTGGATGGTTCAGATGGACTATATATTTAACCATTGATCTGGTTCAGATGGACTATATATTTACCCATTGGATGGTTCAGATGGACTATATATTTAACCATTGATCAGGTTCAGATGGACTATATATTTAACCATTGATCAGGTTCAGATGGACTATATATTTAACCATTGGATGGTTCAGATGGACTATATATTTAACCATTGATCAGGTTCAGATGGACTATATATTTAACCATTGATCAGGTTCAGATGGACTATATATTTAACCATTGATCAGGTTCAGATGGACTTTATATTTAACCATTGATCAGGTTCAGATGGACTATATATTTAACCATTGGATGGTTCAGATGGACTATATATTTAACCATTGATCAGGTTCAGATGGACTATATATTTAACCATTTATCAGGTTCAGATCGATTATATATTTAACCATTGGATGGTTAAGATGGACTATATATTTAACCGTTGGATGGTTCAGATGGACTATAAATTTAACCATTGATCTGGGTCAGATGGACTATATATTTAACCATTGGATGGTTCAGATTGACTATATATTTAACCATTTGTTGGTTCAGATGGACTATATGTTTAACCATTGGATGGTTCAGATGGACTATATATTTAACCATTGGATGGTTCAGATGGACTATATATTTAACCATTGATCAGGTTCAGATGGACTATATATTTAACCATTGATCTGGTTCAGATGGACTATATATTTAACCATTGGATGGTTCAGATGGACTATATATTTAACCATTGGATGGTTCAGATGGACTATATATTTAACCATTGATCAGGTTCAGATGGACTATATATTTAACCATTGGATGGTTCAGATGGACTATATATTTAACCATTGATCAGGTTCAGTTGGACTATATATTTAACCATTGTATGGTTCAGATGGACTACATATTTAACCATTGATCAGGTTCAGATGGACTATATATTTAACCATTGATCAGGTTCAGATGGACTATATATTTAACCATTGGATGGTTCAGATGGACTATATATTTAACCATTGATCAGGTTCAGATGGACTATATATTTAACCATTTATCAGGTTCAGATCGATTATATATTTAACCATTGGATGGTTAAGATGGACTATATATTTAACCGTTGGATGGTTCAGATGGACTATATATTTAACCATTGATCTGGGTCAGATGGACTATATATTTAACCATTGGATGGTTCAGATTGACTATATATTTAACCATTTGTTGGTTCAGATGGACTATATGTTTAACCATTGGATGGTTCAGATGGACTATATATTTAACCATTGGATGGTTCAGATGGACTATATATTTAACCATTGATCAGGTTCAGATGGACTATATATTTAACCATTGATCTGGTTCAGATGGACTATATATTTAACCATTGGATGGTTCAGATGGACTATATATTTAACCATTGGATGGTTCAGATGGACTATATATTTAACCATTGATCAGGTTCAGATGGACTATATATTTAACCATTGATCAGGTTCAGATGGACTATATATTTAACCATTGTATGGTTCACATGGACTATATATTTAACCATTGGATGGTTCAGATGGACTATATATTTAACCATTGGATGGTTCAGATGGACTATATATTTAACGATTGATCAGGTTCAGATGGACTATATATTTAACCATTGATCAGGTTCAGATGGACTATATATTTAACCATTGGATGGTTCAGATGGACTATATATTTAACCATTGGATGGTTCAGATGGACTATATATTTAACCATTGATCAGGTTCAGATGGACTATATATTTACCCATTGGATGGTTCAGATGGACTATATATTTAACCATTGGATGGTTCAAATGGACTATATATTTAACCATTGATCAGGTTCAGATGGACTATATATTTAACCATTGATCAGGTTCAGATGGACTATATCTTTAACCATTGGATGGTTCACATGGACTATATATTTAACCATTGGATGGTTCAGATGGACTATATATTTAACCATTGGATGGTTCAGATGGACTATATATTTAACCATTGATCAGGTTCAGATGGACAATATATTTAACCATTGATCAGGTTCAGATTGACTATATATTTAACCATTGGATGGTTCAGATGGACTATATATTTAACCATTGGATTGTTCAGATGGACTATATATTTAACCATTGATCAGGTTCAGATGGACTATATATTTAACCATTGATCAGGTTCAGATGGACTATATATTTAACCATTGGATGGTTCAGATGGACTATATATTTAACCATTGGATGGTTCAGATGGACTATATATTTAACCATTGATCTGGTTCAGATGGACTATATATTTACCCATTGGATGGTTCAGATGGACTATATATTTAACCATTGATCAGGTTCAGATGGACTATATATTTAACCATTGATCAGGTTCAGATGGACTATATATTTAACCATTGGATGGTTCAGATGGACTATATATTTAACCATTGATCAGGTTCAGATGGACTATATATTTAACCATTGATCAGGTTCAGATGGACTATATATTTAACCATTGATCAGGTTCAGATGGACTTTATATTTAACCATTGATCAGGTTCAGATGGACTATATATTTAACCATTGGATGGTTCAGATGGACTATATATTTAACCATTGATCAGGTTCAGATGGACTATATATTTAACCATTTATCAGGTTCAGATCGATTATATATTTAACCATTGGATGGTTAAGATGGACTATATATTTAACCGTTGGATGGTTCAGATGGACTATAAATTTAACCATTGATCTGGGTCAGATGGACTATATATTTAACCATTGGATGGTTCAGATTGACTATATATTTAACCATTTGTTGGTTCAGATGGACTATATGTTTAACCATTGGATGGTTCAGATGGACTATATATTTAACCATTGGATGGTTCAGATGGACTATATATTTAACCATTGATCAGGTTCAGATGGACTATATATTTAACCATTGATCTGGTTCAGATGGACTATATATTTAACCATTGGATGGTTCAGATGGACTATATATTTAACCATTGGATGGTTCAGATGGACTATATATTTAACCATTGATCAGGTTCAGATGGACTATATATTTAACCATTGATCAGGTTCAGATGGACTATATATTTAACCATTGTATTGTTCACATGGACTATATATTTAACCATTGGATGGTTCAGATGGACTATATATTTAACCATTGGATGGTTCAGATGGACTATATATTTAACGATTGATCAGGTTCAGATGGACTATATATTTAACCATTGATCAGGTTCAGATGGACTATATATTTAACCATTGGATGGTTCAGATGGACTATATATTTAACCATTGGATGGTTCAGATGGACTATATATTTAACCATTGATCAGGTTCAGATGGACTATATATTTACCCATTGGATGGTTCAGATGGACTATATATTTAACCATTGGATGGTTCAGATGGACTATATATTTAACCATTGATCAGGTTCAGATGGACTATATATTTAACCATTGATCAGGTTCAGATGGACTATATCTTTAACCATTGGATGGTTCACATGGACTATATATTTAACCATTGGATGGTTCAGATGGACTATATATTTAACCATTGGATGGTTCAGATGGACTATATATTTAACCATTGATCAGGTTCAGATGGACAATATATTTAACCATTGATCAGGTTCAGATTGACTATATATTTAACCATTGGATGGTTCAGATGGACTATATATTTAACCATTGGATGGTTCAGATGGACTATATATTTAACCATTGGATGGTTCAGATGGACTATATATTTAACCATTGGATGGTTCAGATGGACTATATATTTAACCATTGATCAGGTTCAGATGGACTATATATTTAACCATTGATCAGGTTCAGATGGACTATATATTTAACCATTGATCAGGTTCAGATGGACTATATATTTAACCATTGGATGGTTCAGATGGACTATATATTTAACCATTGATCAGGTTCAGATGGACTATATATTTAACCATTGATCAGGTTCAGATGGACTATATATTTAACCATTGATCAGGTTCAGATGGACTTTATATTTAACCATTGATCAGGTTCAGATGGACTATATATTTAACCATTGGATGGTTCAGATGGACTATATATTTAACCATTGATCAGGTTCAGATGGACTATATATTTAACCATTTATCAGGTTCAGATGGATTATATATTTAACCATTGGATGGTTAAGATGGACAATATATTTAACCGTTGGATGGTTCAGATGGACTATATATTTAACCATTGATCTGGGTCAGATGGACTATATATTTAACCATTGGATGGTTCAGATTGACTATATATTTAACCATTTGTTGGTTCAGATGGACTATATGTTTAACCATTGGATGGTTCAGATGGACTATATATATTTAACCATTGGATGGTTCAGATGGACTATATATTTAACCATTGATCAGGTTCAGATGGACTATATATTTAACCATTGATCTGGTTCAGATGGACTATATATTTAACCATTGGATGGTTCAGATGGACTATATATTTAACCATTGGATGGTTCAGATGGACTATATATTTAACCATTGATCAGGTTCAGATGGACAATATATTTAACCATTGATCAGGTTCAGATTGACTATATATTTAACCATTGGATGGTTCAGATGGACTATATATTTAACCATTGGATGGTTCAGATGGACTATATATTTAACCATTGGATGGTTCAGATGGACTATATATTTAACCATTGGATGGTTCAGATGGACTATATATTTAACCATTGATCAGGTTCAGATGGACTATATATTTAACCATTGATCAGGTTCAGATGGACTATATATTTAACCATTGATCAGGTTCAGATGGACTATATATTTAACCATTGGATGGTTCAGATGGACTATATATTTAACCATTGATCAGGTTCAGATGGACTATATATTTAACCATTGATCAGGTTCAGATGGACTATATATTTAACCATTGATCAGGTTCAGATGGACTTTATATTTAACCATTGATCAGGTTCAGATGGACTATATATTTAACCATTGGATGGTTCAGATGGACTATATATTTAACCATTGATCAGGTTCAGATGGACTATATATTTAACCATTTATCAGGTTCAGATGGATTATATATTTAACCATTGGATGGTTAAGATGGACAATATATTTAACCGTTGGATGGTTCAGATGGACTATATATTTAACCATTGATCTGGGTCAGATGGACTATATATTTAACCATTGGATGGTTCAGATTGACTATATATTTAACCATTTGTTGGTTCAGATGGACTATATGTTTAACCATTGGATGGTTCAGATGGACTATATATATTTAACCATTGGATGGTTCAGATGGACTATATATTTAACCATTGATCAGGTTCAGATGGACTATATATTTAACCATTGATCTGGTTCAGATGGACTATATATTTAACCATTGGATGGTTCAGATGGACTATATATTTAACCATTGGATGGTTCAGATGGACTATATATTTAACCATTGATCAGGTTCAGATGGACTATATATTTTACCATTGATCAGGTTCAGATGGACTATATATTTAACCATTGGATGGTTCACATGGACTATATATTTAACCATTGGATGGTTCACATGGACTATATATTTAACCATTGGATGGTTCAGATGGACTATATATTTAACCATTGATCAGGTTCAGATGGACTATATATTTAACCATTGATCAGGTTCAGATGGACTATATATTTAACCAATGGATGGTTCAGATGGACTATATATTTAACCATTGGATGGTTCAGATGGACTATATATTTAACCATTGATCAGATTCAGATGGACTATATATTTACCCATTGGATGGTTCAGATGGACTATATATTTAACCATTGATCAGGTTCAGATGGACTATATATTTAACCATTGGATGGTTCAGATGGACTATATATTTAACCATTGGATGGTTCAGATGGACTATATATTTAACCATTGATCAGGTTCAGATGGACTATATATTTACCCATTGGATGGTTCAGATGGACTATATATTTAACCATTGGATGGTTCAGATGGACTATATATTTAACCATTGATCAGGTTCAGATGGACTATATATTTAACCATTGATCAGGTTCAGATGGACTATATATTTAACCATTGATCAGGTTCAGATGGACTATATATTTAACCATTGGATGGTTCACATGGACTATATATTTAACCATTGGATGGTTCAGATGGACTATATATTTAACCATTGATCAGGTTCAGATGGACAATATATTTAACCATTGATCAGGTTCAGATGGACTATATATTTAACCATTGATCAGGTTCAGATGGAATTTATATTTAACCATTGATCAGGTTCAGATGGACTATATATTTAACCATTGGATGGTTCAGATGGACTATATATTTAACCATTGATCAGGTTCAGATGGACTATATATTTAACCATTGGATGGTTCTGATGGACTATATATTTAACCATAGGATGATTCAGATGGACTATATATTTAACCATTGGAAGGTTCAGATGGACTATATATTTAACCATTGATCAGGTTCAGATGGACTATATATTTAACCATTAGATGTTTCAGATGGACTATATATTTAACCATTGATCAGGTTCAGATGGACTATATATTTAACCATTGATCAGGTTCAAATGGACTATATATTTAACCACTGAATGGTTCAGATGGACTATATATTTAACCATTGAACAGGTTCAAATGGACTATATATTTAACCATTGATCGGGTTCAGATGGACTATATATTTAACCATTTATCAGGTTCAGATGGATTATATATTTAACCGTTGATCAGGTACAGATGGACTATATATTTAACCATTGGATGGTTCACATGGACTATATATTTAACCATTGGATGGTTCAGATGGACTATATATTTAACCATTGATTGGTTCAGATGGACTATATATTTAACCATTGATCAGGTACAGATGGACTATATATTTAACCATTGGATGGTTCAGATGGACTATATATTTAACCGTTGGATGGTTCAGATGGACTATATATTTAACCATTGATCTGGGTCAGATGGACTATATATTTAACCATTGGATGGTTCAGATTGACTATATATTTAACCATTTGTTGGTTCAGATGGACTATATGTTTAACCATTGGATGGTTCAGATGGACTATATATTTAACCATTGGATGGTTCAGATGGACTATATATTTAACCATTGGATGGTTCAGATGGACTATATATTTAACCATTGATCAGGTTCAGATGGACTATATATTTAACCATTGATCAGGTTCAGATGGACTATATATTTAACCATTGGATGGTTCAGATGGACTATATATTTAACCATTGATCAGGTTCAGATGGACTATATATTTAACCATTGGATGGTTCACATGGACTATATATTTAACCATTGGATGGTTCAGATGGACTATATATTTAACCATTGGATGGTTCAGATGGACTATATATTTAACCATTGATCAGGTTCAGATGGACTATATATTTAACCATTGATCAGGTTCAGAATGACTATATATTTAACCATTTATCAGGTTCAGATGGACTATATATTTAACCATTGGATGGTTCAGATGGACTATATATTTAACCATTGATCAGGTTCAGATGGACTATATATTTACCCATTGGATGGTTCAGATGGACTATATATTTAACCATTGGATGGTTCAGATGGACTATATATTTAACCATTGATCAGGTTCAGATGGACTATATATTTAACCATTGATCAGTTTCAGATGGACTATATATTTAACCATTGGATGGTTCACATGGACTATATATTTAACCATTGGATGGTTCAGATGGACTATATATTTAACCATTGGATGGTTCAGATGGACTATATATTTAACCATTGATCAGGTTCAGATGGACAATATATTTAACCATTGATCAGGTTCAGATTGACTATATATTTAACCATTGGATGGTTCAGATGGACTATATATTTAACCATTGGATGGTTCAGATGGACTATATATTTAACCATTGGATGGTTCAGATGGACTATATATTTAACCATTGGATGGTTCAGATGGACTATATATTTAACCATTGGATGGTTCAGATGGACTATATATTTAACCATTGATCAGGTTCAGATGGACTATATATTTAACCATTGGATGGTTCAGATGGACTATATATTTAACCATTGGATGGTTCAGATGGACTATATATTTAACCATTGATCAGGTTCAGATGGACTATATATTTAACCATTGATCAGGTTCAGATGGACTATATATTTAACCATTGATCAGGTTCAGATGGACTTTATATTTAACCATTGATCAGGTTCAGATGGACTATATATTTAACCATTGGATGGTTCAGATGGACTATATATTTAACCATTGATCAGGTTCAGATGGACTATATATTTAACCATTTATCAGGTTCAGATGGATTATATATTTATCCATTGGATGGTTAAGATGGACAATATATTTAACCGTTGGATGGTTCAGATTGACTATATATTTAACCATTTGTTGGTTCAGATGGACTATATGTTTAACCATTGGATGGTTCAGATGGACTATATATTTAACGATTGGATGGTTCAGATGGACTATATATTTAACCATTGATCAGGTTCAGATGGACTATATATTTAACCATTGATCTGGTTCAGATGGACTATATATTTAACCATTGGATGGTTCAGATGGACTATATATTTAACCATTGGATGGTTCAGATGGACTATATATTTAACCATTGATCAGGTTCAGATGGACTATATATTTTACCATTGATCAGGTTCAGATGGACTATATATTTAACCATTGGATGGTTCACATGGACTATATATTTAACCATTGGATGGTTCAGATGGACTATATATTTAACCATTGGATGGTTCAGATGGACTATATATTTAACCATTGATCAGGTTCAGATGGACTATATATTTAACCATTGATCAGGTTCAGATGGACTATATATTTAACCATTGATCAGGTTCAGATGGACTATATATTTAACCATTGGATGGTTCAGATGGACTATATATTTAACCATTGGATGGTTCAGATGGACTATATATTTAACCATTGATCAGGTTCAGATGGACTATATATTTACCCATTGGATGGTTCAGATGGACTATATATTTAACCATTGATCAGGTTCAGATGGACTATATATTTAACCATTGGATGGTTCAGATGGACTATATATTTAACCATTGGATGGTTCAGATGGACTATATATTTAACCATTGATCAGGTTCAGATGGACTATATATTTACCCATTGGATGGTTCAGATGGACTATATATTTAACCATTGGATGGTTCAGATGGACTATATATTTAACCATTGGATGGTTCAGATGGACTATATATTTAACCATTGATCAGGTTCAGATGGACTATATATTTAACCATTGATCAGGTTCAGATGGACTATATATTTAACCATTGGATGGTTCAGATGGACTATATATTTAACCATTGATCAGGTTCAGATGGACTATATATTTACCCATTGGATGGTTCAGATGGACTATATATTTAACCATTGGATGGTTCAGATGGACTATATATTTAACCATTGATCAGGTTCAGATGGACTATATATTTAACCATTGATCAGGTTCAGATGGACTATATATTTAACCATTGGATGGTTCACATGGACTATATATTTAACCATTGGATGGTTCAGATGGACTATATATTTAACCATTGGATGGTTCAGATGGACTATATATTTAACCATTGATCAGGTTCAGATGGACAATATATTTAACCATTGATCAGGTTCAGATTGACTATATATTTAACCATTGGATGGTTCAGATGGACTATATATTTAACCATTGGATGGTTCAGATGGACTATATATTTAACCATTGATCAGGTTCAGATGGACTATATATTTAACCATTGATCAGGTTCAGATGGACTATATATTTAACCATTGGATGGTTCAGATGGACTATATATTTAACCATTGATCAGGTTCAGATGGACTATATATTTAACCATTGATCAGGTTCAGATGGACTATATATTTAACCATTGGATGGTTCAGATGGACTATATATTTAACGATTGGATGGTTCAGATGGACTATATATTTAACCATTGATCAGGTTCAGATGGACTATATATTTAACCATTGATCAGGTTCAGATGGACTATATATTTAACCATTGATCAGGTTCAGATGGACTTTATATTTAACCATTGATCAGGTTCAGATGGACTATATATTTAACCATTGGATGGTTCAGATGGACTATATATTTAACCATTGATCAGGTTCAGATGGACTATATATTTAACCATTGGATGGTTCAGATGGACTATATATTTCACCATTGGATCAGGTTCAGATGGACTATATATTTAACCATTGGATGGTTCAGATGGACTATATATTTAACCATTGATCAGGTTCAGATGGACTATATATTTAACCATTGGATCAGGTTCAGATGGACTATATATTTAACCATTGGATGGTTCAGATGGACTATATGTTTAACCATTGGATGGTTCAGATGGACTATATATTTAACCATTGGATCAGGTTCAGATGGACTATATATTTAACCATTGATCAGGTTCAGATGGACTATATATTTAACCATTGATCAGGTTCAGATGGACTATATATTTAACCATTGGATGGTTCAGATGGACTATATATTTAACCATTGGATGGTTCAGATGGACTATATATTTAACCATTGATCAGGTTCAGATGGACTATATATTTAACCATTGATCAGGTTCAGATGGACTATATATTTAACCATTGGATGGTTCACATGGACTATATATTTAACCATTGGATGGTTCAGATGGACTATATATTTAACCATTGATCAGGTTCAGATGGACTATATATTTAACCATTGATCAGGTTCAGATGGACTATATATTTAACCATTGATCAGGTTCAGATGGACTATATATTTAACCATTGGATGGTTCAGATGGACTATATATTTAACCATTGGATGGTTCAGATGGACTATATATTTAACCATTGATCAGGTTCAGATGGACTATATATTTACCCATTGGATCGGTTCAGATGGACTATATATTTAACCATTGATCAGGTTCAGATGGACTATATATTTAACCATTGGATGGTTCAGATGGACTATATATTTAACCATTGGATGGTTCAGATGGACTATATATTTAACCATTGATCAGGTTCAGATGGACTATATATTTACCCATTGGATGGTTCAGATGGACTATATATTTAACCATTGATCAGGTTCAGATGGACTATATATTTAAACATTGATCAGGTTCAGATGGACTATATATTTAACCATTGGATGGTTCACATGGACTATATATTTAACCATTGGATGGTTCAGATGGACTATATATTTAACCATTGATCAGGTTCAGATGGACTATATATTTAACCATTGATCAGGTTCAGATGGACTATATATTTAACCATTGGATGGTTCAGATGGACTATATATTTAACGATTGGATGGTTCAGATGGACTATATATTTAACCATTGATCAGGTTCAGATGGACTATATATTTAACCATTGATCAGGTTCAGATGGACTATATATTTAACCATTGATCAGGTTCAGATGGACTTTATATTTAACCATTGATCAGGTTCAGATGGACTATATATTTAACCATTGGATGGTTCAGATGGACTATATATTTAACCATTGATCAGGTTCAGATGGACTATATATTTAACCATTGATCAGGTTCAGATGGACTATATATTTAACCATTGGATGGTTCAGATGGAGTATATATTTAACCATTGGATGGTTCAGATGGACTATATATTTAACCATTGATCAGGTTCAGATGGACTATATATTTAACCATTGATCAGGTTCAGATGGACTATATATTTAACCATTGATCAGGTTCAGATGGACTATATATTTACCCATTGGATGGTTCAGATGGACTATATATTTAACCATTGGATGGTTCAGATGGACTATATATTTAACCATTGATCAGGTTCAGATGGACTATATATTTAACCATTGATCAGGTTCAGATGGACTATATATTTAACCATTGGATGGTTCACATGGACTATATATTTAACCATTGGATGGTTCAGATGGACTATATATTTAACCATTGGATGGTTCAGATGGACTATATATTTAACCATTGATCAGGTTCAGATGGACAATATATTTAACCATTGATCAGGTTCAGATTTACTATATATTTAACCATTGGATGGTTCAGATGGACTATATATTTAACCATTGGATGTTTCAGATGGACTATATATTTTACCATTGGATGGTTCAGATGGACTATATATTTAACCATTGATCAGGTTCAGATGGACTATATATTTAACCATTGATCAGGTTCAGATGGACTATATATTTAACCATTGGATGGTTCTGATGGACTATATATTTAACCATAGGATGATTCAGATGGACTATATATTTAACCATTGGAAGGTTCAGATGGACTATATATTTAACCATTGATCAGGTTCAGATGGACTATATATTTAACCATTAGATGTTTCAGATGGACTATATATTTAACCATTGATCAGGTTCAGATGGACTATATATTTAACCATTGATCAGGTTCAAATGGACTATATATTTAACCACTGGATGGTTCAGATGGACTATATATTTAACCATTGAACAGGTTCAAATGGACTATATATTTAACCATTGATCAGGTTCAGATGGACTATATATTTAACCATTCGTCAGGTTCAGATCGACTATATATTTAACCTTTGGATGGTTCACATGGACTATATATTTAACCATTGGATGGTTCAGATGGACTATATATTTAACCATTGATCAGGTTCAGATGGACTATATATTTAACCATTGATCAGGTTCAGATGGACTATATATTTAACCATTGATCAGGTTCAGATTGACTATATATTTAACCATTGGATGGTTCAGATGGACTATATATTTAACCATTGATAAGGTTCAGATGGACTATATATTTAACCATTGATCAGGTTCAGATGGACTCTATATTTAACCATTGGATGGTTCAGATGGACTATATATTTAACCATTGGATGGTTCAGATGGACTATATATTTAACCATTGGATGGTTCAGATGGACTATATATTTAACCATTGATCATGTTCAGATGGACTATATATTTAACCATTGATCAGGTTCAGATGGACTATATATTTAACCATTGATCAGGTTCAGATGGACTATATATTTAACCATTGGATGGTTCAGATGGAGTATATATTTAACCATTGGATGGTTCAGATGGACTATATATTTAACCATTGATCAGGTTCAGATGGACTATATATTTAACCATTGATCAGGTTCAGATGGACTATATATTTAACCATTGATCAGGTTCAGATGGACTATATATTTACCCATTGGATGGTTCAGATGGACTATATATTTAACCATTGGATGGTTCAGATGGACTATATATTTAACCATTGATCAGGTTCAGATGGACTATATATTTAACCATTGATCAGGTTCAGATGGACTATATATTTAACCATTGGATGGTTCACATGGACTATATATTTAACCATTGGATGGTTCAGATGGACTATATATTTAACCATTGGATGGTTCAGATGGACTATATATTTAACCATTGATCAGGTTCAGATGGACAATATATTTAACCATTGATCAGGTTCAGATTTACTATATATTTAACCATTGGATGGTTCAGATGGACTATATATTTAACCATTGGATGGTTCAGATGGACTATATATTTAACCATTGGATGGTTCAGATGGACTATATATTTAACCATTGATCAGCTTCAGATGGACTATATATTTAACCATTGATCAGGTTCAGATGGACTATATATTTAACCATTGGATGGTTCTGATGGACTATATATTTAACCATAGGATGATTCAGATGGACTATATATTTAACCATTGGAAGGTTCAGATGGACTATATATTTAACCATTGATCAGGTTCAGATGGACTATATATTTAACCATTAGATGTTTCAGATGGACTATATATTTAACCATTGATCAGGTTCAGATGGACTATATATTTAACCATTGATCAGGTTCAAATGGACTATATATTTAACCACTGGATGGTTCAGATGGACTATATATTTAACCATTGAACAGGTTCAAATGGACTATATATTTAACCATTGATCGGGTTCAGATGGACTATATATTTAACCATTTATCAGGTTCAGATGGATTATATATTTAACCGTTGATCAGGTACAGATGGACTATATATTTAACCATTGGATGGTTCACATGGACTATATATTTAACCATTGGATGGTTCAGATGGACTATATATTTAACCATTGATTGGTTCAGATGGACTATATATTTAACCATTGATCAGGTACAGATGGACTATATATTTAACCATTGGATGGTTCAGATGGACTATATATTTAACCGTTGGATGGTTCAGATGGACTATATATTTAACCATTGATCTGGGTCAGATGGACTATATATTTAACCATTGGATGGTTCAGATTGACTATATATTTAACCATTTGTTGGTTCAGATGGACTATATGTTTAACCATTGGATGGTTCAGATGGACTATATATTTAACCATTGGATGGTTCAGATGGACTATATATTTAACCATTGATCAGGTTCAGATGGACTATATATTTAACCATTGATCAGGTTCAGATGGACTATATATTTAACCATTGGATGGTTCAGATGGACTATATATTTAACCATTGGATGGTTCAGATGGACTATATATTTAACCATTGATCAGGTTCAGATGGACTATATATTTAACCATTCGTCAGGTTCAGATCGACTATATATTTAACCTTTGGATGGTTCACATGGACTATATATTTAACCATTGGATGGTTCAGATGGACTATATATTTAACCATTGGATGGTTCAGATGGACTATATATTTAACCATTGATCAGGTTCAGATGGACTATATATTTAACCATTGATCAGGTTCAGATTGACTATATATTTAACCATTGGATGGTTCAGATGGACTATATATTTAACCATTGATAAGGTTCAGATGGACTATATATTTAACCATTGATCAGGTTCAGATGGACTCTATATTTAACCATTGGATGGTTCAGATGGACTATATATTTAACCATTGGATGGTTCAGATGGACTATATATTTAACCATTGGATGGTTCAGATGGACTATATATTTAACCATTGGATGGTTCAGATGGACTATATATTTAACCATTGATCATGTTCAGATGGACTATATATTTAACCATTGGATGGTTCACATGGACTATATATTTAACCATTGGATGGTTCAGATGGACTATATATTTAACCATTGATCAGGTTCAGATGGACTATATATTTAACCATTGATCAGGTTCAGATGGACTATATATTTAACCATTGGATGGTTCAGATGGACTATATATTTAACCATTGGATGGTTCAGATGGACTATATATTTAACCATTGATCAGGTTCAGATGGACTATATATTTACCCATTGGATGGTTCAGATGGACTATATATTTAACCATTGGATGGTTCAGATGGACTATATATTTAACCATTGATCAGGTTCAGATGGACTATATATTTAACCATTGATCAGGTTCAGATGGACTATATATTTAACCATTGGATGGTTCAGATGGACTATATATTTAACCATTGGATGGTTCACATGGACTATATATTTAACCATTGGATTGTTCAGATGGACTATATATTTAACCATTGGATGGTTCAGATGGACTATATATTTAACCATTGATCAGGTTCAGATGGACAATATATTTAACCATTGATCAGGTTCAGATTGACTATATATTTAACCATTGGATGGTTCAGATGGACTATATATTTAACCATTGGATGGTTCAGATGGACTATATATTTAACCATTGAATGGTTCAGATGGACTATATATTTAACCTCTTGGGGCTAGGTGGGACGCTAGCGTGCCACCTGTGGTGCACTCCATCAACAGCAGGTGCATTTCAAGAGCGGCAAATTTGAATCCAAATAAATGTCAAAATTCAAATTTTTCAAAAATACAACTATGTTACACCATTTGAAAGATAAACATCTCCTTAATCTAACCACGTTTTACGATTTCAAAAAGGTTTTACGGCGAAAGCATAAATTTAGAGTATGTTAGGACAGTACATTTACAAGAGTTGTGTGTAATGTTTTGTCAAGTCAAAGACAGGGTCACCAAAACCATAAAACCAGCTAAAATGATACACTAACCTTTTACAATCTCCATCAGATGACACTCCTAGGACATTATGTTAGACAATGCATGCATTTTTAGTTCTATCAAGTTCATATTTATATACAAAAACAGCGTTTTACTATGGCATTGATGTTGAGGAAATCGTTTCCCTCCAATAACCGGCAGTCAAGTCAGCGTCAGAAATTAAATAATTAAAATTAGAAAACATTGTTAAAATATTATATTGTCATTTAAAGAATTATAGATTTACATCTTTTGAACGCAATCAACTTGCCAGATTTAAAAATAACCTTACTGGGAAATCACACTTTGCAATAATCTGAGCACTGTGCCCAGAAAAATACGCGTTGCGATACAGACTAGACGTCATGTTGGGGAGATCTAAAATCGAAAATACTATGTAAATAATCCATTACCTTTGATTCTCTTCATCAGATGTCACTTCCAGGTATCACAGGTCCATAACGAATGTAGTTTTGTTCAAAAAAGCTCATCATTTATGTCCAAAAATCTCCGTCTCGTTAGCACATGATGTAAGCCAGCCGGACTTCTCGTCATGAACGAGGGGAAAAAATATATTTCCGTTCGTTCAAACATGTCAAACGTTGTATAGCATAAATCATTAGGGCCTTTTTTAACCAGAACATGAATAATATTCAAGGTGGACGAATGCATAGCCTTTTATAACGTATTGGAACGAGGGTACCCAACATGAAGTAGCGCGCCAGGTGTCTAATGGGACATCACCGTTCCATGGCTCTTGTTCGGTCAGATCTCCCTCCAGAAGACTCAAAACACTTTGTAAAGGCTGGTGACATCTAGTGGAAGCAATAGGAAGTGCCAAAATATTCCTAAACCCCTGTGTCTTTCAATGGGATAGCTTTAAAGTCAATACAACACATCAGGTATCCACTTCCTGTCAGAAAATGTCTCAGGGTTTTGCCTGCCAAATGAGTTCTGTTATACTCACAGACACCATTCAAACAGTTTTGGAAACTTTAGAGTGTTTTCTATCCATATATAATAAGTATATGCATATTCTAGTTACTGGGTAGGATTAGTAACCAGATTAAATCGGGTACATTTTTTTTATCCAGACGTGCAAATGCTGCCCCCTAGACCCAACAGGTTAACCATTGATCAGGTTCAGATGGACTATATATTTAACCATTCGTCAGGTTCAGATGGACTATATATTTAACCATTGGATGGTTCACATGGACTATATATTTAACCATTGGATGGTTCAGATGGACTATATATTTAACCATTGGATGGTTCAGATTGACTATATATTTAACCATTGGATGGTTCAGATGGACTATATATTTAACCATTGGATGGTTCAGATGGACTATATATTTAACCATTGGATGGTTCAGATGGACTATATATTTAACCATTGATCAGTTTCAGATGGACTATATATTTAACCATTGATCAGGTTCAGATGGACTATATATTTAACCATTGGATGGTTCAGATGGACTATATATTTAACCATTGGATGGTTCAGATGGACTATATATTTAACCATTGATCAGGTTCAGATGGACTATATATTTAACCATTGATCAGGTTCAGATGGACTCTATATTTAACCATTGGATGGTTCAGATGGACTATATATTTAACCATTGGATGGTTCAGATGGACTATATATTTAACCATTGGATGGTTCAGATGGACTATATATTTAACCATTGATCAGGTTCAGATGGACTATATATTTAACCATTGATCAGGTTCAGATGGACTATATATTTAACCATTGGATGGTTCAGATGGACTATATATTTAACCATTGATCAGGTTCAGATGGACAATATATTTAACCATTGATCAGGTTCAGATTTACTATATATTTAACCATTGGATGGTTCAGATGGACTATATATTTAACCATTGGATGGTTCAGATGGACTATATATTTAACCATTGGATGGTTCAGATGGACTATATATTTAACCATTGATCAGGTTCAGATGGACTATATATTTAACCATTGATCAGGTTCAGATGGACTATATATTTAACCATTGATCAGGTTCAGATGGACTATATATTTAACCATTGGATGGTTCAGATGGACTATATATTTAACCATTGGATGGTTCAGATGGACTATATATTTAACCATTGATCAGGTTCAGATGGACTATATATTTACCCATTGGATGGTTCAGATGGACTATATATTTAACCATTGATCAGGTTCAGATGGACTATATATTTAACCATTGATCAGGTTCAGATGGACTATATATTTAACCATTGGATGGTTCACATGGACTATATATTTAACCATTGGATGGTTCAGATGGACTATATATTTAACCATTGGATGGTTCAGATGGACTATATATTTAACCATTGATCAGGTTCAGATGGACTATATATTTAACCATTGATCAGGTTCAGATTGACTATATATTTAACCATTGGATGGTTCAGATGGACTATATATTTAACCATTGGATGGTTCAGATGGACTATATATTTAACCATTGGATGGTTCAGATGGACTATATATTTAACCATTGATCAGTTTCAGATGGACTATATATTTAACCATTGATCAGGTTCAGATGGACTATATATTTAACCATTGGATGGTTCTGATGGACTATATATTTAACCATAGGATGATTCAGATGGACTATATATTTAACCATTGGAAGGTTCAGATGGACTATATATTTAACCATTGATCAGGTTCAGATGGACTATATATTTAACCATTAGATGTTTCAGATGGACTATATATTTAACCATTGATCAGGTTCAGATGGACTATATATTTAACCATTGATCAGGCTCAAATGGACTATATATTTAACCACTGGATGGTTCAGATGGACTATATATTTAACCATTGAACAGGTTCAGATGGACTATATATTTAACCATTGATCAGGTTCAGATGGACTATATATTTAACCATTTATCAGGTTCAGATGGATTATATATTTAACCGTTGATCAGGTACAGATGGACTATATATTTAACCATTGGATGGTTCACATGGACTATATATTTAACCATTGGATGGTTCAGATGGACTATATATTTAACCATTGATTGGTTCAGATGGACTATATATTTAACCATTGATCAGGTACAGATGGACTATATATTTAACCATTGGATGGTTCAGATGGACTATATATTTAACCGTTGGATGGTTCAGATGGACTATATATTTAACCATTGATCTGGGTCAGATGGACTATATATTTAACCATTGGATGGTTCAGATTGACTATATATTTAACCATTTGTTGGTTCAGATGGACTATATGTTTAACCATTGGATGGTTCAGATGGACTATATATTTAACCATTGGATGGTTCAGATGGACTATATATTTAACCATTGATCAGGTTCAGATGGACTATATATTTAACCATTGATCAGGTTCAGATGGACTATATATTTAACCATTGGATGGTTCAGATGGACTATATATTTAACCATTGGATGGTTCAGATGGACTATATATTTAAACATTGATCAGGTTCAGATGGACTATATATTTAACCATTCGTCAGGTTCAGATGGACTATATATTTAACCATTGGATGGTTCACATGGACTATATATTTAACCATTGGATGGTTCAGATGGACTATATATTTAACCATTGGATGGTTCAGATGGACTATATATTTAACCATTGATCAGGTTCAGATGGACTATATATTTAACCATTGATCAGGTTCAGATTGACTATATATTTAACCATTGGATGGTTCAGATGGACTATATATTTAACCATTGATCAGGTTCAGATGGACTATATATTTAACCATTGATCAGGTTCAGATTGACTATATATTTAACCATTGGATTGTTCAGATGGACTATATATTTAACCATTGGATGGTTCAGATGGACTATATATTTAACCATTGATCAGGTTCAGATGGACTATATATTTAACCATTGATCAGGTTCAGATGGACTATATATTTAACCATTGGATGGTTCACATGGACTATATATTTAACCATTGGATGGTTCAGATGGACTATATATTTAACCATTGGATGGTTCAGATGGACTATATATTTAACCATTGATCAGGTTCAGATGGACTATATATTTAACCATTTATCAGGTTCAGATGGATTATATATTTAACCGTTGATCAGGTACATGTGGACTATATATTTAACCATTCGATGGTTCACATGGACTATATATTTAACCATTGGATGGATCAGATGGACTATATATTTAACCATTGATTGGTTCAGATGGACTATATATTTAACCATTGATCAGGTACAGATGGACTATATATTTAACCGTTGGATGGTTCAGATGGACTATATATTTAACCATTGATCTGGGTCAGATGGACTATATATTTAACCATTGGATGGTTCAGATTGACTATATATTTAACCATTTGTTGGTTCAGATGGACTATATGTTTAACCATTGGATGGTTCAGATAGACTATATGTTTAACCATTGGATGGTTCAGATAGACTATATATTTAACCATTGATCAGGTTCAGATGGACTATATATTTAACCATTGATCAGGTTCAGATGGACTATATATTTAACCATTGATCAGGTTCAGATGGACTATATATTTAACCATTGGATGGTTCACATGGACTATATATTTAACCATTGGATGGTTCACATGGACTATATATTTAACCATTGGATGGTTCAGATGGACTATATATTTAACCATTGATCAGGTTCAGATGGACTATATATTTAACCATTGATCAGGTTCAGATTGACTATATATTTAACCATTGATCAGGTTCAGATGGACTATATATTTAACCATTGGATGGTTCAGATGGACTATATATTTAACCATTGGATGGTTCAGATGGACTATATATTTAACCATTGATAAGGTTCAGATGGACTATATATTTAACCATTGGATGGTTCAGATGGACTATATATTTAACCATAGGATGATTCAGATGGACTATATATTTAACCATTGGAAGGTTCAGATGGACTATATATTTAACCATTGATCAGGTTCAGATGGACTATATATTTAACCATTGATCAGGTTCAGATTGACTATATATTTAACCATTGGATTGTTCAGATGGACTATATATTTAACCATTGGATGGTTCAGATGGACTATATATTTAACCATTGATCAGGTTCAGATGGACTATATATTTAACCATTGATCAGGTTCAGATGGACTATATATTTAACCATTGATCAGGTTCAGATGGACTATATATTTAACCATTGATCAGGTTCAGATGGACTATATATTTAACCATTGATCAGGTTCAGATGGACTATATATTTAACCATTGGATGGTTCACATGGACTATATATTTAACCATTGGATGGTTCAGATGGACTATATATTTAACCATTGGATGGTTCAGATGGACTATATATTTAACCATTTATCAGGTTCAGATGGATTATATATTTAACCGTTGATCAGGTACAGGTGGACTATATATTTAACCATTCGATGGTTCACATGGACTATATATTTAACCATTGGATGGATCAGATGGACTATATATTTAACCATTGATTGGTTCAGATGGACTATATATTTAACCATTGATCAGGTACAGATGGACTATATATTTAACCGTTGGATGGTTCAGATGGACTATATATTTAACCATTGATCTGGGTCAGATGGACTATACATTTAACCATTGGATGGTTCAGATTGACTATATATTTAACCATTTGTTGGTTCAGATGGACTATATGTTTAACCATTGGATGGTTCAGATGGACTATATATTTAACCATTGATCAGGTTCAGATGGACTATATATTTAACCATTGATCAGGTTCAGATGGACTATATATTTAACCATTGGATGGTTCAGATGGACTATATATTTAAACATTGGATGGTTCAGATGGACTATATATTTAACCATTGGATGGTTCAGATGGACTATATATTTAACCATTGATCAGGTTCAGATGGACTATATATTTAACCATTGGATGGTTCAGATGGACTATATATTTAACCATAGGATGATTCAGATGGACTATATATTTAACAATTGGAAGGTTCAGATGGACTATATATTTAACCATTGATCAGGTTCAGATGGACTATATATTTAACCATTGGATGTTTCAGATGGACTATATATTTAACCATTGATCAGGTTCAGATGGACTATATATTTAACCATTGAATAGGTTCAAATGGACTATATATTTAACCACTGGATGGTTCAGATGGACTATATATTTAACCATTGAACAGGTTCAGATGGACTATATATTTAACCATTGATCAGGTTCAGATGGACTATATATTTAACCATTGATCAGGTTCAGATGGACTATATATTTAACCATTGGATGGTTCAGATGGACTATATATTTAACCATTGATCAGGTTCAGATGGACTATATATTTAACAATTGATCAGGTTCAGATGGACTATATATTTAACCATTGGATGGTTCAGAAGGACTATATATTTAACCATTGATCAGGTTCAGATGGACTATATATTTAACCATTTGATGGTTCAGATGGACTATATATTTAACGATTGGATGGTTCAGATGGACTATATATTTAACCATTGATCAGGTTCAGATGGACTATATATTTAACCATTGATCAGGTTCAGATGGACTATATATTTAACCATTGATCAGTTTCAGATGGACTTTATATTTAACCATTGATCAGGTTCAGATGGACTATATATTTAACCATTGGATGGTTCAGATGGACTATATATTTAACCATTGTCCAGGTTCAGATGGACTATATATTTAACCATTTATCAGGTTCAGATGGATTATATATTTAACCATTGATCAGGTACAGATGGACTATATATTTAACCATTGGATGGTTCAGATGGACTATATATTTAACCATTGATCAGGTTCAGATGGACTATATATTTACCCATTGGATGGTTCAGATGGACTATATATTTAACCATTGGATGGTTCAGATGGACTATATATTTAACCATTGATCAGGTTCAGATGGACTATATATTTAACCATTGATCAGGTTCAGATGGACTATATATTTAACCATTGGATGGTTCAGATGGACTATATATTTAACCATTGGATGGTTAAGATGGACTATATATTTAACCGTTGGATGGTTCAGATGGACTATATATTTAACCATTGATCTGGGTCAGATGGACTATATATTTAACCATTGGATGTTTCAGATGGACTATATATTTAACCATTGATCAGGTTCAGATGGACTATATATTTAACCATTGATCAGGTTCAGATGGACTATATATTTAACCATTGATCAGGTTCAGATGGACTATATATTTAACCATTGATCAGGTTCAGATGGACTATATATTTAACCAATGATCAGGTTCAGATGGACTATATATTTAACCATTGGATGGTTCAGATGGACTATATATTTAACCATTGGATGGTTCAGATGGACTATATATTTAACCATTGATCAGGTTCAGATGGACTATATATTTAACCATTGATCAGGTTCAGATGGACTCTATATTTAACCATTGGATGGTTCAGATGGACTATATATTTAACCATTGGATGGTTCAGATGGACTATATATTTAACCATTGGATGGTTCAGATGGACTATATATTTAACCATTGATCAGGTTCAGATGGACTATATATTTAACCATTGATCAGGTTCAGATGGACTATATATTTAACCATTGGATGGTTCAGATGGACTATATATTTAACCATTGGATGGTTCAGATGGACTATATATTTAACCATTGATCAGGTTCAGATGGACTATATATTTAACCATTGATCAGGTTCAGATGGACTATATATTTAACCATTGGATGGTTCACATGGACTATATATTTAACCATTGGATGGTTCAGATGGACTATATATTTAACCATTGGATGGTTCAGATGGACTATATATTTAACCATTGATCAGGTTCAGATGGACTATATATTTAACCATTGATCAGGTTCAGATGGACTATATATTTAACCATTGGATGGTTCAGATGGACTATATATTTAACCATTGGATGGTTCAGATGGACTATATATTTAACCATTGATCAGGTTCAGATGGACTATATATTTAACCATTGATCAGGTTCAGATGGACTATATATTTAACCATTGGATGGTTCACATGGACTATATATTTAACCATTGGATGGTTCAGATGGACTATATATTTAACCATTGGATGGTTCAGATGGACTATATATTTAACCATTGATCAGGTTCAGATGGACTATATATTTAACCATTGATCAGGTTCAGATGGACTATATATTTAACCATTGGATGGTTCAGATGGACTATATATTTAACCATTGGATGGTTCAGATGGACTATATATTTAACCATTGATCAGGTTCAGATGGACTATATATTTACCCATTGGATGGTTCAGATGGACTATATATTTAACCATTGATCAGGTTCAGATGGACTATATATTTAACCATTGATCAGGTTCAGATGGACTATATATTTAACCATTGGATGGTTCACATGGACTATATATTTAACCATTGGATGGTTCACATGGACTATATATTTAACCATTGGATGGTTCAGATGGACTATATATTTAACCATTGATCAGGTTCAGATGGACTATATATTTAACCATTGATCAGGTTCAGATTGACTATATATTTAACCATTGGATGGTTCAGATGGACTATATATTTAACCATTGGATGGTTCAGATGGACTATATATTTAACCATTGGATGGTTCAGATGGACTATATATTTAACCATTGATCAGTTTCAGATTGACTATATATTTAACCATTGATCAGGTTCAGATGGACTATATATTTAACCATTGGATGGTTCTGATGGACTATATATTTAACCATAGGATGATTCAGATGGACTATATATTTAACCATTGGAAGGTTCAGATGGACTATATATTTAACCATTGATCAGGTTCAGATGGACTATATATTTAACCATTAGATGTTTCAGATGGACTATATATTTAACCATTGATCAGGTTCAGATGGACTATATATTTAACCATTGATCAGGCTCAAATGGACTATATATTTAACCACTGGATGGTTCAGATGGACTATATATTTAACCATTGAACAGGTTCAGATGGACTATATATTTAACCATTGATCAGGTTCAGATGGACTATATATTTAACCATTTATCAGGTTCAGATGGATTATATATTTAACCGTTGATCAGGTACAGATGGACTATATATTTAACCATTGGATGGTTCACATGGACTATATATTTAACCATTGGATGGTTCAGATGGACTATATATTTAACCATTGATTGTTTCAGATGGACTATATATTTAACCATTGATCAGTTACAGATGGACTATATATTTAACCATTGGATGGTTCAGATGGACTATATATTTAACCGTTGGATGGTTCAGATGGACTATATATTTAACCATTGATCTGGGTCAGATGGACTATATATTTAACCATTGGATGGTTCAGATTGACTATATATTTAACCATTTGTTGGTTCAGATGGACTATATGTTTAACCATTGGATGGTTCAGATGGACTATATATTTAACCATTGGATGGTTCAGATGGACTATATATTTAACCATTGATCAGGTTCAGATGGACTATATATTTAACCATTGATCAGGTTCAGATGGACTATATATTTAACCATTGGATGGTTCAGATGGACTATATATTTAACCATTGGATGGTTCAGATGGACTATATATTTAACCATTGATCAGGTTCAGATGGACTATATATTTAACCATTCGTCAGGTTCAGATGGACTATATATTTAACCATTGGATGGTTCACATGGACTATATATTTAACCATTGGATGGTTCACATGGACTATATATTTAACCATTGGATGGTTCAGATGGACTATATATTTAACCATTGATCAGGTTCAGATGGACTATATATTTAACCATTGATCAGGTTCAGATTGACTATATATTTAACCATTGGATGGTTCAGATGGACTATATATTTAACCATTGGATGGTTCAGATGGACTATATATTTAACCATTGATCAGGTTCAGATGGACTATATATTTAACCATTGATCAGGTTCAGATTGACTATATATTTAACCATTGGATTGTTCAGATGGACTATATATTTAACCATTGGATGGTTCAGATGGACTATATATTTAACCATTGATCAGGTTCAGATGGACTATATATTTAACCATTGATCAGGTTCAGATGGACTATATATTTAACCATTGGATGGTTCACATGGACTATATATTTAACCATTGGATGGTTCAGATGGACTATATATTTAACCATTGGATGGTTCAGATGGACTATATATTTAACCATTGATCAGGTTCAGATGGACTATATATTTAACCATTTATCAGGTTCAGATGGATTATATATTTAACCGTTGATCAGGTACAGGTGGACTATATATTTAACCATTCGATGGTTCACATGGACTATATATTTAACCATTGGATGGTTCAGATGGACTATATATTTAACCATTGATCAGGTTCAGATGGACTATATATTTAACCATTGATCAGGTTCAGATGGACTATATATTTAACCATTGGATGGTTCACATGGACTATATATTTAACCATTGGATGGTTCAGATGGACTATATATTTAACCATTGGATGGTTCAGATGGACTATATATTTAACCATTGATCAGGTTCAGATGGACTATATATTTAACCATTTATCAGGTTCAGATGGATTATATATTTAACCGTTGATCAGGTACAGGTGGACTATATATTTAACCATTCGATGGTTCACATGGACTATATATTTAACCATTGGATGGATCAGATGGACTATATATTTAACCATTGATTGGTTCAGATGGACTATATATTTAACCATTGATCAGGTACAGATGGACTATATATTTAACCGTTGGATGGTTCAGATGGACTATATATTTAACCATTGATCTGGGTCAGATGGACTATATATTTAACCATTGGATGGTTCAGATTGACTATATATTTAACCATTTGTTGGTTCAGATGGACTATATGTTTAACCATTGGATGGTTCAGATGGACTATATATTTAACCATTGATCAGGTTCAGATGGACTATATATTTAACCATTGATCAGGTTCAGATGGACTATATATTTAACCATTGATCAGGTTCAGATGGACTATATATTTAACCATTGGATGGTTCACATGGACTATATATTTAACCATTGGATGGTTCAGATGGACTATATATTTAACCATTGGATGGTTCAGATGGACTATATATTTAACCATTGATCAGGTTCAGATGGACTATATATTTAACCATTGATCAGGTTCAGATGGACTATATATTTAACCATTGATCAGGTTCAGATGGACTATATATTTAACCATTGATCAGGTTCAGATGGACTATATATTTAACCATTGGATGGTTCACATGGACTATATATTTAACCATTGGATGGTTCAGATGGACTATATATTTAACCATTGGATGGTTCAAATGGACTATATATTTAACCATTGATCAGGTTCAGATGGACTATATATTTAACCATTTATCAGGTTCAGATGGATTATATATTTAACCGTTGATCAGGTACAGGTGGACTATATATTTAACCATTCGATGGTTCACATGGACTATATATTTAACCATTGGATGGATCAGATGGACTATATATTTAACCATTGATTGGTTCAGATGGACTATATATTTAACCATTGATCAGGTACAGATGGACTATATATTTAACCGTTGGATGGTTCAGATGGACTATATATTTAACCATTGGATGGTTCAGATTGACTATATATTTAACCATTTGTTGGTTCAGATGGACTATATGTTTAACCATTGGATGGTTCAGATGGACTATATATTTAACCATTGATCAGGTTCAGATGGACTATATATTTAACCATTGATCAGGTTCAGATGGACTATATATTTAACCATTGATCAGGTTCAGATGGACTATATATTTAACCATTGGATGGTTCACATGGACTATATATTTAACCATTGGATGGTTCAGATGGACTATATATTTAACCATTGGATGGTTCAGATGGACTATATATTTAACCATTGATCAGGTTCAGATGGACTATATATTTAACCATTGATCAGGTTCAGATTGACTATATATTTAACCATTGGATGGTTCAGATGGACTATATATTTAACCATTGGATGGTTCAGATGGACTATATATTTAACCATTGGATGGTTCAGATGGACTATATATTTAACAATTGGAAGGTTCAGATGGACTATATATTTAACCATTGATCAGGTTCAGATGGACTATATATTTAACCATTGATCAGGTTCAGATGGACTATATATTTAACCATTGATCAGGTTCAGATGGACTATATATTTAACCATTGAATAGGTTCAAATGGACTATATATTTAACCACTGGATGGTTCAGATGGACTATATATTTAACCATTGAACAGGTTCAGATGGACTATATATTTAACCATTGATCAGGTTCAGATGGACTATATATTTAACCATTGATCAGGTTCAGATGGACTATATATTTAACCATTGGATGGTTCAGATGGACTATATATTTAACCATTGGATGTTTCAGATGGACTATATATTTAACCATTGATCAGGTTCAGATGGACTATATATTTAACCATTGATCAGGTTCAGATGGACTATATATTTAACAATTGATCAGGTTCAGATGGACTATATATTTAACCATTGGATGGTTCAGATGGACTATATATTTAACCATTGATCAGGTTCAGATGGACTATATATTTAACCATTTGATGGTTCAGATGGACTATATATTTAACGATTGGATGGTTCAGATGGACTATATATTTAACCATTGATCAGGTTCAGATGGACTATATATTTAACCATTGATCAGGTTCAGATGGACTATATATTTAACCATTGATCAGTTTCAGATGGACTTTATATTTAACCATTGATCAGGTTCAGATGGACTATATATTTAACCATTGGATGGTTCAGATGGACTATATATTTAACCATTGATCAGGTTCAGATGGACTATATATTTAACCATTTATCAGGTTCAGATGGATTATATATTTAACCATTGATCAGGTACAGATGGACTATATATTTAACCATTGGATGGTTCAGATGGACTATATATTTAACCATTGATCAGGTTCAGATGGATTATATATTTACCCATTGGATGGTTCAGATGGACTATATATTTAACCATTGGATGGTTCAGATGGACTATATATTTAACCATTGATCAGGTTCAGATGGACTATATATTTAACCATTGATCAGGTTCAGATGGACTATATATTTAACCATTGGATGGTTCAGATGGACTATATATTTAACCATTGGATGGTTAAGATGGACTATATATTTAACCGTTGGATGGTTCAGATGGACTATATATTTAACCATTGATCTGGGTCAGATGGACTATATATTTAACCATTGGATGTTTCAGATGGACTATATATTTAACCATTGATCAGGTTCAGATGGACTATATATTTAACCATTGATCAGGTTCAGATGGACTATATATTTAACCAATGATCAGGTTCAGATGGACTATATATTTAACCATTGGATGGTTCAGATGGACTATATATTTAACCATTGATCAGGTTCAGATGGACTATATATTTAACCATTGATCAGGTTCAGATGGACTATATATTTAACCATTGGATGGTTCAGATGGACTATATATTTAACGATTGGATGGTTCAGATGGACTATATATTTAACCATTGATCAGGTTCAGATGGACTATATATTTAACCATTGATCAGGTTCAGATGGACTATATATTTAACCATTGATCAGGTTCAGATGGACTTTATATTTAACCATTGATCAGGTTCAGATGGACTATATATTTAACCATTGGATGGTTCAGATGGACTATATATTTAACCATTGATCAGGTTCAGATGGACTATATATTTAACCATTTATCATGTTCAGATGGATTATATATTTAACCATTGGATGGTTAAGATGGACTATATATTTAACCGTTGGATGGTTCAGATGGACTATATATTTAACCATTGATCTGGGTCAGATGGACTATATATTTAACCATTGGATGGTTCAGATTGACTATATATTTAACCATTTGTTGGTTCAGTTGGACTATATGTTTAACCATTGGATGGTTCAGATGGACTATATATTTAACCATTGGATGGTTCAGATGGACTATATATTTAACCATTGATCAGGTTCAGATGGACTATATATTTAACCATTGATCAGGTTCAGATGGACTATATATTTAACCATTGGATGGTTCAGATGGACTATATATTTAACCATTGGATGGTTCAGATGGACTATATATTTAACCATTGGATGGTTCAGATGGACTATATATTTAACCATTGATCAGGTTCAGATGGACTATATATTTAACCATTGGATGGTTCACATGGACTATATATTTAACCATTGGATGGTTCAGATGGACTATATATTTAACCATTGGATGGTTCAGATGGACTATATATTTAACCATTGATCAGGTTCAGATGGACTATATATTTAACCATTGGATGGTTCAGATTGACTATATATTTAACCATTTGTTGGTTCAGTTGGACTATATGTTTAACCATTGGATGGTTCAGATGGACTATATATTTAACCATTGGATGGTTCAGATGGACTATATATTTAACCATTGATCAGGTTCAGATGGACTATATATTTAACCATTGATCAGGTTCAGATGGACTATATATTTAACCATTGGATGGTTCAGATGGACTATATATTTAACCATTGGATGGTTCAGATGGACTATATATTTAACCATTGGATGGTTCAGATGGACTATATATTTAACCATTGATCAGGTTCAGATGGACTATATATTTAACCATTGGATGGTTCACATGGACTATATATTTAACCATTGGATGGTTCAGATGGACTATATATTTAACCATTGGATGGTTCAGATGGACTATATATTTAACCATTGATCAGGTTCAGATGGACTATATATTTAACCATTGATCAGGTTCAGATGGACTATATATTTAACCATTGGATGGTTCAGATGGACTATATATTTAACCATTGGATGGTTCAGATGGACTATATATTTACCCATTGGATGGTTCAGATGGACTATATATTTAACCATTGGATGGTTCAGATGGACAATATATTTAACCATTGATCAGGTTCAGATGGACTATATATTTAACCATTGATCAGGTTCAGATGGACTATATATTTAACCATTGGATGGTTCACATGGACTATATATTTAACCATTGGATGGTTCAGATGGACTATATATTTAACCATTGGATGGTTCAGATGGACTATATATTTAACCATTGATCAGGTTCAGATGGACTATATATTTAACCATTGATCAGGTTCAGATTGACTATATATTTAACCATTGGATGGTTCAGATGGACTATATATTTAACCATTGGATGGTTCAGATGGACTATATATTTAACCATTGGATGGTTCTGATGGACTATATATTTAACCATAGGATGATTCAGATGGACTATATATTTAACCATTGGAAGGTTCAGATGGACTATATATTTAACCATTGGATGGTTCAGATGGACTATATATTTAACCATTGGATGGTTCAGATGGACTATATATTTAACCATTTATCAGGTTCAGATGGATTATATATTTAACCGTTGATCAGGTACAGGTGGACTATATATTTAACCATTCGATGGTTCACATGGACTATATATTTAACCATTGGATGGATCAGATGGACTATATATTTAACCATTGATTGGTTCAGATGGACTATATATTTAACCATTGATCAGGTACAGATGGACTATATATTTAACCGTTGGATGGTTCAGATGGACTATATATTTAACCATTGATCTGGGTCAGATGGACTATACATTTAACCATTGGATGGTTCAGATTGACTATATATTTAACCATTTGTTGGTTCAGATGGACTATATGTTTAACCATTGGATGGTTCAGATGGACTATATATTTAACCATTGATCAGGTTCAGATGGACTATATATTTAACCATTGATCAGGTTCAGATGGACTATATATTTAACCATTGGATGGTTCAGATGGACTATATATTTAAACATTGGATGGTTCAGATGGACTATATATTTAACCATTGGATGGTTCAGATGGACTATATATTTAACCATTGATCAGGTTCAGATGGACTATATATTTAACCATTGGATGGTTCAGATGGACTATATATTTAACCATAGGATGATTCAGATGGACTATATATTTAACAATTGGAAGGTTCAGATGGACTATATATTTAACCATTGATCAGGTTCAGATGGACTATATATTTAACCATTGGATGTTTCAGATGGACTATATATTTAACCATTGATCAGGTTCAGATGGACTATATATTTAACCATTGAATAGGTTCAAATGGACTATATATTTAACCACTGGATGGTTCAGATGGACTATATATTTAACCATTGAACAGGTTCAGATGGACTATATATTTAACCATTGATCAGGTTCAGATGGACTATATATTTAACCATTGATCAGGTTCAGATGGACTATATATTTAACCATTGGATGGTTCAGATGGACTATATATTTAACCATTGGATGTTTCAGATGGACTATATATTTAACCATTGATCAGGTTCAGATGGACTATATATTTAACCATTGATCAGGTTCAGATGGACTATATATTTAACAATTGATCAGGTTCAGATGGACTATATATTTAACCATTGGATGGTTCAGATGGACTATATATTTAACCATTGATCAGGTTCAGATGGACTATATATTTAACCATTTGATGGTTCAGATGGACTATATATTTAACGATTGGATGGTTCAGATGGACTATATATTTAACCATTGATCAGGTTCAGATGGACTATATATTTAACCATTGATCAGGTTCAGATGGACTATATATTTAACCATTGATCAGTTTCAGATGGACTTTATATTTAACCATTGATCAGGTTCAGATGGACTATATATTTAACCATTGGATGGTTCAGATGGACTATATATTTAACCATTGTCCAGGTTCAGATGGACTATATATTTAACCATTTATCAGGTTCAGATGGATTATATATTTAACCATTGATCAGGTACAGATGGACTATATATTTAACCATTGGATGGTTCAGATGGACTATATATTTAACCATTGATCAGGTTCAGATGGACTATATATTTACCCATTGGATGGTTCAGATGGACTATATATTTAACCATTGGATGGTTCAGATGGACTATATATTTAACCATTGATCAGGTTCAGATGGACTATATATTTAACCATTGATCAGGTTCAGATGGACTATATATTTAACCATTGGATGGTTCAGATGGACTATATATTTAACCATTGGATGGTTCAGATGGACTATATATTTAACCATTGGATGGTTAAGATGGACTATATATTTAACCGTTGGATGGTTCAGATGGACTATATATTTAACCATTGATCTGGGTCAGATGGACTATATATTTAACCATTGGATGTTTCAGATGGACTATATATTTAACCATTGATCAGGTTCAGATGGACTATATATTTAACCATTGATCAGGTTCAGATGGACTATATATTTAACCATTGATCAGGTTCAGATGGACTATATATTTAACCATTGATCAGGTTCAGATGGACTATATATTTAACCAATGATCAGGTTCTGATGGACTATATATTTAACCATTGGATGGTTCAGATGGACTATATATTTAACCATTGGATGGTTCAGATGGACTATATATTTAACCATTGATCAGGTTCAGATGGACTATATATTTAACCATTGATCAGGTTCAGATGGACTCTATATTTAACCATTGGATGGTTCAGATGGACTATATATTTAACCATTGGATGGTTCAGATGGACTATATATTTAACCATTGGATGGTTCAGATGGACTATATATTTAACCATTGATCAGGTTCAGATGGACTATATATTTAACCATTGATCAGGTTCAGATGGACTATATATTTAACCATTGGATGGTTCAGATGGACTATATATTTAACCATTGGATGGTTCAGATGGACTATATATTTAACCATTGATCAGGTTCAGATGGACTATATATTTAACCATTGATCAGGTTCAGATGGACTATATATTTAACCATTGGATGGTTCACATGGACTATATATTTAACCATTGGATGGTTCAGATGGACTATATATTTAACCATTGGATGGTTCAGATGGACTATATATTTAACCATTGATCAGGTTCAGATGGACTATATATTTAACCATTGATCAGGTTCAGATGGACTATATATTTAACCATTGGATGGTTCAGATGGACTATATATTTAACCATTGGATGGTTCAGATGGACTATATATTTAACCATTGATCAGGTTCAGATGGACTATATATTTACCCATTGGATGGTTCAGATGGACTATATATTTAACCATTGATCAGGTTCAGATGGACTATATATTTAACCATTGATCAGGTTCAGATGGACTATATATTTAACCATTGGATGGTTCACATGGACTATATATTTAACCATTGGATGGTTCAGATGGACTATATATTTAACCATTGGATGGTTCAGATGGACTATATATTTAACCATTGATCAGGTTCAGATGGACTATATATTTAACCATTGATCAGGTTCAGATTGACTATATATTTAACCATTGGATGGTTCAGATGGACTATATATTTAACCATTGGATGGTTCAGATGGACTATATATTTAACCATTGGATGGTTCAGATGGACTATATATTTAACCATTGATCAGTTTCAGATGGACTATATATTTAACCATTGATCAGGTTCAGATGGACTATATATTTAACCATTGGATGGTTCTGATGGACTATATATTTAACCATAGGATGATTCAGATGGACTATATATTTAACCATTGGAAGGTTCAGATGGACTATATATTTAACCATTGATCAGGTTCAGATGGACTATATATTTAACCATTGATCAGGCTCAAATGGACTATATATTTAACCACTGGATGGTTCAGATGGACTATATATTTAACCATTGAACAGGTTCAGATGGACTATATATTTAACCATTGATCAGGTTCAGATGGACTATATATTTAACCATTTATCAGGTTCAGATGGATTATATATTTAACCGTTGATCAGGTACAGATGGACTATATATTTAACCATTGGATGGTTCAGATGGACTATATATTTAACCATTGGATGGTTCAGATGGACTATATATTTAACCATTGATCAGGTTCAGATGGACTATATATTTAACCATTGATCAGGTTCAGATTGACTATATATTTAACCATTGGATGGTTCAGATGGACTATATATTTAACCATTGGATGGTTCAGATGGACTATATATTTAACCATTGGATGGTTCAGATGGACTATATATTTAACCATTGATCAGTTTCAGATGGACTATATATTTAACCATTGATCAGGTTCAGATGGACTATATATTTAACCATTGGATGGTTCTGATGGACTATATATTTAACCATAGGATGATTCAGATGGACTATATATTTAACCATTGGAAGGTTCAGATGGACTATATATTTAACCATTGATCAGGTTCAGATGGACTATATATTTAACCATTGATCAGGCTCAAATGGACTATATATTTAACCACTGGATGGTTCAGATGGACTATATATTTAACCATTGAACAGGTTCAGATGGACTATATATTTAACCATTGATCAGGTTCAGATGGACTATATATTTAACCATTTATCAGGTTCAGATGGATTATATATTTAACCGTTGATCAGGTACAGATGGACTATATATTTAACCATTGGATGGTTCACATGGACTATATATTTAACCATTGGATGCTTCAGATGGACTATATATTTAACCATTGATTGTTTCAGATGGACTATATATTTAACCATTGATCAGTTACAGATGGACTATATATTTAACCATTGGATGGTTCAGATGGACTATATATTTAACCGTTGGATGGTTCAGATGGACTATATATTTAACCATTGATCTGGGTCAGATGGACTATATATTTAACCATTGGATGGTTCAGATTGACTATATATTTAACCATTTGTTGGTTCAGATGGACTATATGTTTAACCATTGGATGGTTCAGATGGACTATATATTTAACCATTGGATTGTTCAGATGGACTATATATTTAACCATTGATCAGGTTCAGATGGACTATATATTTAACCATTGATCAGGTTCAGATGGACTATATATTTAACCATTGGATGGTTCAGATGGACTATATATTTAACCATTGGATGGTTCAGATGGACTATATATTTAACCATTGATCAGGTTCAGATGGACTATATATTTAACCATTCGTCAGGTTCAGATGGACTATATATTTAACCATTGGATGGTTCACATGGACTATATATTTAACCATTGGATGGTTCACATGGACTATATATTTAACCATTGGATGGTTCAGATGGACTATATATTTAACCATTGATCAGGTTCAGATGGACTATATATTTAACCATTGATCAGGTTCAGATTGACTATATATTTAACCATTGGATGGTTCAGATGGACTATATATTTAACCATTGGATGGTTCAGATGGACTATATATTTAACCATTGATCAGGTTCAGATGAACTATATATTTAACCATTGATCAGGTTAAGATTGACTATATATTTAACCATTGGATTGTTCAGATGGACTATATATTTAACCATTGGATGGTTCAGATGGACTATATATTTAACCATTGATCAGGTTCAGATGGACTATATATTTAACCATTGATCAGGTTCAGATGGACTATATATTTAACCATTGGATGGTTCACATGGACTATATATTTAACCATTGGATGGTTCAGATGGACTATATATTTAACCATTGGATGGTTCAGATGGACTATATATTTAACCATTGATCAGGTTCAGATGGACTATATATTTAACCATTTATCAGGTTCAGATGGATTATATATTTAACCGTTGATCAGGTACAGGTGGACTATATATTTAACCATTCGATGGTTCACATGGACTATATATTTAACCATTGGATGGTTCAGATGGACTATATATTTAACCATTGATCAGGTTCAGATGGACTATATATTTAACCATTGATCAGGTTCAGATGGACTATATATTTAACCATTGGATGGTTCACATGGACTATATATTTAACCATTGGATGGTTCAGATGGACTATATATTTAACCATTGGATGGTTCAGATGGACTATATATTTAACCATTGATCAGGTTCAGATGGACTATATATTTAACCATTTATCAGGTTCAGATGGATTATATATTTAACCGTTGATCAGGTACAGGTGGACTATATATTTAACCATTCGATGGTTCACATGGACTATATATTTAACCATTGGATGGATCAGATGGACTATATATTTAACCATTGATTGGTTCAGATGGACTATATATTTAACCATTGATCAGGTACAGATGGACTATATATTTAACCGTTGGATGGTTCAGATGGACTATATATTTAACCATTGATCTGGGTCAGATGGACTATATATTTAACCATTGGATGGTTCAGATTGACTATATATTTAACCATTTGTTGGTTCAGATGGACTATATGTTTAACCATTGGATGGTTCAGATGGACTATATATTTAACCATTGATCAGGTTCAGATGGACTATATATTTAACCATTGATCAGGTTCAGATGGACTATATATTTAACCATTGATCAGGTTCAGATGGACTATATATTTAACCATTGGATGGTTCACATGGACTATATATTTAACCATTGGATGGTTCAGATGGACTATATATTTAACCATTGGATGGTTCAGATGGACTATATATTTAACCATTGATCAGGTTCAGATGGACTATATATTTAACCATTGATCAGGTTCAGATTGACTATATATTTAACCATTGGATGGTTCAGATGGACTATATATTTAACCATTGGATGGTTCAGATGGACTATATATTTAACCATTGGATGGTTCAGATGGACTATATATTTAACCATTGATCAGGTTCAGATGGACTATATATTTAACCATTGGATGGTTCAGATGGACTATATATTTAACCATAGGATGATTCAGATGGACTATATATTTAACAATTGGAAGGTTCAGATGGACTATATATTTAACCATTGATCAGGTTCAGATGGACTATATATTTAACCATTGATCAGGTTCAGATGGACTATATATTTAACCATTGATCAGGTTCAGATGGACTATATATTTAACCATTGAATAGGTTCAAATGGACTATATATTTAACCACTGGATGGTTCAGATGGACTATATATTTAACCATTGAACAGGTTCAGATGGACTATATATTTAACCATTGATCAGGTTCAGATGGACTATATATTTAACCATTGATCAGGTTCAGATGGACTATATATTTAACCATTGGATGGTTCAGATGGACTATATATTTAACCATTGGATGTTTCAGATGGACTATATATTTAACCATTGATCAGGTTCAGATGGACTATATATTTAACCATTGATCAGGTTCAGATGGACTATATATTTAACAATTGATCAGGTTCAGATGGACTATATATTTAACCATTGGATGGTTCAGATGGACTATATATTTAACCATTGATCAGGTTCAGATGGACTATATATTTAACCATTTGATGGTTCAGATGGACTATATATTTAACGATTGGATGGTTCAGATGGACTATATATTTAACCATTGATCAGGTTCAGATGGACTATATATTTAACCATTGATCAGGTTCAGATGGACTATATATTTAACCATTGATCAGTTTCAGATGGACTTTATATTTAACCATTGATCAGGTTCAGATGGACTATATATTTAACCATTGGATGGTTCAGATGGACTATATATTTAACCATTGATCAGGTTCAGATGGACTATATATTTAACCATTTATCAGGTTCAGATGGATTATATATTTAACCATTGATCAGGTACAGATGGACTATATATTTAACCATTGGATGGTTCAGATGGACTATATATTTAACCATTGATCAGGTTCAGATGGATTATATATTTACCCATTGGATGGTTCAGATGGACTATATATTTAACCATTGTATGGTTCAGATGGACTATATATTTAACCATTGATCAGGTTCAGATGGACTATATATTTAACCATTGATCAGGTTCAGATGGACTATATATTTAACCATTGGATGGTTCAGATGGACTATATATTTAACCATTGGATGGTTAAGATGGACTATATATTTAACCGTTGGATGGTTCAGATGGACTATATATTTAACCATTGATCTGGGTCAGATGGACTATATATTTAACCATTGGATGTTTCAGATGGACTATATATTTAACCATTGATCAGGTTCAGATGGACTATATATTTAACCATTGATCAGGTTCAGATGGACTATATATTTAACCAATGATCAGGTTCAGATGGACTATATATTTAACCATTGGATGGTTCAGATGGACTATATATTTAACCATTGATCAGGTTCAGATGGACTATATATTTAACCATTGATCAGGTTCAGATGGACTATATATTTAACCATTGGATGGTTCAGATGGACTATATATTTAACGATTGGATGGTTCAGATGGACTATATATTTAACCATTGATCAGGTTCAGATGGACTATATATTTAACCATTGATCAGGTTCAGATGGACTATATATTTAACCATTGATCAGGTTCAGATGGACTTTATATTTAACCATTGATCAGGTTCAGATGGACTATATATTTAACCATTGGATGGTTCAGATGGACTATATATTTAACCATTGATCAGGTTCAGATGGACTATATATTTAACCATTTATCATGTTCAGATGGATTATATATTTAACCATTGGATGGTTAAGATGGACTATATATTTAACCGTTGGATGGTTCAGATGGACTATATATTTAACCATTGATCTGGGTCAGATGGACTATATATTTAACCATTGGATGGTTCAGATTGACTATATATTTAACCATTTGTTGGTTCAGTTGGACTATATGTTTAACCATTGGATGGTTCAGATGGACTATATATTTAACCATTGGATGGTTCAGATGGACTATATATTTAACCATTGATCAGGTTCAGATGGACTATATATTTAACCATTGATCAGGTTCAGATGGACTATATATTTAACCATTGGATGGTTCAGATGGACTATATATTTAACCATTGGATGGTTCAGATGGACTATATATTTAACCATTGATCAGGTTCAGATGGACTATATATTTAACCATTGATCAGGTTCAGATGGACTATATATTTAACCATTGGATGGTTCACATGGACTATATATTTAACCATTGGATGGTTCAGATGGACTATATATTTAACCATTGGATGGTTCAGATGGACTATATATTTAACCATTGGATGGTTCAGATGGACTATATATTTAACCATTGATCAGGTTCAGATGGACTATATATTTAACCATTGATCAGGTTCAGATGGACTATATATTTAACCATTGGATGGTTCAGATGGACTATATATTTAACCATTGGATGGTTCAGATGGACTATATATTTACCCATTGGATGGTTCAGATGGACTATATATTTAACCATTGGATGGTTCAGATGGACAATATATTTAACCATTGATCAGGTTCAGATGGACTATATATTTAACCATTGATCAGGTTCAGATGGACTATATATTTAACCATTGGATGGTTCACATGGACTATATATTTAACCATTGGATGGTTCAGATGGACTATATATTTAACCATTGGATGGTTCAGATGGACTATATATTTAACCATTGATCAGGTTCAGATGGACTATATATTTAACCATTGATCAGGTTCAGATTGACTATATATTTAACCATTGGATGGTTCAGATGGACTATATATTTAACCATTGGATGGTTCAGATGGACTATATATTTAACCATTGGATGGTTCTGATGGACTATATATTTAACCATAGGATGATTCAGATGGACTATATATTTAACCATTGGAAGGTTCAGATGGACTATATATTTAACCATTGATCAGGTTCAGATGGACTATATATTTAACCATTAGATGTTTCAGATGGACTATATATTTAACCATTGATCAGGTTCAGATGGACTATATATTTAACCATTGATCAGGTTCAAATGGACTATATATTTAACCACTGGATGGTTCAGATGGACTATATATTTAACCATTGAACAGGTTCAGATGGACTATATATTTAACCATTGATCAGGTTCAGATGGACTATATATTTAACCATTGATCAGGTTCAGATGGACTATATATTTAACCATTTATCAGGTTCAGATGGATTATATATTTAACCGTTGATCAGGTACAGATGGACTATATATTTAACCATTGGATGGTTCACATGGACTATATATTTAACCATTGGATGGTTCAGATGGACTATATATTTAACCATTGATTGGTTCAGATGGACTATATATTTAACCATTGATCAGGTACAGATGGACTATATATTTAACCATTGGATGGTTCAGATGGACTATATATTTAACCGTTGGATGGTTCAGATGGACTATATATTTAACCATTGATCTGGGTCAGATGGACTATATATTTAACCATTGGATGGTTAAGATTGACATTATATATTTAACCATTTGTTGGTTCAGATGGACTATATGTTTAACCATTGGATGGTTCAGATGGACTATATATTTAACCATTGGATGGTTCAGATGGACTATATATTTAACCATTGATCAGGTTCAGATGGACTATATATTTAACCATTGATCAGGTTCAGATGGACTATATATATTTAACCATTGGATGGTTCAGATGGACTATATATTTAACCATTGGATGGTTCAGATGGACTATATATTTAACCATTGGATTGTTCAGATGGACTATATATTTAACCATTGATCAGGTTCAGATGGACTATATATTTAACCATTCGTCAGGTTCAGATGGACTATATATTTAACCATTGGATGGTTCACATGGACTATATATTTAACCATTGGATGGTTCACATGGACTATATATTTAACCATTGGATGGTTCAGATGGACTATATAGTTAACCATTGATCAGGTTCAGATGGACTATATATTTAACCATTGATCAGGTTCAGATTGACTATATATTTAACCATTGGATGGTTCAGATGGACTATATATTTAACCATTGGATGGTTCAGATGGACTATATATTTAACCATTGATCAGGTTCAGATGGACTATATATTTAACCATTGATCAGGTTCAGATTGACTATATATTTAACCATTGGATGGTTCAGATGGACTATATATTTAACCATTGGATGGTTCAGATGGACTATATATTTAACCATTGATCAGGTTCAGATGGACTATATATTTAACCATTGATCAGGTTCAGATGGACTATATATTTAACCATTGGATGGTTCACATGGACTATATATTTAACCATTGGATGGTTCAGATGGACTATATATTTAACCATTGGATGTTTCAGATGGACTATATATTTAACCATTGATCAGGTTCAGATGGACTATATATTTAACCATTGATCAGGTTCAGATGGACTATATATTTAACCATTGATCAGGTTCAGATGGACTATATATTTAACCATTGGATGGTTCAGATGGACTATATATTTAACCATTGATCAGGTTCAGATGGACTATATATTTAACCATTGATCAGGTTCAGATGGACTATATATTTAACCATTGGATGGTTCAGATGGACTATATATTTAACCATTGATCAGGTTCAGATGGACTATATATTTAACCATTGATCAGGTTCAGATGGACTATATATTTAACCATTGGATGGTTCAGATGGACTATATATTTAACCATTGGATGTTTCAGATGGACTATATATTTAACCATTGATCAGGTTCAGATGGACTATATATTTAACCATTGATCAGGTTCAGATGGACTATATATTTAACCATTGATCAGGTTCAGATGGACTATATATTTAACCATTGGATGGTTCAGATAGACTATATATTTAACCATTGATCAGGTTCAGATGGACTATATATTTAACCATTGATCAGGTTCAGATGGACTATATATTTAACCATTGATCAGGTTCAGATGGACTATATATTTAACCATTGATCAGGTTCAGATGGACTATATATTTAACCAATGATCAGGTTCTGATGGACTATATATTTAACCATTGGATGGTTCAGATGGACTATATATTTAACCATTGGATGGTTCAGATGGACTATATATTTAACCATTGATCAGGTTCAGATGGACTATATATTTAACCATTGATCAGGTTCAGATGGACTCTATATTTAACCATTGGATGGTTCAGATGGACTATATATTTAACCATTGGATGGTTCAGATGGACTATATATTTAACCATTGGATGGTTCAGATGGACTATATATTTAACCATTGATCAGGTTCAGATGGACTATATATTTAACCATTGATCAGGTTCAGATGGACTATATATTTAACCATTGGATGGTTCAGATGGACTATATATTTAACCATTGGATGGTTCAGATGGACTATATATTTAACCATTGATCAGGTTCAGATGGACTATATATTTAACCATTGATCAGGTTCAGATGGACTATATATTTAACCATTGGATGGTTCACATGGACTATATATTTAACCATTGGATGGTTCAGATGGACTATATATTTAACCATTGGATGGTTCAGATGGACTATATATTTAACCATTGATCAGGTTCAGATGGACTATATATTTAACCATTGATCAGGTTCAGATGGACTATATATTTAACCATTGGATGGTTCAGATGGACTATATATTTAACCATTGGATGGTTCAGATGGACTATATATTTAACCATTGATCAGGTTCAGATGGACTATATATTTACCCATTGGATGGTTCAGATGGACTATATATTTAACCATTGATCAGGTTCAGATGGACTATATATTTAACCATTGATCAGGTTCAGATGGACTATATATTTAACCATTGGATGGTTCACATGGACTATATATTTAACCATTGGATGGTTCAGATGGACTATATATTTAACCATTGGATGGTTCAGATGGACTATATATTTAACCATTGATCAGGTTCAGATGGACTATATATTTAACCATTGATCAGGTTCAGATTGACTATATATTTAACCATTGGATGGTTCAGATGGACTATATATTTAACCATTGGATGGTTCAGATGGACTATATATTTAACCATTGGATGGTTCAGATGGACTATATATTTAACCATTGATCAGTTTCAGATGGACTATATATTTAACCATTGATCAGGTTCAGATGGACTATATATTTAACCATTGGATGGTTCTGATGGACTATATATTTAACCATAGGATGATTCAGATGGACTATATATTTAACCATTGGAAGGTTCAGATGGACTATATATTTAACCATTGATCAGGTTCAGATGGACTATATATTTAACCATTGATCAGGCTCAAATGGACTATATATTTAACCACTGGATGGTTCAGATGGACTATATATTTAACCATTGAACAGGTTCAGATGGACTATATATTTAACCATTGATCAGGTTCAGATGGACTATATATTTAACCATTTATCAGGTTCAGATGGATTATATATTTAACCGTTGATCAGGTACAGATGGACTATATATTTAACCATTGGATGGTTCACATGGACTATATATTTAACCATTGGATGCTTCAGATGGACTATATATTTAACCATTGATTGTTTCAGATGGACTATATATTTAACCATTGATCAGTCACAGATGGACTATATATTTAACCATTGGATGGTTCAGATGGACTATATATTTAACCGTTGGATGGTTCAGATGGACTATATATTTAACCATTGATCTGGGTCAGATGGACTATATATTTAACCATTGGATGGTTCAGATTGACTATATATTTAACCATTTGTTGGTTCAGATGGACTATATGTTTAACCATTGGATGGTTCAGATGGACTATATATTTAACCATTGGATTGTTCAGATGGACTATATATTTAACCATTGATCAGGTTCAGATGGACTATATATTTAACCATTGATCAGGTTCAGATGGACTATATATTTAACCATTGGATGGTTCAGATGGACTATATATTTAACCATTGGATGGTTCAGATGGACTATATATTTAACCATTGATCAGGTTCAGATGGACTATATATTTAACCATTCGTCAGGTTCAGATGGACTATATATTTAACCATTGGATGGTTCACATGGACTATATATTTAACCATTGGATGGTTCACATGGACTATATATTTAACCATTGGATGGTTCAGATGGACTATATATTTAACCATTGATCAGGTTCAGATGGACTATATATTTAACCATTGATCAGGTTCAGATTGACTATATATTTAACCATTGGATGGTTCAGATGGACTATATATTTAACCATTGGATGGTTCAGATGGACTATATATTTAACCATTGATCAGGTTCAGATGGACTATATATTTAACCATTGATCAGGTTCAGATTGACTATATATTTAACCATTGGATTGTTCAGATGGACTATATATTTAACCATTGGATGGTTCAGATGGACTATATATTTAACCATTGATCAGGTTCAGATGGACTATATATTTAACCATTGATCAGGTTCAGATGGACTATATATTTAACCATTGGATGGTTCACATGGACTATATATTTAACCATTGGATGGTTCAGATGGACTATATATTTAACCATTGGATGGTTCAGATGGACTATATATTTAACCATTGATCAGGTTCAGATGGACTATATATTTAACCATTTATCAGGTTCAGATGGATTATATATTTAACCGTTGATCAGGTACAGGTGGACTATATATTTAACCATTCGATGGTTCACATGGACTATATATTTAACCATTGGATGGTTCAGATGGACTATATATTTAACCATTGATCAGGTTCAGATGGACTATATATTTAACCATTGATCAGGTTCAGATGGACTATATATTTAACCATTGGATGGTTCACATGGACTATATATTTAACCATTGGATGGTTCAGATGGACTATATATTTAACCATTGGATGGTTCAGATGGACTATATATTTAACCATTGATCAGGTTCAGATGGACTATATATTTAACCATTTATCAGGTTCAGATGGATTATATATTTAACCGTTGATCAGGTACAGGTGGACTATATATTTAACCATTCGATGGTTCACATGGACTATATATTTAACCATTGGATGGATCAGATGGACTATATATTTAACCATTGATTGGTTCAGATGGACTATATATTTAACCATTGATCAGGTACAGATGGACTATATATTTAACCGTTGGATGGTTCAGATGGACTATATATTTAACCATTGATCTGGGTCAGATGGACTATATATTTAACCATTGGATGGTTCAGATTGACTATATATTTAACCATTTGTTGGTTCAGATGGACTATATGTTTAACCATTGGATGGTTCAGATGGACTATATATTTAACCATTGATCAGGTTCAGATGGACTATATATTTAACCATTGATCAGGTTCAGATGGACTATATATTTAACCATTGATCAGGTTCAGATGGACTATATATTTAACCATTGGATGGTTCACATGGACTATATATTTAACCATTGGATGGTTCAGATGGACTATATATTTAACCATTGGATGGTTCAGATGGACTATATATTTAACCATTGATCAGGTTCAGATGGACTATATATTTAACCATTGATCAGGTTCAGATTGACTATATATTTAACCATTGGATGGTTCAGATGGACTATATATTTAACCATTGGATGGTTCAGATGGACTATATATTTAACCATTGGATGGTTCAGATGGACTATATATTTAACCATTGATCAGGTTCAGATGGACTATATATTTAACCATTGGATGGTTCAGATGGACTATATATTTAACCATAGGATGATTCAGATGGACTATATATTTAACAATTGGAAGGTTCAGATGGACTATATATTTAACCATTGATCAGGTTCAGATGGACTATATATTTAACCATTGATCAGGTTCAGATGGACTATATATTTAACCATTGATCAGGTTCAGATGGACTATATATTTAACCATTGAATAGGTTCAAATGGACTATATATTTAACCACTGGATGGTTCAGATGGACTATATATTTAACCATTGAACAGGTTCAGATGGACTATATATTTAACCATTGATCAGGTTCAGATGGACTATATATTTAACCATTGATCAGGTTCAGATGGACTATATATTTAACCATTGGATGGTTCAGATGGACTATATATTTAACCATTGGATGTTTCAGATGGACTATATATTTAACCATTGATCAGGTTCAGATGGACTATATATTTAACCATTGATCAGGTTCAGATGGACTATATATTTAACAATTGATCAGGTTCAGATGGACTATATATTTAACCATTGGATGGTTCAGATGGACTATATATTTAACCATTGATCAGGTTCAGATGGACTATATATTTAACCATTTGATGGTTCAGATGGACTATATATTTAACGATTGGATGGTTCAGATGGACTATATATTTAACCATTGATCAGGTTCAGATGGACTATATATTTAACCATTGATCAGGTTCAGATGGACTATATATTTAACCATTGATCAGTTTCAGATGGACTTTATATTTAACCATTGATCAGGTTCAGATGGACTATATATTTAACCATTGGATGGTTCAGATGGACTATATATTTAACCATTGATCAGGTTCAGATGGACTATATATTTAACCATTTATCAGGTTCAGATGGATTATATATTTAACCATTGATCAGGTACAGATGGACTATATATTTAACCATTGGATGGTTCAGATGGACTATATATTTAACCATTGATCAGGTTCAGATGGATTATATATTTACCCATTGGATGGTTCAGATGGACTATATATTTAACCATTGTATGGTTCAGATGGACTATATATTTAACCATTGATCAGGTTCAGATGGACTATATATTTAACCATTGATCAGGTTCAGATGGACTATATATTTAACCATTGGATGGTTCAGATGGACTATATATTTAACCATTGGATGGTTAAGATGGACTATATATTTAACCGTTGGATGGTTCAGATGGACTATATATTTAACCATTGATCTGGGTCAGATGGACTATATATTTAACCATTGGATGTTTCAGATGGACTATATATTTAACCATTGATCAGGTTCAGATGGACTATATATTTAACCATTGATCAGGTTCAGATGGACTATATATTTAACCAATGATCAGGTTCAGATGGACTATATATTTAACCATTGGATGGTTCAGATGGACTATATATTTAACCATTGATCAGGTTCAGATGGACTATATATTTAACCATTGATCAGGTTCAGATGGACTATATATTTAACCATTGGATGGTTCAGATGGACTATATATTTAAAGATTGGATGGTTCAGATGGACTATATATTTAACCATTGATCAGGTTCAGATGGACTATATATTTAACCATTGATCAGGTTCAGATGGACTATATATTTAACCATTGATCAGGTTCAGATGGACTTTATATTTAACCATTGATCAGGTTCAGATGGACTATATATTTAACCATTGGATGGTTCAGATGGACTATATATTTAACCATTGATCAGGTTCAGATGGACTATATATTTAACCATTTATCATGTTCAGATGGATTATATATTTAACCATTGGATGGTTAAGATGGACTATATATTTAACCGTTGGATGGTTCAGATGGACTATATATTTAACCATTGATCTGGGTCAGATGGACTATATATTTAACCATTGGATGGTTCAGATTGACTATATATTTAACCATTTGTTGGTTCAGTTGGACTATATGTTTAACCATTGGATGGTTCAGATGGACTATATATTTAACCATTGGATGGTTCAGATGGACTATATATTTAACCATTGATCAGGTTCAGATGGACTATATATTTAACCATTGATCAGGTTCAGATGGACTATATATTTAACCATTGGATGGTTCAGATGGACTATATATTTAACCATTGGATGGTTCAGATGGACTATATATTTAACCATTGATCAGGTTCAGATGGACTATATATTTAACCATTGATCAGGTTCAGATGGACTATATATTTAACCATTGGATGGTTCACATGGACTATATATTTAACCATTGGATGGTTCAGATGGACTATATATTTAACCATTGGATGGTTCAGATGGACTATATATTTAACCATTGGATGGTTCAGATGGACTATATATTTAACCATTGATCAGGTTCAGATGGACTATATATTTAACCATTGATCAGGTTCAGATGGACTATATATTTAACCATTGGATGGTTCAGATGGACTATATATTTAACCATTGGATGGTTCAGATGGACTATATATTTACCCATTGGATGGTTCAGATGGACTATATATTTAACCATTGGATGGTTCAGATGGACAATATATTTAACCATTGATCAGGTTCAGATGGACTATATATTTAACCATTGATCAGGTTCAGATGGACTATATATTTAACCATTGGATGGTTCACATGGACTATATATTTAACCATTGGATGGTTCAGATGGACTATATATTTAACCATTGGATGGTTCAGATGGACTATATATTTAACCATTGATCAGGTTCAGATGGACTATATATTTAACCATTGATCAGGTTCAGATTGACTATATATTTAACCATTGGATGGTTCAGATGGACTATATATTTAACCATTGGATGGTTCAGATGGACTATATATTTAACCATTGGATGGTTCTGATGGACTATATATTTAACCATAGGATGATTCAGATGGACTATATATTTAACCATTGGAAGGTTCAGATGGACTATATATTTAACCATTGATCAGGTTCAGATGGACTATATATTTAACCATTAGATGTTTCAGATGGACTATATATTTAACCATTGATCAGGTTCAGATGGACTATATATTTAACCATTGATCAGGTTCAAATGGACTATATATTTAACCACTGGATGGTTCAGATGGACTATATATTTAACCATTGAACAGGTTCAGATGGACTATATATTTAACCATTGATCAGGTTCAGATGGACTATATATTTAACCATTGATCAGGTTCAGATGGACTATATATTTAACCATTTATCAGGTTCAGATGGATTATATATTTAACCGTTGATCAGGTACAGATGGACTATATATTTAACCATTGGATGGTTCACATGGACTATATATTTAACCATTGGATGGTTCAGATGGACTATATATTTAACCATTGATTGGTTCAGATGGACTATATATTTAACCATTGATCAGGTACAGATGGACTATATATTTAACCATTGGATGGTTCAGATGGACTATATATTTAACCGTTGGATGGTTCAGATGGACTATATATTTAACCATTGATCTGGGTCAGATGGACTATATATTTAACCATTGGATGGTTAAGATTGACATTATATATTTAACCATTTGTTGGTTCAGATGGACTATATGTTTAACCATTGGATGGTTCAGATGGACTATATATTTAACCATTGGATGGTTCAGATGGACTATATATTTAACCATTGATCAGGTTCAGATGGACTATATATTTAACCATTGATCAGGTTCAGATGGACTATATATATTTAACCATTGGATGGTTCAGATGGACTATATATTTAACCATTGGATGGTTCAGATGGACTATATATTTAACCATTGGATTGTTCAGATGGACTATATATTTAACCATTGATCAGGTTCAGATGGACTATATATTTAACCATTCGTCAGGTTCAGATGGACTATATATTTAACCATTGGATGGTTCACATGGACTATATATTTAACCATTGGATGGTTCACATGGACTATATATTTAACCATTGGATGGTTCAGATGGACTATATAGTTAACCATTGATCAGGTTCAGATGGACTATATATTTAACCATTGATCAGGTTCAGATTGACTATATATTTAACCATTGGATGGTTCAGATGGACTATATATTTAACCATTGGATGGTTCAGATGGACTATATATTTAACCATTGATCAGGTTCAGATGGACTATATATTTAACCATTGATCAGGTTCAGATTGACTATATATTTAACCATTGGATGGTTCAGATGGACTATATATTTAACCATTGGATGGTTCAGATGGACTATATATTTAACCATTGATCAGGTTCAGATGGACTATATATTTAACCATTGATCAGGTTCAGATGGACTATATATTTAACCATTGGATGGTTCACATGGACTATATATTTAACCATTGGATGGTTCAGATGGACTATATATTTAACCATTGGATGTTTCAGATGGACTATATATTTAACCATTGATCAGGTTCAGATGGACTATATATTTAACCATTGATCAGGTTCAGATGGACTATATATTTAACCATTGATCAGGTTCAGATGGACTATATATTTAACCATTGGATGGTTCAGATGGACTATATATTTAACCATTGATCAGGTTCAGATGGACTATATATTTAACCATTGATCAGGTTCAGATGGACTATATATTTAACCATTGGATGGTTCAGATGGACTATATATTTAACCATTGATCAGGTTCAGATGGACTATATATTTAACCATTGATCAGGTTCAGATGGACTATATATTTAACCATTGGATGGTTCAGATGGACTATATATTTAACCATTGGATGTTTCAGATGGACTATATATTTAACCATTGATCAGGTTCAGATGGACTATATATTTAACCATTGATCAGGTTCAGATGGACTATATATTTAACCATTGATCAGGTTCAGATGGACTATATATTTAACCATTGGATGGTTCAGATAGACTATATATTTAACCATTGATCAGGTTCAGATGGACTATATATTTAACCGTTGATCAGGTACAGGTGGACTATATATTTAACCATTCGATGGTTCACATGGACTATATATTTAACCATTGGATGGATCAGATGGACTATATATTTAACCATTGATTGGTTCAGATGGACTATATATTTAACCATTGATCAGGTACAGATGGACTATATATTTAACCGTTGGATGGTTCAGATGGACTATATATTTAACCATTGATCTGGGTCAGATGGACTATATATTTAACCATTGGATGGTTCAGATTGACTATATATTTAACCATTTGTTGGTTCAGATGGACTATATGTTTAACCATTGGATGGTTCAGATGGACTATATATTTAACCATTGGATGGTTCAGATGGACTATATATTTAACCATTGATCAGGTTCAGATGGACTATATATTTAACCATTGATCAGGTTCAGATGGACTATATATATTTAACCATTGGATGGTTCAGATGGACTATATATTTAACCATTGGATGGTTCAGATGGACTATATATTTAACCATTGGATTGTTCAGATGGACTATATATTTAACCATTGATCAGGTTCAGATGGACTATATATTTAACCATTCGTCAGGTTCAGATGGACTATATATTTAACCATTGGATGGTTCACATGGACTATATATTTAACCATTGGATGGTTCAGATGGACTATATATTTAACCATTGGATGGTTCAGATGGACTATATATTTAACCATTGATCAGGTTCAGATGGACTATATATTTAACCATTGATCAGGTTCAGATTGACTATATATTTAACCATTGGATGGTTCAGATGGACTATATATTTAACCATTGGATGGTTCAGATGGACTATATATTTAACCATTGATCAGGTTCAGATGGACTATATATTTAACCATTGATCAGGTTCAGATTGACTATATATTTAACCATTGGATGGTTCAGATGGACTATATATTTAACCATTGGATGGTTCAGATGGACTATATATTTAACCATTGATCAGGTTCAGATGGACTATATATTTAACCATTGATCAGGTTCAGATGGACTATATATTTAACCATTGGATGGTTCACATGGACTATATATTTAACCATTGGATGGTTCAGATGGACTATATATTTAACCATTGGATGGTTCAGATGGACTATATATTTAACCATTGATCAGGTTCAGATGGACTATATATTTAACCATTTATCAGGTTCAGATGGATTATATATTTAACCGTTGATCAGGTACAGGTGGACTATATATTTAACCGTTCGATGGTTCACATGGACTATATATTTAACCATTGGATGGATCAGATGGACTATATATTTAACCATTGATCAGGTTCAGATGGACTATATATTTAACCATTGATCAGGATCAGATGGACTATATTTTTAACCATTGGATGGTTCAGATGGACTATATATTTAACCATTGGATGTTTCAGATGGACTATATATTTAACCATTGATCAGGTTCAGATGGACTATATATTTAAAACCATTGATCAGGTTCAGATGGACTATATATTTAACCATTGATCAGGTTCAGATGGACTATATATTTAACCATTGGATGGTTCAGATGGACTATATATTTAACCATTTGATGGTTCAGATGGACTATATATTTAACCATTGATCAGGTTCAGATGGACTATATATTTAACCATTGATCAGGTTCAGATGGACTATATATTTAACCATTGGATGGTTCAGATGGACTATATATTTAACCATTGATCAGGTTCAGATGGACTATATATTTAACCATTGATCAGGTTCAGATGGACTATATATTTAACCATTGGATGGTTCAGATGGACTATATATTTAACCATTGATCAGGTTCAGATGGACTATATATTTAACCATTGATCAGGTTCAGATGGACTATATATTTAACCATTGATCAGGTTCAGATGGACTATATATTTAACCATTGGATGGTTCAGATGGACTATATATTTAACCATTGATCAGGTTCAGATGGACTATATATTTAACCGTTGATCAGGTACAGGTGGACTATATATTTAACCATTCGATGGTTCACATGGACTATATATTTAACCATTGGATGGATCAGATGGACTATATATTTAACCATTGATTGGTTCAGATGGACTATATATTTAACCATTGATCAGGTACAGATGGACTATATATTTAACCGTTGGATGGTTCAGATGGACTATATATTTAACCATTGATCTGGGTCAGATGGACTATATATTTAACCATTGGATGGTTCAGATTGACTATATATTTAACCATTTGTTGGTTCAGATGGACTATATGTTTAACCATTGGATGGTTCAGATGGACTATATATTTAACCATTGGATGGTTCAGATGGACTATATATTTAACCATTGATCAGGTTCAGATGGACTATATATTTAACCATTGATCAGGTTCAGATGGACTATATATTTAACCATTGGATGGTTCAGATGGACTATATATTTAACCATTGGATGGTTCAGATGGACTATATATTTAACCATTGATCAGGTTCAGATGGACTATATATTTAACCATTGATCAGGTTCAGATGGACTATATATTTAACCATTGGATGGTTCACATGGACTATATATTTAACCATTGGATGGTTCAGATGGACTATATATTTAACCATTGGATGGTTCAGATGGACTATATATTTAACCATTGATCAGGTTCAGATGGACTATATATTTAACCATTGATCAGGTTCCGATTGACTATATATTTAACCATTGGATGGTTCAGATGGACTATATATTTAACCATTGGATGGTTCAGATGGATTATATATTTAACCATTGATCAGGTTCAGATGGACTATATATTTAACCATTGATCAGGTTCAGATGGACTATATATTTAATCATTGGATGGTTCAGATGGACTATATATTTAACCATTGATCAGGTACAGATGTACTCTATATTTAACCATTGGATGGTTCAGATGGACTATATATTTAACCATTGATCAGGTTCAGATGGACTATATATTTAACCATTGGATGGTTCAGATGGACTATATATTTAACCATTGGATGGTTCAGATGGACTATATATTTAACCATTGGATGGTTCAGATGGACTATATATTTAACCATTGATCAGGTTCAGATGGATTATATATTTAACCATTGATCAGGTACAGATGGACTATATATTTAACCATTGGATGGTTCACATGGACTATATATTTAACCATTGGATGGTTGAGATTGACTATATATTTAACCATTGATTGGTTCAGATGGACTATATATTTAACCATTGATCAGGTACAGATGGACTATATATTTAACCATTGGATGGTTCAGATGGACTATATTTTTAACCGTTGGATGGTTCAGATGGACTACATATTTAACCATTGATCTGGGTCAGATGGACTATATATTTAACCATTGGATGGTTCAGATTGACTATATATTTAACCATTTGTTGGTTCAGATGGACTATATGTTTAACTTCTGGATGGTTCAGATGGACTATATATTTAACCATTGGATGGTTCAGATGGACTATATATTTAACCATTGATCAGGTTCAGATGGACTATATATTTAACCATTGATCAGGTTCAGATGGACTATATATTTAACCATTGGATGGTTCAGATTGACTATATATTTAACCATTTGTTGGTTCAGATGGACTATATGTTTAACCATTGGATGGTTCAGATGGACTATATATTTAACCATTGGATGGTTCAGATGGACTATATATTTAACCATTGATCAGGTTCAGATGGACTATATATTTAACTATTGATCAGGTTCAGATGGACTATATATTTAACCATTGGATGGTTCAGATGGACTATATATTTAACCATTGGATGGTTCAGATGGACTATATATTTAACCATTGATCAGGTTCAGATGGAGTATATATTTAACCATTGATCAGGTTCAGATGGACTATATATTTAACCATTGGATGGTTCACATGGACTATATATTTAACCATTGGATGGTTCAGATGGACTATATATTTAACCATTGGATGGTTCAGATGGACTATATATTTAACCATTGATCAGGTTCAGATGGACTATATATTTAACCATTTATCAGGTTCAGATGGATTATATATTTAACCATTGATCAGGTACAGATGGACTATATATTTAACCATTGGATGGTTCACATGGACTATATATTTAACCATTGGATGGTTCAGATGGACTATATATTTCACCATTGATTGGTTCAGATGGACTATATATTTAACCATTGATCAGGTACAGATGGACTATATATTTAACCATTGGATGGTTCACCTGGACTATATATTTAACCATTGATCAGGTTCAGATGGACTATATATTTAACCATTTGTTGGTTCAGATGGACTATATGTTTAACCATTGGATGGTTCAGATGGACTATATATTTAACCATTGATCAGGTTCAGATGGACTATATATTTAACCATTGATCAGGTTCAGATGGACTATATATTTTACCATTGGATGGTACAGATGGACTATATATTTAACCACTGATCAGGTTCAGATGGACTATATATTTAACCATTGATTAGGTTCAGATGGACTATATATTTAACCATTGGATGGTTCAGATGGACTATATATTTAACCATTGGATGGTTCAGATGGACTATATATTTAACCATTGATCAGGTTCAGATGGACTTTATTTTTAACCATTGATCAGGTTCAGATGGACTATATATTTAACCATTGGATGGTTCAGATTGACTATATATTTAACCATTGGATGGTTCAGATGGACTATATATTTAACCATTGGATGGTTCAGATGGACTATATATTGAACCATTGATCAGGTTCAGATGGAGTATATATTTAACCATTGATCAGGTTCAGATAGACTATATATTTAACCATTGGATGGTTCAGATTGACTATATATTTAACCATTTGTTGGTTCAGATGGACTATATGTTTAACCATTGGATGGTTCAGATGGACTATATATTTAACCATTGGATGGTTCAGATGGACTATATATTTAACCATTGATCAGGTTCAGATGGACTATATATTTAACCATTGGATGGTTCAGATGGACTATATATTTAACCATTGGATGGTTCAGATGGACTATATATTTAACCGTTGATCAGGTTCAGATGGACTATATATTTAACCATTGATCAGGTTCAGATGGACTATATATTTAACCATTGGATGGTTCAGATTGACTATATATTTAACCATTTGTTGGTTCAGATGGACTATATGTTTAACCATTGGATGGTTCAGATGGACTATATATTTAACCATTGGATGGTTCAGATGGACTATATATTTAACCATTGATCAGGTTCAGATGGAGTATATATTTAACCATTGATCAGGTTCAGATAGACTATATATTTAACCATTGGATGGTTCAGATTGACTATATATTTAACCATTTGTTGGTTCAGATGGACTATATGTTTAACCATTGGATGGTTCAGATTGACTATATATTTAACCATTGGATGGTTCAGATGGACTATATATTTAACCATTGGATGGTTCAGATGGACTATATATTTAACCATTGATCAGGTTCAGATGGAGTATATATTTAACCATTGATCAGGTTCAGATAGACTATATATTTAACCATTGGATGGTTCAGATTGACTATATATTTAACCATTTGTTGGTTCAGATGGACTATATGTTTAACCATTGGATGGTTCAGATGGACTATATATTTAACCATTGGATGGTTCAGATGGACTATATATTTAACCATTGATCAGGTTCAGATGGACTATATATTTAACCATTGGATGGTTCAGATGGACTATATATTTAACCATTGGATGGTTCAGATGGACTATATATTTAACCATTGATCAGGTTCAGATGGACTATATATTTAACCATTGATCAGGTTCAGATGGACTATATATTTAACCATTGGATGGTTCAGATTGACTATATATTTAACCATTTGTTGGTTCAGATGGACTATATGTTTAACCATTGGATGGTTCAGATGGACTATATATTTAACCATTGGATGGTTCAGATGGACTATATATTTAACCATTGATCAGGTTCAGGTAGACTATATATTTAACCATTGGATGGTTCAGATTGACTATATATTTAACCATTTGTTGGTTCAGATGGACTATATGTTTAACCATTGGATGGTTCAGATGGACTATATATTTAACCATTGGATGGTTCAGATGGAATATATATTTAACCATTGATCAGGTTCAGATGGACTATATATTTAACCATTGATCAGGTTCAGATGGACTATATATTTAACCATTGGATGGTTCACATGGACTATATATTTAACCATTGGATGGTTCAGATGGACTATATATTTAACCATTGATTGGTTCAGATGGACTATATATTTAACCATTGATCAGGTACAGATGGACTATATATTTAACCATTGGATGGTTCACCTGGACTATATATTTAACCATTGGATGGTTCACATGGACTATATATTTAACCATTGGATGGTTCAGATGGACTATATATTTAACCATTGGATGGTTCAGATGGACTATATATTTAACCATTGGATGGTTCAGATGGACTATATATTTAACCATTGGATGGTTCAGATGGACTATATATTTAACCATTGATCAGGTTCAGATGGACTATATATTTAACCATTGATCAGGTTCAGATGGACTATATATTTAACCATTGGATGGTTCAGATGGATTGTATATTTAACCATAGGATGATTCAGATGGACTATATATTTAACCATTGGAAGGTTCAGATGGACTATATATTTAACCATTGGAAGGTTCAGATGGACTATATATTTAACCATTGATCAGGTTCAAATGGACTATATATTTAACCATTGGATGGTTCAGATGGACTATATATTTAACCATTGAACAGGTTCAGATGGACTATATATTTAACCATTGATCAGGTTCAGATGGACTATATATTTAACCATTGATCAGGTTCAGATGGACTATATATTTAACCATTGGATGGTTCAGATGGACTATATATTTAACCATTGATCAGGTTCAGATGGACTATATATTTAACCATTGATCAGGTTCAGATGGACTATATATTTAACCATTTGTTGGTTCAGATGGACTATATGTTTAACCATTGGATGGTTCAGATGGACTATATATTTAACCATTAGATGGTTCAGATGGACTATATATTTAACCATTGATCAGGTTCAGATGGACTATATATTTAACCATTGATCAGGTTCAGATGGACTATATATTTTACCATTGGATGGTACAGATGGACTATATATTTAACCACTGATCAGGTTCAGATGGACTATATATTTAACCATTGATCAGGTTCAGATGGACTATATATTTAACCATTGGATGGTTCAGATGGACTATATATTTAACCATTGGATGGTTCAGATGGACTATATATTTAACCATTGATCAGGTTCAGATGGACTATATATTTAACCATTGATCAGGTTCAGATGGACTATATATTTAACCATTGGATGGTTCAGATTGACTATATATTTAACCATTGGATGGTTCAGATGGACTATATATTTAACCATTGGATGGTTCAGATTGACTATATATTTAACCATTTGTTGGTTCAGATGGACTATATGTTTAACCATTGGATGGTTCAGATGGACTATATATTTAACCATTGGATGGTTCAGATGGACTATATATTTAACCATTGATCAGGTTCAGATGGACTATATATTTAACCATTGATCAGGTTCAGATGGACTATATATTTAACCATTGATCTGGGTCAGATGGACTATATATTTAACCATTGGATGGTTCAGATTGACTATATATTTAACCATTTGTTGGTTCAGATGGACTATATGTTTAACCATTGGATGGTTCAGATGGACTATATATTTAACCATTGGATGGTTCAGATGGACTATATATTTAACCATTGATCAGGTTCAGATGGACTATATATTTAACCATTGATCAGGTTCAGATGGACTATATATTTAACCATTGGATGGTTCAGATGGACTATATATTTAACCATTGGATGGTTCAGATGGACTATATATTTAACCATTGATCAGGTTCAGATGGACTATATATTTAACCATTCGTCAGGTTCAGATGGACTATATATTTAACCATTGGATGGTTCACATGGACTATATGTTTAACCATTGGATGGTTCAGATGGACTATATATTTAACCATTGGATGGTTCAGATGGACTATATATTTAACCATTGATCAGGTTCAGATGGACTATATATTTAACCATTGATCAGGTTCAGATGGACTATATATTTTACCATTGGATGGTACAGATGGACTATATATTTAACCACTGATCAGGTTCAGATGGACTATATATTTAACCATTGATCAGGTTCAGATGGACTATATATTTAACCATTGGATGGTTCAGATGGACTATATATTTAACCATTGGATGGTTCAGATGGACTATATATTTAACCATTGATCAGGTTCAGATGGACTATATATTTAACCATTGATCAGGTTCAGATGGACTATATATTTAACCATTGGATGGTTCAGATGGACTATATATTTAACCATTTGTTGGTTCAGATGGACTATATGTTTAACCATTGGATGGTTCAGATGGACTATATATTTAACCATTGATCAGGTTCAGATGGACTATATATTTAACCATTGATCAGTTTCAGATAGACTATATATTTAACCATTGGATGGTTCAGATTGACTATATATTTAACCATTTGTTGGTTCAGATGGACTATATGTTTAACCATTGGATGGTTCAGATGGACTATATATTTAACCATTGGATGGTTCAGATGGACTATATATTTAACCATTGATCAGGTTCAGATAGACTATATATTTAACCATTGGATGGTTCAGATTGACTATATATTTAACCATTTGTTGGTTCAGATGGACTATATGTTTAACCATTGGATGGTTCAGATGGACTATATATTTAACCATTGGATGGTTCAGATGGACTATATATTTAACCATTGATCAGGTTCAGATGGACTATATATTTAACCATTGATCAGGTTCAGATGGACTATATATTTAACCATTTGTTGGTTCAGATGGACTATATGTTTAACCATTGGATGGTTCAGATGGACTATATATTTAACCATTGGATGGTTCAGATGGACTATATATTTAACCATTGATCAGGTTCAGATGGACTATATATTTAACCATTGATCAGGTTCAGATGGACTATATATTTTACCATTGGATGGTACAGATGGACTATATATTTAACCACTGATCAGGTTCAGATGGACTATATATTTAACCATTGATCAGGTTCAGATGGTCTATATATTTAACCATTGGATGGTTCAGATGGACTATATATTTAACCATTGGATGGTTCAGATGGACTATATATTTAACCATTGATCAGGTTCAGATGGACTATATATTTAACCATTGATCAGGTTCAGATGGACTATATATTTAACCATTGGATGGTTCAGATGGACTATATATTTAACCATTGGATGGTTCAGATGGACTATATATTTAACCATTGATCAGGTTCAGATGGAGTATATATTTAACCATTGATCAGGTTCAGATAGACTATATATTTAACCATTGGATGGTTCAGATTGACTATATGTTTAACCATTGGATGGTTCAGATGGACTATATATTTAACCATTGGATGGTTCAGATGGACTATATATTTAACCATTGATCAGGTTCAGATGGACTATATATTTAACCATTGGATGGTTCAGATGGACTATATATTTAACCATTGGATGGTTCAGATGGACTATATATTTAACCATTGATCAGGTTCAGATGGACTATATATTTAACCATTGATCAGGTTCAGATGGACTATATATTTAACCATTGGATGGTTCAGATTGACTATATATTTAACCATTTGTTGGTTCAGATGGACTATATGTTTAACCATTGGATGGTTCAGATGGACTATATATTTAACCATTGGATGGTTCAGATGGACTATATATTTAACCATTGATCAGGTTCAAATAGACTATATATTTAACCATTGGATGGTTCAGATGGACTATATATTTAACCATTGGATGGTTCAGATGGACTATATATTTAACCATTGATCAGGTTCAGATGGACTATATATTTAACCATTTATCAGGTTCAGATGGATTATATATTTAACCATTGATCAGGTACAGATGGACTATATATTTAACCATTGGATGGTTCACATGGACTATATATTTAACCATTGGATGGTTCAGATGGACTATATATTTAACCATTGATTGGTTCAGATGGACTATATATTTAACCATTGGATGGTTCAGATTGACTATATATTTAACCATTTGTTGGTTCAGATGGACTATATGTTTAACCATTGGATGGTTCAGATGGACTATATATTTAACCATTGGATGGTTCAGATGGTCTATATATTTAACCATTGATCAGGTTCAGATGGACTATATATTTAACCATTGATCAGGTTCAGATTGACTATATATTTAACCATTGGATGGTTCAGATGGACTATATATTTAACCATTGGATGGTTCAGATGGACTATATATTTAACCATTGGATGGTTCAGATGGACTATATATTTAACCATTGATCAGGTTCAGATGGACTATATATTTAACCATTGATCAGGTTCAGATGGACTATATATTTAACCATTGGATGGTTCAGATGGACTACATATTTAACCATAGGATGATTCAGATGGACTATATATTTAACCATTGGAAGGTTCAGATGGACTATATATTTAACCATTGATCAGGTTCAGATGGACTATATATTTAACCATTGGATGTTTCAGATGGACTATATATTTAACCATTGATCAGGTTCAGATGGACTATATATTTAACCATTGATCAGGTTCAGATGGACTATATATTTAACCATTGAACAGGTTCAGATGGACTATATATTTAACCATTGATCAGGTTCAGATGGACTATATATTTAACCATTGATCAGGTTCAGATGGACTATATATTTAACCTTTGGATGGTTCAGATGGACTATATATTTAACCATTGATCAGGTTCAGATGGACTATATATTTAACCATTGATCAGGTTCAGATGGACTATATATTTAACCATTGGATGGTTCAGATGGACTATATATTTAACGATTGGATGGTTCAGATGGACTATATATTTAACCATTGGATGGTTCAGATGGACTATATATTTAACCATTGATCAGGTTCAGATGGACTTTATATTTAACCATTGATCAGGTTCAGATGGACTATACATTTAACCATTGGATGGTTCAGATGGACTATATATTTAACCATTGATCAGGTTCAGATGGACTATATATTTAACCATTTATCAGGTTCAGATGGATTATATATTTAACCATTGATCAGGTACAGATGGACTATATATTTAACCATTGGATGGTTCACATGGACTATATATTTAACCATTGATCAGGTTCAGATGGACTATATATTTAACCATTGATCAGGTTCAGATGGACTATATATTTAACCATTGGATGGTTCAGATCGACTATATATTTAACCATTGGATGGTTCAGATGGACTATATATTTAACCATTGATCAGGTTCAGATGGACTATATATTTAACCATTGATCAGGTTCAGATGGACTATATATTTAACCATTGGATGGTTCACATGGACTATATATTTAACCATTGGATGGTTCAGATGGACTATATATTTAACCATTGGATGGTTCAGATGGACTATATATTTAACCATTGATCAGGTACAGATGGACTATATATTTAACCATTGGAAGGTTCAGATGGACTATATTATTAACCGTTGGATGGTTCAGATGTACTATATATTTAACCATTGATCTGGGTCAGATGGACTATATATTTAACCATTGATCAGGTTCAGATGGACTATATATTTAACCATTGGATGGTTCAGATGGACTATATATTTAACCATTGATCAGGTTCAGATGGACTATATATTTAACCATTGATCAGGTTCAGATGGACTATATATTTAACCATTGGATGGTTCAGATGGACTATATATTTAACGATTGGATGGTTCAGATGGACTATATATTTAACCATTGGATGGTTCAGATGGACTATATATTTAACCATTGATCAGGTTCAGATGGACTTTATATTTAACCATTGATCAGGTTCAGATGGACTATATATTTAACCATTGGATGGTTCAGATGGACTATATATTTAACCATTGATCAGGTTCAGATGGACTATATATTTAACCATTTATCAGGTTCAGATGGATTATATATTTAACCATTGATCAGGTACAGATGGACTATATATTTAACCATTGGATGGTTCACATGGACTATATATTTAACCATTGATCAGGTTCAGATGGACTATATATTTAACCATTGATCAGGTTCAGATGGACTATATATTTAACCACTGGATGGTTCAGATCGACTATATATTTAACCATTGGATGGTTCAGATGGACTATATATTTAACCATTGATCAGGTTCAGATGGACTATATATTTAACCATTGATCAGGTTCAGATGGACTATATATTTAACCATTGGATGGTTCACATGGACTATATATTTAACCATTGGATGGTTCAGATGGACTATATATTTAACCATTGGATGGTTCAGATGGACTATATATTTAACCATTGATCAGGTACAGATGGACTATATATTTAACCATTGGAAGGTTCAGATGGACTATATATTTAACCGTTGGATGGTTCAGATGTACTATATATTTAACCATTGATCTGGGTCAGATGGACTATATATTTAACCATTGGATGGTTCAGATTGACTATATATTTACCATTTGTTGGTTCAGATGGACTATATATTTAACCATTGGATGGTTCAGATGGACTATATATTTAACCATTGGATGGTTCAGATGGACTATATATTTAACCATTGATCAGGTTCAGATGGACTATATATTTAACCATTTATCAGGTTCAGATGGATTATATATTTAACCATTGGATGGTTCAGTTGGACTATATATTTAACCATTGGATGGTTCAGATGGACTATATATTTAACCATTGATCAGGTTCAGATGGACTATATATTTAACCATTGGATGGTTCACATGGACTATATATTTAACCATTGGATGGTTCAGATGGACTATATATTTAACCATTGGATGGTTCAGATGGACTATATATTTAACCATTGGATGGTTCAGATGGACTGTATATTTAACCATTGATCAGGTACAGATGGACTATATATTTAACCATTGGATGGCTCAGATGGACTATATGTTTAACCGTTGGATAGTTCAGATGGACTATATATTTAACCATTGATAAGGGTCAGATGGACTATATATTTAACCATTGGATGGTTCAGATTGACTATATATTTAACCATTTGTTGGTTCAGATGGACTATATATTTAACCATTGGATGGTTCAGATGGACTATATATTTAACTATTGGATGGTTCAGATGGACTATATATTTAACCATTGATTAGGTTCAGTTGGACTATATATTTAACCATTGATCAGGTTCAGATGGACTATATATTTAACCATTGGATGGTTCAGATGGACTATATTTTTCACCATTGATCAGGTTCAGATGGACGATATATGTAATCATTGGATGGTTCAGATGGACTATATATTTAACCATTGATCAGGTTCAGAAGGACTATATTTTTAACCATTGATCAGGTTCAGATGGACTCTGTATTTAACCATTGGATGGTTCAGATGGACTATATATTTTACCATTGATCAGGTTCAGATGGACTATATATTTAACCATTGGATGGTTCAGATGGACTATATATTTAACCATTGATCAGGTTCAGATGGACTATATATTAAACCATTGGATGGTTCAGATGGACTATATATTTAACCATTGATCAGGATCAGATGGACTATATATTTAACCAATGATCAGGTTCAGATGGACTATATATTTAACCATTGGATGGTTCAGATGGACTATATATTTAACGATTGGATGGTTCAGATGGACTATATATTTAACCATTGGATGGTTCAGATGGACTATATATTTAACCATTGATCAGGTTCAGATGGACTATATATTTAACCATTGATCAGGTTCAGATGGACTATATATTTAACCATTGGATGGTTCAGATGGACTATATATTTAACCATAGGATGATTCAGATGGACTATATATTTAACTATTGGAAGGTTCAGATGGACTATATATTTAACCATTGATCATGTTCAGATGGACTATATATTTAACCATTGGATGTTTCAGATGGACTATATATTTAACTATTGGAAGGTTCAGATGGACTATATATTTAACCATTGATCAGGTTCAGATGGACTATATATTTAACCATTGATCAGGTTCAAATGGACTATATATTTAACCATTGGATGGTTCAGATGTACTATATATTTAACCATTGAACAGGTTCAGATGGACTATATATTTAACCATTGAACAGGTTCAGATGGACTATATATTTAACCATTGATCAGGTTCAGATGGACTATATATTTAACCATTGGATGGTTCAGATGGACTATATATTTAACCATTGATCAGGTTCAGATGGACTATATATTTAACCATTGATCAGGTTCAGATGGACTATATATTTAACCATTGGATGGTTCAGATGGACTATATATTTAACCATTGATCAGGTTCAGATGGACTATATATTTAACCATTGATCAGGTTCTGATGGATTATATATTTAACCATTGATCAGGTACAGATGGACTATATATTTAACCATTGATCAGGTACAGATGGACTATATATTTAAGCATTGGATGGTTCACATGGACTATATATTTAACCATTAGATGGTTCAGATGGACTATATATTTAACCATTGATTGGTTCAGATGGACTATATATTTAACCATTGATCAGGTACAGATGGACTATATATTTAACCATTGGATGGTTCAGATGGACTATATATTTAACCGTTGGATGGTTCAGATGGACTATATTTTTAACCATTGATCAGGGTCAGATGGACTATATATTTAACCATTGGATGGTTCAGATTGACTATATATTTAACCATTTGTTGGTTCAGATGGACTATATATTTAACCATTGGATGGTTCAGATGGACTATATATTTAAACATTGGATGGTTCAGATGGACTATATATTTAACCATTGATCAGGTTCAGATGGACTATATATTTAACCATTGATCAGGTTCAGATGGATTATATATTTAACAATTGGATGGTTCACATGGACTATATATTTAACCATTGGATGGTTCAGATGGACTATATATTTAACCATTGGATGGTTCAGATGGACTATATATTTAACCATTGATCAGGTACAGATGGACTATATATTTAACCATTGGATGGTTCAGATGGACTATATATTTAACCATTGATCAGGGTCAGATGGACTATATATTTAACCATTGGATGGTTCAGATTGACTATATATTTAACCATTTGTTGGTTCAGATGGACTATATATTTAACCATTGGATGGTTCAGATGGACTATATATTTAAACATTGGATGGTTCAGATGGACTATATATTTAACCATTGATCAGGTTCAGATGGACTATATATTTAACCATTGATCAGGTTCAGATGGATTATATATTTAACAATTGGATGGTTCACATGGACTATATATTTAACCATTGGATGGTTCAGATGGACTATATATTTAACCATTGGATGGTTCAGATGGACTATATATTTAACCATTGATCAGGTACAGATGGACTATATATTTAACCATTGGATGGTTCAGATGGACTATATATTTAACCATTGATCTGGGTCAGATGGACTATATATTTAACCATTGGATGGTTCAGATTGACTATATATTTACCATTTGTTGGTTCAGATGGACTATATATTTAACCTTTGGATGGTTCAGATGGACTATATATTTAACCATTGGATGGTTCAGATGGACTATATATTTAACCATTGATCAGGTTCAGATGGACTATATATTTAACCATTTATCAGGTTCAGATGGACTATATATTTAACCATTGGATGGTTCAGTTGGACTATATATTTAACCATTGGATGGTTCAGATGGACTATATATTTAACCATTGATCAGGTTCAGATGGACTATATATTTAACCATTGGATGGTTCAGATGGACTATATATTTAACCATTGATCAGGTTCAGATGGACTATATATTTAACCATTGATCAGGTTCAGATGGACTATATATTTAACCATTGGATGGTTCAGATGGACTATATATTTAACCATTGGATGGTTCAGATGGACTATATATTTAACCATTGATCAGGTTCAGATGGACTATATATTTAACCATTGATCAGGTTCAGATGGACTATATATTTAACCATTGATCAGGTTCAGATGGACTATATATTTAACCATTGGATGGTTCACATGGACTATATATTTAACCATTGGATGGTTCAGATGGACTATATATTTAACCATTGATCAGGTTCAGATGGACTATATATTTAACCATTGATCAGGTTCTGATGGATTATATATTTAACCATTGATCAGGTACAGATGGACTATATATTTAACCATTGATCAGGTACAGATGGACTATATATTTAAGCATTGGATGGTTCACATGGACTATATATTTAACCATTGGATGGTTCAGATGGACTATATATTTAACCATTGATTGGTTCAGATGGACTATATATTTAACCATTGATCAGGTACAGATGGACTATATATTTAACCATTGGATGGTTCAGATTGACTATATATTTAACCATTTGTTGGTTCAGATGGACTATATATTTAACCATTGGATGGTTCAGATGGACTATATATTTAAACATTGGATGGTTCAGATGGACTATATATTTAACCATTGATCAGGTTCAGATGGACTATATATTTAACCATTGATCAGGTTCAGATGGATTATATATTTAACAATTGGATGGTTCACATGGACTATATATTTAACCATTGGATGGTTCAGATGGACTATATATTTAACCATTGGATGGTTCAGATGGACTATATATTTAACCATTGATCAGGTACAGATGGACTATATATTTAACCATTGGATGGTTCAGATGGACTATATATTTAACCATTGATCTGGGTCAGATGGACTATATATTTAACCATTGGATGGTTCAGATTGACTATATATTTACCATTTGTTGGTTCAGATGGACTATATATTTAACCTTTGGATGGTTCAGATGGACTATATATTTAACCATTGGATGGTTCAGATGGACTATATATTTAACCATTGATCAGGTTCAGATGGACTATATATTTAACCATTTATCAGGTTCAGATGGACTATATATTTAACCATTGGATGGTTCAGTTGGACTATATATTTAACCATTGGATGGTTCAGATGGACTATATATTTAACCATTGATCAGGTTCAGATGGACTATATATTTAACCATTGGATGGTTCAGATGGACTATATATTTAACCATTGATCAGGTTCAGATGGACTATATATTTAACCATTGATCAGGTTCAGATGGACTATATATTTAACCATTGGATGGTTCAGATGGACTATATATTTAACCATTGGATGGTTCAGATGGACTATATATTTAACCATTGGATGGTTCAGATGGACTATATATTTAACCATTGATCAGGTTCAGATGGACTATATATTTAACCATTGATCAGGTTCAGATGGACTATATATTTAACCATTGGATGGTTCACATGGACTATATATTTAACCATTGGATGGTTCAGATGGACTATATATTTAACCATTGTATGGTTCAGATGGACTGTATATTTAACCATTGATCAGGTACAGATGGACTATATATTTAACCATTGGATGGCTCAGATGGACTATATATGTAACCGTTGGATAGTTCAGATGGACTATATATTTAACCATTGATCTGGGTCAGATGGACTATATATTTAACCATTGGATGGTTCAGATTGACTATATATTTAACAATTTTTTGGTTCAGATGGACTATATATTTAACCATTGGATGGTTCAGATGGACTATATATTTAACTATTGGATGGTTCAGATGGACTATATATTTAACCATTGATCAGGTTCAGATGGACTATATATTTAACCATTGATCAGGTTCAGATGGACTATATATTTAACCATTGGATGGTTCAGATGGACTATATATTTAACCATAGGATGATTCAGATGGACTATATATTTAACTATTGGAAGGTTCAGATGGACTATATATTTAACCATTGATCATGTTCAGATGGACTATATATTTAACCATTGGATGTTTCAGATGGACTATATATTTAACTATTGGAAGGTTCAGATGGACTATATATTTAACCATTGATCAGGTTCAGATGGACTATATATTTAACCATTGATCAGGTTCAAATGGACTATATATTTAACCATTGGTTGGTTCAGATGTACTATATATTTAACCATTGAACAGGTTCAGATGGACTATATATTTAACCATTGGATGTTTGAGATGGACTATATATTTAACGATTGATCAGGTTCAGATGGACTTTATATTTAACCATTGATCAGGTTCAGATGGACTATATATTTAACCATTGATCAGGTTCTGATGGATTATATATTTAACCATTGATCAGGTACAGATTGACTATATATTTAACCATTGATCAGGTACAGATGGACTATATATTTAACCATTGATCAGGTTCTGATGGATTATATATTTAACCATTGATCAGGTACAGATGGACTATATATTTAACCATTGATCAGGTACAGATGGACTATATATTTAACCATTGGATGGTTCAGATGGACTATATATTTAACCATTGATCAGGTTCAGATGGACTATATATTTAACCATTGATCAGGTTCTGATGGATTATATATTTAACCATTGATCAGGTACAGATGGACTATATATTTAACCATTGATCAGGTACAGATGGACTATATATTTAAGCATTGGATGGTTCACATGGACTATATATTTAACCATTGGATGGTTCAGATGGACTATATATTTAACCATTGATTGGTTCAGATGGACTATATATTTAACCATTGATCAGGTACAGATGGACTATATATTTAACCATTGGATGGTTCAGATGGACTATATATTTAACCGTTGGATGGTTCAGATGGACTATATTTTTAACCATTGATCAGGGTCAGATGGACTATATATTTAACCATTGGATGGTTCAGATGGACTATATATTTAACCATTGGATGGTTCAGATGGACTATATATTTAAACATTGGATGGTTCAGATGGACTATATATTTAACCATTGATCAGGTTCAGATGGACTATATATTTAACCATTGATCAGGTTCAGATGGATTATATATTTAACAATTGGATGGTTCACATGGACTATATATTTAACCATTGGATGGTTCAGATGGACTATATATTTAACCATTGGATTGTTCAGATGGACTATATATTTAACCATTGATCAGGTACAGATGGACTATATATTTAACCATTGGATGGTTCAGATGGACTATATATTTAACCATTGATCTGGGTCAGATGGACTATATATTTAACCATTGGATGGTTCAGATTGACTATATATTTACCATTTGTTGGTTCAGATGGACTATATATTTAACCTTTGGATGGTTCAGATGGACTATATATTTAACCATTGGATGGTTCAGATGGACTATATATTTAACCATTGATCAGGTTCAGATGGACTATATATTTAACCATTTATCAGGTTCAGATGGATTATATATTTAACCATTGGATGGTTCAGTTGGACTATATATTTAACCATTGGATGGTTCAGATGGACTATATATTTAACCATTGATCAGGTTCAGATGGACTATATATTTAACCATTGGATGGTTCAGATGGACTATATATTTAACCATTGATCAGGTTCAGATGGACTATATATTTAACCATTGGATGGTTCAGATGGACTATATATTTAACCATTGATCAGGTTCAGATGGACTATATATTTAACCATTGATCAGGTTCAGATGGACTATATATTTAACCATTGATCAGGTTCAGATGGACTATATATTTAACCATTGGATGGTTCACATGGACTATATATTTAACCATTGGATGGTTCAGATGGACTATATATTTAACCATTGGATGGTTCAAATGGACTGTATATTTAACCATTGATCAGGTACAGATGGACTATATATTTAACCATTGGATGGCTCAGATGGACTATATATGTAACCGTTGGATAGTTCAGATGGACTATATATTTAACCATTGATCTGGGTCAGATGGACTATATATTTAACCATTGGATGGTTCAGATTGACTATATATTTAACCATTTTTTGGTTCAGATGGACTATATATTTAACCATTGATCAGGTTCAGATGGACTATATATTTAACCATTGATCAGGTTCAGATGGACTATATATTTAACCATTGATCAGGTTCAGATGGACTATATATTTAACCATTGGATGGTTCACATGGACTATATATTTAACCATTGGATGGTTCAGATGGACTATATATTTAACCATTGTATGGTTCAGATGGACTGTATATTTAACCATTGATCAGGTACAGATGGACTATATATTTAACCATTGGATGGCTCAGATGGACTATATATGTAACCGTTGGATAGTTCAGATGGACTATATATTTAACCATTGATCTGGGTCAGATGGACTATATATTTAACCATTGGATGGTTCAGATTGACTATATATTTAACAATTTTTTGGTTCAGATGGACTATATATTTAACCATTGGATGGTTCAGATGGACTATATATTTAACTATTGGATGGTTCAGATGGACTATATATTTAACCATTGATCAGGTTCAGATGGACTATATATTTAACCATTGGATGGTTCAGATGGACTATATATTTAACCATAGGATGATTCAGATGGACTATATATTTAACTATTGGAAGGTTCAGATGGACTATATATTTAACCATTGATCATGTTCAGATGGACTATATATTTAACCATTGGATGTTTCAGATGGACTATATATTTAACTATTGGAAGGTTCAGATGGACTATATATTTAACCATTGATCAGGTTCAGATGGACTATATATTTAACCATTGATCAGGTTCAAATGGACTATATATTTAACCATTGGTTGGTTCAGATGTACTATATATTTAACCATTGAACAGGTTCAGATGGACTATATATTTAACCATTGATCAGGTTCAGATGGACTATATATTTAACCATTGATCAGGTTCAGATGGACTATATATTTAACCATTGGATGGTTCAGATGGACTATATATTTAACCATTGATCAGGTTCAGATGGACTATATATTTAACCATTGATCAGGTTCAGATGGACTATATATTTAACCATTGGATGTTTCAGATGGACTATATATTTAACGATTGGATGGTTCAGATGGACTATATATTTAACCATTGATCAGGTTCAGATGGACTTTATATTTAACCATTGATCAGGTTCAGATGGACTATATATTTAACCATTGATCAGGTTCTGATGGATTATATATTTAACCATTGATCAGGTACAGATGGACTATATATTTAACCATTGATCAGGTACAGATGGACTATATATTTAACCATTGGATGGTTCAGATGGACTATATATTTAACCATTGATCAGGTTCAGATGGACTATATATTTAACCATTGATCAGGTTCTGATTGATTATATATTTAACCATTGATCAGGTACAGATGGACTATATATTTAACCATTGATCAGGTACAGATGGACTATATATTTAAGCATTGGATGGTTCACATGGACTATATATTTAACCATTGGATGGTTCAGATGGACTATATATTTAACCATTGATTGGTTCAGATGGACTATATATTTAACCATTGATCAGGTACAGATGGACTATATATTTAACCATTGGATGGTTCAGATGGACTATATATTTAACCGTTGGATGGTTCAGATGGACTATATTTTTAACCATTGATCAGGGTCAGATGGACTATATATTTAACCATTGGATGGTTCAGATTGACTATATATTTAACCATTTGTTGGTTCAGATGGACTATATATTTAACCATTGGATGGTTCAGATGGACTATATATTTAAACATTGGATGGTTCAGATGGACTATATATTTAACCATTGATCAGGTTCAGATGGACTATATATTTAACCATTGATCAGGTTCAGATGGATTATATATTTAACAATTGGATGGTTCACATGGACTATATATTTAACCATTGGATGGTTCAGATGGACTATATATTTAACCATTGGATGGTTCAGATGGACTATATATTTAACCATTGATCAGGTACAGATGGACTATATATTTAACCATTGGATGGTTCAGATGGACTATATATTTAACCATTGATCTGGGTCAGATGGACTATATATTTAACCATTGGATGGTTCAGATTGACTATATATTTACCATTTGTTGGTTCAGATGGACTATATATTTAACCTTTGGATGGTTCAGATGGACTATATATTTAACCATTGGATGGTTCAGATGGACTATATATTTAACCATTGATCAGGTTCAGATGGACTATATATTTAACCATTTATCAGGTTCAGATGGATTATATATTTAACCATTGGATGGTTCAGTTGGACTATATATTTAACCATTGGATGGTTCAGATGGACTATATATTTAACCATTGATCAGGTTCAGATGGACTATATATTTAACCATTGGATGGTTCAGATGGACTATATATTTAACCATTGATCAGGTTCAGATGGACTATATATTTAACCATTGGATGGCTCAGATGGACTATATATGTAACCGTTGGATAGTTCAGATGGACTATATATTTAACCATTGATCTGGGTCAGATGGACTATATATTTAACCATTGGATGGTTCAGATTGACTATATATTTAACCATTTTTTGGTTCAGATGGACTATATATTTAACCATTGGATGGTTCAAATGGACTGTATATTTAACCATTGATCAGGTACAGATGGACTATATATTTAACCATTGGATGGCTCAGATGGACTATATATGTAACCGTTGGATAGTTCAGATGGACTATATATTTAACCATTGATCTGGGTCAGATGGACTATATATTTAACCATTGGATGGTTCAGATTGACTATATATTTAACCATTTTTTGGTTCAGATGGACTATATATTTAACCATTGATCAGGTTCAGATGGACTATATATTTAACCATTGATCAGGTTCAGATGGACTATATATTTAACCATTGATCAGGTTCAGATGGACTATATATTTAACCATTGGATGGTTCACATGGACTATATATTTAACCATTGGATGGTTCAGATGGACTATATATTTAACCATTGTATGGTTCAGATGGACTGTATATTTAACCATTGATCAGGTACAGATGGACTATATATTTAACCATTGGATGGCTCAGATGGACTATATATGTAACCGTTGGATAGTTCAGATGGACTATATATTTAACCATTGATCTGGGTCAGATGGACTATATATTTAACCATTGGATGGTTCAGATTGACTATATATTTAACAATTTTTTGGTTCAGATGGACTATATATTTAACCATTGGATGGTTCAGATGGACTATATATTTAACTATTGGATGGTTCAGATGGACTATATATTTAACCATTGATCAGGTTCAGATGGACTATATATTTAACCATTGGATGGTTCAGATGGACTATATATTTAACCATAGGATGATTCAGATGGACTATATATTTAACTATTGGAAGGTTCAGATGGACTATATATTTAACCATTGATCATGTTCAGATGGACTATATATTTAACCATTGCATGTTTCAGATGGACTATATATTTAAATATTGGAAGGTTCAGATGGACTATATATTTAACCATTGATCAGGTTCAGATGGACTATATATTTAACCATTGATCAGGTTCAAATGGACTATATATTTAACAATTGGTTGGTTCAGATGTACTATATATTTAACCATTGAACAGGTTCAGATGGACTATATATTTAACCATTGATCAGGTTCAGATGGACTATATATTTAACCATTGATCAGGTTCAGATGGACTATATATTTAACCATTGGATGGTTCAGATGGACTATATATTTAACCATTGATCAGGTTCAGATGGACTATATATTTAACCATTGATCAGGTTCAGATGGACTATATATTTAACCATTGGATGTTTCAGATGGACTATATATTTAACGATTGGATGGTTCAGATGGACTATATATTTAACCATTGATCAGGTTCAGATGGACTTTATATTTAACCATTGATCAGGTTCAGATGGACTATATATTTAACCATTGATCAGGTTCTGATGGATTATATATTTAACCATTGATCAGGTACAGATTGACTATATATTTAACCATTGATCAGGTACAGATGGACTATATATTTAACCATTGATCAGGTTCTGATGGATTATATATTTAACCATTGATCAGGTACAGATGGACTATATATTTAACCATTGATCAGGTACAGATGGACTATATATTTAACCATTGGATGGTTCAGATGGACTATATATTTAACCATTGATCAGGTTCAGATGGACTATATATTTAACCATTGAACAGGTTCTGATGGATTATATATTTAACCATTGATCAGGTACAGATGGACTATATATTTAACCATTGATCAGGTACAGATGGACTATATATTTAAGCATTGGATGGTTCACATGGACTATATATTTAACCATTGGATGGTTCAGATGGACTATATATTTAACCATTGATTGGTTCAGATGGACTATATATTTAACCATTGATCAGGTACAGATGGACTATATATTTAACCATTGGATGGTTCAGATGGACTATATATTTAACCGTTGGATGGTTCAGATGGACTATATTTTTAACCATTGATCAGGGTCAGATGGACTATATATTTAACCATTGGATGGTTCAGATTGACTATATATTTAACCATTTGTTGGTTCAGATGGACTATATATTTAACAATTTTTTGGTTCAGATGGACTATATATTTAACCATTGGATGGTTCAGATGGACTATATATTTAACTATTGGATGGTTCAGATGGACTATATATTTAACCATTGATCAGGTTCAGATGGACTATATATTTAACCATTGGATGGTTCAGATGGACTATATATTTAACCATAGGATGATTCAGATGGACTATATATTTAACTATTGGAAGGTTCAGATGGACTATATATTTAACCATTGATCATGTTCAGATGGACTATATATTTAACCATTGGATGTTTCAGATGGACTATATATTTAACTATTGGAAGGTTCAGATGGACTATATATTTAACCATTGATCAGGTTCAGATGGACTATATATTTAACCATTGATCAGGTTCAAATGGACTATATATTTAACCATTGGTTGGTTCAGATGTACTATATATTTAACCATTGAACAGGTTCAGATGGACTATATATTTAACCATTGATCAGGTTCAGATGGACTATATATTTAACCATTGATCAGGTTCAGATGGACTATATATTTAACCATTGGATGGTTCAGATGGACTATATATTTAACCATTGATCAGGTTCAGATGGACTATATATTTAACCATTGATCAGGTTCAGATGGACTATATATTTAACCATTGGATGTTTCAGATGGACTATATATTTAACGATTGGATGGTTCAGATGGACTATATATTTAACCATTGATCAGGTTCAGATGGACTTTATATTTAACCATTGATCAGGTTCAGATGGACTATATATTTAACCATTGATCAGGTTCTGATGGATTATATATTTAACCATTGATCAGGTACAGATTGACTATATATTTAACCATTGATCAGGTACAGATGGACTATATATTTAACCATTGATCAGGTTCTGATGGATTATATATTTAACCATTGATCAGGTACAGATGGACTATATATTTAACCATTGATCAGGTACAGATGGACTATATATTTAACCATTGGATGGTTCAGATGGACTATATATTTAACCATTGATCAGGTTCAGATGGACTATATATTTAACCATTGAACAGGTTCTGATGGATTATATATTTAACCATTGATCAGGTACAGATGGACTATATATTTAACCATTGATCAGGTACAGATGGACTATATATTTAAGCATTGGATGGTTCACATGGACTATATATTTAACCATTGGATGGTTCAGATGGACTATATATTTAACCATTGATTGGTTCAGATGGACTATATATTTAACCATTGATCAGGTACAGATGGACTATATATTTAACCATTGGATGGTTCAGATGGACTATATATTTAACCGTTGGATGGTTCAGATGGACTATATTTTTAACCATTGATCAGGGTCAGATGGACTATATATTTAACCATTGGATGGTTCAGATTGACTATATATTTAACCATTTGTTGGTTCAGATGGACTATATATTTAACCATTGGATGGTTCAGATGGACTATATATTTAAACATTGGATGGTTCAGATGGACTATATATTTAACCATTGATCAGGTTCAGATGGACTATATATTTAACCATTGATCAGGTTCAGATGGATTATATATTTAACAATTGGATGGTTCACATGGACTATATATTTAACCATTGGATGGTTCAGATGGACTATATATTTAACCATTGGATGGTTCAGATGGACTATATATTTAACCATTGATCAGGTACAGATGGACTATATATTTAACCATTGGATGGTTCAGATGGACTATATATTTAACCATTGATCTGGGTCAGATGGACTATATATTTAACCATTGGATGGTTCAGATTGACTATATATTTACCATTTGTTGGTTCAGATGGACTATATATTTAACCTTTGGATGGTTCAGATGGACTATATATTTAACCATTGGATGGTTCAGATGGACTATATATTTAACCATTGATCAGGTTCAGATGGACTATATATTTAACCATTTATCAGGTTCAGATGGATTATATATTTAACCATTGGATGGTTCAGTTGGACTGTATATTTAACCATTGGATGGTTCAGATGGACTATATATTTAACCATTGATCAGGTTCAGATGGACTATATATTTAACCATTGGATGGTTCAGATGGACTATATATTTAACCATTGATCAGGTTCAGATGGACTATATATTTAACCATTGATCAGGTTCAGATGGACTATATATTTAACCATTGATCAGGTTCAGATGGACTATATATTTAACCATTGGATGGTTCAGATGGACTATATATTTAATCATTGGATGGTTCAGATGGACTATATATGTAACCATTGATCAGGTTCAGATGGACTATATATTTAACCATTGATCAGGTTCAGATGGACTATATATTTAACCATTGATCAGGTTCAGATGGACTATATATTTAACCATTGGATGGTTCACATGGACTATATATTTAACCATTGGATGGTTCAGATGGACTATATATTTAACCATTGGATGGTTCAGATGGACTGTATATTTAACCATTGATCAGGTACAGATGGACTATATATTTAACCATTGGATGGCTCAGATGGACTATATATGTAACCGTTGGATAGTTCAGATGGACTATATATTTAACCATTGATCTGGGTCAGATGGACTATATATTTAACCATTGGATGGTTCAGATTGACTATATATTTAACCATTTTTTGGTTCAGATGGACTATATATTTAACCATTGATCAGGTTCAGATGGACTATATATTTAACCATTGATCAGGTTCAGATGGACTATATATTTAATCATTGGATGGTTCAGATGGACTATATATTTAATCATTGGATGGTTCAGATGGACTATATATGTAACCATTGATCAGGTTCAGATGGACTATATATTTAACCATTGATCAGGTTCAGATGGACTATATATTTAACCATTGATCAGGTTCAGATGGACTATATATTTAACCATTGGATGGTTCACATGGACTATATATTTAACCATTGGATGGTTCAGATGGACTATATATTTAACCATTGGATGGTTCAGATGGACTGTATATTTAACCATTGATCAGGTACAGATGGACTATATATTTAACCATTGGATGGCTCAGATGGACTATATATGTAACCGTTGGATAGTTCAGATGGACTATATATTTAACCATTGATCTGGGTCAGATGGACTATATATTTAACCATTGGATGGTTCAGATTGACTATATATTTAACCATTTTTTGGTTCAGATGGACTATATATTTAACCATTGATCAGGTTCAGATGGACTATATATTTAACCATTGATCAGGTTCAGATGGACTATATATTTAACCATTGATCAGGTTCAGATGGACTATATATTTAACCATTGGATGGTTCACATGGACTATATATTTAACCATTGGATGGTTCAGATGGACTATATATTTAACCATTGTATGGTTCAGATGGACTGTATATTTAACCATTGATCAGGTACAGATGGACTATATATTTAACCATTGGATGGCTCAGATGGACTATATATGTAACCGTTGGATAGTTCAGATGGACTATATATTTAACCATTGATCTGGGTCAGATGGACTATATATTTAACCATTGGATGGTTCAGATTGACTATATATTTAACCATTTTTTGGTTCAGATGGACTATATATTTAACCATTGGATGGTTCAGATGGACTATATATTTAACTATTGGATGGTTCAGATGGACTATATATTTAACCATTGATTAGGTTCAGTTGGACTATATATTTAACCATTGATCAGGTTCAGATGGACTATATATTTAACCATTGGATGGTTCAGATGGACTATATTTTTCACCATTGATCAGGTTCAGATGGACGATATATGTAATCATTGGATGGTTCAGATGGACTATATATTTAACCATTGATCAGGTTCAGAAGGACTATATTTTTAACCATTGATCAGGTTCAGATGGACTCTATTTTTAACCATTGGATGGTTCAGATGGACTATATATTTAACCATTGGATGGTTCAGATGGACTATATATATAACCATTGGATGGTTCAGATGGACTATATATTTAACCATTGATCAGGTTCAGATGGACTATATATTTAACCTTTGGATGGTTCAGATGGACTATATATTTAACCATTGATCAGGTTCAGATGGACTATATATTTAACCATTGATCAGGTTCAGATGGACTATATATTTAACCATTGGATGGTTCAGATGGACTATATATTTAACGATTGGATGGTTTAGATGGACTATATATTTAACCAATGGATGGTTCAGATGGACTATATATTTAACCATTGATCAGGTTCAGATGGACTTTATATTTAACCATTGATCAGGTTCAGATGAACTATATATTTAACCATTGATCAGGTTCAGATGGACTATATATTTAACCATTGATCAGGTTCAGATGGACTATATATTTAACCATTGGATGGTTCAGATGGACTATATATTTAACCATTGGATGGTTCAGATGGACTATATATTTAACCATTGATCAGGTTCAGATGGACTATATATTTAACCATTGATCAGGTTCAGATGGACTATATATTTAACCATTTATCAGGTTCAGATGGATTATATATTTAACCATTGGATGGTTCAGTTGGACTATATATTTAACCATTGGATGGTTCAGATGGACTATATATTTAACCATTGATCAGGTTCAGATGGACTATATATTTAACCATTGGATGGTTCAGATGGACTATATATTTAACCATTGATCAGGTTCAGATGGACTATAAATTTAACCATTGATCAGGTTCAGATGGACTATATATTTAACCATTGGATGGTTCAGATGGACTATATATTTAATCATTGGATGGTTCAGATGGACTATATATGTAACCATTGATCAGGTTCAGATGGACTATATATTTAACCATTGATCAGGTTCAGATGGACTATATATTTAACCATTGATCAGGTTCAGATGGACTATATATTTAACCATTGGATGGTTCACATGGACTATATATTTAACCATTGGATGGTTCAGATGGACTATATATTTAACCATTGTATGGTTCAGATGGACTGTATATTTAACCATTGATCAGGTACAGATGGACTATATATTTAACCATTGGATGGCTCAGATGGACTATATATGTAACCGTTGGATAGTTCAGATGGACTATATATTTAACCATTGATCTGGGTCAGATGGACTATATATTTAACCATTGGATGGTTCAGATTGACTATATATTTAACCATTTTTTGGTTCAGATGGACTATATATTTAACCATTGGATGGTACAGATGGACTATATATTTAACTATTGGATGGTTCAGATGGACTATATATTTAACCATTGATTAGGTTCAGTTGGACTATATATTTAACCATTGATCTGGTTCAGATGGACTATATATTTAACCATTGGATGGTTCAGATGGACTATATTTTTCACCATTGATCAGGTTCAGATGGACGATATATGTAATCATTGGATGGTTCAGATGGACTATATATTTAACCATTGATCAGGTTCAGAAGGACTATATTTTTAACCATTGATCAGGTTCAGATGGACTCTATTTTTAACCATTGGATGGTTCAGATGGACTATATATTTAACTATTGGATGGTTCAGATGGACTATATATATAACCATTGGATGGTTCAGATGGACTATATATTTAACCATTGATCAGGTTCAGATGGACTATATATTTAACCTTTGGATGGTTCAGATGGACTATATATTTAACCATTGATCAGGTTCAGATGGACTATATATTTAACCATTGATCAGGTTCAGATGGACTATATATTTAACCATTGGATGGTTCAGATGGACTATATATTTAACGATTGGATGGTTTAGATGGACTATATATTTAACCAATGGATGGTTCAGATGGACTATATATTTAACCATTGATCAGGTTCAGATGGACTTTATATTTAACCATTGATCAGGTTCAGATGAACTATATATTTAACCATTGATCAGGTTCAGATGGACTATATATTTAACCATTGATCAGGTTCAGATGGACTATATATTTAACCATTGGATGGTTCAGATGGACTATATATTTAACCATTGATCAGGTTCAGATGGACTATATATTTAACCATTGATCAGGTTCAGATGGACTATATATTTAACCATTGGATGGTTCACATGGACTATATATTTAACCATTGGATGGTTCAGATGGACTATATATTTAACCATTGGATGGTTCAGATGGACTATATATTTAACCATTGATCAGGTACAGATGGACTATATATTTAACCATTGGATGGTTCAGATGGACTATATATTTAACCGTTGGATGGTTCAGATGGACTATATATTTAACCATTGATCAGGTTCAGATGGACTATATATTTAACCATTGATCAGGTTCAGATGGACTATATATTTAACCATTGGATGGTTCAGATGGACTATATATTTAACCATTGATCAGGTTCAGATGGACTATATATTTAACCATTGATCAGGTTCAGATGGACTATATATTTAACCATTGGATGGTTCAGATGGACTTTATATTTAACGATTGGATGGTTCAGATGGACTATATATTTAACCATTGGATGGTTCAGATGGACTATATATTTAACCATTGATTGATTCAGATGGACTATATATTTAACCATTGATCAGGTACAGATGTACTCTATATTTAACCATTGGATTGTTCAGATGGACTATATATTTAACCGTTGGATGGTTCAGATGGACTATATATTTAACCATTGATCTGGGTCAGATGGACTATATATTTAACCACTTGTTGGTTCAGATGGACTATATATTTAACCGTTGGATGGTTCAGATGGACTATATATTTAACCATTGGATGGTTCAGATGGACTATATATTTAACCATTGATCCGGTTCAGATGGACTATATATTTAACCATTGATCAGGTTCAGATGGACTATATATTTAACCATTGGATGTTTCAGATGGACTATATATTTAACGATTGGCTGGTTCAGATGGACTATATATTTAACCATTGATCAGGTTCAGATGGACTATATATTTAACCATTGATCAGGTTCTGATGGATTATATATTTAACCATTGATCAGGTACAGATTGACTATATATTTAACCATTGATCAGGTACAGATGGACTATATATTTAACCATTGATCAGGTTCTGATGGATTATATATTTAACCATTGATCAGGTACAGATGGACTATATATTTAACCATTGATCAGGTACAGATGGACTATATATTTAACCATTGGATGGTTCAGATGGACTATATATTTAACCATTGATCAGGTTCAGATGGACTATATATTTAACCATTGATCAGGTTCTGATGGATTATATATTTAACCATTGATCAGGTACAGATGGACTATATATTTAACCATTGATCAGGTACAGATGGACTATATATTTAAGCATTGGATGGTTCACATGGACTATATATTTAACCATTGGATGGTTCAGATGGACTATATATTTAACCATTGATTGGTTCAGATGGACTATATATTTAACCATTGATCAGGTACAGATGGACTATATATTTAACCATTGGATGGTTCAGATGGACTATATATTTAACCGTTGGATGGTTCAGATGGACTATATTTTTAACCATTGATCAGGGTCAGATGGACTATATATTTAACCATTGGATGGTTCAGATTGACTATATATTTAACCATTTGTTGGTTCAGATGGACTATATATTTAACCATTGGATGGTTCAGATGGACTATATATTTAAACATTGGATGGTTCAGATGGACTATATATTTAACCATTGATCAGGTTCAGATGGACTATATATTTAACCATTGATCAGGTTCAGATGGATTATATATTTAACAATTGGATGGTTCACATGGACTATATATTTAACCATTGGATGGTTCAGATGGACTATATATTTAACCATTGGATGGTTCAGATGGACTATATATTTAACCATTGATCAGGTACAGATGGACTATATATTTAACCATTGGATGGTTCAGATGGACTATATATTTAACCATTGATCTGGGTCAGATGGACTATATATTTAACCATTGGATGGTTCAGATTGACTATATATTTACCATTTGTTGGTTCAGATGGACTATATATTTAACCTTTGGATGGTTCAGATGGACTATATATTTAACCATTGGATGGTTCAGATGGACTATATATTTAACCATTGATCAGGTTCAGATGGACTATATATTTAACCATTTATCAGGTTCAGATGGATTATATATTTAACCATTGGATGGTTCAGTTGGACTATATATTTAACCATTGGATGGTTCAGATGGACTATATATTTAACCATTGATCAGGTTCAGATGGACTATATATTTAACCATTGGATGGTTCAGATGGACTATATATTTAACCATTGATCAGGTTCAGATGGACTATATATTTAACCATTGATCAGGTTCAGATGGACTATATATTTAACCATTGGATGGTTCAGATGGACTATATATTTAATCATTGGATGGTTCAGATGGACTATATATTTAACCATTGATCAGGTTCAGATGGACTATATATTTAACCATTGATCAGGTTCAGATGGACTATATATTTAACCATTGATCAGGTTCAGATGGACTATATATTTAAGCTTTGGATGGTTCACATGGACTATATATTTAACCGTTGGATGGTTCAGATGGACTATATATTTAACCATTGGATGGTTCAGATGGACTATATATTTAACCATTGATCCGGTTCAGATGGACTATATATTTAACCATTGATCAGGTTCAGATGGACTATATATTTAACCATTGGATGTTTCAGATGGACTATATATTTAACGATTGGATGGTTCAGATGGACTATATATTTAACCATTGATCAGGTTCAGATGGACTTTATATTTAACCATTGATCAGGTTCAGATGGACTATATATTTAACCATTGATCAGGTTCTGATGGATTATATATTTAACCATTGATCAGGTACAGATTGACTATATATTTAACCATTGATCAGGTACAGATGGACTATATATTTAACCATTGATCAGGTTCTGATGGATTATATATTTAACCATTGATCAGGTACAGATGGACTATATATTTAACCATTGATCAGGTACAGATGGACTATATATTTAACCATTGGATGGTTCAGATGGACTATATATTTAACCATTGATCAGGTTCAGATGGACTATATATTTAACCATTGATCAGGTTCTGATGGATTATATATTTAACCATTGATCAGGTACAGATGGACTATATATTTAACCATTGATCAGGTACAGATGGACTATATATTTAAGCATTGGATGGTTCACATGGACTATATATTTAACCATTGGATGGTTCAGATGGACTATATATTTAACCATTGATTGGTTCAGATGGACTATATATTTAACCATTGATCAGGTACAGATGGACTATATATTTAACCATTGGATGGTTCAGATGGACTATATATTTAACCGTTGGATGGTTCAGATGGACTATATTTTTAACCATTGATCAGGGTCAGATGGACTATATATTTAACCATTGGATGGTTCAGATTGACTATATATTTAACCATTTGTTGGTTCAGATGGACTATATATTTAACCATTGGATGGTTCAGATGGACTATATATTTAAACATTGGATGGTTCAGATGGACTATATATTTAACCATTGATCAGGTTCAGATGGACTATATATTTAACCATTGATCAGGTTCAGATGGATTATATATTTAACAATTGGATGGTTCACATGGACTATATATTTAACCATTGGATGGTTCAGATGGACTATATATTTAACCATTGGATGGTTCAGATGGACTATATATTTAACCATTGATCAGGTACAGATGGACTATATATTTAACCATTGGATGGTTCAGATGGACTATATATTTAACCATTGATCTGGGTCAGATGGACTATATATTTAACCATTGGATGGTTCAGATTGACTATATATTTACCATTTGTTGGTTCAGATGGACTATATATTTAACCTTTGGATGGTTCAGATGGACTATATATTTAACCATTGGATGGTTCAGATGGACTATATATTTAACCATTGATCAGGTTCAGATGGACTATATATTTAACCATTTATCAGGTTCAGATGGATTATATATTTAACCATTGGATGGTTCAGTTGGACTATATATTTAACCATTGGATGGTTCAGATGGACTATATATTTAACCATTGATCAGGTTCAGATGGACTATATATTTAACCATTGGATGGTTCAGATGGACTATATATTTAACCATTGATCAGGTTCAGATGGACTATATATTTAACCATTGATCAGGTTCAGATGGACTATATATTTAACCATTGGATGGTTCAGATGGACTATATATTTAATCATTGGATGGTTCAGATGGACTATATATTTAACCATTGATCAGGTTCAGATGGACTATATATTTAACCATTGATCAGGTTCAGATGGACTATATATTTAACCATTGATCAGGTTCAGATGGACTATATATTTAAGCATTGGATGGTTCACATGGACTATATATTTAACCATTGGATGGTTCAGATGGACTATATATTCAACCATTGATTGGTTCAGATGGACTATATATTTAACCATTGATCAGGTACAGATGGACTATATATTTAACCATTGGATGGTTCAGATGGACTATATATTTAACCGTTGGATGGTTCAGATGGACTATATTTTTAACCATTGATCAGGGTCAGATGGACTATATATTTAACCATTGGATGGTTCAGATTGACTATATATTTAACCATTTGTTGGTTCAGATGGACTATATATTTAACCATTGGATGGTTCAGATGGACTATATATTTAAACATTGGATGGTTCAGATGGACTATATATTTAACCATTGATCAGGTTCAGATGGACTATATATTTAACCATTGATCAGGTTCAGATGGATTATATATTTAACAATTGGATGGTTCACATGGACTATATATTTAACCATTGGATGGTTCAGATGGACTATATATTTAACCATTGGATGGTTCACATGGACTATATATTTAACCATTGATCAGGTACAGATGGACTATATATTTAACCATTGGATGGTTCAGATGGACTATATATTTAACCATTGATCTGGGTCAGATGGACTATATATTTAACCATTGGATGGTTCAGATTGACTATATATTTACCATTTGTTGGTTCAGATGGACTATATATTTAACCTTTGGATGGTTCAGATGGACTATATATTTAACCATTGGATGGTTCAGATGGACTATATATTTAACCATTGATCAGGTTCAGATGGACTATATATTTAACCATTTATCAGGTTCAGATGGATTATATATTTAACCATTGGATGGTTCAGTTGGACTATATATTTAACCATTGGATGGTTCAGATGGACTATATATTTAACCATTGATCAGGTTCAGATGGACTATATATTTAACCATTGGATGGTTCAGATGGACTATATATTTAACCATTGATCAGGTTCAGATGGACTATATATTTAACCATTGATCAGGTTCAGATGGACTATATATTTAACCATTGGATGGTTCAGATGGACTATATATTTAATCATTGGATGGTTCAGATGGACTATATATGTAACCATTGATCAGGTTCAGATGGACTATATATTTAACCATTGATCAGGTTCAGATGGACTATATATTTAACCATTGATCAGGTTCAGATGGACTATATATTTAACCATTGGATGGTTCACATGGACTATATATTTAACCATTGGATGGTTCAGATGGACTATATATTTAACCATTGGATGGTTCAGATGGACTGTATATTTAACCATTGATCAGGTACAGATGGACTATATATTTAACCATTGGATGGCTCAGATGGACTATATATGTAACCGTTGGATAGTTCAGATGGACTATATATTTAACCATTGATCTGGGTCAGATGGACTATATATTTAACCATTGGATGGTTCAGATTGACTATATATTTAACCATTTTTTGGTTCAGATGGACTATATATTTAACCATTGATCAGGTTCAGATGGACTATATATTTAACCATTGATCAGGTTCAGATGGACTATATATTTAACCATTGATCAGGTTCAGATGGACTATATATTTAACCATTGGATGGTTCACATGGACTATATATTTAACCATTGGATGGTTCAGATGGACTATATATTTAACCATTGTATGGTTCAGATGGACTGTATATTTAACCATTGATCAGGTACAGATGGACTATATATTTAACCATTGGATGGCTCAGATGGACTATATATGTAACCGTTGGATAGTTCAGATGGACTATATATTTAACCATTGATCTGGGTCAGATGGACTATATATTTAACCATTGGATGGTTCAGATTGACTATATATTTAACCATTTTTTGGTTCAGATGGACTATATATTTAACCATTGGATGGTTCAGATGGACTATATATTTAACTATTGGATGGTTCAGATGGACTATATATTTAACCATTGATTAGGTTCAGTTGGACTATATATTTAACCATTGATCAGGTTCAGATGGACTATATATTTAACCATTGGATGGTTCAGATGGACTATATTTTTCACCATTGATCAGGTTCAGATGGACGATATATGTAATCATTGGATGGTTCAGATGGACTGTATATTTAACCATTGATCAGGTTCAGAAGGACTATATTTTTAACCATTGATCAGGTTCAGATGGACTCTATTTTTAACCATTGGATGGTTCAGATGGACTATATATTTAACCATTGGATGGTTCAGATGGACTATATATATAACCATTGGATGGTTCAGATGGACTATATATTTAACCATTGATCAGGTTCAGATGGACTATATATTTAACCTTTGGATGGTTCAGATGGACTATATATTTAACCATTGATCAGGTTCAGATGGACTATATATTTAACCATTGATCAGGTTCAGATGGACTATATATTTAACGATTGGATGGTTTAGATGGACTATATATTTAACCAATGGATGGTTCAGATGGACTATATATTTAACCATTGATCAGGTTCAGATGGACTTTATATTTAACCATTGATCAGGTTCAGATGAACTATATATTTAACCATTGATCAGGTTCAGATGGACTATATATTTAACCATTGATCAGGTTCAGATGGACTATATATTTAACCATTGGATGGTTCAGATGGACTATATATTTAACCATTGGATGGTTCAGATGGACTATATATTTAACCATTGATCAGGTTCAGATGGACTATATATTTAACCATTGATCAGGTTCAGATGGACTATATATTTAACCATTTATCAGGTTCAGATGGATTATATATTTAACCATTGGATGGTTCAGTTGGACTATATATTTAACCTGTTGGGTCTAGGGGGCAGCATTTGCACGTCTGGATAAAAAAAATGTACCCGATTTAATCTGGTTACTAATCCTACCCAGTAACTAGAATATGCATATACTTATTATATATGGATAGAAAACACTCTAAAGTTTCCAAAACTGTTTGAATGGTGTCTGTGAGTATAACAGAACTCATTTGGCAGGCAAAACCCTGAGACATTTTCTGACAGGAAGTGGATACCTGATGTGTTGTATTGACTTTAAACCTATCCCATTGAAAAACACAGGGGTTTAGGAATATTTTGGCACTTCCTATTGCTTCCACTAGATGTCACCAGCCTTTACAAAGTGTTTTGAGTCTTCTGGAGGGAGATCTGACCGAACAAGAGCCATGGAACGGTGATGTCCCATTAGACACCTGGCGCGCTAGTTCATGTTGGGTACCCTCGTTCCAATACGTTATAAAAGAGTATGCATTCGTCCACCTTGAATATTATTCATGTTCTGGTTAAAAAAGGCCCTAATGATTTATGCTATACAACGTTTGACATGTTTGAACGAACGGAAATATATTTTTTCCCCTCGTTCATGACGAGAAGTCCGGCTGGCTTACATCATGTGCTAACGAGACGGAGATTTTTGGACATAAATGATGAGCTTTTTTGAACAAAACTACATTCGTTATGGACCTGTGATACCTGGAAGTGACATCTGATGAAGAGAATCAAAGGTAATGGATTATTTACATAGTATTTTAGATCTCCCCAACATGACGTCTAGTCTGTATCGCAACGCGTATTTTTCTGGGCGCAGTGCTCAGATTATTGCAAAGTGTGATTTCCCAGTAAGGTTATTTTTAAATCTGGCAAGTTGATTGCGTTCAAGAGATGTAAATCTATAATTCTTTAAATGACAATATAATATTTTACCAATGTTTTCTAATTTTAATTATTTAATTTCTGACGCTGACTTGACTGCCGGTTATTGGAGTGAAACGATTTCCTCAACATCAATGCCATAGTAAAACGCTGTTTTTGTATATAAATATGAACTTGATAGAACTAAAAATGCATGCATTGTCTAACATAATGTCCTAGGAGTGTCATCTGATGGAGATTGTAAAAGGTTAGTGCATCATTTTAGCTGGTTTTATGGTTTTGGTGACCCTGTCTTTGACTAGACAAAACATTACACACAACTCTTGTAAATGTACTGTCCTAACATACTCTAAATTTATGCTTTCGCCGTAAAACCTTTTTGAAATCGTAAAACGTGGTTAGATTAAGGAGATGTTTATCTTTCAAATGGTGTAACATAGTTGTATTTTTGAAAAATTTGAATTTTGACATTTATTTGTATTCAAATTTGCCGCTCTTGAAATGCACCTGCTGTTGATGGAGTGCACCACGGGTGGCACGCTAGCGTCCCACCTAGCCCCAAGAGGTTAACCATTGGATGGTTCAGATGGACTATATATTTAACCATTGATCAGGTTCAGATGGACTATATATTTAACCATTGGATGGTTCAGATGGACTATATATTTAACCATTGATCAGGTTCAGATGGACTATATATTTAACCATTGGATGGCTCAGATGGACTATATATGTAACCGTTGGATAGTTCAGATGGACTATATATTTAACCATTGTATGGTTCAGATGGACTGTATATTTAACCATTGATCAGGTACAGATGGACTATATATTTAACCATTGGATGGCTCAGATGGACTATATATGTAACCGTTGGATAGTTCAGATGGACTATATATTTAACCATTGATCTGGGTCAGATGGACTATATATTTAACCATTGGATGGTTCAGATTGACTATATATTTAACCATTTTTTGGTTCAGATGGACTATATATTTAACCATTGGATGGTTCAGATGGACTATATATTTAACTATTGGATGGTTCAGATGGACTATATATTTAACCATTGATTAGGTTCAGTTGGACTATATATTTAACCATTGATCTGGTTCAGATGGACTATATATTTAACCATTGGATGGTTCAGATGGACTATATTTTTCACCATTGATCAGGTTCAGATGGACGATATATGTAATCATTGGATGGTTCAGATGGACTATATATTTAACCATTGATCAGGTTCAGAAGGACTATATTTTTAACCATTGATCAGGTTCAGATGGACTCTATTTTTAACCATTGGATGGTTCAGATGGACTATATATTTAACCATTGGATGGTTCAGATGGACTATATATATAACCATTGGATGGTTCAGATGGACTATATATTTAACCATTGATCAGGTTCAGATGGACTATATATTTAACCTTTGGATGGTTCAGTTGGACTATATATTTAACCATTGATCAGGTTCAGATGGACTATATATTTAACCATTGATCAGGTTCAGATGGACTATATATTTAACCATTGGATGGTTCAGATGGACTATATATTTAACGATTGGATGGTTTAGATGGACTATATATTTAACCAATGGATGGTTCAGATGGACTATATATTTAACCATTGATCAGGTTCAGATGGACTTTATATTTAACCATTGATCAGGTTCAGATGAACTATATATTTAACCATTGATCAGGTTCAGATGGACTATATATTTAACCATTGATCAGGTTCAGATGGACTATATATTTAACCATTGGATGGTTCAGATGGACTATATATTTAACCATTGGATGGTTCAGATGGACTATATATTTAACCATTGATCAGGTTCAGATGGACTATATATTTAACCATTGATCAGGTTCAGATGGACTATATATTTAACCATTGGATGGTTCACATGGACTATATATTTAACCATTGGATGGTTCACATGGACTATATATTTAACCATTGGATGGTTCAGATGGACTATATATTTAACCATTGGATGGTTCAGATGGACTATATATTTAACCATTGATCAGGTACAGATGGACTATATATTTAACCGTTGGATGGTTCAGATGGACTATATATTTAACCATTGATCTGGGTCAGATGGACTATATATTTAACCATTGGATGGTTCAGATTGACTATATATTTAACCATTGATCAGGTTCAGATGGACTATATATTTAACCATTGATCAGGTTCAGATGGACTATATATTTAACCATTGGATGGTTCAGATGGACTATATATTTAACCATTGATCAGGTTCAGATGGACTATATATTTAACCATTGATCAGGTTCAGATGGACTATATATTTAACCATTGGATGGTTCAGATGGACTTTATATTTAACGATTGGATGGTTCAGATGGACTATATATTTAACCATTGGATGGTTCAGATGGACTATATATTTAACCATTGATTGATTCAGATGGACTATATATTTAACCATTGATCAGGTACAGATGTACTCTATATTTAACCATTGGATTGTTCAGATGGACTATATATTTAACCGTTGGATGGTTCAGATGGACTATATATTTAACCATTGATCTGGGTCAGATGGACTATATATTTAACCATTGGATGGTTCAGATTGACTATATATTTAACCACTTGTTGGTTCAGATGGACTATATATTTAACCGTTGGATGGTTCAGATGGACTATATATTTAACCATTGGATGGTTCAGATGGACTATATATTTAACCATTGATCCGGTTCAGATGGACTATATATTTAACCATTGATCAGGTTCAGATGGACTATATATTTAACCATTGGATGGTTCACATGGACTATATATTTAACCATTGGATGGTTCAGATGGACTATATATTTAACCATTGGATGGTTCAGACTGACTATATATTTAACCATTGATCAGGTACAGATGGACTATATATTTAACCATTGGATGGTTCAGATGGACTATATATTTAACCGTTGGATGGTTCAGATGGACTATATATTTAACCATTGATCTGGGTCAGATGGACTATATATTTAACCATTGATCAGGTTCAGATGGACTATATATTTAACCATTGATCAGGTTCAAATGGACTATATATTTAACCATTGGATTGTTCAGATGGACTATATATTTAACCATTGAACAGGTTCAGATGGACTATATATTTAACCATTGATCAGGTTCAGATGGACTATATATTTAACCATTGATCAGGTTCAGATGGACTATATATTTAACCATTGGATGGTTCAGATGGACTATATATTTAACCATTGATCAGGTTCAGATGGACTATATATTTAACCATTGATCAGGTTCAGATGGACTATATATTTAACCATTGGATGGTTCAGATGGACTTTATATTTAACGATTGGATGGTTCAATTGGACTATATATTTAACCATTGGATGGTTCAGATGGACTATATATTTAACCATTGATTGATTCAGATGGACTATATATTTAACCATTGATCAGGTACAGATGGACTATATATTTAACCATTGGATTGTTCAGATGGACTATATATTTAACCGTTGGATGGTTCAGATGGACTATATATTTAACCATTGATCTGGGTCAGATGGACAATATATTTAACCATTGGATGGTTCAGATTGACTATATATTTAACCATTGGATGGTTCAGATGGACTATATTTTTCACCATTGATCAGGTTCAGATGGACGATATATGTAATCATTGGATGGTTCAGATGGACTATATATTTAACCATTGATCAGGTTCAGAAGGACTATATTTTTAACCATTGATCAGGTTCAGATGGACTCTATTTTTAACCATTGGATGGTTCAGATGGACTATATATTTAACCATTGGATGGTTCAGATGGACTATATATATAACCATTGGATGGTTCAGATGGACTATATATTTAACCATTGATCAGGTTCAGATGGACTATATATTTAACCTTTGGATGGTTCAGATGGACTATATATTTAACCATTGATCAGGTTCAGATGGACTATATATTTAACCATTGATCAGGTTCAGATGGACTATATATTTAACCATTGGATGGTTCAGATGGACTATATATTTAACGATTGGATGGTTTAGATGGACTATATATTTAACCAATGGATGGTTCAGATGGACTATATATTTAACCATTGATCAGGTTCAGATGGACTTTATATTTAACCATTGATCAGGTTCAGATGAACTATATATTTAACCATTGATCAGGTTCAGATGGACTATATATTTAACCATTGATCAGGTTCAGATGGACTATATATTTAACCATTGGATGGTTCAGATGGACTATATATTTAACCATTGGATGGTTCAGATGGACTATATATTTAACCATTGATCAGGTTCAGATGGACTATATATTTAACCATTGATCAGGTTCAGATGGACTATATATTTAACCATTGGATGGTTCACATGGACTATATATTTAACCATTGGATGGTTCAGATGGACTATATATTTAACCATTGGATGGTTCAGATGGACTATATATTTAACCATTGATCAGGTACAGATGGACTATATATTTAACCATTGGATGGTTCAGATGGACTATATATTTAACCGTTGGATGGTTCAGATGGACTATATATTTAACCATTGATCTGGGTCAGATGGACTATATATTTAACCATTGGATGGTTCAGATTGACTATATATTTAACCATTGATCAGGTTCAGATGGACTATATATTTAACCATTGATCAGGTTCAGATGGACTATATATTTAACCATTGGATGGTTCAGATGGACTTTATATTTAACGATTGGATGGTTCAGATGGACTATATATTTAACCATTGGATGGTTCAGATGGACTATATATTTAACCATTGATTGATTCAGATGGACTATATATTTAACCATTGATCAGGTACAGATGTACTCTATATTTAACCATTGGATTGTTCAGATGGACTATATATTTAACCGTTGGATGGTTCAGATGGACTATATATTTAACCATTGATCTGGGTCAGATGGACTATATATTTAACCATTGGATGGTTCAGATTGACTATATATTTAACCACTTGTTGGTTCAGATGGACTATATATTTAACCGTTGGATGGTTCAGATGGACTATATATTTAACCATTGGATGGTTCAGATGGACTATATATTTAACCATTGATCCGGTTCAGATGGACTATATATTTAACCATTGATCAGGTTCAGATGGACTATATATTTAACCATTGGATGGTTCACATGGACTATATATTTAACCATTGGATGGTTCAGATGGACTATATATTTAACCATTGGATGGTTCAGACTGACTATATATTTAACCATTGATCAGGTACAGATGGACTATATATTTAACCATTGGATGGTTCAGATGGACTATATATTTAACCGTTGGATGGTTCAGATGGACTATATATTTAACCATTGATCTGGGTCAGATGGACTATATATTTAACCATTGATCAGGTTCAGATGGACTATATATTTAACCATTGATCAGGTTCAAATGGACTATATATTTAACCATTGGATTGTTCAGATGGACTATATATTTAACCATTGAACAGGTTCAGATGGACTATATATTTAACCATTGATCAGGTTCAGATGGACTATATATTTAACCATTGATCAGGTTCAGATGGACTATATATTTAACCATTGGATGGTTCAGATGGACTATATATTTAACCATTGATCAGGTTCAGATGGACTATATATTTAACCATTGATCAGGTTCAGATGGACTATATATTTAACCATTGGATGGTTCAGATGGACTTTATACTTAACGATTGGATGGTTCAATTGGACTATATATTTAACCATTGGATGGTTCAGATGGACTATATATTTAACCATTGATTGATTCAGATGGACTATATATTTAACCATTGATCAGGTACAGATGGACTATATATTTAACCATTGGATTGTTCAGATGGACTATATATTTAACCGTTGGATGGTTCAGATGGACTATATATTTAACCATTGATCTGGGTCAGATGGACAATATATTTAACCATTGGATGGTTCAGATTGACTATATATTTAACCATTGGATGGTTCAGATGGACTATATATTTAACCATTGATCAGGTTCAGATGGACTATATATTTAACCATTGATCAGATTCAGATGGACTATATATTAAACCATTGGATGGTTCACATGGACTATATATTTAACCATTGGATGGTTCAGATGGACTATATATTTAACCATTGGATGGCTCAGATGGACTATATATTTAACCGTTGGATAGTTCAGATGGACTATATATTTAACCATTGATCTGGGTCAGATGGACTATATATTTAACCATTGGATGGTTCAGATTGACTATATATTTAACCATTTGTTGGTTCAGATGGACTATATATTTAACCATTGGATGGTTCAGATGGACTATATATTTAACTAATGGATGGTTCAGATGGACTATATATTTAACCATTGATTAGGTTCAGTTGGACTATATATTTAACCATTGATCAGGTTCAGATGGACTATATATTTAACCATTGGATGGTTCAGATGGACTATATTTTTCACCATTGATCAGGTTCAGATGGACGATATATGTAATAATTGGATGGTATAGATGGACTATATATTTAACCATTGATCAGGTTCAGAAGGACTATATTTTTAACCATTGATCAGGTTCAGATTGACTCTATATTTAACCATTGGATGGTTCAGATGGACTATATATTTAACCATTGGATGGTTCAGATGGACTATATATTTAACAATTGGATGGTTCAGATGGACTATATATTTAACCATTGATCAGGTTCAGATGGACTATATATTTAACCATTGGATGGTTCAGATGGACTATATATTTAACGATTGGATGGTTCAGATGGACTATACATTTAACCATTGGATGGTTCAGATGGACTATATATTTAACCATTGATCAGGTTCAGATGGACTATATATTTAACCATTGATCAGGTTCAGATGGACTATATATTTAACCATTGGATGGTTCAGATGGACTATATATTTAACCATAGGATGATTCAGATGGACTATATATTTAACCATTGGAAGGTTCAGATGGACTATATATTTAACCATTGATCAGGTTCAGATGGACTATATATTTAACCATTGGATGTTTCAGATGGACTATATATTTAACCATTGATCAGGTTCAGATGGACTATATATTTAACCATTGATCAGGTTCAAATGGACTATATATTTAACCATTGGATGGTTCAGATGGACTATATATTTAACCATTGAACAGGTTCAGATGGACTATATATTTAACCATTGATCAGGTTCAGATGGACTATATATTTAACCATTGATCAGGTTCAGATGGACTATATATTTAACCATTGGATGGTTCAGATGGACTATATATTTAACCATTGATCTGGGTCAGATGGACTATATATTTAACCATTGATCAGGTTCAGATGGACTATATATTTAACCATTGATCAGGTTCAAATGGACTATATATTTAACCATTGATCAGGTTCAGATGGACTATATATTTAACCATTGGATGGTTCAGATGGACTATATATTTAACGATTGGATGGTTCAGATGGACTATACATTTAACCATTGGATGGTTCAAATGGACTATATATTTAACCATTGGATGGTTCAGATGGACTATATATTTAACCATTGAACAGGTTCAGATGGACTATATATTTAACCATTGATCAGGTTCAGATGGACTATATATTTAACCATTGATCAGGTTCAGATGGACTATATATTTAACCATTGGATGGTTCAGATGGACTATATATTTAACCATTGATCTGGGTCAGATGGACTATATATTTAACCATTGATCAGGTTCAGATGGACTATATATTTAACCATTGATCAGGTTCAGATGGACTATATATTTAACCATTGATCAGGTTCAGATGGACTATATATTTAACCATTGGATGGTTCAGATGGACTATATATTTAACCATTGATCTGGGTCAGATGGACTATATATTTAACCATTGAACAGGTTCAGATGGACTATATATTTAACCATTGATCAGGTTCAGATGGACTATATATTTAACCATTGATCAGGTTCAGATGGACTATATATTTAACCATTGGATGGTTCAGATGGACTATATATTTAACCATTGATCAGGTTCAGATGGACTATATATTTAACCATTGATCAGGTTCAGATGGACTATATATTTAACCATTGGATGGTTCAGATGGACTTTATATTTAACGATTGGATGGTTCAATTGGACTATATATTTAACCATTGGATGGTTCAGATGGACTATATATTTAACCATTGATTGGTTCAGATGGACTATATATTTAACCATTGATCAGGTACAGATGGACTATATATTTAACCATTGCATTGTTCAGATGGACTATATATTTAACCGTTGGATGGTTCAGATGGACTATATATTTAACCATTGATCTGGGTCAGATGGACTATATATTTAACCATTGGATGGTTCAGATTGACTATATATTTAACCATTTGTTGGTTCAGATGGACTATATATTTAACCATTGGATGGTTCAGATGGACTATATATTTAACCATTGGATGGTTCAGATGGACTATATATTTAACCATTGATCAGGTTCAGATGGACTATATATTTAACCATTGATCAGGTTCAGATGGACTATATATTTAACCATTGGATGGTTCAGATGGACTATATATTTAACCATTGGATGGTTCAGATGGACTATATATTTAACCATTGATCAGGTTCAGATGGACTATATATTTAACCATTGATCAGATTCAGATGGACTATATATTAAACCATTGGATGGTTCACATGGACTATATATTTAACCATTGGATGGTTCAGATGGACTATATATTTAACCATTGGATGGCTCAGATGGACTATATATTTAACCGTTGGATAGTTCAGATGGACTATATATTTAACCATTGATCTGGGTCAGATGGACTATATATTTAACCATTGGATGGTTCAGATTGACTATATATTTAACCATTTGTTGGTTCAGATGGACTATATATTTAACCATTGGATGGTTCAGATGGACTATATATTTAACTAATGGATGGTTCAGATGGACTATATATTTAACCATTGATTAGGTTCAGTTGGACTATATATTTAACCATTGATCAGGTTCAGATGGACTATATATTTAACCATTGGATGGTTGAGATGGACTATATTTTTCACCATTGATCAGGTTCAGATGGACGATATATGTAAATAATTGGATGGTATAGATGGACTATATATTTAACCATTGATCAGGTTCAGAAGGACTATATTTTTAACCATTGATCAGGTTCAGCTTGACTCTATATTTAACCATTGGATGGTTCAGATGGACTATATATTTAACCATTGGATGGTTCAGATGGACTATATATTTAACAATTGGATGGTTCAGATGGACTATATATTTAACCATTGATCAGGTTCAGATGGACTATATATTTAACCATTGGATGGTTCAGATGGACTATATATTTAACGATTGGATGGTTCAGATGGACTATACATTTAACCATTGGATGGTTCAGATGGACTATATATTTAACCATTGATCAGGTTCAGATGGACTATATATTTAACCATTGGATGGTTCAGATGGACTATATATTTAACCATAGGATGATTCAGATGGACTATATATTTAACCATTGGAAGGTTCAGATGGACTATATATTTAACCATTGATCAGGTTCAGATGGACTATATATTTAACCATTGGATGTTTCAGATGGACTATATATTTAACCATTGATCAGGTTCAGATGGACTATATATTTAACCATTGATCAGGTTCAGATGGACTATATATTTAACCATTGGATGGTTCAGATGGACTATATATTTAACCATTGATCAGGTTCAGATGGACTATATATTTAACCATTGATCAGGTTCAGATGGACTATATATTTAACCATTGGATGGTTCAGATGGAGTATATATTTAACCATTGATATGGTACAGATGGACTATATATTTAACCATTGGATTGTTCAGATGGACTATATATTTAACCGTTGGATGGTTCAGATGGACTATATATTTAACCATTGATCTGGGTCAGATGGACTATATATTTAACCATTGATCAGGTTCAGATGGACTATATATTTAACCATTGGATGGTTCAGATGGACTTTATATTTAACGATTGGATGGTTCAATTGGACTATATATTTAACCATTGGATGGTTCAGATGGACTATATATTTAACCATTGATTGGTTCAGATGGACTATATATTTAACCATTGATCAGGTACAGATGGACTATATATTTAACCATTGGATTGTTCAGATGGACTATATATTTAACCGTTGGATGGTTCAGATGGACTATATATTTAACCATTGATCTGGGTCAGATGGACTATATATTTAACCATTGGATGGTTCAGATTGACTATATATTTAACCATTTGTTGGTTCAGATGGACTATATATTTAACCATTGGATGGTTCAGATGGACTATATATTTAACCATTGGATGGTTCAGATGGACTATATATTTAACCATTGATCAGGTTCAGATGGACTATATATTTAACCATTGATCAGGTTCAGATGGACTATATATTTAACCATTGGATGGTTCAGATGGACTATATATTTAACCATTGGATGGTTCAGATGGACTATATATTTAACCATTGATCAGGTTCAGATGGACTATATATTTAACCATTGATCAGATTCAGATGGACTATATATTAAACCATTGGATGGTTCACATGGACTATATATTTAACCATTGGATGGTTCAGATGGACTATATATTTAACCATTGGATGGCTCAGATGGACTATATATTTAACCGTTGGATAGTTCAGATGGACTATATATTTAACCATTGATCTGGGTCAGATGGACTATATATTTAACCATTGGATGGTTCAGATTGACTATATATTTAACCATTTGTTGGTTCAGATGGACTATATATTTAACCATTGGATGGTTCAGATGGACTATATATTTAACTAATGGATGGTTCAGATGGACTATATATTTAACCATTGATTAGGTTCAGTTGGACTATATATTTAACCATTGATCAGGTTCAGATGGACTATATATTTAACCATTGGATGGTTGAGATGGACTATATTTTTCACCATTGATCAGGTTCAGATGGACGATATATGTAAATAATTGGATGGTATAGATGGACTATATATTTAACCATTGATCAGGTTCAGAAGGACTATATTTTTAACCATTGATCAGGTTCAGCTTGACTCTATATTTAACCATTGGATGGTTCAGATGGACTATATATTTAACCATTGGATGGTTCAGATGGACTATATATTTAACAATTGGATGGTTCAGATGGACTATATATTTAACCATTGATCAGGTTCAGATAGACTATATATTTAACCATTGGATGGTTCAGATGGACTATATATTTAACGATTGGATGGTTCAGATGGACTATACATTTAACCATTGGATGGTTCAGATGGACTATATATTTAACCATTGATCAGGTTCAGATGGACTATATATTTAACCATTGATCAGGTTCAGATGGACTATATATTTAACCATTGGATGGTTCAGATGGACTATATATTTAACCATTGATCAGGTTCAGATGGACTATATATTTAACCATTGATCAGGTTCAGATGGACTATATATTTAACCATTGGATGGTTCAGATGGAGTATATATTTAACCATTGATCAGGTACAGATGGACTATATATTTAACCATTGGATTGTTCAGATGGACTATATATTTAACCGTTGGATGGTTCAGATGGACTATATATTTAACCATTGATCTGGGTCAGATGGACTATATATTTAACCATTGGATGGTTCAGATTGACTATATATTTAACCATTGGATGGTTCAGATGGACTATATATTTAACCATTGGATGGTTCAGATGGACTATATATTTAACCATTGATCAGGTTCAGATGGACTATATATTTAACCATTGATCAGGTTCAGATGGACTATATATTTAACCATTGGATGGTTCAGATGGACTATATATTTAACCATTGGATGGTTCAGATGGACTATCTATTTAACCATTGGATGGTTCAGATGGACTATCTATTTAACCATTGGATGGTTCAGATGGACTATCTATTTAACCATTGGATGGTTCAGATGGACTATATATTTAACCATTGGATGGTTCATAAGGACTATATATTTAACCATTGATCAGGTTCAGATGGACTATATATTTAACCATTGGATGGTTCAGATGGACTATATATTTAAACATTGATCAAGTTCAGATGGACTATATATTTAACCATTTATCAGGTTCAGATGGATTATATATTTAACCATTGGATGGTTCAGGTGGACTATATATTTAACCATTGATCAGGTTCAGATGGACTATATATTTAACCATTTATCAGGTTCAGATGGATTATATATTTAACCATTGGATGGTTAAGTTGGACTATATATTTAACCATTGGATGGTTCAGATGGACTATATATTTAACCATTGGATGGTTCACATGGACTATATATTTAACCATTGGATGGTTCAGATGGACTATATATTTAACCGTTGGATGGTTCAGATGGACTATATATTTAACCTTTGATCTGGGTCAGATGGACTATATATTTAACCATTGGATGGTTCAGATTGACTATATATTTAACCATTTGTTGGTTCAGATGGACTATATATTTAACCATTGGATGGTTCAGATGGACTATATATTTAACCATTGGATGGTTCAGATGGACTATATATTTAACCATTGATCAGGTTCAGATGGACTATATATTTAACCATTGGATGGTTCAGATGGACTATATATTTAAACATTGATCAAGTTCAGATGGACTATATATTTAACCATTTATCAGGTTCAGATGGATTATATATTTAACCATTGGATGGTTCAGATGGACTATATATTTAACCATTGATCAGGTTCAGATGGACTATATATTTAACCATTTATCAGGTTCAGATGGATTATATATTTAACCATTGGATGGTTAAGTTGGACTATATATTTAACCATTGGATGGTTCAGATGGACTATATATTTAACCATTGGATGGTTCACATGGACTATATATTTAACCATTGGATGGTTCAGATGGACTATATATTTAACCGTTGGATGGTTCAGATGGACTATATATTTAACCATTGATCTGGGTCAGATGGACTATATATTTAACCATTGGATGGTTCAGATTGACTATATATTTAACCATTTGTTGGTTCAGATGGACTATATATTTAACCATTGGATGGTTCAGATGGACTATATATTTAACCATTGGATGGTTCAGATGGACTATATATTTAACCATTGATCAGGTTCAGATGGACTATATATTTAACCATTGATCAGGTTCAGATGGACTATATATTTAACCATTGGATGGTTCAGATGGACTATATATTTAACCATTGGATGGTTCAGATGGACTATATATTTAACCATTGGATGGTTCAGATGGACTATATATTTAACAATTGGATGGTTCAGATGGACTATATATTTAACCATTGATCAGGTTCAGATGGACTATATATTTAACCATTGGATGGTTCAGATGGACTATATATTTAACCATTGATCAGGTTCAGATGGACTATATATTTAACCATTGATCAGGTTCAGATGGACTATATATTTAACCATTGGATGGTTCAGATGGACTATATATTTAACCATAGGATGATTCAGATGGACTATATATTTAACCATTGATCAGGTTCAGATGGACTATATATTTAACCATTGATCAGGTTCAGATGGACTATATATTTAACCATTGGATGGTTCAGATGGAGTATATATTTAACCATTGATCAGGTTCAGATGGACTATATATTTAACCATTGATCAGGTTCAAATGGACTATATATTTAACCATTGGATGGTTCAGATGGACTATATATTTAACCATTGAACAGGGTCAGATGGACTATATTTTTAACCATTGATCAGGTTCAGATGGACTATATATTTAACCATTGATCAGGTTCAGATGGACTATATATTTAACCATTGGATGGTTCAGATGGACTATATATTTAACCATTGATCAGGTTCAGATGGACTATATATTTAACCATTGATCAGGTTCAGATGGACTATATATTTAACCATTGGGAGGTTCAGATGGAGTATATATTTAACCATTGATCAGGTACAGATGGACTATATATTTAACCATTGGATTGTTCAGATGGACTATATATTTAACCGTTGGATGGTTCAGATGGACTATATATTTAACCATTGATCTGGGTCAGATGGACTATATATTTAACCATTGGATGGTTCAGATTGACTATATATTTAACCATTGGATGGTTCAGATGGACTATATATTTAACCATTGATCAGGTTCAGATGGACTATATATTTAACCATTGATCAGGTTCAGATGGACTATATATTTAACCATTGGATGGTTCAGATGGACTATATATTTAACCATTGGATGGTTCAGATGGACTATATATTTAACCATTGATCAGGTTCAGATGGACTATATATTTAACCATTGATCAGGTTCAGATGGACTATATATTTAACCATTGGATGGTTCACATGGACTATATATTTAACCATTGGATGGTTCAGATGGACTATATATTTAACCATTGGATGGTTCAGATGGACTATATATTTAACCATTGGATGGTTCAGATGGACTATATATTTAACCATTGATCAGGTTCAGATGGACTATATATTTAACCATTTATCAGGTTCAGATGGATTATATATTTAACCATTGGATGGTTCAGTTGGACTATATATTTAACCATTGGATGGTTCAGATGGACTATCTATTTAACCATTGGATGGTTCAGATGGACTATCTATTTAACCATTGGATGGTTCAGATGGACTATATATTTAACCATTGGGTGGTTCATAAGGACTATATATTTAACCATTGATCAGGTTCAGATGGACTATATATTTAACCATTGGATGGTTCAGATGGACTATATATTTAACCATTGATCAGGTTCAGATGGACTATATATTTAACCATTGATCAGGTTCAAATGGACTATATATTTAACCATTGGATGGTTCAGATGGACTATATATTTAACCATTGAACAGGTTCAGATGGACTATATATTTAACCATTGATCAGGTTCAGATGGACTATATATTTAACCATTGATCAGGTTCAGATGGACTATATATTTAACCATTGGATGGTTCAGATGGACTATACATTTAACCATTGATCAGGTTCAGATGGACTATATATTTAACCATTGATCAGGTTCAGATGGACTATATATTTAACCATTGGATGGTTCAGATGGACTATATATTTAACGATTGGATGGTTCAGATGGACTATATATTTAACCATTGGATGGTTCAGATGGACTATATATTTAACCATTGATTGGTTCAGATGGACTATATATTTAACCATTGATCAGGTACAGATGGACTATATATTTAACCATTGGATGGTTCAGATGGACTATATATTTAACCGTTGGATGGTTCAGATGGACTATATATTTAACCATTGATCTGGGTCAGATGGACTATATATTTAACCATTGGATGGTTCAGATTGACTATATATTTAACCATTTTTTGGTTCAGATGGACTATATATTTAACCATTGGATGGTTCAGATGGACTATATATTTAACCATTGGATGGTTCAGATGGACTATATATTGAACCATTGATCAGGTTCAGATGGACTATATATTTAACCATTGATCAGGTTCAGATGGACTATATATTTAACCATTTGATGGTTCAGATGGACTATATATTTAACCATTGGATGGTTGAGATGGACTATATATTTAACCATTGATCAGGTTCAGATGGACTATATTTAACCATTGATCAGGTTCAGATGGACTATATATTTAACCATTGGATGGTTCAGATGGACTATATATTTAACCGTTGGATGGTTCAGATGGACTATATATTTAACCATTGATCTGGGTCAGATGGACTATATATTTAACCATTGGATGGTTCAGATGGACTATATATTTAACGATTGGATGGTTCAGATGGACTATATATTTAACCATTGGATGGTTCAGATGGACTATATATTTAACCATTGATTGGTTCAGATGGACTATATATTTAACCATTGATCAGGTACAGATGGACTATATATTTAACCATTGGATGGTTCAGATGGACTATATATTTAACCGTTGGATGGTTCAGATGGACTATCTATTTAACCATTGGATGGTTCAGATGGACTATATATTTAACCATTGGATGGTTCATAAGGACTATATATTTAACCATTGATCAGGTTCAGATGGACTATATATTTAACCATTGGATGGTTCAGATGGACTATATATTTAACCATTGATCAGGTTCAGATGGACTATATATTTAACCATTGATCAGGTTTAGATGGACTATATATTTAACCATTGGATGGTTCAGATGGACTATATATTTAACGATTGGATGGTTCAGATGGACTATATATTTAACCATTGGATGGTTCAGATGGACTATATATTTAACCATTGATTGGTTCAGATGGACTATATATTTAACCATTGATCAGGTACAGATGGACTATATATTTAACCATTGGATGGTTCAGATGGACTATATATTTAACCGTTGGATGGTTCAGATGGACTATATATTTAACCATTCATCTGGGTCAGATGGACTATATATTTAACCATTGGATGGTTCAGATTGACTATATATTTAACAATTTTTTGGTTCAGATGGACTATATATTTAACCATTGGATGGTTCAGATGGACTATATATTTAACCAATGGATGGTTCAGATGGACTATATATTGAACCATTGATCAGGTTCAGATGGACTATATATTTAACCATTGATCAGGTTCAGATGGACTATATATTTAACCATTGGATGGTTCACATGGACTATATATTTAACCATTGGATGGTTCAGATGGACTATATATTTAACCATTGGATGGTTCAGATGGACTATATATTTAACCATTGATCAGGTACAGATGGACTATATATTTAACCATTGGATGGTTCAGATGGACTATATATTTAACCGTTGGATGGTTCAGATGGACTATCTATTTAACCATTGGATGGTTCAGATGGACTATATATTTAACCATTGATCAGGTTCAGATGGACTATATATTTAACCATTGGATGGTTCACATGGACTATATATTTAACCATTGGATGGTTCAGATGGACTATATATTTAACCATTGGATGGTTCAGATGGACTATATATTTAACCATTGATCAGGTACAGATGGACTATATATTTAACCATTGGATGGTTCAGATGGACTATATATTTAACCGTTGGATGGTTCAGATGGACTATCTATTTAACCATTGGATGGTTCAGATGGACTATATATTTAACCATTGGATGGTTCATAAGGACTATATATTTAACCATTGATCAGGTTCAGATGGACTATATATTTAACCATTGGATGGTTCAGATGGACTATATATTTAACCATTGATCAAGTTCAGATGGACTATATATTTAACCATTTATCAGGTTCAGATGGATTATATATTTAAACATTGGATGGTTCAGATGGACTATATATTTAACCATTGATCAGGTTCAGATGGACTATATATTTAACCATTTATCAGGTTCAGATGGATTATATATTTAACCATTGGATGGTTAAGTTGGACTATATATTTAACCATTGGATGGTTCAGATGGACTATATATTTAACCATTGGATGGTTCACATGGACTATATATTTAACCATTGGATGGTTCAGATGGACTATATATTTAACCGTTGGATGGTTCAGATGGACTATATATTTAACCATTGATCTGGGTCAGATGGACTATATATTTAACCATTGGATGGTTCAGATTGACTATATATTTAACCATTTGTTGGTTCAGATGGACTATATATTTAACCATTGGATGGTTCAGATGGACTATATATTTAACCATTGGATGGTTCAGATGGACTATATATTTAACCATTGATCAGGTTCAGATGGACTATATATTTAACCATTGATCAGGTTCAAATGGACTATATATTTAACCTGTTGGGTCTAGGGGGCAGCATTTGCACGTCTGGATAAAAAAAATGTACCCGATTTAATCTGGTTACTAATCCTACCCAGTAACTAGAATATGCATATACTTATTATATATGGATAGAAAACACTCTAAAGTTTCCAAAACTGTTTGAATGGTGTCTGTGAGTATAACAGAACTCATTTGGCAGGCAAAACCCTGAGACATTTTCTGACAGGAAGTGGATACCTGATGTGTTGTATTGATTTTAAACCTATCCCATTGAAAAACACAGGGGTTTAGGAATATTTTGGCACTTCCTATTGCTTCCACTAGATGTCACCAGCCTTTACAAAGTGTTTTGAGTCTTCTGGAGGGAGATCTGACCGAACAAGAGCCATGGAACGGTGATGTCCCATTAGACACCTGGCGCGCTACTTCATGTTGGGTACCCTCGTTCCAATACGTTATAAAAGGCTATGCATTCGTCCACCTTGAATATTATTCATGTTCTGGTTAAAAAAGGCCCTAATGATTTATGCTATACAACGTTTGACATGTTTGAACGAACGGAAATATATTTTTTCCCCTCGTTCATGACGAGAAGTCCGGCTGGCTTACATCATGTGCTAACGAGACGGAGATTTTTGGACATAAATGATGAGCTTTTTTGAACAAAACTACATTCGTTATGGACCTGTGATACCTGGAAGTGACATCTGATGAAGAGAATCAAAGGTAATGGATTATTTACATAGTATTTTCGATTTTAGATCTCCCCAACATGACGTCTAGTCTGTATCGCAACGCGTATTTTTCTGGGCACAGTGCTCAGATTATTGCAAAGTGTGATTTCCCAGTAAGGTTATTTTTAAATCTGGCAAGTTGATTGCGTTCAAAAGATGTAAATCTATAATTCTTTAAATGACAATATAATATTTTACCAATGTTTTCTAATTTTAATTATTTAATTTGTGACGCTGACTTGACTGCCGGTTATTGGAGGGAAACGATTTCCTCAACATCAATGCCATAGTAAAACGCTGTTTTTGTATATAAATATGAACTTGATAGAACTAAAAATGCATGCATTGTCTAACATAATGTCCTAGGAGTGTCATCTGATGGAGATTGTAAAAGGTTAGTGTATCATTTTAGCTGGTTTTATGGTTTTGGTGACCCTGTCTTTGACTTGACAAAACATTACACACAACTCTTGTAAATGTACTGTCCTAACATACTCTAAATTTATGCTTTCGCCGTAAAACCTTTTTGAAATCGTAAAACGTGGTTAGATTAAGGAGATGTTTATCTTTCAAATGGTGTAACATAGTTGTATTTTTGAAAAATTTGAATTTTGACATTTATTTGGATTCAAATTTGCCGCTCTTGAAATGCACCTGCTGTTGATGGAGTGCACCACAGGTGGCACGCTAGCGTCCCACCTAGCCCCAAGAGGTTAACCATTGGATGGTTCAGATGGACTATATATTTAACCATTGAACAGGTTCAGATGGACTATATATTTAACCATTGATCAGGTTCAGATGGACTATATATTTAACCATTGATCTGGGTCAGATGGACTATATATTTAACCATTGGATGGTTCAGATTGACTATATATTTAACCATTTTTTGGTTCAGATGGACTATATATTTAACCATTGGATGGTTCAGATGGACTATATATTTAACCATTGGATGGTTCAGATGGACTATATATTGAACCATTGATCAGGTTCAGATGGACTATATATTTAACCATTGATCAGGTTCAGATGGACTATATATTTAACCATTTGATGGTTCAGATGGACTATATATTTAACCATTGGATGGTTCAGATGGACTATATATTTAACCATTGATCAGGTTCAGATGGACTATATTTAACCATTGATCAGGTTCAGATGGACTATATATTTAACCATTGGATGGTTCACATGGACTATATATTTAACCATTGGATGGTTCAGATGGACTATATATTTAACCATTGGATGGTTCAGATGGACTATATATTTAACCATTGATCAGGTACAGATGGACTATATATTTAACCATTGGATGGTTCAGATGGACTATATATTTAACCGTTGGATGGTTCAGATGGACTATCTATTTAACCATTGGATGGTTCAGATGGACTATATATTTAACCATTGGATGGTTCATAAGGACTATATATTTAACCATTGATCAGGTTCAGATGGACTATATATTTAACCATTGGATGGTTCAGATGGACTATATATTTAACCATTGATCAAGTTCAGATGGACTATATATTTAACCATTGATCAAGTTCAGATGGACTATATATTTAACCATTTATCAGGTTCAGATGGATTATATATTTAAACATTGGATGGTTCAGATGGACTATATATTTAACCATTGATCAGGTTCAGATGGACTATATATTTAACCATTTATCAGGTTCAGATGGATTATATATTTAACCATTGGATGGTTAAGTTGGACTATATATTTAACCATTGGATGGTTCACATGGACTATATATTTAACCATTGGATGGTTCAGATGGACTATATATTTAACCATTGGATGGTTCAGATGGACTATATATTTAACCGTTGGATGGTTCAGATGGACTATATATTTAACCATTGATCTGGGTCAGATGGACTATATATTTAACCATTGGATGGTTCAGATTGACTATATATTTAACCATTTGTTGGTTCAGATGGACTATATATTTAACCATTGGATGGTTCAGATGGACTATATATTTAACCATTGGATGGTTCAGATGGACTATATATTTAACCATTGATCACGTACAGATGGAGTATATATTTAACCATTGGATGGTTCAGATGGACTATATATTTAACCGTTGGATGGTTCAGATGGACTATATATTTAACCATTGATCAAGTTCAGATGGACTACATATTTAACCATTGATCAGGTTCAGATGGACTATATATTTAACCATTGGATGGTTCAGATGGACTATATATTTAACGATTGGATGGTTCAGATGGACTATATATTTAACCATTGGATGGTTCAGATGGACTATATATTTAACCATTGATTGGTTCAGATGGACTATATATTTAACCATTGATCAGGTACAGATGGACTATATATTTAACCATTGGATGGTTCAGATGGACTATATATTTAACCGTTGGATAGTTCAGATGGACTATATATTTAACCATTGATCAGGTTCAGATGGACTATATATTTAACCATTGATCAGGTTCAAATGGACTATATATTTAACCATTGGATGGTTCAGATGGACTATATATTTAACCATTGAACAGGTTCAGATGGACTATATATTTAACCATTGATCAGGTTCAGATGGACTATATATTTAACCATTGATCTGGGTCAGATGGACTATATATTTAACCATTGGATGGTTCAGATTGACTATATATTTAACCATTTTTTGGTTCAGATGGACTATATATTTAACCATTGGATGGTTCAGATGGACTATATATTTAACCATTGGATGGTTCAGATGGACTATATATTGAACCATTGATCAGGTTCAGATGGACTATATATTTAACCATTGATCAGGTTCAGATGGACTATATATTTAACCATTTGATGGTTCAGATGGACTATATATTTAACCATTGGATGGTTCAGATGGACTATATATTTAACCATTGATCAGGTTCAGATGGACTATATTTAACCATTGATCAGGTTCAGATGGACTATATATTTAACCATTGGATGGTTCACATGGACTATATATTTAACCATTGGATGGTTCAGATGGACTATATATTTAACCATTGGATGGTTCAGATGGACTATATATTTAACCATTGATCAGGTACAGATGGACTATATATTTAACCATTGGATGGTTCAGATGGACTATATATTTAACCGTTGGATGGTTCAGATGGACTATCTATTTAACCATTGGATGGTTCAGATGGACTATATATTTAACCATTGGATGGTTCATAAGGACTATATATTTAACCATTGATCAGGTTCAGATGGACTATATATTTAACCATTGGATGGTTCAGATGGACTATATATTTAACCATTGATCAAGTTCAGATGGACTATATATTTAACCATTTATCAGGTTCAGATGGATTATATATTTAAACATTGGATGGTTCAGATGGACTATATATTTAACCATTGATCAGGTTCAGATGGACTATATATTTAACCATTTATCAGGTTCAGATGGATTATATATTTAACCATTGGATGGTTAAGTTGGACTATATATTTAACCATTGGATGGTTCAGATGGACTATATATTTAACCATTGGATGGTTCACATGGACTATATATTTAACCATTGGATGGTTCAGATGGACTATATATTTAACCGTTGGATGGTTCAGATGGACTATATATTTAACCATTGATCTGGGTCAGATGGACTATATATTTAACCATTGGATGGTTCAGATTGACTATATATTTAACCATTTGTTGGTTCAGATGGACTATATATTTAACCATTGGATGGTTCAGATGGACTATATATTTAACCATTGGATGGTTCAGATGGACTATATATTTAACCATTGATCACGTACAGATGGAGTATATATTTAACCATTGGATGGTTCAGATGGACTATATATTTAACCGTTGGATGGTTCAGATGGACTATATATTTAACCATTGATCAGGTTCAGATGGACTACATATTTAACCATTGATCAGGTTCAGATGGACTATATATTTAACCATTGGATGGTTCAGATGGACTATATATTTAACGATTGGATGGTTCAGATGGACTATATATTTAACCATTGGATGGTTCAGATGGACTATATATTTAACCATTGATTGGTTCAGATGGACTATATATTTAACCATTGATCAGGTACAGATGGACTATATATTTAACCATTGGATGGTTCAGATGGACTATATATTTAACCGTTGGATAGTTCAGATGGACTATATATTTAACCATTGATCTGGGTCAGATGGACTATATATTTAACCATTGGATGGTTCAGATTGACTATATATTTAACCATTTATTGGTTCAGATGGACTATATATTTAACCATTGGATGGTTCAGATGGACTATATATTTAACCATTGATCAGGTACAGATGGACTATATATTTAACCATTGGATGGTTCAGATGGACTATATATTTAACCGTTGGATGGTTCAGATGGACTATATATTTAACCATTGATCTGGGTCAGATGGACTATATATTTAACCATTGGATGGTTCAGATTGACTATATATTTAACCATTTTTTGGTTCAGATGGACTATATATTTAACCATTGGATGGTTCAGATGGACTATATATTTAACCATTGGATGGTTCAGATGGACTATATATTGAACCATTGATCAGGTTCAGATGGACTATATATTTAACCATTGATCAGGTTCAGATGGACTATATATTTAACCATTTGATGGTTCAGATGGACTATATATTTAACCATTGGATGGTTCAGATGGACTATATATTTAACCATTGATCAGGTTCAGATGGACTATATTTAACCATTGGATGGTTCAGATGGACTATATATTTAACCGTTGGATGGTTCAGATGGACTATCTATTTAACCATTGGATGGTTCAGATGGACTATATATTTAACCATTGGATGGTTCATAAGGACTATATATTTAACCATTGATCAGGTTCAGATGGACTATATATTTAACCATTGGATGGTTCAGATGGACTATATATTTAACCATTGATCAAGTTCAGATGGACTATATATTTAACCATTTATCAGGTTCAGATGGATTATATATTTAAACATTGGATGGTTCAGATGGACTATATATTTAACCATTGATCAGGTTCAGATGGACTATATATTTAACCATTTATCAGGTTCAGATGGATTATATATTTAACCATTGGATGGTTAAGTTGGACTATATATTTAACCATTGGATGGTTCAGATGGACTATATATTTAACCATTGGATGGTTCACATGGACTATATATTTAACCATTGGATGGTTCAGATGGACTATATATTTAACCGTTGGATGGTTCAGATGGACTATATATTTAACCATTGATCTGGGTCAGATGGACTATATATTTAACCATTGGATGGTTCAGATTGACTATATATTTAACCATTTGTTGGTTCAGATGGACTATATATTTAACCATTGGATGGTTCAGATGGACTATATATTTAACCATTGGATGGTTCAGATGGACTATATATTTAACCATTGATCAGGTTCAGATGGACTATATATTTAACCATTGATCAGGTTCAGATGGACTATATATTTAACCATTGGATGGTTCAGATGGACTATATATTTAAACATTGGATGGTTCAGATGGACTATATATTTAAAAATTGATCAGGTTCAGATGGACTATATATTTAACCACTGGATGGTTCATATGGACTATATATTTAACCATTGGATGCTTCAGATGGACTATATATTTAACCATTGGATGGTTCAGATGGACTATATATTTAACCATTGATCACGTACAGATGGACTATATATTTAACCATTGGATGGTTCAGATGGACTATATATTTAACCGTTGGATGGTTCAGATGGACTATATATTTAACCATTGATCAGGTTCAGATGGACTACATATTTAACCATTGATCAGGTTCAGATGGACTATATATTTAACCATTGGATGGTTCAGATGGACTATATATTTAACCATTGATTGGTTCAGATGGACTATATATTTAACCATTGATCAGGTACAGATGGACTATATATTTAACCATTGGATGGTTCAGATGGACTATATATTTAACCGTTGGATAGTTCAGATGGACTATATATTTAACCATTGATCTGGGTCAGATGGACTATATATTTAACCATTGGATGGTTCAGATTGACTATATATTTAACCATTTATTGGTTCAGATGGACTATATATTTAACCATTGAATGGTTCAGATGGACTATATATTTAACCATTGATCAGGTACAGATGGACTATATATTTAACCATTGGATGGTTAAGATGGACTATATATTTAACCGTTGGATGGTTCAGATGGACTATATATTTAACCATTGATCTGGGTCAGATGGACTATATATTTAACCATTGGATGGTTCAGATTGACTATATATTTACCATTTGTTGGTTCAGATGGACTATATATTTAACCATTGATCAGGTTCAGATGGACTATATATTTAACCATTTATCAGGTTCAGATGGATTATATATTTAACCATTGGATGGTTCAGTTGGACTATCTATTTAACCATTGGATGGTTCAGATGGACTATATATTTAACCATTGGATGGTTCATAAGGACTATATATTTAACCATTGATCAGGTTCAGATGGACTATATATTTAACCATTGGATGGTTCAGATGGACTATATATTTAACCATTGATCAAGTTCAGATGGACTATATATTTAACCATTTATCAGGTTCAGATGGATTATATATTTAACCATTGGATGGTTCAGATGGACTATATATTTAACCATTGATCAGGTTCAGATGGACTATATATTTAACCATTTATCAGGTTCAGATGGATTATATATTTAACCATTGGATGGTTCAGTTGGACTATATATTTAACCATTGGATGGTTCAGATGGACTATATATTTAACCATTGGATTGTTCACATGGACTATATATTTAACCATTGGATGGTTCATAAGGACTATATATTTAACCATTGATCAGGTTCAGATGGACTATATATTTAACCATTGGATGGTTCAGATGGACTATATATTTAACCATTGATCAAGTTCAGATGGACTATATATTTAACCATTTATCAGGTTCAGATGGATTATATATTTAAACATTGGATGGTTCAGATGGACTATATATTTAACCATTGATCAGGTTCAGATGGACTATATATTTAACCGTTGGATGGTTCAGATGGACTATATATTTAACCATTGATCTGGGTCAGATGGACTATATATTTAACCATTGGATGGTTCAGATTGACTATATATTTACCATTTGTTGGTTCAGATGGACTATATATTTAACCATTGATCAGGTTCAGATGGACTATATATTTAACCATTTATCAGGTTCAGATGGATTATATATTTAACCATTGGATGGTTCAGTTGGACTATCTATTTAACCATTGGATGGTTCAGATGGACTATATATTTAACCATTGGATGGTTCATAAGGACTATATATTTAACCATTGATCAGGTTCAGATGGACTATATATTTAACCATTGGATGGTTCAGATGGACTATATATTTAACCATTGATCAAGTTCAGATGGACTATATATTTAACCATTTATCAGGTTCAGATGGATTATATATTTAACCATTGGATGGTTCAGATGGACTATATATTTAACCATTGATCAGGTTCAGATGGACTATATATTTAACCATTTATCAGGTTCAGATGGATTATATATTTAACCATTGGATGGTTCAGTTGGACTATATATTTAACCATTGGATGGTTCAGATGGACTATATATTTAACCATTGGATTGTTCACATGGACTATATATTTAACCATTGGATGGTTCATAAGGACTATATATTTAACCATTGATCAGGTTCAGATGGACTATATATTTAACCATTGGATGGTTCAGATGGACTATATATTTAACCATTGATCAAGTTCAGATGGACTATATATTTAACCATTTATCAGGTTCAGATGGATTATATATTTAAACATTGGATGGTTCAGATGGACTATATATTTAACCATTGATCAGGTTCAGATGGACTATATATTTAACCATTTATCAGGTTCAGATGGATTATATATTTAACCATTGGATGGTTAAGTTGGACTATATATTTAACCATTGGATGGTTCAGATGGACTATATATTTAACCATTGGATGGTTCACATGGACTATATATTTAACCATTGGATGGTTCAGATGGACTATATATTTAACCGTTGGATGGTTCAGATGGACTATATATTTAACCATTGATCTGGGTCAAATGGACTATATATTTAACCATTGGATGGTTCAGATTGACTATATATTTAACCATTTGTTGGTTCAGATGGACTATATATTTAACCATTGGATGGTTCAGATGGACTATATATTTAACCATTGGATGGTTCAGATGGACTATATATTTAACCATTGATCAGGTTCAGATGGACTATATATTTAACCATTGATCAGGTTCAGATGGACTATATATTTAACCATTGGATGGTTCAGATGGACTATATATTTAAACATTGGATGGTTCAGATGGACTATATATTTAAAAATTGATCAGGTTCAGATGGACTATATATTTAACCACTGGATGGTTCATATGGACTATATATTTAACCATTGGATGCTTCAGATGGACTATATATTTAACCATTGGATGGTTCAGATGGACTATATATTTAACCATTGATCACGTACAGATGGACTATACATTTAACCATTGGATGGTTCAGATGGACTATATATTTAACCGTTGGATGGTTCAGATGGACTATATATTTAACCATTGATCTGGGTCAGATGTACTATATATTAAACCATTGATCAGGTTCAGATGGACTATATATTTAACCATTGGATGGTTCAGATGGACTATATATTTAACCATTGATCAGGTTCAGATGGACTACATATTTAACCATTGATCAGGTTCAGATGGACTATATATTTAACCATTGGATGGTTCAGATGGACTATATATTTAACGATTGGATGGTTCAGATGGACTATATATTTAACCATTGGATGGTTCAGATGGACTATATATTTAACCATTGATTGGTTCAGATGGACTATATATTTAACCATTGATCAGGTACAGATGGACTATATATTTAACCATTGGATGGTTCAGATGGACTATATATTTAACCGTTGGATGGTTCAGATGGACTATATATTTAACCATTGATCTGGGTCAGATGGACTATATATTTAACCATTGGATGGTTCAAATTGACTATATATTTAACCATTTGTTGGTTCAGATGGACTATATATCTAACCATTGGATGGTTCAGATGGACTATATATTTAAACATTGATCAGGTACAGATGGACTATATATTTAACCATTGGATGGTTCAGATGGACTATATATTTAACCGTTGGATGGTTCAGATGGACTATATATTTAACCATTGATCTGGGTCAGATGGACTATATATTTAACCATTGGATGGTTCAGATTGACTATATATTTACCATTTGTTGGTTCAGATGGACTATATATTTAACCATTGATCAGGTTCAGATGGACTATATATTTAACCATTTATCAGGTTCAGATGGATTATATATTTAACCATTGGATGGTTCAGTTGGACTATCTATTTAACCATTGGATGGTTCAGATGGACTATATATTTAACCATTGGATGGTTCATAAGGACTATATATTTAACCATTGATCAGGTTCAGATGGACTATATATTTAACCATTGGATGGTTCAGATGGACTATATATTTAACCATTGATCAAGTTCAGATGGACTATATATTTAACCATTTATCAGGTTCAGATGGATTATATATTTAACCATTGGATGGTTCAGATGGACTATATATTTAACCATTGATCAGGTTCAGATGGACTATATATTTAACCATTTATCAGGTTCAGATGGATTATATATTTAACCATTGGATGGTTCAGTTGGACTATATATTTAACCATTGGATTGTTCAGATGGACTATATATTTAACCATTGGATGGTTCACATGGACTATATATTTAACCATTGGATGGTTCAGATGGACTATATATTTAACCGTTGGATGGTTCAGATGGACTATATATTTAACCATTGATCACGTACAGATGGACTATATATTTAACCATTGGATGGTTCAGATGGACTATATATTTAACCGTTGGATGGTTCAGATGGACTATATATTTAACCATTGATCTGGGTCAGATGTACTATATATTAAACCATTGATCAGGTTCAGATGGACTATATATTTAACCATTGGATGGTTCAGATGGACTATATATTTAACCATTGATCAGGTTCAGATGGACTACATATTTAACCATTGATCAGGTTCAGATGGACTATATATTTAACCATTGGATGGTTCAGATGGACTATATATTTAACGATTGGATGGTTCAGATGGACTATATATTTAACCATTGGATGGTTCAGATGGACTATATATTTAACCATTGATTGGTTCAGATGGACTATATATTTAACCATTGATCAGGTACAGATGGACTATATATTTAACCATTGGATGGTTCAGATGGACTATATATTTAACCGTTGGATGGTTCAGATGGACTATATATTTAACCATTGATCAGGTTCAGATGGACTATATATTTAACCATTGATCAGGTTCAGATGGACTATATATTTAACCATTGATCTGGGTCAGATGGACTATATATTTAACCATTGGATGGTTCAGATTGACTATATATTTAACCATTTGTTGGTTCAGATGGACTATATATCTAACCATTGGATGGTTCAGATGGACTATATATTTAAACATTGATCAGGTACAGATGGACTATATATTTAACCATTGGATGGTTCAGATGGACTATATATTTAACCGTTGGATGGTTCAGATGGACTATATATTTAACCATTGATCTGGGTCAGATGGACTATATATTTAACCATTGGATGGTTCAGATTGACTATATATTTACCATTTGTTGGTTCAGATGGACTATATATTTAACCATTGATCAGGTTCAGATGGACTATATATTTAACCATTTATCAGGTTCAGATGGATTATATATTTAACCATTGGATGGTTCAGTTGGACTATCTATTTAACCATTGGATGGTTCAGATGGACTATATATTTAACCATTGGATGGTTCATAAGGACTATATATTTAACCATTGATCAGGTTCAGATGGACTATATATTTAACCATTGGATGGTTCAGATGGACTATATATTTAACCATTGATCAAGTTCAGATGGACTATATATTTAACCATTTATCAGGTTCAGATGGATTATATATTTAACCATTGGATGGTTCAGATGGACTATATATTTAACCATTGATCAGGTTCAGATGGACTATATATTTAACCATTTATCAGGTTCAGATGGATTATATATTTAACCATTGGATGGTTCAGTTGGACTATATATTTAACCATTGGATTGTTCAGATGGACTATATATTTAACCATTGGATGGTTCACATGGACTATATATTTAACCATTGGATGGTTCAGATGGACTATATATTTAACCGTTGGATGGTTCAGATGGACTATATATTTAACCATTGATCTGGGTCAGATGGACTATATATTTAACCATTGGATGGTTCAGATTGACTATATATTTAACCATTTGTTGGTTCAGATGGACTATATATTTAACTATTGGATGGTTCAGATGGACTATATATTTAACCATTGGATGGTTCAGATGGACTATATATTTAACCATTGATCAGGTTCAGATGGACTATATATTTAACCATTGATCAGGTTCAGATGGACTATATATTTAACCATTGGATGGTTCAGATGGACTATATATTTAACCATTGGATGGTTCAGATGGACTATATATTTAACCATTGATCAGGTTCAGATGGACTATATATTTAACCATTGGATGCTTCAGATGGACTATATATTTAACCATTGGATGGTTCAGATGGACTATATATTTAACCATTGATCACGTACAGATGGACTATATATTTAACCATTGGATGGTTCAGATGGACTATATATTTAACCGTTGGATGGTTCAGATGGACTATATATTTAACCGTTGGATGGTTCAGATGGACTATATATTTAACCATTGATCAGGTTCAGATGGACTATATATTTAACCATTGGATGGTTCAGATGGACTATATATTTAACCATTGATCAAGTTCAGATGGACTATATATTTAACCATTTATCAGGTTCAGATGGATTATATATTTAACCATTGGATGGTTCAGATGGACTATATATTTAACCATTGATCAGGTTCAGATGGACTATATATTTAACCATTTATCAGGTTCAGATGGATTATATATTTAACCATTGGATGGTTCAGTTGGACTATATATTTAACCATTGGATGGTTCAGATGGACTATATATTTAACCATTGGATTGTTCACATGGACTATATATTTAACCATTGGATGGTTCATAAGGACTATATATTTAACCATTGATCAGGTTCAGATGGACTATATATTTAACCATTGGATGGTTCAGATGGACTATATATTTAACCATTGATCAAGTTCAGATGGACTATATATTTAACCATTTATCAGGTTCAGATGGATTATATATTTAAACATTGGATGGTTCAGATGGACTATATATTTAACCATTGATCAGGTTCAGATGGACTATATATTTAACCATTTATCAGGTTCAGATGGATTATATATTTAACCATTGGATGGTTAAGTTGGACTATATATTTAACCATTGGATGGTTCAGATGGACTATATATTTAACCATTGGATGGTTCACATGGACTATATATTTAACCATTGGATGGTTCAGATGGACTATATATTTAACCGTTGGATGGTTCAGATGGACTATATATTTAACCATTGATCTGGGTCAAATGGACTATATATTTAACCATTGGATGGTTCAGATTGACTATATATTTAACCATTTGTTGGTTCAGATGGACTATATATTTAACCATTGGATGGTTCAGATGGACTATATATTTAACCATTGGATGGTTCAGATGGACTATATATTTAACCATTGATCAGGTTCAGATGGACTATATATTTAACCATTGATCAGGTTCAGATGGACTATATATTTAACCATTGGATGGTTCAGATGGACTATATATTTAAACATTGGATGGTTCAGATGGACTATATATTTAAAAATTGATCAGGTTCAGATGGACTATATATTTAACCACTGGATGGTTCATATGGACTATATATTTAACCATTGGATGCTTCAGATGGACTATATATTTAACCATTGGATGGTTCAGATGGACTATATATTTAACCATTGATCACGTACAGATGGACTATACATTTAACCATTGGATGGTTCAGATGGACTATATATTTAACCGTTGGATGGTTCAGATGGACTATATATTTAACCATTGATCTGGGTCAGATGTACTATATATTAAACCATTGATCAGGTTCAGATGGACTATATATTTAACCATTGGATGGTTCAGATGGACTATATATTTAACCATTGATCAGGTTCAGATGGACTACATATTTAACCATTGATCAGGTTCAGATGGACTATATATTTAACCATTGGATGGTTCAGATGGACTATATATTTAACGATTGGATGGTTCAGATGGACTATATATTTAACCATTGGATGGTTCAGATGGACTATATATTTAACCATTGATTGGTTCAGATGGACTATATATTTAACCATTGATCAGGTACAGATGGACTATATATTTAACCATTGGATGGTTCAGATGGACTATATATTTAACCGTTGGATGGTTCAGATGGACTATATATTTAACCATTGATCTGGGTCAGATGGACTATATATTTAACCATTGGATGGTTCAAATTGACTATATATTTAACCATTTGTTGGTTCAGATGGACTATATATCTAACCATTGGATGGTTCAGATGGACTATATATTTAAACATTGATCAGGTACAGATGGACTATATATTTAACCATTGGATGGTTCAGATGGACTATATATTTAACCGTTGGATGGTTCAGATGGACTATATATTTAACCATTGATCTGGGTCAGATGGACTATATATTTAACCATTGGATGGTTCAGATTGACTATATATTTACCATTTGTTGGTTCAGATGGACTATATATTTAACCATTGATCAGGTTCAGATGGACTATATATTTAACCATTTATCAGGTTCAGATGGATTATATATTTAACCATTGGATGGTTCAGTTGGACTATCTATTTAACCATTGGATGGTTCAGATGGACTATATATTTAACCATTGGATGGTTCATAAGGACTATATATTTAACCATTGATCAGGTTCAGATGGACTATATATTTAACCATTGGATGGTTCAGATGGACTATATATTTAACCATTGATCAAGTTCAGATGGACTATATATTTAACCATTTATCAGGTTCAGATGGATTATATATTTAACCATTGGATGGTTCAGATGGACTATATATTTAACCATTGATCAGGTTCAGATGGACTATATATTTAACCATTTATCAGGTTCAGATGGATTATATATTTAACCATTGGATGGTTCAGTTGGACTATATATTTAACCATTGGATTGTTCAGATGGACTATATATTTAACCATTGGATGGTTCACATGGACTATATATTTAACCATTGGATGGTTCAGATGGACTATATATTTAACCGTTGGATGGTTCAGATGGACTATATATTTAACCATTGATCACGTACAGATGGACTATATATTTAACCATTGGATGGTTCAGATGGACTATATATTTAACCGTTGGATGGTTCAGATGGACTATATATTTAACCATTGATCTGGGTCAGATGTACTATATATTAAACCATTGATCAGGTTCAGATGGACTATATATTTAACCATTGGATGGTTCAGATGGACTATATATTTAACCATTGATCAGGTTCAGATGGACTACATATTTAACCATTGATCAGGTTCAGATGGACTATATATTTAACCATTGGATGGTTCAGATGGACTATATATTTAACGATTGGATGGTTCAGATGGACTATATATTTAACCATTGGATGGTTCAGATGGACTATATATTTAACCATTGATTGGTTCAGATGGACTATATATTTAACCATTGATCAGGTACAGATGGACTATATATTTAACCATTGGATGGTTCAGATGGACTATATATTTAACCGTTGGATGGTTCAGATGGACTATATATTTAACCATTGATCAGGTTCAGATGGACTATATATTTAACCATTGATCAGGTTCAGATGGACTATATATTTAACCATTGATCTGGGTCAGATGGACTATATATTTAACCATTGGATGGTTCAGATTGACTATATATTTAACCATTTGTTGGTTCAGATGGACTATATATCTAACCATTGGATGGTTCAGATGGACTATATATTTAAACATTGATCAGGTACAGATGGACTATATATTTAACCATTGGATGGTTCAGATGGACTATATATTTAACCGTTGGATGGTTCAGATGGACTATATATTTAACCATTGATCTGGGTCAGATGGACTATATATTTAACCATTGGATGGTTCAGATTGACTATATATTTACCATTTGTTGGTTCAGATGGACTATATATTTAACCATTGATCAGGTTCAGATGGACTATATATTTAACCATTTATCAGGTTCAGATGGATTATATATTTAACCATTGGATGGTTCAGTTGGACTATCTATTTAACCATTGGATGGTTCAGATGGACTATATATTTAACCATTGGATGGTTCATAAGGACTATATATTTAACCATTGATCAGGTTCAGATGGACTATATATTTAACCATTGGATGGTTCAGATGGACTATATATTTAACCATTGATCAAGTTCAGATGGACTATATATTTAACCATTTATCAGGTTCAGATGGATTATATATTTAACCATTGGATGGTTCAGATGGACTATATATTTAACCATTGATCAGGTTCAGATGGACTATATATTTAACCATTTATCAGGTTCAGATGGATTATATATTTAACCATTGGATGGTTCAGTTGGACTATATATTTAACCATTGGATTGTTCAGATGGACTATATATTTAACCATTGGATGGTTCACATGGACTATATATTTAACCATTGGATGGTTCAGATGGACTATATATTTAACCGTTGGATGGTTCAGATGGACTATATATTTAACCATTGATCTGGGTCAGATGGACTATATATTTAACCATTGGATGGTTCAGATTGACTATATATTTAACCATTTGTTGGTTCAGATGGACTATATATTTAACTATTGGATGGTTCAGATGGACTATATATTTAACCATTGGATGGTTCAGATGGACTATATATTTAACCATTGATCAGGTTCAGATGGACTATATATTTAACCATTGATCAGGTTCAGATGGACTATATATTTAACCATTGATCAGGTTCAGATGGACTATATATTTAACCATTGGATGGTTCAGATGGACTATATATTTAACCATTGGATGGTTCAGATGGACTATATATTTAACCATTGGATGCTTCAGATGGACTATATATTTAACCATTGGATGGTTCAGATGGACTATATATTTAACCATTGATCACGTACAGATGGACTATATATTTAACCATTGGATGGTTCAGATGGACTATATATTTAACCGTTGGATGGTTCAGATGGACTATATATTTAACCATTGGATGGTTCAGATGGACTATATATTTAACCATTGATCAGGTTCAGATGGACTATATATTTAACCATTGGATGGTTCAGATGGACTATATATTTAACCATTGGATGGTTCAGATGGACTATATATTTAACCATTGGATGGTTCAGATGGACTATCTATTTAACCATTGGATGGTTCAGATGGACTATATATTTAACCATTGGATGGTTCATAAGGACTATATATTTAACCATTGATCAGGTTCAGATGGACTATATATTTAACCATTGGATGGTTCAGATGGACTATATATTTAACCATTGATCAGGTTCAGATGGACTATATATTTAACCATTCATCAGGTTCAGATGGATTATATATTTAACCATTGGATGGTTCAGATGGACTATATATTTAACCATTGGATGGTTCAGATGGACTATATATTTAACTATTGATCAGGTTCAGATGGACTATATATTTAACCATTGGATGGTTCAGATGGACTATATATTTAACCATTGATCAGGTTCAGATGGACTATATATTTAACCATTGATCAGGTTCAGATGGACTATATATTTAACCATTGGATGGTTCAGATGGACTATATATTTAACTGTTGGATGGTTCAGATGGACTATATATTTAACCATTGATCAGGTTCAGATGGACTATATATTTAACCATTTATCAGGTTCAGATGGATTATATATTTAACCATTGGATGGTTCAGATGGACTATATATTTAACCATTGATCAAGTTCAGATGGACTATATATTTAACCATTTATCAGGTTCAGATGGATTATATATTTAACCATTGGATGGTTCAGATGGACTATATATTTAACCATTGATCAGGTTCAGATGGACTATATATTTAACCATTTATCAGGTTCAGATGGATTATATATTTAACCATTGGATGGTTCAGATGGACTATATATTTAACCATTGATCAGGTTCAGATGGACTATATATTTAACCATTTATCAGGTTCAGATGGATTATATATTTAACCATTGGATGGTTCAGATGGACTATATATTTAACCATTGATCAGGTTCAGATGGACTATATATTTAACCATTGGATGGTTCAGATGGACTATATATTTAACCATTGGATGGTTCAGATGGACTATATATTTAACCATTGATCAGGTTCAGATGGACTATATATTTAACCATTGGATGCTTCAGATGGACTATATATTTAACCATTGGATTGTTCAGATGGACTATATATTTAACCATTGATCACGTACAGATGGACTATATATTTAACCATTGGATGGTTCAGATGGACTATATATTTAACCGTTGGATGGTTCAGATGGACTATATATTTAACCATTGATCTGGGTCAGATGTACTATATATTTAACCATTTGATGTTTCAGATGGACTATATATTTAACCATTGATCAGGTTCAGATGGACTATATATTTAACCATTGATCAGGTTCAGATGGACTATATATTTAACCATTGGATGGTTCAGATGGACTATATATTTAACCATTGGATGGTTCAGATGGACTATATATTTAACCATTGGATGGTTCAGATGGACTATCTATTTAACCATTGGATGGTTCAGATGGACTATATATTTAACCATTGGATGGTTCATAAGGACTATATATTTAACCATTGATCAGGTTCAGATGGACTATATATTTAACCATTGGATGGTTCAGATGGACTATATATTTAACCATTGATCAGGTTCAGATGGACTATATATTTAACCATTCATCAGGTTCAGATGGATTATATATTTAACCATTGGATGGTTCAGATGGACTATATATTTAACCATTGGATGGTTCAGATGGACTATATATTTAACTATTGATCAGGTTCAGATGGACTATATATTTAACCATTGGATGGTTCAGATGGACTATATATTTAACCATTGATCAGGTTCAGATGGACTATATATTTAACCATTGATCAGGTTCAGATGGACTATATATTTAACCATTGGATGGTTCAGATGGACTATATATTTAACTGTTGGATGGTTCAGATGGACTATATATTTAACCATTGATCAGGTTCAGATGGACTATATATTTAACCATTTATCAGGTTCAGATGGATTATATATTTAACCATTGGATGGTTCAGTTGGATTATATATTTAACCATTGGATGGTTCAGTTGGACTATATATTTAACCATTGGATGGTTCAGATGGACTATCTATTTAACCATTGATCAGGTTCAGATGGACTATATATTTAACCATTTGATGTTTCAGATGGAATATATATTTAACCATTGATCAGGTTCAGATGGACTATATATTTAACCATTGATCAGGTTCAGATGGACTATATATTTAACCATTGGATGGTTCAGATGGACTATATATTTAACCATTGGATGGTTCAGATGGACTATATATTTAACCATTGGATGGTTCAGATGGACTATCTATTTAACCATTGGATGGTTCAGATGGACTATATATTTAACCATTGGATGGTTCATAAGGACTATATATTTAACCATTGATCAGGTTCAGATGGACTATATATTTAACCATTGGATGGTTCAGATGGACTATATATTTAACCATTGATCAGGTTCAGATGGACTATATATTTAACCATTGATCAGGTTCAGATGGACTATATATTTAACCATTTGATGTTTCAGATGGACTATATATTTAACCATTGATCAGGTTCAGATGGACTATATATTTAACCATTGATCAGGTTCAGATGGACTATATATTTAACCATTGGATGGTTCAGATGGACTATATATTTAACCATTGGATGGTTCAGATGGACTATATATTTAACCATTGGATGGTTCAGATGGACTATCTATTTAACCATTGGATGGTTCAGATGGACTATATATTTAACCATTGGATGGTTCATAAGGACTATATATTTAACCATTGATCAGGTTAAGATGGACTATATATTTAACCATTGGATGGTTCAGATGGACTATATATTTAACCATTGATCAGGTTCAGATGGACTATTATTTAACCATTCATCAGGTTCAGATGGATTATATATTTAACCATTGGATGGTTCAGATGGACTATATATTTAACCATTGGATGGTTCAGATGGACTATATATTTAACTATTGATCAGGTTCAGATGGACTATATATTTAACCATTTGATGTTTCAGATGGACTATATATTTAACCATTGATCACGTTCAGATGGACTATATATTTAACCATTGATCAGGTTCAGATGGACTATATATTTAACCATTGGATGTTTCAGATGGACTATATATTTAACCATTGGATGGTTCAGATGGACTATATATTTAACCATTGGATGGTTCAGATGGACTATCTATTTAACCATTGGATGGTTCAGATGGACTATATATTTAACCATTGGATGGTTCATAAGGACTATATATTTAACCATTGATCAGGTTCAGATGGACTATATATTTAACCATTGGATGGTTCAGATGGACTATATATTTAACCATTGATCAGGTTCAGATGGACTATATATTTAACAGTTCATCAGGTTCAGATGGATTATATATTTAACCATTGGATGGTTCAGATGGACTATATATTTAACCATTGGATGGTTCAGATGGACTATATATTTAACTATTGATCAGGTTCAGATGGACTAAATATTTAACCATTGGATGGTTCAGATGGACTATATATTTAACCATTGATCAGGTTCAGATGGACTATATATTTAACCATTGATCAGGTTCAGATGGACTATATATTTAACCATTGGATGGTTCAGATGGACTATATATTTAACCGTTGGATGGTTCAGATGGACTATATATTTAACCATTGATCAGGTTCAGATGGACTATATATTTAACCATTTATCAGGTTAAGATGGATTATATATTTAACCATTGGATGGTTCAGTTGGACTATATATTTAACCATTGGATGGTTCAGATGGACTATATATTTAACCATTGATCAGGTTCAGATGGACTATATATTTAACCATTGATCAGGTTCAGATGGACTATATATTTAACCATTTGATGTTTCAGATGGACTATATATTTAACCATTGATCAGGTTCAGATGGACTATATATTTAACCATTGATCAGGTTCAGATGGACTATATATTTAACCATTGGATGGTTCAGATGGACTATATATTTAACCATTGGATGGTTCAGATGGACTATATATTTAACCATTGGATGGTTCAGATGGACTATCTATTTAACCATTGGATGGTTCAGATGGACTATATATTTAACCATTGGATGGTTCATAAGGACTATATATTTAACCATTGATCAGGTTCAGATGGACTATATTTTTAACCATTGGATGGTTCAGATGGACTATATATTTAAACATTGATCATGTTCAGATGGACTATATATTTAACCATTCATCAGGTTCAGATGGATTATATATTTAACCATTGGATGGTTCAGATGGACTATATATTGAACCATTGGATGGTTCAGATGGACTATATATTTAACTATTGATCAGGTTCAGACGGACTATATATTTAACCATTGGATGGTTCAGATGGACTACATATCTAACCATTGATCAGGTTCAGATGGACTATATATTTAACCATTGATCAGGTTCAGATGGACTATATATTTAACCATTTATCAGGTTAAGATGGATTATATATTTAACCATTGGATGGTTCAGTTGGACTATATATTTAACCATTGGATGGTTCAGATGGACTATATATTTAACCATTGATCAGGTTCAGATGGACTATATATTTAACCATTGATCAGGTTCAGATGGACTATATATTTAACCATTTGATGTTTCAGATGGACTATATATTTAACCATTGATCAGGTTCAGATGGACTATATATTTAACCATTGATCAGGTTCAGATGGACTATATATTTAACCATTGGATGGTTCAGATGGACTATATATTTAACCATTGATCAGGTTCAGATGGACTATATATTTAACCATTGATCAGGTTCAGATGGACTATATATTTAACCATTGATCAGGTTCAGATGGACTATATATTACACCATTGGATGGTTCAGATGGACTATATATTTAACCATTGATCAGGTTCAGATGGACTATATATTTAACCATTGATCAGGTTCAGATGGACTATATATTTAACCATTGGATGGTTCAGATGGACTATATATTTAACGATTGGATGGTTCAGATGGACTATATATTTAACCATTGGATGGTTCAGATGGACTATATATTTAACCATTGATCAGGTTCAGATGGACTATATATTTAACCATTGATCAGGTTCAGATGGACTATATATTTAACCATTGGATGGTTCAGATGGACTATATATTTAACCATAGGATGATTCAGATGGACTATATATTTAACTATTGGAAGGTTCAGATGGACTATATATTTAACCATTGATCATGTTCAGATGGACTATATATTTAACCATTGGATGTTTCAGATGGACTATATATTTAACTATTGGAAGGTTCAGATGGACTATATATTTAACCATTGATCAGGTACAGATGGACTATATATTTAACCATTGATCAGGTACAGATGGACTATATATTTAAGCATTGGATGGTTCACATGGACTATATATTTAACCATTGGATGGTTCAGATGGACTATATATTTAACCATTGATTGGTTCAGATGGACTATATATTTAACCATTGATCAGGTACAGATGGACTATATATTTAACCATTGGATGGTTCAGATGGACTATATATTTAACCGTTGGATGGTTCAGATGGACTATATTTTTAACCATTGATCAGGTTCAGATGGACTATATATTTAACCATTGGATGGTTCAGATTGACTATATATTTAACCATTTGTTGGTTCAGATGGACTATATATTTAACCATTGGATGGTTCAGATGGACTATATATTTAACCATTGATCAGTTTCAGATGGACTATATATTTAACCATTGATCAGGTTCAGATGGATTATATATTTAACAATTGGATGGTTCACATGGACTATATATTTAACCATTGGATGGTTCAGATGGACTATATATTTAACCATTGGATGGTTCAGATGGACTATATATTTAACCATTGATCAGGTACAGATGGACTATATATTTAACCATTGATCTGGGTCAGATGGACTATATATTTAACCATTGATCTGGGTCAGATGGACTATATATTTAACCATTGGATGGTTCAGATTGATTATATATTTAACCATTGGATGGTTCAGATGGACTATATATTTAACCATTGATCAGGTTCAGATGGACTATATATTTAACCATTTATCAGGTTCAGATGGATTATATATTTAACAATTGGATGGTTCAGTTGGACTATATATTTAACCATTGGATGGTTCAGATGGACTATATATTTAACCATTGATCAGGTTCAGATGGACTATATATTTAACCATTGGATGGTTCAGATGGAAAATATATTTAACCATTGATCAGGTTCAGATGGACTATATATTTAACCATTGGATGGTTCAGATGGACTATATATTTAACCATTGGATGGTTCAGATGGACTATATATTTAACCATTGATCAGGTACAGATGGACTATATATTTAACCATTGATCTGGGTCAGATGGACTATATATTTAACCATTGATCTGGGTCAGATGGACTATATATTTAACCATTGGATGGTTCAGATTGATTATATATTTAACCATTGGATGGTTCAGATGGACTATATATTTAACCATTGATCAGGTTCAGATGGACTATATATTTAACCATTTATCAGGTTCAGATGGATTATATATTTAACAATTGGATGGTTCAGTTGGACTATATATTTAACCATTGGATGGTTCAGATGGACTATATATTTAACCATTGATCAGGTTCAGATGGACTATATATTTAACCATTGGATGGTTCAGATGGAAAATATATTTAACCATTGATCAGGTTCAGATGGACTATATATTTAACCATTGGATGGTTCAGATGGACTATATATTTAACCATTGATCAGGTTCAGATGGACTATATATTTAACCATTGATCAGATTCAGATGGACTATATATTTAACCATTGATCAGGTTCAGATGGACTATATATTTAACCATTGGATGGTTCACATGGACTATATATTTAACCATTGGATGGTTCAGATGGACTATATATTTAACCATTGGATGGTTCAGATGGACTGTATATTTAACCATTGATCAGGTACAGATGGACTATATATTTAACCATTGGATGGCTCAGATGGACTATATATGTAACCGTTGGATAGTTCAGATGGACTATATATTTAACCATTGATCTGGGTCAGATGGACTATATATTTAACCATTGGATGGTTCAGATTGACTATATATTTAACCATTTTTTGGTTCAGATGGACTATATATTTAACCATTGGATGGTTCAGATGGACTATATATTTAACTATTGGATGGTTCAGATGGACTATATATTTAACCATTGATTAGGTTCAGTTGGACTATATATTTAACCATTGATCAGGTTCAGATGGACTATATATTTAACCATTGGATGGTTCAGATGGACTATATTTTTCACCATTGATCAGGTTCAGATGGACGATATATGTAATCATTGGATGGTTCAGATGGACTATATATTTAACCATTGATCAGGTTCAGAAGGACTATATTTTTAACCATTGATCAGGTTCAGATGGACTCTATATTTAACCATTGGATGGTTCAGATGGACTATATATTTAACCATTGGATGGTTCAGATGGACTATATATTTAACCATTGGATGGTTCAGATGGACTATATATTTAACCATTGATCAGGTTCAGATGGACTATATATTTAACCGTTGGATGGTTCAGATGGACTATATTTTTAACCATTGATCAGGGTCAGATGGACTATATATTTAACCATTGGATGGTTCAGATTGACTATATATTTAACCATTTGTTGGTTCAGATGGACTATATATTTAACCATTGGATGGTTCAGATGGACTATATATTTAAACATTGGATGGTTCAGATGGACTATATATTTAACCATTGATCAGTTTCAGATGGACTATATATTTAACCATTGATCAGGTTCAGATGGATTATATATTTAACAATTGGATGGTTCACATGGACTATATATTTAACCATAGGATGGTTCAGATGGACTATATATTTAACCATTGGATGGTTCAGATGGACTATATATTTAACCATTGATCAGGTACAGATGGACTATATATTTAACCATTGGATGGTTCAGATGGACTATATATTTAACCATTGATCTGGGTCAGATGGACTATATATTTAACCATTGGATGGTTCAGATTGATTATATATTTACCATTTGTTGGTTCAGATGGACTATATATTTAACCTTTGGATGGTTCAGATGGACTATATATTTAACCATTGGATGGTTCAGATGGACTATATATTTAACCATTGATCAGGTTCAGATGGACTATATATTTAACCATTTATCAGGTTCAGATGGATTATATATTTAACAATTGGATGGTTCAGTTGGACTATATATTTAACCATTGGATGGTTCAGATGGACTATATATTTAACCATTGATCAGGTTCAGATGGACTATATATTTAACCATTGGATGGTTCAGATGGACTATATATTTAACCATTGATCAGGTTCAGATGGACTATATATTTAACCATTGATCAGGTTCAGATGGACTATATATTTAACCATTGGATGGTTCAGATGGACTATATATTTAACCATTGGATGGTTCAGATGGACTATATATTTAACCATTGATCAGGTTCAGATGGACTATATATTTAACCATTGATCAGATTCAGATGGACTATATATTTAACCATTGATCAGGTTCAGATGGACTATATATTTAACCATTGGATGGTTCACATGGACTATATATTTAACCATTGGATGGTTCAGATGGACTATATATTTAACCATTGGATGGTTCAGATGGACTGTATATTTAACCATTGATCAGGTACAGATGGACTATATATTTAACCATTGGATGGCTCAGATGGACTATATATGTAACCGTTGGATAGTTCAGATGGACTATATATTTAACCATTGATCTGGGTCAGATGGACTATATATTTAACCATTGGATGGTTCAGATTGACTATATATTTAACCATTTTTTGGTTCAGATGGACTATATATTTAACCATTGGATGGTTCAGATGGACTATATATTTAACTATTGGATGGTTCAGATGGACTATATATTTAACCATTGATTAGGTTCAGTTGGACTATATATTTAACCATTGATCAGGTTCAGATGGACTATATATTTAACCATTGGATGGTTCAGATGGACTATATTTTTCACCATTGATCAGGTTCAGATGGACGATATATGTAATCATTGGATGGTTCAGATGGACTATATATTTAACCATTGATCAGGTTCAGAAGGACTATATTTTTAACCATTGATCAGGTTCAGATGGACTCTATATTTAACCATTGGATGGTTCAGATGGACTATATATTTAACCATTGGATGGTTCAGATGGACTATATATTTAACCATTGGATGGTTCAGATGGACTATATATTTAACCATTGATCAGGTTCAGATGGACTATATATTTAACCTTTGGATGGTTCAGATGGACTATATATTTAACCATTGATCAGGTTCAGATGGACTATATATTTAACCATTGATCAGGTTCAGATGGACTATATATTTAACCATTGGATGGTTCAGATGGACTATATATTTAACGATTGGATGGTTTAGATGGACTATATATTTAACCAATGGATGGTTCAGATGGACTATATATTTAACCATTGATCAGGTTCAGATGGACTTTATATTTAACCATTGATCAGGTTCAGATGAACTATATATTTAACCATTGGATGGTTCAGATGGACTATATATTTAACCATTGGATGGTTCAGATGGACTATATATTTAACGATTGGATGGTTTAGATGGACTATATATTTAACCAATGGATGGTTCAGATGGACTATATATTTAACCATTGATCAGGTTCAGATGGACTATATATTTAACCATTGATCAGGTTCAGATGGACTATATATTTAACCATTGGATGGTTCAGATGGACTATATATTTAACCATTGGATGGTTCAGATGGACTATATATTTAACCATTGGATGGTTCAGATGGACTATATATTTAACCATTGATCAGGTACAGATGGACTATATATTTAACCATTGGATGGTTCAGATGGACTATATATTTAACCGTTGGATGGTTCAGATGGACTATATATTTAACCATTGATCTGGGTCAGATGGACTATATATTTAACCATTGGATGGTTCAGACGGACTATATATTTAACCATTGGATGGTTCAGATGGACTATATATTTAACCATTGGATGGTTCAGATGGACTATATATTTAACCATTGATCAGGTTCAGATGGATTATATATTTAACCATTTGATGGTTCAGTTGGACTATATATTTAACCATTGGATGGTTCAGATGGACAATATATTTAACCATTGATCAGGTTCAGATGGAGTATATATTTAACCATTGGATGGTTCAGATGGACTATATATTTAACCATTGATCAGGTTCAGATGGACTATATATTTAACCATTGATCAGGTTCAGATGGACTATATATTTAACCAATGGATGGTTCAGATGGACTATATATTTAACCATTGGATGGTTCAGATGGACTATATATTTAACCATTGATCAGGTTCAGATGGACTATATATTTAACCATTGATTAGGTTCAGTTGGACCATATATTTAACCATTGATCAGGTTCAGATGGACTATATATTTAACCATTGGATGGTTCAGATGGACTATATTTTTCACCATTGATCAGGTTCAGATGGACGATATATGTAATAATTGGATGGTTCAGATGGACTATATATTTAACCAATGATCAGGTTCAGAAGGACTATATTTTTAACCATTGATCAGGTTCAGATTGACTCTATATTTAACCATTGGATGGTTCAGATGGACTATATATTTAAGCATTGGATGGTTCAAATGGACTATATATTTAACCATTGGATGGTTCAGATGGACTATATATTTAACCATTGATCAGGTTGAGATGGACTATATATTTAACCATTGGATGGTTCAGATGGACTATATATTTAACCATTGATCAGGTTCAGATGGACTATATATTTAACCATTGGATGGTTCAGATGGACTATATATTTAACGATTGGATGGTTCAGATGGACTATACATTTAACCATTGGATGGTTCAGATGGACTATATATTTAACCATTGATCAGGTTCAGATGGACTATATATTTAACCATTGATCAGGTTCAGATGGACTATATATTTAACCTCTTGGGGCTAGGTGGGACGCTAGCGTGCCACCTGTGGTGCACTCCATCAACAGCAGGTGCATTTCAAGAGCGGCAAATTTGAATCCAAATAAATGTCAAAATTCAAATTTTTCAAAAATACAACTATGTTACACCATTTGAAAGATAAACATCTCCTTAATCTAACCACGTTTTACGATTTCAAAAAGGTTTTACGGCGAAAGCATAAATTTAGAGTATGTTAGGACAGTACATTTACAAGAGTTGTGTGTAATGTTTTGTCAAGTCAAAGACAGGGTCACCAAAACCATAAAACCAGCTAAAATGATACACTAACCTTTTACAATCTCCATCAGATGACACTCCTAGGACATTATGTTAGACAATGCATGCATTTTTAGTTCTATCAAGTTCATATTTATATACAAAAACAGCGTTTTACTATGGCATTGATGTTGAGGAAATCGTTTCCCTCCAATAACCGGCAGTCAAGTCAGCGTCACAAATTAAATAATTAAAATTAGAAAACATTGGTAAAATATTATATTGTCATTTAAAGAATTATAGATTTACATCTTTTGAACGCAATCAACTTGCCAGATTTAAAAATAACCTTACTGGGAAATCACACTTTGCAATAATCTGAGCACTGTGCCCAGAAAAATACGCGTTGCGATACAGACTAGACGTCATGTTGGGGAGATCTAAAATCGAAAATACTATGTAAATAATCCATTACCTTTGATTCTCTTCATCAGATGTCACTTCCAGGTATCACAGGTCCATAACGAATGTAGTTTTGTTCAAAAAAGCTCATCATTTATGTCCAAAAATCTCCGTCTCGTTAGCACATGATGTAAGCCAGCCGGACTTCTCGTCATGAACGAGGGGAAAAAATATATTTCCGTTCGTTCAAACATGTCAAACGTTGTATAGCATAAATCATTAGGGCCTTTTTTAACCAGAACATGAATAATATTCAAGGTGGACGAATGCATAGCCTTTTATAACGTATTGGAACGAGGGTACCCAACATGAAGTAGCGCGCCAGGTGTCTAATGGGACATCACCGTTCCATGGCTCTTGTTCGGTCAGATCTCCCTCCAGAAGACTCAAAACACTTTGTAAAGGCTGGTGACATCTAGTGGAAGCAATAGGAAGTGCCAAAATATTCCTAAACCCCTGTGTTTTTCAATGGGAGAGGTTTAAAGTCAATACAACACATCAGGTATCCACTTCCTGTCAGAAAATGTCTCAGGGTTTTGACCGGCCAAATGAGTTCTGTTATACTCACAGACACCATTCAAACAGTTTTGGAAACTTTAGAGTGTTTTCTATCCATATATAATAAGTATATGCATATTCTAGTTACTGGGTAGGATTAGTAACCAGATTAAATCGGGTACATTTTTTTTATCCAGACGTGCAAATGCTGCCCCCTAGACCCAACAGGTTAACCATTGGATGGTTCAGATGGACTATATATTTAACCATAGGATGATTCAGATGGACTATATATTTAACCAATGGAAGGTTCAGATGGACTATATATTTAACCATTGATCAGGTTCAGATGGACTATATATTTAACCATTGATCAGGTTCAAATGGACTATATATTTAACCATTGGATGGTTCAGATGGACTATATATTTAACCATTGAACAGGTTCAGATGGACTATATATTTAACCATTGATCAGGTTCAGATGGACTATATATTTAACCATTGATCAGGTTCAGATGGACTATATATTTAACCATTGATCAGGTTCAAATGGACTATATATTTAACCATTGGATGGTTCAGATGGACTATATATTTAACCATTGATCAGGTTCAGATGGACTATATATTTAACCATTGATCAGGTTCAGATGGACTATATATTTAACCATTGGATGGTTCAGATGGACTTTATATTTAACGATTGGATGGTTCAGATGGACTATATATTTAACCATTGGATGGTTCAGATGGACTATATATTTAACCATTGATTGATTCAGATGGACTATATATTTAACCATTGATCAGGAACAGATGGACTCTATATTTAACCATTGGATTGTTCAGATGGACTATATATTTAACCGTTGGATGGTTCAGATGGACTATATATTTAACCATTGATCTGGGTCAGATGGACCATATATTTAACCATTGGATGGTTCAGATGGACTTTATATTTAACGATTGGATGGTTCAGATGGACTATATATTTAACCATTGGATGGTTCAGATGGACTATATATTTAACCATTGATTGATTCAGATGGACTATATATTTAACCATTGATCAGGTACAGATGGACTCTATATTTAACCATTGGATTGTTCAGATGGACTATATATTTAACCGTTGGATGGTTCAGATGGACTATATATTTAACCATTGATCTGGGTCAGATGGACTATATATTTAACCATTGGATGGTTCAGATTGACTATATATTTAACCATTTGTTGGTTCAGATGGACTATATATTTAACCATTGGATGGTTCAGATGGACTATATATTTAACCATTGATCAGGTTCAGATGGACTATATATTTAACCATTGATCAGGTTCAGATGGACTATATATTTAACCATTGGATGGTTCAGATGGACTATATATTTAACCATTGGATGGTTCAGATGGACTATATATTTAACCATTGATCAGGTTCAGATGGACTATATATTTAACCATTGATCAGGTTCAGATGGACTATATATTTAACCATTGGATGGTTCACATGGACTATATATTTAACCATTGGATGGTTCAGATGGACTATATATTTAACCATTGGATGGTTCAGACTGACTATATATTTAACCATTGATCAGGTACAGATGGACTATATATTTAACCATTGGATGGTTCAGATGGACTATATATTTAACCGTTGGATGGTTCAGATGGACTATATATTTAACCATTGATCTGGGTCAGATGGACTATATATTTAACCATTGATCAGGTTCAGATGGACTATATATTTAACCATTGATCAGGTTCAAATGGACTATATATTTAACCATTGGATGGTTCAGATGGACTATATATTTAACCATTGAACAGGTTCAGATGGACTATATATTTAACCATTGATCATGTTCAGATGGACTATATATTTAACCATTGATCAGGTTCAGATGGACTATATATTTAACCATTGGATGGTTCAGATGGACTATATATTTAACCATTGATCAGGTTCAGATGGACTATATATTTAACCATTGATCAGGTTCAGATGGACTATATATTTAACCATTGGATGGTTCAGAGGGACTTTATATTTAACGATTGGATGGTTCAGATGGACTATATATTTAACCATTGGATGGTTCAGATGGACTATATATTTAACCATTGATTGGTTCAGATGGACTATATATTTAACCATTGATCAGGTACAGATGGACTATATATTTAACCATTGGATTGTTCAGATGGACTATATATTTAACTGTTGGATGGTTCAGATGGACTATATATTTAACCATTGATCTGGGTCAGATGGACTATATATTTAACCATTGGATGGTTCAGATTGACTATATATTTAACCATTTGTTGGTTCAGATGGACTATATATTTAACCATTGGATGGTTCAGATGGACTATATATTTAACCATAGGTTGGTTGATGGACTATATATTTAACCATTGATCAGGTTCAGATGGACTATATATTTAACCATTGATCAGGTTCAGATGGACTATATATTTAACCATTGGATGGTTCAGATGGACTATATATTTAACCATTGGATGGTTCAGATGGACTATATATTTAACCATTGATCAGGTTCAGATGGACTATATATTTAACCATTGATCAGATTCAGATGGACTATATATTAAACCATTGGATGGTTCACATGGACTATATATTTAACCATTGGATGGTTCAGATGGACTATATATTTAACCATTGGATGGTTCAGATGGATGGTTCAGATGGACTATATATTTAACCATTGATCAGGTTCAGATGGACTATATATTTAACCATTGGATGGTTCAGATGGACTATATATTTAACCATTGGATGGCTCAGATGGACTATATATTTAACCGTTGGATAGTTCAGATGGACTATATATTTAACCATTGATCTGGGTCAGATGGACTATATATTTAACCATTGGATGGTTCAGATTGACTATATATTTAACCATTTGTTGGTTCAGATGGACTATATATTTAACCATTGGATGGTTCAGATGGACTATATATTTAACTAATGGATGGTTCAGATGGACTATATATTTAACCATTGATTAGGTTCAGTTGGACTATATATTTAACCATTGATCAGGTTCAGATGGACTATATATTTAACCATTGGATGGTTCAGATGGACTATATTTTTCACCATTGATCAGGTTCAGATGGACGATATATGTAATAATTGGATGGTATAGATGGACTATATATTTAACCATTGATCAGGTTCAGAAGGACTATATTTTTAACCATTGATCAGGTTCAGATTGACTCTATATTTAACCATTGGATGGTTCAGATGGACTATATATTTAACAATTGGATGGTTCAGATGGACTATATATTTAACCATTGATCAGGTTCAGATGGACTATATATTTAACCATTGGATGGTTCAGATGGACTATATATTTAACGATTGGATGGTTCAGATGGACTATACATTTAACCATTGGATGGTTCAGATGGACTATATATTTAACCATTGATCAGGTTCAGATGGACTATATATTTAACCATTGATCAGGTTCAGATGGACTATATATTTAACCATTGGATGGTTCAGATGGACTATATATTTAACCATAGGATGATTCAGATGGACTATATATTTAACCATTGGAAGGTTCAGATGGACTATATATTTAACCATTGATCAGGTTCAGATGGACTATATATTTAACCATTGGATGTTTCAGATGGACTATATATTTAACCATTGATCAGGTTCAGATGGACTATATATTTAACCATTGATCAGGTTCAAATGGACTATATATTTAACCATTGATCAGGTTCAGATGGACTATATATTTAACCATTGGATGGTTCAGATGGACTTTATATTTAACGATTGGATGGTTCAGATGGACTATATATTTAACCATTGGATGGTTCAGATGGACTATATATTTAACCATTGATCAGGTACAGATGGACTATATATTTAACCATTGGATTGTTCAGATGGACTATATATTTAACCGTTGGATGGTTCAGATGGACTATATATTTAACCATTGATCTGGGTCAGATGGACTATATATTTAACCATTGGATGGTTCAGATTGACTATATATTTAACCATTGGATGGTTCAGATGGACTATATATTTAACCATTGGATGGTTCAGATGGACTATATATTTAACAATTGATCAGGTTCAGATGGACTATATATTTAACCATTGATCAGGTTCAGATGGACTATATATTTAACCATTGGATGGTTCAGATGGACTATATATTTAACCATTGGATGGTTCAGATGGACTATATATTTAACCATTGATCAGGTTCAGATGGACTATATATTTAACCATTGATCAGGTTCAGATGGACTATATATTTAACCATTGGATGGTTCACATGGACTATATATTTAACCATTGGATGGTTCAGATGGACTATATATTTAACCATTGGATGGTTCAGATGGACTATATATTTAACCATTGATCAGGTACAGATGGACTATATATTTAACCATTGGATGGTTCAGATGGACTATATATTTAACTGTTGGATGGTTCAGATGGACTATATATTTAACCATTGATCTGGGTCAGATGGACTATATATTTAACCATTGGATGGTTCAGATGGACTATATATTTAACTGTTGGATGGTTCAGATGGACTATATATTTAACCATTGATCTGGGTCAGATGGACTATATATTTAACCATTGGATGGTTCAGATTGACTATATATTTACCATTTGTTGGTTCAGATGGACTATATATTTAACCATTGGATGGTTCAGATGGACTATATATTTAACCATTGGATGGTTCAGAGGGACTTTATATTTAACGATTGGATGGTTCAGATGGACTATATATTTAACCATTGGATGGTTCAGATGGACTATATATTTAACCATTGATTGGTTCAGATGGACTATATATTTAACCATTGATCAGGTACAGATGGACTATATATTTAACCATTGGATTGTTCAGATGGACTATATATTTAACTGTTGGATGGTTCAGATGGACTATATATTTAACCATTGATCTGGGTCAGATGGACTATATATTTAACCATTGGATGGTTCAGATTGACTATATATTTAACCATTTGTTGGTTCAGATGGACTATATATTTAACCATTGGATGGTTCAGATGGACTATATATTTAACCATAGGATGGTTCAGATGGACTATATATTTACCATTTGTTGGTTCAGATGGACTATATATTTAACCATTGGATGGTTCAGATGGACTATATATTTAACCATTGGATGGTTCAGAGGGACTTTATATTTAACGATTGGATGGTTCAGATGGACTATATATTTAACCATTGGATGGTTCAGATGGACTATATATTTAACCATTGATTGGTTCAGATGGACTATATATTTAACCATTGATCAGGTACAGATGGACTATATATTTAACCATTGGATTGTTCAGATGGACTATATATTTAACTGTTGGATGGTTCAGATGGACTATATATTTAACCATTGATCTGGGTCAGATGGACTATATATTTAACCATTGGATGGTTCAGATTGACTATATATTTAACCATTTGTTGGTTCAGATGGACTATATATTTAACCATTGGATGGTTCAGATGGACTATATATTTAACCATAGGATGGTTCAGATGGACTATATATTTAACCATTGATCAGGTTCAGATGGACTATATATTTAACCATTGATCAGGTTCAGATGGACTATATATTTAACCATTGGATGGTTCAGATGGACTATATATTTAACCATTGGATGGTTCAGATGGACTATATATTTAACCATTGATCAGGTTCAGATGGACTATATATTTAACCATTGATCAGATTCAGATGGACTATATATTAAACCATTGGATGGTTCACATGGACTATATATTTAACCATTGGATGGTTCAGATGGACTATATATTTAACCATTGGATGGTTCAGATGGATGGTTCAGATGGACTATATATTTAACCATTGATCAGGTTCAGATGGACTATATATTTAACCATTGGATGGTTCAGATGGACTATATATTTAACCATTGGATGGCTCAGATGGACTATATATTTAACCGTTGGATAGTTCAGATGGACTATATATTTAACCATTGATCTGGGTCAGATGGACTATATATTTAACCATTGGATGGTTCAGATTGACTATATATTTAACCATTTGTTGGTTCAGATGGACTATATATTTAACCATTGGATGGTTCAGATGGACTATATATTTAACTAATGGATGGTTCAGATGGACTATATATTTAACCATTGATTAGGTTCAGTTGGACTATATATTTAACCATTGATCAGGTTCAGATGGACTATATATTTAACCATTGGATGGTTCAGATGGACTATATTTTTCACCATTGATCAGGTTCAGATGGACGATATATGTAATAATTGGATGGTATAGATGGACTATATATTTAACCATTGATCAGGTTCAGAAGGACTATATTTTTAACCATTGATCAGGTTCAGATTGACTCTATATTTAACCATTGGATGGTTCAGATGGACTATATATTTAACCATTGGATGGTTCAGATGGACTATATATTTAACAATTGGATGGTTCAGATGGACTATATATTTAACCATTGATCAGGTTCAGATGGACTATATATTTAACCATTGGATGGTTCAGATGGACTATATATTTAACGATTGGATGGTTCAGATGGACTATACATTTAACCATTGGATGGTTCAGATGGACTATATATTTAACCATTGATCAGGTTCAGATGGACTATATATTTAACCATTGATCAGGTTCAGATGGACTATATATTTAACCATTGGATGGTTCAGATGGACTATATATTTAACCATAGGATGATTCAGATGGACTATATATTTAACCATTGGAAGGTTCAGATGGACTATATATTTAACCATTGATCAGGTTCAGATGGACTATATATTTAACCATTGGATGTTTCAGATGGACTATATATTTAACCATTGATCAGGTTCAGATGGACTATATATTTAACCATTGGATGGTTCAGATGGACTATATTTTTCACCATTGATCAGGTTCAGATGGACGATATATGTAATAATTGGATGGTATAGATGGACTATATATTTAACCATTGATCAGGTTCAGAAGGACTATATTTTTAACCATTGATCAGGTTCAGATTGACTCTATATTTAACCATTGGATGGTTCAGATGGACTATATATTTAACCATTGGATGGTTCAGATGGACTATATATTTAACAATTGGATGGTTCAGATGGACTATATATTTAACCATTGATCAGGTTCAGATGGACTATATATTTAACCATTGGATGGTTCAGATGGACTATATATTTAACGATTGGATGGTTCAGATGGACTATACATTTAACCATTTGATGGTTCAGATGGACTATATATTTAACCATTGATCAGGTTCAGATGGACTATATATTTAACCATTGATCAGGTTCAGATGGACTATATATTTAACCATTGGATGGTTCAGATGGACTATATATTTAACCATAGGATGATTCAGATGGACTATATATTTAACCATTGGAAGGTTCAGATGGACTATATATTTAACCATTGATCAGGTTCAGATGGACTATATATTTAACCATTGGATGTTTCAGATGGACTATATATTTAACCATTGATCAGGTTCAGATGGACTATATATTTAACCATTGATCAGGTTCAAATGGACTATATATTTAACCATTGATCAGGTTCAGATGGACTATATATTTAACCATTGGATGGTTCAGATGGACTTTATATTTAACGATTGGATGGTTCAGATGGACTATATATTTAACCATTGGATGGTTCAGATGGACTATATATTTAACCATTGATCAGGTACAGATGGACTATATATTTAACCATTGGATTGTTCAGATGGACTATATATTTAACCGTTGGATGGTTCAGATGGACTATATATTTAACCATTGATCTGGGTCAGATGGACTATATATTTAACCATTGGATGGTTCAGATTGACTATATATTTAACCATTGGATGGTTCAGATGGACTATATATTTAACCATTGGATGGTTCAGATGGACTATATATTTAACAATTGATCAGGTTCAGATGGACTATATATTTAACCATTGATCAGGTTCAGATGGACTATATATTTAACCATTGGATGGTTCAGATGGACTATATATTTAACCATTGGATGGTTCAGATGGACTATATATTTAACCATTGATCAGGTTCAGATGGACTATATATTTAACCATTGATCAGGTTCAGATGGACTATATATTTAACCATTGGATGGTTCACATGGACTATATATTTAACCATTGGATGGTTCAGATGGACTATATATTTAACCATTGGATGGTTCAGATGGACTATATATTTAACCATTGATCAGGTACAGATGGACTATATATTTAACCATTGGATGGTTCAGATGGACTATATATTTAACTGTTGGATGGTTCAGATGGACTATATATTTAACCATTGATCTGGGTCAGATGGACTATATATTTAACCATTGGATGGTTCAGATGGACTATATATTTAACTGTTGGATGGTTCAGATGGACTATATATTTAACCATTGATCTGGGTCAGATGGACTATATATTTAACCATTGGATGGTTCAGATTGACTATATATTTACCATTTGTTGGTTCAGATGGACTATATATTTAACCATTGGATGGTTCAGATGGACTATATATTTAACCATTGATCAGGTTCAGATGGACTATATATTTAACCATTGATCAGATTCAGATGGACTATATATTAAACCATTGGATGGTTCACATGGACTATATATTTAACCATTGGATGGTTCAGATGGACTGTATATTTAATCATTGGATGGTTCAGATGGATGGTTCAGATGGACTATATATTTAACCATTGATCAGGTTCAGATGGACTATATATTTAACCATTGGATGGTTCAGATGGACTATATATTTAACCATTGGATGGCTCAGATGGACTATATATTTAACCGTTGGATAGTTCAGATGGACTATATATTTAACCATTGATCTGGGTCAGATGGACTATATATTTAACCATTTGTTGGTTCAGATGGACTATATATTTAACCATTGGATGGTTCAGATGGACTATATATTTAACTAATGGATGGTTCAGATGGACTATATATTTATCCATTGATTAGGTTCAGTTGGACTATATATTTAACCATTGATCAGGTTCAGATGGACTATATATTTAACCATTGGATGGTTCAGATGGACTATATTTTTCACCATTGATCAGGTTCAGATGGATGATATATGTAATAATTGGATGGTATAGATGGACTATATATTTAACCATTGATCAGGTTCAGAAGGACTATATTTTTAACCATTGATCAGGTTCAGATTGACTCTATATTTAACCATTGGATGGTTCAGATGGACTATATATTTAACCATTGGATGGTTCAGATGGACTATATATTTAACAATTGGATGGTTCAGATGGACTATATATTTAACCATTGATCAGGTTCAGATGGACTATATATTTAACCATTGGATGGTTCAGATGGACTATATATTTAACGATTGGATGGTTCAGATGGACTATACATTTAACCATTGGATGGTTCAGATGGACTATATATTTAACCATTGATCAGGTTCAGATGGACTATATATTTAACCATTGATCAGGTTCAGATGGACTATATATTTAACCATTGGATGGTTCAGATGGACTATATATTTAACCATAGGATGATTCAGATGGACTATATATTTAACCATTGGAAGGTTCAGATGGACTATATATTTAACCATTGGATGGTTCAGATGGACTATATATTTAACCATTGGATGGTTCAGATGGACTATATATTTAACTAATGGATGGTTCAGATGGACTATATATTTATCCATTGATTAGGTTCAGTTGGACTATATATTTAACCATTGATCAGGTTCAGATGGACTATATATTTAACCATTGGATGGTTCAGATGGACTATATTTTTCACCATTGATCAGGTTCAGATGGATGATATATGTAATAATTGGATGGTATAGATGGACTATATATTTAACCATTGATCAGGTTCAGAAGGACTATATTTTTAACCATTGATCAGGTTCAGATTGACTCTATATTTAACCATTGGATGGTTCAGATGGACTATATATTTAACCATTGGATGGTTCAGATGGACTATATATTTAACAATTGGATGGTTCAGATGGACTATATATTTAACCATTGATCAGGTTCAGATGGACTATATATTTAACCATTGGATGGTTCAGATGGACTATATATTTAACGATTGGATGGTTCAGATGGACTATACATTTAACCATTGGATGGTTCAGATGGACTATATATTTAACCATTGATCAGGTTCAGATGGACTATATATTTAACCATTGATCAGGTTCAGATGGACTATATATTTAACCATTGGATGGTTCAGATGGACTATATATTTAACCATAGGATGATTCAGATGGACTATATATTTAACCATTGGAAGGTTCAGATGGACTATATATTTAACCATTGATCAGGTTCAGATGGACTATATATTTAACCATTGGATGTTTCAGATGGACTATATATTTAACCATTGATCAGGTTCAGATGGACTATATATTTAACCATTGATCAGGTTCAAATGGACTATATATTTAACCATTGGATGGTTCAGATGGACTATATATTTAACCATAGGATGATTCAGATGGACTATATATTTAACCATTGGAAGGTTCAGATGGACTATATATTTAACCATTGATCAGGTTCAGATGGACTATATATTTAACCATTGGATGTTTCAGATGGACTATATATTTAACCATTGATCAGGTTCAGATGGACTATATATTTAACCATTGATCAGGTTCAAATGGACTATATATTTAACCATTGGATGGTTCAGATGGACTATATATTTAACCATTGAACAGGTTCAGATGGACTATATATTTAACCATTGATCAGGTTCAGATGGACTATATATTTAACCATTGATCAGGTTCAGATGGACTATATATTTAACCATTGGATGGTTCAGATGGACTATATATTTAACCATTGATCAGGTTCAGATGGACTATATATTTAACCATTGATCAGGTTCAGATGGACTATATATTTAACCATTGGATGGTTCAGATGGACTTTATATTTAACGATTGGATGGTTCAGATGGACTATATATTTAACCATTGGATGGTTCAGATGGACTATATATTTAACCATTGATCAGGTACAGATGGACTATATATTTAACAATTGGATTGTTCAGATGGACTATATATTTAACCGTTGGATGGTTCAGATGGACTATATATTTAACCATTGATCTGGGTCAGATGGACTATATATTTAACCATTGGATGGTTCAGATTGACTATATATTTAACCATTGGATGGTTCAGATGGACTATATATTTAACCATTGGATGGTTCAGATGGACTATATATTTAACAATTGATCAGGTTCAGATGGACAATATATTTAACCATTGATCAGGTTCAGATGGACTATATATTTAACCATTGGATGGTTCAGATGGACTATATATTTAACCATTGGATGGTTCAGATGGACTATATATTTAACCATTGATCAGGTTCAGATGGACTATATATTTAACCATTGATCAGGTTCAGATGGACTATATATTTAACCATTGGATGGTTCACATGGACTATATATTTAACCATTGGATGGTTCAGATGGACTATATATTTAACCATTGGATGGTTCAGATGGACTATATATTTAACCATTGATCAGGTACAGATGGACTATATATTTAACCATTGGATGGTTCAGATGGACTATATATTTAACTGTTGGATGGTTCAGATGGACTATATATTTAACCATTGATCTGGGTCAGATGGACTATATATTTAACCATTGGATGGTTCAGATTGACTATATATTTACCATTTGTTGGTTCAGATGGACTATATATTTAACCATTGGATGGTTCAGATGGACTATATATTTAACCATTGGATGGTTCAGATGGACTATATATTTAACCATTGGATGGTTCATAAGGACTATATATTTAACCATTGATCAGGTTCAGATGGACTATATATTTAACCATTGGATGGTTCAGATGGACTATTTATTTAACCATTGATCAGGTTCAGATGGACTATATATTTAACCATTGATCAGGTTCAAATGGACTATATATTTAACCATTGAATGGTTCAGATGGACTATATATTTAACCATTGGATGGTTCAGATGGACTATATATTTAACAATTGATCAGGTTCAGATGGACTATATATTTAACCATTGATCAGGTTCAGATGGACTATATATTTAACCATTGGATGGTTCAGATGGACTATATATTTAACCATTGATCAGGTTCAGATGGACTATATATTTAACCATTGATCAGGTTCAGATGGACTATATATTTAACCATTGGATGGTTCACATGGACTATATAATTAACCATTGGATGGTTCAGATGGACTATATATTTAACCATTGGATGGTTCAGATGGACTATATATTTAACCATTGATCAGGTACAGATGGACTATATTTTTAACCATTGGATGGTTCAGATGGACTATATATTTAACTGTTGGATGGTTCAGATGGACTATATATTTAACCATTGATCTGGGTCAGATGGACTATATATTTAACCATTGGATGGTTCAGATTGACTATATATTTACCATTTGTTGGTTCAGATGGACTATATATTTAACCATTGGATGGTTCAGATGGACTATATATTTAACCATTGGATGGTTCAGATGGACTATATATTTAACCATTGATCAGGTTCAGATGGACTATATATTTAACCATTTATCAGGTTCAGATGGATTATATATTTAACCATTGGATGGTTCAGTTGGACTATATATTTAACCATTGGATGGTTCAGATGGACTATCTATTTAACCATTGGATGGTTCAGATGGACTATATATTTAACCATTGGATGGTTCATAAGGACTATATATTTAACCATTGATCAGGTTCAGATGGACTATATATTTAACCATTGGATGGTTCAGATGGACTATATATTTAACTATTGATCAGGTTCAGATGGACTATATATTTAACCATTGATCAGGTTCAAATGGACTATATATTTAACCATTGAATGGTTCAGATGGACTATATATTTAACCATTGAACAGGTTCAGATGGACTATATATTTAACCATTGATCAGGTTCAGATGGACTATATATTTAACCATTGATCAGGTTCAGATGGACTATATATTTAACCATTGGATGGTTCAGATGGACTATATATTTAACCATTGATCAGGTTCAGATGGACTATATATTTAACCATTGATCAGGTTCAGATGGACTATATATTTAACCATTGGATGGTTCAGATGGACTATATATTTAACGATTGGATGGTTCAGATGGACTATATATTTAACCATTGGATGGTTCAGATGGACTATATATTTAACCATTGATTGGTTCAGATGGACTATATATTTAACCATTGATCAGGTACAGATGGACTATATATTTAACCATTGGATGGTTCAGATGGACTATATATTTAACCGTTGGACGTTAGACGTTTAAAAATATTAGATCACTTTGATTTATGATAGAGATTCAACACCATTACCGTTCATCAAACTATCTAAATGAGAACCTGAATTGGACTCGGTTTCCAAACCGATACAAAACCTTATTGGATGGGATACAAGCTCTTTCTAACTGATACAAAACCTAATTGGATGGGATACAAGCTCTTTCTAACCGATACAAAACCTTACTGATACAAACCCCTTTCTAACTGATACAAACCCCTTATTGGATGGGATACAAGCTCTTTCTAACTGATACAAAACCTAATTGGATGGGATACAAGCTCTTTCTAACCGATACAAAACCTTATTGGATGGGATACAAGCTCTTTCTAACTGATACAAACCCCTTATTGGATGGGATACAAGCTCTAGGAAGCCATTTCACAACAACTACCTAATACACACAAGTGTAAAGGAATGAAGATCTTTAAATGTGTTTCTTTTCAAATATAAGGTAAGTTTTGTTAGCATTTACTACCTTTCCTTAATAAGGCTGTGTTATTTTGGAAGCAGTAATTGCAGTGGACTGTGGTATTTTGGAAGCAGTAATTGCAGTGGACTGTGGTATTTCGGAAGCAGTAACTGCAGTGGACTGTGGTATTTTGGAAGCAGTAATTGCAGTGGACTGTGGTATTTTGGAAGCAGTAATTGCAGTGGACTGTGGTATTTTGGAAGCAGTAACTGCAGTGGACTGTGGTATTTTGGAAGCAGTAATTGCGGTGGACTGTGGTATTTTGGAAGCAGTAATTGCGGTGGACTGTGGTATTTTGGAAGCAGTAATTGCAGTGGACTGTGGTATTTTGGAAGCAGTAATTGCAGTGGACTGTGGTATTTTGGAAGCAGTAACTGCGGTGGATTGTGGTATTTTGGAAGCAGTAATTGCAGTGGACTGTGGTATTTTGGAAGCAGTAACTGCAGTGGACTGTGGTATTTTGGAAGCAGTAACTGCAGTGGACTGTGGTATTTTGGAAGCAGTAACTGCGGTATTTTGGAAGCAGTAACTGCGGTGGACTGTGGTATTTTGGAAGCAGTAATTGCAGAACAACTTCAGTATACCGGTGTATATTCCACAAAGCTAAATCTACGATGTTAAAATGCCTATTTTACTCTGTTCCATATCTGACTGCGCAACCCGCAGCCTAGCCAGGCAATTTATAAACTTGATCTCCACTAGAGATGATCTCACTTTTCTTTTAGACTAAGATTGGTATAAACCTTTGTCTGTCTGTCTCTCCAACATTTTGCAATATTGTTTCAATATTTAAATTCAATCTCCAGCTGTTCCATAGTAATGAACGTGTCGGGACTAGACAGACAGCTCATTGTTATGTATGTATCCAAATAAATGTCACTAGAAAATAGCTTAAACAAAATGCAAAACATGGGTTTCTCCATACAGTACACTCAGAAAAGGGTGAAGTAGTTTTTCTCCCTACAGGACACTCACACCAGAGTGAAGTGGTGTTTCTCCCTACAGGACACTCTCAGACCAGAGCGAAGTGGTGTTTCTCCCTACAGTACACTCTCAGACCAGAGCGAAGTGGTGTTTCTCCCTACAGGACACTCTCAGACCAGAGCGAGGTGGTGTTTCTCCCTACAGGACACTCTCAGACCAGAGTGAAGTGGTGTTTCTCCCTACAGGACACTCTCAGACCAGAGTGAAGAGGTTTTTCTCCCTACAGGACACTCTCAGACCAGAGTGAAGTGGTGTTTCTCCCTACAGGACACTCTCAGACCAGAGTGAAGTGGTGTTTCTCCCTACAGGACACTCTCAGACCAGAGTGAAGTGGTGTTTCTCCCTACAGGACACTCTCAGACCAGAGTGAAGTGGTGTTTCTCCCTACAGGACACTCTCAGACCAGAGTGAAGTGGTGTTTCTCCCTACAGGACACTCTCAGACCAGAGTGAAGTGGTGTTTCTCCCTACAGGACACTCTCAGACCAGAGTAAAGTGGTGTTTCTCCCTACAGGACACTCTCAGACCAGAGTGAAGTGGTGTTTCTCCCTACAGGACACTCTCAGACCAGAGTGAAGTGGTGTTTCTCCCTACAGGACACTCTCAGACCAGAGTGAAGTGGTGTTTCTCCCTACAGGACACTCTCAGACCAGAGTAAAGTGGTGTTTCTCCCTACAGGACACTCTCAGACCAGAGTGAAGTGGTGTTACTCCTTACAGGACACTCTCAGACCAGAGTGAAGTGGTGTTTCTCCCTACAGGACACTCTCAGACCAGAGTGAAGTGGTGTTTCTCCCTACAGGACACTCTCAGACCAGAGTGAAGTGGTGTTACTCCTTACAGGACACTCTCAGACCAGAGTGAAGTGGTGTTTCTCCCTACAGGACACTCTCAGACCAGAGTAAAGTGGTGTTTCTCCCTACAGGACACTCTCAGACCAGAGTAAAGTGGTGTTTCTCCCTACAGGACACTCTCAGACCAGAGTGAAGTGGTGTTACTCCTTACAGGACACTCTCAGACCAGAGTGAAGTGGTGTTTCTCCCTACAGGACACTCTCAGACCAGAGTAAAGTGGTGTTTCTCCCTACAGGACACTCTCAGACCAGAGTGAAGTGGAGTTACTCCTTACAGGACTCTCTCAGACCAGAGTGAAGTGGTGTTTCTCCCTACAGGACACTCTCAGACCAGAGTGAAGTGGTGTTTCTCCCTACAGGACACTCTCAGACCAGAGTGAAGTGGTGTTTCTCCCTACAGGACACTCTCAGACCAGAGTGAAGTGGTGTTTCTCCCTACAGGACACTCTCAGACCAGGGTAAAGTGGTTTCCAACACAACTAGAATGTTATTTTACAAGGCATCAGCTGTTGTTTTAGTGCATAATGCATGATTATAAAGAGAACGATGGTGAGTGGGGCTCAGTTGGTAGAGCAGAGAGAACGATGGTGAGTGGGGTTCAGTTTGGTAGAGCAGAGAGAGCGATGGTGAGTGGGGCTCAGATGGTAGAGCAGAGAGAACGATGGTGAGTGGGGCTCAGTTGGTAGAGCAGAGAGAACGATGGTGAGTGGGGTTCAGTTTGGTAGAGCAGAGAGAGCGATGGTGAGTGGGGCTCAGATGGTAGAGCAGAGAGAACGATGGTGAGTGGGGCTCAGTTGGTAGAGCAGAGAGAACGATGGTGAGTGGGGCTCAGTTTGGTAGAGCAGAGAGAACGATGGTGAGTGGGGCTCAGTTTGGGAGAGCAGAGAGAACGATGGTGAGTGGGGCTCAGTTGGTAGAGCTGATAGAACGATGGTGAGTTGGGGTTCAGTTGGTAGAGCAGAGAGAACGATGGTGAGTGGGGCTCAGTTGGTAGAGCAGAGAGAACGATGGTGAGTGGGGTTCAGTTTGGTAGAGCAGAGAGAGCGATGGTGAGTGGGGCTCAGTTGGTAGAGCAGAGAGAACGATGGTGAGTGGGGCTCAGTTGGTAGAGCAGAGAGAGCGATGGTGAGTGGGGCTCAGTTGGTAGAGCAGAGAGAACGATGGTGAGTGGGGCTCAGTTTGGTAGAGCAGAGAGAACGATGGTGAGTGGGGCTCAGTTTGGGAGAGCAGAGAGAACGATGGTGAGTGGGGCTCAGTTGGTAGAGCTGATAGAACGATGGTGAGTTGGGGTTCAGTTGGTAGAGCAGAGAGAACGATGGTGAGTGGGGCTCAGTTGGTAGAGCAGAGAGAACGATGGTGAGTGGGGTTCAGTTTGGTAGAGCAGAGAGAGCGATGGTGAGTGGGGCTCAGTTGGTAGAGCAGAGAGAACGATGGTGAGTGGGGCTCAGTTGGTAGAGCAGAGAGAGCGATGGTGAGTGGGGCTCAGTTGGTAGAGCAGAGAGAACGATGGTGAGTGGGGCTCAGTTGGTAGAGCAGAGAGAACGATGGTAGAGAGAATGATGGTAAGTGTGACTTACCATCATGGTATTTTGGATGCAGTACAAAACAAAAGTATGAAAATATATGCGCTCACTACTGTAAGTCGCTCTGGATAAGAGAGTCTGATCAAATTTAAAATGAGTGTTTTTGAAAGGAGAAATGTTTGTTTGATTTTGATATTCATCGACCTGGCCAAGGCTTTTGACTCTGTCAATCACCGTATTCTTATCGGCAGACTCGACAGCCTTGGTTTCTCTAATGATTGCCTCGCCTGGTTCACCAACTACTTCTCAGACAGAGTTCAGTGTGTCAAATCGGAGGGCCTGTTTTTGCTCCTTTGCACCCCAGTATCTCTACTTGCACATTCATCTTCTGCACATCTATCACTCCAGTGTTTAATTGCTAAATTGTAATTACTTCGCCACCATGGCTTATTTATTGCCTTACCTCCCTTATCTCACCTCATTTGCACATACTGTAAATATACTTTTCCATTGTATTATTGACTGTATGTTTGTTTATTCCATGTGTAACTCTGAGTTGTTGTCTGTGTCACAATGCTTTGCTTTATTCTTGGTCAGGTCGCAGTTGTAAATGAGAACTTGTTCTCACCTGGCCTACCTGGTTAAATAAAGGACTTGTTCTCACCTGGCCTACCTGGTTAAATAAAGGTGAAATAAAAACAAATTGAGTGGGGTGTCGTTTTGAGGTCGAGGGGCCTTTTGTGGTGTTTATTGGCTCACACAAGAGAACATAGAAAGACAGGGAAAGGAGAGAGAGCGATCTCAATCAATACTAAAACCAAATTCAAACTGTGTAAAAAATTATAAATGGAGGTCCATTATGGTCTCATCACTCTGTCCAGCTTGCAAACTTCCATCAACCCGAAAGCTAGAAACTCAGGGAGCATTGAAAATTCAAAAAGTATGGATAAAAAATGACAATCTTTTTGCCTAATTTTGATGGAGAGGTAAAATAAATCAATTGTATTTGACCTTGGTGAAGACCGAATACGACCCAGGGGGGGGGGCTGAATGAGTTTGACACCCCTGAGCTGCAGGCTGGTAATTGAGGAATATAAGGAGTGAAATTCCAATCGATGGCCACTAGATGGATCTATTTTGTTCTGCCACTGGAGCGTCACGCTAGTCTAGGAGTTTAACGACACAGAGCTTTTGACAAACCTTCTTCATCTCATTATTTGAACGCATGATAACGATACTGATCTTGTTTTATTGATTATTAAACATTAAAACAGTCAGTGTATTATCCATGGGGCTGTTACTAAATTGCCGGTGACGTGTTGTCTACTTTTGGAAAAGTACTGTGAAAGAACACTGCTGCTACGTTCTCTTTGT